>NC_054059.1:14346833-14984166 GCF_017639655.2 Falco naumanni | reverse complement strand
ACTTTTGTGAATATAACTGTAGGTAAGTTTGACCTCTCAGGATCCTTGTCTGAATAGGAGAAATGATTTAGGATGCCTTTTTCACAAAGCCCTTGCTAGGTGACTGCTAAAGGCACCTTCTTCAAGCCATATTCAGTGGAGACATGGTAAAACCCTCTTAATGCTTTCTTACTGGCTTCTTACAACTTGCCTCCTTCTAAAGAGTATGGCAAGGTGAAGGGAAAAGTGGAGGCTGATGAAAGATGAATGCTGAAGTAAGTAATATTCAGTCCCCTCATTCTATGGTCAAGACTTTCATCCCTGGACTGCTATCTCACTTTAAAACGTGCAGCCAACAGAAATCTGTCTCTCCACTTTCAATGACCTCTGACAGGGCAGGACAGCTAGCAGAGGCTGTAGCCCTGCAAATATGTTGTCTGCCCTTAGCAGAGAGATGCCCTGGCCATGTACTGACCCCTCCATGGTCTGAGCTGGGTGTCACTGGTTTAACCCCTGAGCCAGGGCCAGTGACTGCTGCTCCCCTGCTCCAGGTCTGGGGGTGGTCTGGCTGAGGAGGGGATCACAGCCCCCCATGCAGTCACTGCCTGGTGAACCATAGCCATTGGGAGGTGGGGGGGCTGGGAGGGCTAAAGGCTGGCAGCTGGAGAGAAGGAAGGGCACTGTGACAGGGAAATGTGCAAATAGAGAGGTGGATGGATGTACAGGAATGAAGCTGGGTTAATTATCATCGATAACATACAGCTGTGGGCTGGCTTCAGGGGCGGTGGGTTGGCTGGTGTAGATAAGGTGCAGCTGTGGCTGGTTCTGTTAAGGGATTGGGCAGCCAAGGAAGAGGGGGCAGCTGAGGAAGAAATACCAGTAAGAAGTGGATGGAGGGAGAGCCCGAGCCCTAGATGAGTAGACATTAGGAGAAGGCAGCAGAGGGACTGGCATAAAGAATATCTTGGTATGAGATGATGAAAGACCTTGTTGCAGCTTGATAGTTTTGACAGTGCTGTGACAGGTGGACTGTAGACTGGGGGAGACCCCCACCACGAACACCTCACTCCCCTGAGAAAGGCCTCAGGATGCAGCAGCTGTTCTGTGCAACAGTTCCTCACCTTTTGTTACTGAGGTTTTCCTGTGTTAGATGTTTGGAACTCTTCAGCTGTGAAAATGCTGACAGGACCAACAAACAGCTGTTATCTTTTGCCTGTAACTAGGTACTGAGTGTAACAAACTCTCTACCCTAGCCTGCTCTGCCTTTGCTTCACTTGGACGTGGGATCTGATGTCAGGGAAAGGAAGGTCTGTGCAGATTGAGGAGTGGGGAGGACAGCCTGATGATACATTTACACTACAAGGTAAGAGGTTGATTATATCTATAAAAATATCTCTATGAATGGTGTGGCTTCAACACTGATGTAAGTATCAATGTTTGTTATGTGATGGTTGCTTTACACAGGAAAAACTACGTCCACTCTAAGGACATCTGCTTTTAATGTGGAAGCAATACAAACGGGAAACAATTTCTATTGGCTTTGTAGTTCTGTTATTATTCAAGTCCCTCCTCAGAAAGCTATATTAATTACCACATATGAAAATAAGGAATGCTAGGTTTACAACACTGTGAAAAATTAATTTCATAGATTGCCATGAAATCCTGTTGAAGATGTGAAATTAATTGAAGTCTGTTGCCATGTTCAAGCTATAAAGAAATTAGGAATTTTGAAAGAAAACTCGCAAAGATCGAGTCTCATAGATAAATCTGTAACTTTTAAATTAGGTATGTACACCAGAAGGAAAATGCTTTAGATAAATCCTTCAGAGGCACGCTTCAAAACACAGCTGGACAAAGTCCTGAGCAGTCTGATCTAACCTGATCCTGCTCTCAGTGTGGGACTGGACCAGATAACCACTAACAGTCTTTTCTAGCCTATATAATTTTCTTGGTTTATGCTATCATTTAAACACTGTTTTCCTCTTTGCATCTATGTAACCTTTAGAGAAAATTGATAGGATACTACTGGGTCATGAAGTGAGGTCTCTCCTTCTAGAAACAAATATTGCTGCTGATTTTATCAATACACCTCTGAAAAACAAAATGGCAGGCTGTTCCAGAACAAGACTTCCCTATTATAGAATTTTTCAAATAATAATAACAAAATAAAAGAAATCATAGATCACCTGTAAAAATAGTCCTTTTTAATAGCATTTTTGGTCAAGGTCTTTTATAATGGAACTATTTAACCTTAATTTATAACTGGTGAGCTGAACACTTTTTTGTAAATGAGGCTTAAACATATGAAGTTTGAACAGACTCAATTGTATTTCCTCAATAATTACTATACTAGTAAGAAAAGCACAATTTTATTGATAATAGAAAACATGTATTATAAAACTCAGCCTGGACCTTCTGAAGACAGTAAGACGAGGATTAGATTTTAAACAAGCCATATACACTGAAATTGTTGACCGCTATTTGTTAATAAGTTCAGAAATGGAATTGACAAAGGGTTATTTTTGCAGTCCGTATGACAAATGGCAAGCACAGAATCTATTGCGTGCAATTGTTTTCTTAATCTTTTCTGAAATGGCTGGTGTTAACCTTAATGAGATACATATACATACATATATATATGGCACTATATGGTGTAAGTGTTGGTCCAAAGAGAACATTATTGTCTCAACATTGCCAACAGAGACAATGGAGATGGAATGCAGTCCTCATGGACACCAAGACCCTGGGAAAGAGAACTGCATGGTACAAGGAGTACTGTGCCGCTCCCTGCTACCTGGGGTTGAAAGGAACAACTACAATAAGGCTGCATAACCACTGTCCAGAAGATGGATCACGACCACTGTCATAGCAACGAACCAGAAAACTTGAACTTCAGGTGAACTTTTCTTCATAATAATATCTTTATAATACAAAAACACACCTCCTGGTCTGAAGCTACCCGCCTCTAAGGCAAACCACACCTCAGGCACTCCTCTTTGGACATGCGTGGTAACCTTGCTCAAGAAGGCAGAGACTGGCAACAATCCATGGGCCAGAGGAGGAGCAAGGTGTGTTGCTTGGCATAAAAGATGGGGCCTTAGCAACTGAACTTTGGAGATCTTCCCCACCAAGGATCACGTCGATTGGAAGGACCTGCGGGCTGCTGCCTGGACCTGGGAACATAGGGACACCTTGGACCTGTGGTGGTAGCTATAATCCTCTTTCCTTTTCTTTTTACTTCACCTTTTCTTCCCTTGCTGTCACTATCTATCGCACGCCACTTTACAGGCAAGCAATAAAGATGCGCTGTTTGATCAAAGCATAACCCCTTGGCGTGGTCGCCTTGATTTTTTGTGCTTTGAGATCACTGAGTGGACTGTGACATATAGTGGCAGTCTGGTGCCAAAGACAAAATAGCTTTCCTCTGAATGATAAAACCCCAAAAGGCATATGTCATGTCAAATGGTGGAACACAGAGGAGAAAAGTCAAAAGGCAGCACAAGGCTTTCAAAAGAGTTAATTCCTGTGAGTTTAATCCATGTACATTAAAATGTAAGTAAATCCGAAGTATATGATAAGGAGTGACTGATATTTTAATGCACACAACGACTTTAATGTAGATATTCAAGCTTAAAACAAAATGATCAAACGGATTGATATGACCAGGTGGTGTACCCTGTGTATTTAAAAGGTGTACCCTTCTTCTGGACAGGAGGGAAATAATATGTCAGAGAACATGTGACTTGGAGAAATAGAAAAAAAAACTTCTGGGAGATGAGGGAAAGCCCATAACCTGCTTCTCCCAAAAATTAAATCTATCTTCAGGTTTTTAAAAATATAATTATCAACATAAAAGAGCAGTAAACAAAGAATGGACAACAAATATGATCGCTGTAAGATCTACATTGTTAAAGACCCTCAGAAAATATTACTTCTCAGTGGAGTTGATGATGTGTTATATATATACACACCAGACTTGATGTTTGATCAAGGTTTCTAAATTAAAACTGACCTCACCAAAGGTATGCAACTGCGAGAGATATTTGAATATAAGACTTACAACTCAATTATTTCTCATCTGTATGAACACATAGGAAATTCTCCTTTGGCAACAAGAAAAAGTGCCATAAAAAATGTAATGCTATACAAACAGTTATTTTTGTGTCAGTATAGTAGTAGTACTATTTAGTATTCATTATATTACTAGTGCTAATGTAAAAAAATATCCAGTAAAATTGGCCCTGCTGGATGGGAAGTCTCAGGTTATAGTGGAAAATTTGAAGTTCTGCAGTAAACAAGACTGTAACACTGCTTCTGCAATTGAAAGGACTCCTACAACATTGGAACTAATCCACTGAGTCTGATAGACTTTTTTTCCCCTCTCTTAAGATTTATTTAAATTTACCTATAAAAAAAAAAAATCTAAAGTGTAAATTACCTTGTGTTAGACTTCTGCACACGTATCTAAGACTGTCTTAGCATGGTGTGTACACAGGTACATGCACTTCAGAAGATGAAAACGTTGACTATAATAATAGCTCACTATACTTGTGTCAAGCATTTGCATTTAGGTCTTGCCCAGGCAGTTTCAGACTAGGGCAAAATGTTATGCCTGAATTATTGCAGGTCCCATTTCTTGTGATTCATATATATTCTTGCAATGCTTATTCATAGTGCTTGTGTGAGATGATTTAATACATATTTTAAAACAAAGTTTAAGTATCTCTTTCGGTAAAATGAAAGACAGATTAAAACAAAATCATTGAGCTCAATGCCCTTAACTTATCCTTTCATGTATGAAAGAGGAATATAGTCCTGTATTGAATGCGAATGTGAAAAATCCACATTTAAAAACCTTTGCCTACTAAACTTTAAGCCCCTTATGTCTAGCTTTTCCAGTTTCAGTTTCATCTCTGTGGGTAACACAGTTTCATTTTCTCACTTGCATTGTGTTTTCCAGCCTGTCATTTAAAGAGTTACATAATTTAGACAGATTATAGCATTTATTAAGACTGGTGCATTCTTCCCAACATAAACATACATAAATGTTCATTAGTACTTATTCCACTTAGTGCTTACTGAATAGTGGCTCTTATCAAGATCACAACAAATTGTGACTAGGGAGTATCATAGTTTATTTTTGTAATGCAGTTAGCAAAGAAATGTTGGAATAGACAGCTTCCCTTATTCTCTGTATTCTATTTTATTTTCAGCAATAGCATTTATTGTGATTTAACCCCAGCTGGCAACCAAGTGCCACACAGCTGCTTGCTCACTCCCCCTCACCCAGAGGCAGGGGAAGGAGGATCAGAAAGGAATGTAAAACTCAGGGGTTGAGGTAAGAACAATTTAATAGGTAAAGCAAAAGCTACGCACACAAGCAAAGCAAGGAATTCATTCACCACTTCCCACGGGCAGGCAGGTGTTTGGCCATCCCCAGGAAAGCAGGGCTCCATCACACGTAACAGTTACTTAGGAAGACAAATGCCATAATGCCAGATGACCCCACCTTCCTCCTTCTTCCTCCAGTTTATATACTCAGCATGATGTCATATGGTATGCAATACCTCCTTGGCTAGTTCTGATCGGTTGTCCTGGCTGTGTTCCCTCCCAATTTCCTGTGCCTCTCTAGCCCTCTTGTTGGCAGGGTCCAAGAAACTGATAAGTCCTTGACTTAATATAAACATTCCCAAGCAACAACTAAGAACATCTGTGCACTATCACCATTGCTGTCAAATCATAGCCAAAACACAGCACTGCACCAGCTTCTAAGAAGAAAGTTAACTCTATCTCAGCAAAAACCAGGACAGCATTGTTCTTTATCCTTTAAACAGTTAAAAAAGCAAATAAATTCATAGTTTCTGAAATTTCACACGATGTTTTCCATTTCATAGCCTTTCATATGCTTTTGTTGGTGGGGGTATTTCTGGGGCAAAACAGATCCCCATATAACTTGGGAGAACTCTGGCTGAAATTAAGATAACTTTTATTATATATATATATATATATTTTATAACGAAGATAGCTTTTGGTTCCACTCTATTCGTAGAGACCTACAACTGATCTCACTACAGTGATATTTCTTTTGAAGAAAAGAACAAAACTTTGACAAAATTCACATTCTCTATTTTAGGCATTGAGCTTAGGGTTTCTAAATCACATGTAAATGCCTCTCTCCAGTCCTCCTCCTCCTCCCCCCACCCCCCAGTCTGTTTTCACTGGCAGCATGGAGTGTACAATACCTAACATTTTGACTTAGGCATCTAAATCAGATGCTTAAAATCAGGGAGGGAATAAGTTTTACTTACTTGAAAATAATTGTTCTAACAGAAGTCTACATTAAGGAAAGCATTCAATTTCTGTTCTACCAAAGTAATAGTCTGTGCAATGTAGACCAAGGCATTGTTACTTCAGTGGCAGTAACATTGTAAGGATGTTTTCATGATTACTTTTGCAAAAGTTCTGTAGAGTTTAAGCAGATAATGCATCTGCTAAATATCCTGAATTGCATTAGGAATAGAGCTCATTAAAACTATTCATAAATAATGTTAGGGGTGTTTTTTTCTATCAATCATTGAATATGTTCTTTTTTTAATATATTTTCCTCATTATGTGAATACTTCTAAGATGAAAATACTTGATGTTTTTGCCGATTCATTATGACTTAAGGCATTCAGAATTCTTTGGTAAGCACATTGTGTGAGAATTTATTCCAACCCCTTTTTAATGCTTTTCTGCACAAATCTGTAATCTGCTTTGAGATGCTTGTTTAATTAAAATTTGTAGAAAGAAAATAAAATTTGATGCTAGACTACAGAATTATGATGCATCCTAATTAGTTGGAAAATTAATACCATCCTTCATAGTGGAAAAATAGAAGAGGAGCGCACCGAGTATGAAATATAGCTGATTCATTTAAAGTTTGACTAATGCAGTTAGATGTTCTTCATATGGACTTCATCTAATTAGAGTAAGATTGGGTTTATTGTAATAAAACTATAATAACATGAGTTTTTGTAAGCTTGGTAAATCACAACTTGTTTGGTTTCTTGTGGCATGATTTACATGAAATGAACATTCTCCCTTTCATTCTCTGTAACACATTTTTTGATATCAAGAAAAGGTTCTCCAAGTAAACACATGCACATATCTTTTTCTTATTCAGCAGGATGAACAGAAAGCTTTAACAATATTTTAAATAATGATTCAGTTATGGCAAAAAGGGAAATTGTCATTTGGGTTCTGCAGTTTTCCATCTTGGAACTTTTTCTATTTACATTATTTATAAATGATCTGGGGAAGGGAGTAAACAGGGACACAGTCTGCTACTGGTACAAACTTATTTTAAAAAGTATGTCCAAGGACATGCTGAAAAGAACAGAAAAAAAAAAAAAATTAGTTATTAAGTGAAGAAACTAACAACAAAACCCAACATCAACAAAACCAACCAAGAACCCCCAAACCAGTAGATGAAATGAAAAATAATTAAATTTAAATAATTTAAATAAAACTTAAATATTATAAATAATAAAAATAGTAATTTAGATGACAAAATAAACCTCTCGTTTCACATATAAAGTGAGGGCCTCTGACTGACCATTATAATTCTGAGTGAAACTTTAATTTATGATACATCCTTGAAAACATCAATCTTAGTGCTTGGTGCCAGTCGAAATAGCAAGTTAAGCCCTGATCCTCATGGGTGACTGCAATTATCCAGACATTTGGTGGGGAAACAACACAGTGGTACACAAGCCATCCATAAGGTTTATGGACTGCATTGAGGACTGATTCCTGCTGCAGATGCTAGACATGCTGTCTAGGAACTGTGTGTTGCTAGATTACTGCTCACAAACTGGGAAGAATTACTTAACAACATACCAGTGGTAGCCTTGGATACAGAAATGACAATATTGTGGAGTTTAAGGTCTAAGCATGCTGAAGACCAGTAGTAGAACAAAGACCCTGGATCTTTGGCCTGACTAATCTAGTGGCTTTCCACAATGGAGTAATTGCATCAGTGGACAAGTGAAGAACTACGGATGTCATCTATCTAGACTTCTGTAAGACCTTTGATACACTTCCACACAATATTCTGTCCATATATTAAAGAGATGTAGATTTGGTGGATCCGCTGTTAGATGGATAAGGAAACTGGCTGGTTAGCTGCATCCAGAGTGTTACAGTCAATAGCTTAATGTCCAAGTGGAAATCAATAGCAAGTTGTGTCCCTTAAGGGTCCGTTCTGGGACCAATACTATTTAATATCTTCATTAATGACATAGACAGTGGGATTGAGTGCACCATGAGCAATTTTGTGGATTAAGTGGTGTGGTTGATATGCTATTGTTGGATGTCCCAGCATTGGAAGTGTTCAGGATCATGTTGGATGGGACTTTGAACAACCTGATCTAGAGAAAAATGGCCATGCTCATGGCAGGGTGGTGAGGTATTAGACTAGATCTTTAAAAGTCTCTTCTGGCCTAAACCATTCTATGATTCTGTAATTCTATGATTTTAGAACAGCTAACTTTGAAAAGCTGAGTCCATCTGTGAGGGATTCCATGGGACGCATCCATGAAGGGCAAAGGAGCTTGTGAGTGCTGGTACTTGTTCAAGAACAGCTTCCTGGAAGCACAAGAATAGCCCAACCCTTACAAAGGGAAAGGAAGATGGCAGAACAAGACATCACTCTGGCTTAACAATGGGCTGTTGGGTGTCCTTAAAAACAAAAAAGCACCATGCTGGTTACAAAAAGGCAGCCAGATACCCATCAAAGGCTACAATAACCTTGCTAAGGCATGAGAGTTGTAGTTGGGAAGGATAAAGCTCATTTAGAAACAAAATTGGCCAAAGATGTCAAAAACAACAAGAAAAGGTTCTTCAGATATGTAAACAGTAATGAGAGGGAAGATATAGATCAGTTGCTAAACACGACAGGGAAATTAGTTATTAATAATACTGACAAAGTAAAGGTTCCCAATACTCACTTTGCCTCTGTCTTTACCAGAGTACCTAGACCCCAGATTGCAGGATTAAGTATCTATAACAATGCACGGGTCACCCCCCCAGCAGTAGAGGGAAGGCTGGTCTGTGGCTCTACGCAAGGGCTCAGGTAACATGTATCTATGGTTCTGCATGCTATCCACCTGTAGAGGAATGAAGCAGGGTTAATTATCATTGATAACATACAGCTGTGGGCTGGCTTCAGGGGCGGTGGGTTGGCTGGTGTAGATAAGGTGCAGCTGTGGCTGGTTCAGTTAAGGGGTTGGGCAGCCAAGGAAGAGGGAGCAACCGAAGAAGAGAGAGGAGGAAGAAGCAGAGAGAAGAGAGAGCATGCGTGCCCTGAGATGAGGAGAGAAGGAGAAGGTGGCAGAGGGACTGGCATGAAGAGTGTGTTGGTATGTGATGGTAAAAGACCTTGTTGCAGCCAGCTAGTTTGGAGAGTGCTGTGACATCCACCCCAGGGTTTTAAGTGATTGACATTGTTTCTAGGCCACTGTCTATAATCTTTAAAAGGTTGTGAAGATCAGCACATAATCCTGATGATGGGAAGAGGGTAAATGTCATACCCATCTACAAGAAGGGCCAAAAAAAGGATGCAGGAAACTACTGGCCCATTAGTCTTACTTCAATCCCTGGAAAAAGTAATGGAACAAGTCTTCCTAGAAATCACTATTAACTAAATTTCCCAGGTGACTGGGAAAAGTCAACATGGATTTACCAAAGACAAATCATGCCAGACTAACCTGATTACCCTCTACAACAAAATAGTATCTTCTGTTGACATGGATAGTGGTGGTTGTTGTTTACCCGGACTTCAGCAAAGCATTCAACACTGTTTTCCATAGCTTCCTCCTGGACAAGCTAGCAAGATACAGACTGGTTGGGTGGTCTACGCAATGAGCATGAGAGGGTGGTAACCAATGTTTTTTACTCATGCTGGCAGCCTGTCACAAGTGTGGTATCCCAGGGATTGATACTGGGTCCCATGCTGTTCACCATCTTTGTAAATGATCTGGATGATGGGATTGAAAGCCCCCTCACCACATTTGCTGATGACACTAAACTGGGTGATAAGATGGACAGAAAGGAAAGCTGTTACAGAGAGACCTGATCAGCCTGGAAAAGTGAGCTAGCAAGAGCTGTATGATGTTTAAGACAGACAAGTGCAAAGTCTTGTGCGTGAGATGACATAACAAAGATGCCAGCACAGGCTAGAATCTGCGTGGCTGGGGAGCAGCCTTGCTGAAAGGGACATGAGGGTCCTGGTGGACAACAAACTAATCATGAGTCATCAGTGCAGTGCTGCAGCAACAAAGGTAAATCAGATCCTAGGCTGCATCCACAGGGGCATCACTAGCAGAGGTGAGAGTCGTGATCATCCCACTCTACTCTGTGCTACTCAGGCTGCACCTGGGATATTGTGCCCAGTTCTGTTCCCCAAAATTCAAGAAAGACATGAACAGACTGGAGAAGGCTCAAAGGAGGGCCATGAAGATGATGAAAGCGATGGAGAACCTGCCCTGTGAACAAAGACTGAAGGAGTTAGATTTTTTTTTTCTGAAGAAGAGAAAGCTCACGGGGGGACCTCCACACTTTATGCTAGTACTTAAAGGGCAGCTACAAAGAGGACGAGAGGCTCTTTCTTCACAAGAAGCCACGTGGAAAAGACAAGGGAAAATGGGTACAGGTTTCACTGGGAAAGGCTTAATCTAAATTTAAGAAAGTTAGTTTGTACTGTGAGAACAATCATTTGTAGGAACAGTCTCCCGAGGGGCACAGGTAGAGTCCCCATTGCTGCTGGAAGCTTTCAAAATGTGATTGGACAGGGTGTTAGACAATCTCACCTAGGCTCCCTTCCCATGACAACTTGGACTGGGTTATGTTTTGAAGTCTCTTTCAAGCAGGGTTTTTCTATAATTCTATGGACTGTTATTAATTATTATGTATGATTAGTTAATTATTCAGTAAGGAAAGTTTGTGGAAAAGAAACAAGTTGCGGTGTGGTGGTGGATCCTGGTACAGAAGTCAGCAAAATCATGACAGGATAAAGAGATGTCCTGAAATTATCGTCTCTCCTTGTAGATGAAGAGCATAAAATAAATCTGGTAACAGCTGGGTCTAGATCAAGCAAAAGATGAGTCTTGATGTTATAGGTAATATAACTGCAAAACTTCTTCCAGGTGTAGGTTGTGCATCCAAGGAGTTTATGTAAGTCTGAGGGCAGACTGGACTGGGGGATGAGGTAAGTCCCATCAGGTCTCACTTCACAGGAAAATCTCATCTCCCTCAGAAAATTCACTAAAAGTAGTCTGATAGAGTCTTAGGAGGGACATCCGCCCTGCACTGCACCACACCACACCACATCACCCTGCTCTTTGTTTCCCTGCAGCCTGCTTATGGTCACTGATGAAGGCAGAAAACTGTGGTAGATGAATCAATTGTTTGAAACACTGTGGTTGGTCTTATGTACCTACTGTGCGTTAGTCCTGGCCAGCAGCTAAGCAGCCACATAGCCATTTGCTCACTCACACTCCCAGTTAGACTGGGGAAAGAGTAGGAAGAACAAAAGCAAAAAGACTCGTAGGCTGAGACAACAACAGTTTAGTACGTGAAGCAGCGGAACAAGAAAGTGATGCAAAGGCAGTTATCCACCACTTCCCACAGGCAGAACTAATGCCCAGCATTCTGCAAGAATTGGCTACCTTGGAAGACAAATGTCATGTGAAGACATCTGGTATGTGATATCCCTTTGGCCATTTGGGGTCAACTGTCCCAGTTGCGTCCCCTCCCAGCTTCTTGCACACCTCCAGTGTACTCTTTGGGTGGGGGTGGTGGGAGGCAAAGGAGAAAAAGATAAATCCTTGATGCTGAGCAAGCAGTCTTCAGCAACAGCCAAAATATCAATGTGTTAACAAATCTGTTTTAATCACAAATCCCGAACACAGCAGCATACAGGCTGCTATGAAGAAAGTAAACTTCATCCCAGCCGGATCCAGCACAGTGACAAAGACATTCACTTCGTGATCCCCTTCAACATTATGGCTGTTTTGAGCATCTGCCAGCTGTCTTTGATAATCCCAGGCAGGTGTGACAGCTGCAGTACCAGATGAAGTTGTCAAGCCAATGCCAGTTGTCCATATTATGAGATTGTAGCTGATGGATGTGGCTGATCTGCCCTCTTTGTAACTTCAGTGCACTGCAGTTCTAGAAATTACAGCATACTGATTTTCATATTGTTTTTTTTTTTCACTGAAAACAGTTGTAATGCCTGAGCTATTATTACCATGAGGAAAAAGAAGGGAAAGTGATGAGGTGGATTGGGAATTCCAACATTGAGCATTCTTTAATGCAGTAGTCACATAAAGGCATGACCATGATTTAGTTAATTTCCTAATGATACGTAAATATATAGTACATACTTTAAAGGATCAAAACCTGTAGCATAAGCAGATATATCAGTTCTTCCACAGTCTGAATATGGTTGTAGAAGAGAGAGACATATATCTAGAAAATCTTTTGACCCTGCTGTTCTTTTCATATAAAACATCAAAAATGATAAACATCTACCCAGAAATTCAAATATTGGAATACTCACCTATAACTGGAAGATTTGGGTTTCTCTGCTTGTTTAGGAATCAAACTTAGAATTTATTCCTCCCAGGAGTGTGGACAAAACACCAAATTACTACATAAGGGAACTCTCTGTCAGTCTTATTGAGACTATTTACTTTAAGTATATACACAGATATTCAGTGAACTGTCTGATGTCACAGAAGGTGAATGACTGAACACATAGTCTAGTGAATCATCCTCTTGATATTTCTGACAATGACTTTTGATAATATTATATACAAACTAAAACAGATTTTCTAGGGGCAAAGAGAGGTATTTGTCACACTCCCATGCATGTTCTAAATCTTATGATACTCATTTGTGAAAGGTGGTTCAAATTTCCCTTAGGATAGTTGTAGAGATTTAGATTTGGGTCTTCTCTTCCCTGTAGTCAGATACAGGGGATTAAAGAAAAAAAATCCTCGAATCCTTAGACTAGAAATATTTCATTCCTAAAATATTTAACAGAACATTGAGAGAAAAAGAGTTTGCTGACTGTGATTAGGACTTTTGAACTAGCAGGCAAGACATGTAGATTCTTGTTCTTTTGCTGCTGAATATTTAACTGGTTACACAAAACAGAACAATATCAACAAGAAAGAGTAATATCATACTACTTTCAGCTTTCACAGGCACATAAGAAATGTATTTCAGTAATTTCAGATAGATGAGGGCATAGAATCTGGATTACTATGACAAGCATTTACAATAGAAAAAGAGACAGGCACGCCTAAAATCATACTTTTACTTTTTCTTGCAAATTATCCAAAAAGGAACAATGTATTTCTGGGTCAAATTTAGTTTCGTGCTGAAGTAGAAACATATTTTGGTTTTCATTTTCATGAGCAAAAGGGGAAAACAACCCCTAAAACCCCCTGCTGGTTTCTGGGTTGTTGTTGGGGTTTCCTTTTGGTGATGTTTTTTGTTTTGGTTTTGTTTGGGTTTGGGGGTATTTTTTCAGTTTAACAGCTGAATCAAAAAATTTTATGTGTTCATAACTCTAATACGTATACTGTCTTCTCCAATTATCCATGACACTACAGTCTAACCTACCATGAAGGGTTGTGGCTGGCCTAATTGTGTCTGTTTTGGTCAAATGTTTTAGACTGTTCGTAAATATGTGACTCATTAGGAAAGTCAGTACTGATAGAGAAGTAAAGAAAAAACAATCTATCCATGGGCTACTGTTTAAATCAAATGGTAGAACATGTCAGCATTTTCTTCTCAATTACTGCTTGTTTCTAACTCAATTTGAACTTCACTTACTGAAGGCCAGCGACACTGGCAAAATTGCAACCTTCTAAATGTCTTGCATCACTCACTCTGTAGTCAGCTATTCAGAATAACGTATGTGCTTTGATGTTTCTGCTTTTGGTACTGACAATAACTTAAAACTAGTAATGTTGTTTCCTTAATTCTCCAAGCGAAAAACAATCTTGTCTTTCTTTAATGTAATTTTCCTATTTTTAGCTGAAGAAAACACTATTTTCTGTTTCATATCCAAAATAAGGTACTGCTGAATGATTAACAGCTAGAAATGCTGTAATGACCTCTCACCAGATGTTCGTGACATTTCCATTTGTGATAGTCTTCTTAAGTCTCCAAATCTTGGTTTTTAATCTCCTTCACATATACACTTATCTGTGCAATCTTGCTGGCTGTTCCTTAATATAATTTTCTTCTCTCAGAGATGGATGTGGTATGCCTCTGGCTTTCAGGGATTATATTGCAGTCTGAATCCTACCCAGGTTATCCAAAATAATTCCACATGACTCAGTTCTGTCATTTTTTCTGACTTTAATGTAAATAAATCAGGTTTTCTGGTCTCATTACTTAATGTAATATAAATTTGAATTGCCACAAAAAGTTCCTAAACTTGCATATTGGCCAGTAGAAGTACTCTCTTCTCCTAGGTGGGTCTTTATTTATTTCAGTGGAGTGCTTCATAGGCTAAAGCATTACTTAATGAACCACTTGCTAGACTGATCTCAGTTGGCACATAATTAAAATTTGGTCACTTGCTTGCACAATATGTGATTCCTCAAGAAACCCTGCAAGATAATGAAAATGTTGTTTTCATTGAATTGTAAGCACTGAAACTTTTGAAGGACCATCTATAAAAACATACTTTAGGAACCCAAAGTGAAGCTTAGAAATTTCAACTTTGACCCCACTCCTCAAAAGTTATTAGAAGAAATGCCTAAACATTTAAGATGCCTCATTTTCCACAAGTAATTTCTCCAGATATATAACATTCATCTTCTGTTTATGATCAAAGGCTCCTGTTCTTGGCAATATTGAAAGTTTAACAGTGCTTTGGAATCAAGGCATTCTTTTACCAAAGGAGATTGTACTATTGCATTTTTAATAGGATGTCAAATGGTGGAAGCCAAATATGTTGGCAAGACTTAAAAATTTAAGATGTCAACTAAGGAAACCTGTAGTGTTTACTTTACTACTGAAGATTAAATGACTCAAGAATAGATGAATTCACTTTAAATCCTTGTGTCTGGGGAAGACTTAAAGTCTTATGTTCTCTCTTCCAAACAAATACTTTAGCCAAATCTGCTAAATTTAGCTAATCTGGGCATGAGGGCACATGAATGAGGGTGATGTATAAATCCTCCTCCTACAAGGCTGTTTACTGTAAGGTGCATACAGTAAGCAACCACTGAATAATAAACAATAATAAACACATAAAGATGTGATGTGTGTGAATTTGAGCCCAGTCATGCTGGAAGGGCAATTAAAACTGCCTGTTTCACATCATGAGTGAATGCCCTAACTACAGAACTGTTGAACACCGTAGAGCAGGAGGGGAGGCCAATTCTTCTGTTTTGTTTCAGAAGTAATGATTGCCATTTGAGGTCCTTAAAAATAATAATAAGATTATAGCTGCTTAACTTCAGGAGAGATTTAAAACTAGGCATCTAAAGTGGAAGGAGACATGGATATTTTGAGATGGTGACACAATGACTGTCCTTTAGAGATGAAAATTTTTAGACTGCTCTGTGCAACAGTCATAAGCACAAAGAATATCTAACACTTATTTCCTTCTTGTGGGCTGTGACCGGGCTGCCAATCTTATTATTGAGTGTTAGGTTATAGATTACAGTTAGATAATAAGTAAGAAATTTTCTTCTATACTTGCAAAGGAGTTAATTTTCTTTTGGCATTGTTTCTTTACCTCAGGCATACACAATTTATATTGTTTTATACAGATATTAAAAAATACAGTAATCTGTTTCACTCATGAAATGTAGAAAGAATCTGATATAATCTACCATACAAAGGAAGAATACTGTCATTTAGACCTTTAGTTCTCTATCAATGAGCTTAATTCTGCAAGATCTTATTCAGTATCAATCCATTTACTATAATAGAATTTCATGGGAAATAAATGAGAATAGCACTGACCCCATTATATTTATGCAAATTTCAGCAAAGATAATTCAGTAGTGCCTGGAATCTTACTAATTTTTAAGATACAACTTCTTTTCTCTTAGAAGGAAAAATCACAGTAGGAATATCACTTCTTGGTATCTGAATTCCTCATTTATAGTTTTGGTCAAAGAAATGAAGATGCTTAAGATGAATGTATTTTTTTCTTAGGTCTTTCACGCTTTCAGAAAGCCAAAGGAAGTTACACTTGTCTTAATGAATTGAATGAAGTTGTCCCATTGACAAATATTAATCTGAAGCAATTTGCATTGAAGGTTACGCTCCCTAACTGGTAACACATACATAGCTGTACTGAGCCTTGTTCTTTTCCCATAATACAACTATTCTTAGTTAACAACATAAAAATTCAGCTCTTAAAGTCAATTTATAATTTGCTTGACTTATTGATAGGCTAAGCTCATCTCCAGTCATGACCTGAAACTTTGCTTCTAAAACATTTTATCCCTCATTAGAATATGTTCCCTGGTAGCAAGACAAGCTAACACTATCTCTTTGATACAATCTTCATAAATTTTTTAAAATGTAATTGAAACAATCGTATGAATCATTTAAGTACAAATATTTTTAGACCAAAAAGAACTATTATGTGTCTTTTCTAGGTCTATGGAGGTAGCTGTTTTCAAAGAATATTTCTGAGTGTATTCAGCATTTAACAACATTGCAAATGAAGACTTTGATTAACACAGGACCACCTCTGGCATGCAACAACAATTTGGCTGCCTAAATCCTCAAACCTCATTTCCAGCCCTAGAGAATCCTGTGTTTTATTTTTTGTACAGATTTCTAAAACAAAGTGAACACCTCAATTTTTGCTATTGAGCATATGCAGAACTTGTCATGTTTTGTGGATAAACTGAGTGTTCAGTTCCCTTTCTGCCTCACATACCTTCAGTAGGCACACTGCATGTGTTCTTCCCTAACTTCTGAAAGGATGGCAGAGGAGCATGTTCCAGCTTAGAAACTGTATATCAATGTGGGAGCTCTGCTTTAATCTCTCTTTTTGCTTGATTGAAAGTGGGGAATACTAACAGGATGCATCCTGATATTTGGCACTGTGATATTCTCTGCTGGGTTTTCCCCAGTCTTTTTTACTGGTCCTGCTGTGAGAAAGGGTAATTAATTTTTCACACTACATCTATGCCAGCAAACAGCATTGAGGCACAGAATCAACTGCTAACAACAAATTGCCTATACTGGTTACATCTGCAATAACAAGACATTCAGGTCAGTAGCAGCAAATCAGTAAAGTAAAAGAACTGGTGCTGAAGACACGATAATTACACTGTTTAACAGTGCCATCTCTTTTGGTCTCCTGTGTTCTTTCATGAGGTAAATTTAAATTCTGGGTTTGGATCCAGGAAGCAATCAATTACTTTTAAGAAACAGATCAGCTCTTGTAGGAGCCACTTAAAGATTCTTCCAAAACTGGACAGGGTAAGCCAGTGAAGTTATTACTCTTCTGAGACCTGGGACTTGGCTTCCTGAGTCTCCCACATTTGGGATAAGGTCTCTGAGAAGCAATGGGCTTTGGTGAAACCACCTTGCCTTTGAGCACTTTAGTTTCTTAAACTTCTTAAGTGTTTCAAAACCTAAGTACCTAATAAAGAACTGGTAAGAGCTTGAAAAGGGCCACTGATGCCCTTTAAACCTGAGGTTTTTAAACAGTTCTGGTTTTCTCTTTTCTTGTCTTTAATACATCACATTTATCTTACTTAGTTCAGTAGCATTTCACACTGACATAAAATAATTTTACATTCTAAAGCTAAATTCCTACCTATGTTTGAGACAAATAAGGGTTTACAATTCCTGACAATATCTTCATCATCCATTTTTGCTTAGAGTAGCTGTCCACAGTTCCTCACAACATTTTATTCCTTAATTCCTTTTAAATTACATAATAATTTTGTTTAAAGGTTTTTTTCTTTTTTTTCTATTTTTATTTTTTTCTTCTGGTAATTTATCATCAATAACTTCTTGTTTTTCCAACTAAATACTTGCTGGTGGTGGTTTTGGTGTTTTTTTTTTTTTTTTTTTTTTTTTTTCTTGGTTTTCTTTCATTTAGTAATTTTTTCTGGGCTGGACACAGGAAAATACTTTTATCATTTATATTCAACTCAAACCTATATGAATGGTCTAAAATTACTTCTTTCCTGTTCTTCTGTTTTCTGTTTCTCCATGCTTCTGCTGTAGTCTGAAAATTTGTCCAATTGTGAATAAGGCAGTGAATAGAGAGAATAAGGATATGTTCACTTGTTCACCTATGTTAACTAATGAAGAGGCTGATATAACAAAGATGCTCTAGAAATACTAGTTTTGTTCAGAATTTTTATAAATATTCTGTTGGTTTGTTATTGATTTCCATGGTTTAATGTTTCCTTTCCTTCTTAGTGAAGTGTTTTATATACTGATTTGATGTTTACAGGAATGTTTATGATAAGTACCCATGAAAAATATTTTTGGGAATTGTCTGGTGATGGTAATTAAATTTTAAAATAAACTGAAGATATTTGAATTTGCCTCTTGGAAGCATCAAGCAGCAGGGTTGAACAGACATCATACTTTTTTATTGCGGAAGGGAAAATATTGTATTTCCTGCAGATGGTCAGGAATATTATGTGCCACAATAAGAGTATCTTCTAAGAAGATATTGAGTGCATTCACCTCTTTCCTTATCAGGCATTCAAGAATCTAGGCATATAGAACACACATGGTTCAGCAAAAATGGAACTGATGCATGTTACAGGGGTTTACCTATATTTCATTAAACCACAGAGCATGTGAATGATGGCATCATCAATAAAGGAATGAGACTATGTCTGCTACAGAATTTGATGCTTGATAGGATAAGAAAAGAGAAACAAGGGGTCACAGGAAAAATTGTAGCAAATTGTTGAAAATTACTTGAAAACTAAAAATGACTTGAATAGGGCCATAAGTAAAGATGACAGATAAAACACCCTCTGAAATATCTTCAGAGAGATCTTTACTGAAAACAAAGGAAATGTCTATTTAAACTATTAGAAAACTGAATGAATGTCCTGGTTTCAGCTGAGATAAAGTTCTTTATTTTCTTCTCAGTAGCCGGTACAATGCTGGGTTTTGGACTTAGTATGAGAATAATAGTTGTTGCTAGGTTATGTTTACACGAAGTCAAGGACTTGTCAGTGTCTCAGGCACTGCCAGTGAGAGGGCTGGAGTGGCACAAGAAAGTGGGAGGGGACACAGCCAGGACAGCTGACCAAAACTAGCCAAAAGGATACTCTATACCATAGAACATCATGCTCAGTATATAAACTGGGGGGAGTTGGCTGAGGCCCACCAATCGCTGTTCAGGGAGAGGCTGGGCATAGGTCACCAGGTGGTGACCAATTGTATTGTGCATTACTTGGGGTTTTTTCCCTTTTGGATTTTATTCCTCTCTCCCGTTCTCATTACTATTGCTGTTGGTTTTGTTATTATTTTTTTCTTATTTCAAATATCAAATTGTTCTTATTTCAACCCTCAAGTTTCACCTTTCTCCCTATTCTCCTTCCCAGCCCTCTGAGGTGGGGGTTGAGTGAGCAAGTGGATACATGATACTTAGTTGCTGGCTGGGCTTAAACCACAACAGAGAGATAAACGCGTAGTATAGTCCTTAAATGTGATGACTTTAATCTTGGAGGTGCAGCCTGCCTGTTGCTAAAGTAAAAACAGAATACATGTGATTCTTTCACAAAATTAAGGGCAATAGTGTTTTATTTCAATAAATATATAAAAAGTTCTATTATCATTTGTTTCCATCATTTCCAAGGAATACTTTATTTACTGATTTTCTGATTCATTACTTCCTCTTTTTTTACACAGTGATAAAAGTAGAAAAGACAAGAATGGGTATAATTATTTTTCCCTTAAAAAGAAGAATATTTTGAGCCCAAACAACCAAAAGTAAATATATTATCTTAAGATTTATTTTTTTTTAATTAATAATGTAACAAAATTTAGAACCTGAATTTTGTCTGGAAATACAAAACAAGACCACTAGCAAGCAAAGTTAAATTTTAGGGTCCATAAAACTAGAGTCATAACTTTTCCATTGACTCAGCAAGCTTTCTAAATGTCAATGCTAATCTCACCTTTCACACATTTTGAACCAGACAATGTTACCAACCCTCTTTGTTGGGGACATAGTCTTGAAAATGTCAGCTGATTGTCAGAGATGTAAGTTATGTTCCTTAAAGTGTTATCCATAAATATTACATCCCTGGCTGCTGCTATGTTGGAGGAACCTATTTGCTAGGGTGGAATACCCATGCTTCCTCCCCAAGTCCAGCATAATAAGAACCGTAAAAGTTATACCTCCTGTAATATGCTTTGCTCTTTACTGGCACAAAATGTCTCACAAAAGCATGAAGGCAAGCAGTCCTGGGACTAGCTCTGTAACTAGATGCAGCTCTCTAATACAGCTCCCTGTACAGATTTCACTTACAATCTGGTGCTTTCTAGATGACAGACAATTTCCAGAAAGTACAGGAGTGAAATGATGCTACCACTTTTTAAACAGCGTGGCATCTTAAAAATGTTCTATTACCCTTGATGATAATTTATTTCTAAATTCTGAGCATAATGTTAGCAATAAAATATACAATAGGAATTTTTATTATCAACTTCAGAATACAGATAAACCCCAGATGTAAGAATTTGTTCGTGAAGTGGCAATGCATGCCAATAGAGAAATGAAACTGAGGTGTATAGATGAATGTTTTTACTTGCCATGAGTGAGATAATTTAACATTTTAAATCTTAGTCTAACAAAACACAGCAGCCTGAGGGAATGAACAAGATCATATACAACAAGTATACAAGTACAAGAGTAGCACCACCACACTGAGTATTTCAAGGAATATTTTATGAGAAAAATTAAAAATCCAGCCTAAAATTGTTGATTATATTCTACAAGAAACCAATTGTTTTATCTCAAATAGTAATTATTGCCATTCTTATTCACAGAGAATGCCAATGCCACAATGGCTTTAAGACTGAGACCTGTTGACCACAACTGATTTATGGGAACAGCAATAATAAAGGATGTTACATTCACATCAATTTTGCAACCGTCTTATAAGAAAACAGAAAGGTGTACATTGATAAGTATTTTGTATCTTCTTTACCCAGGAATTTTTAAGCTTTCTAACTGACAATATCACAGAATCACAGAATGGTCAGGGTTGGAAGGGACCTCTGGAGATCATCTAGTCCAACCCCCTGATAAAGCAGGTTCTCCTAAAGTAGGTTGCCCAGGAACACATCCAGGTTGGTTTTGAGTATCCCCAGAGAAGGAGACTCCACAACCTCTCTGGTCAGCCTGTTCCAGTGCTCTGTCACCCTCAAAGTAAAGAAGTTTTTCCTCAAATGCAGATGGAACTTCTGGTGCTGCAGTTTGTGCCTGTCACCCCTTGTCCTGTCACTGGGCAATACTAAAAAGAGCCTGGCCCCATCCTTTTGGCACTCACTTTTAAGATATTTGTAGACATTGATCAGAACCCCTCGCAGTCGTCTTTAACTTGTGCCTCGTAGTCACACTTCAACATACACACTGTATAGGCACTGAGGCAATTTCATAAAGCCCTGTGCAATGTATTTTTTTAAACAAACAACTGAAACAAATATTGAATTCAATTAAATTTGAAAAATTCCATTATGAGAGTTAAAAAAACCCCAACAAAAACAACAACAGGAAACCACAGTCAAAATTGATCAATATTCTTCTGTGAGTCATCCAGATTTTCTCTGCATTTTACAATGGCATTTTAGGAACTTCTGTAATTTTTTTTTTCTTGTTTATAATTGGAGAGATGGGAGGTGTACTGCTACAGCTACATTGGGTAGGTAAGGTGGTTTTGCTGCAGTAAACGATCAATCTGAAATTTAGATATGTACTTTAAGTTAATTTAAACAGTAAAGAAAGAGAGGCACTTCTACACAGAATAAGCATCTAATAAAGTTAAGATTAAGTTATTTCTGTATTGACTACAGAAAGTGACTGGACAACTAGTTTACACTATCTGTATGATGACTTTTAGAAACATGAAGATTTTAGAACAACTTGTTGGTTGTCAGGCAGATGTGGGCAGCTCAGTACATTTACTACCAAAACTGAGAGCAAGAGAATGTCTCTTATGAGAATGCTGGGCTCGGAGAAAGGAAAGATTTTTTTCTCTAATTTTCAAAATTTCACCATTGCCTGTCCCTTGTGAAATGGTTTGACATGCCATGTGTAAATCTTTAATGTACTGACAAAGGTCTGGTCTTTGAATTTACTTGTTTGTCTGGTTGTGGTTTTATTTTTCCTGGACTTTATGCAATGTGTATTAGGTTCTCTATATGCAGAGCTCAAGAGCTGGCAGTCCATGATTCTAATGGACACAGTGCAGTGACTGGTTTTCAGGCTGTTAATTTGTTGCTTGTTATTTTTTGTTTGTTTGTTTTAATTTCTAATATCTGTTTTAGAAATATAAGGAATAGCAATGAGACATTTTGAGGTCCCTTCCAGATGGAATTATCCTATGATTCTATGATATTAGCCTCAAACTCACGTGTTCTCCATTACATGCCACAATATCACTTACAATTCTGAGATATAATTGTTGACTATAAATGTCTCCACTGAGTGAATTTGAGAATTCTCATCACTAAGAGTGAAAATACCTGCTTATTGTTCCCAATTAATTGAGTTACATAAGTCATAATTACTGCAGATATTGCCTATCTGTCTATATATTGCCATAAAATATTAAAAAACCTAGTAGTTTTTTTGATGTAGTTTTCAGATACCTTGTTAAAACCAATACAAATTAATTGTAAAATCAATCGCTAACAAAACCCAGCATAGATTGATTTTTATAAAGACTCTAATGCATTGCAAGTGTACATGTTTTTGTTTGATTAAACACTTCTAGTACAGGTATGCATCTGTTTTCAAATGTTCATCTTATGAAAACATGCCTGCTACAAATTTGCATATAACAAGCACAAAATATTTCTCTGTAGTGATGATATGAAGTATTCTACCCCTACATTTCATGTAGAGAAACTTCTGTTTTATTTTTTAAATTGCAAGACCATATAACATTGCATGTGAAGGAAGTTATGTATAGTAAGACAAATATTAAGAATTCTGAAATATAAAAATGTAGAATACTGTTAAACATTCCTGAATATTTATTGCCTAGAAGAATAATGTCCTTTCTGGCTAAAATTAATACCGACAACACTTGATAATCCAGCTACTATGTTATCCATCTAATAAACTTACTCTTATGTGAGACTAGAGAGTTAGGAAATACTACAAATAATTTTTGTCCAAGACTTTTTAACTTCTCTGGATAAAAGGAGCTTCATCAAGAAGGCTGTTGTGCAGTAAAATGAAACGGAGGAATGAAGTTTGCTAAAAAAGTGTTACTATACTTTAAAATTGAACAGGTAAGCCTGAAGATCACTTGCAATACCTGGGTATGTAAAAAAATTATAAACACATATGTAGATTTCTTAAATGCATCTTAGAGGCATTAGTGGTTATTCTTTAAATGCACAGCTTTATGTTAGTTTAAATGTTCATTCACCATCTTGACACCCTTTTAAAAAAGGGTCAGAGTGGCTTTACCAAATAGATCAGGGGTCCTCAAACTTTTTAACCATGGGGCCAGCATGCGGATGAAATGGCAGGAGGTCATCTGCAGCTGCTTGGTTTCCCCCCCCAACCCCCGGCTGGGGGAGGGGGGGGGGGGGGGGGCGGGGGGTTTCTGTAAATACTGGGGGCCGGATTGAGGACCCTGGGGGGCCTTATCTAGCCCGCGGGTTGTACTTTGAGGACCCCTGAAATAGATGACTATTTTCCAAAAGCAATTAATGAGACATTTTCATCTTTTCACAGTATTAAGAACTGCTCAGGTAGTAAACAGCAGGCTTTCACTTGTGTTAAATATACATGAAAGTCTCTAAAGTATTTTATATGTTTTGAAAACTGAAGCATGTTATCCAGTGCTGAGAAGAAAGAAAATATAAATTAGTTTAAAGCTTGGGGAGTGGGGCATGGGGTGTGGAGATTAAAAAAAACTCTTGTTTTTTAGTTTCTTCCAAAGAATACAGCAGAATAAATAAATAAAAAAAAAAAAACCAGAACAATTGAGGATTACTGTCTCAAACAGAAGTAAAAACCCTAAAGTACTGAAATGATAAGAATATATCAGTCATGTATATATGTGATATGTCATGTATATGACATGGTATGTGAAGCAGCTGGACTTTTGAAAAGGTTCTGAAAACCATAAAAGTCTGAATAAGATTAGAAAAAAAAAAAAGGGAAAAATATTAGATCTTATAAATTTCTCTGAGATTTTACAACTCATTTGACATTTGCTGGAGAATATTTTGTCTCTAAGCTACACAACCTTTTTGCATAGAATAACAACCTTTCTGATCTATCCAGTCACTAAATACTTGAAGTTAAAAACTCACCTCACTAAGAAAATGCACATAGATTTTGTCACTAAATAGGGAATTTTTAATACTAAATATTAAAATGGCAATTTGGGCCCAGGAATAATGTCTTGACAAACTTTTATACAGGTGCCTTTAAACACCTAATTATATTATGATTCATGTATTTAAGTTATCTGAAGTTTAATTACAAAACTTACTTGTATATTTTTTGTCTTACTATATTTACCTATAATTTCACCATGATTTTAGATGTGAACAGGACCAGCACTTCTCTGAAAGAAGCTTTGAAAAAGCAAGTATAGTTTAGATTCGCCTTAATACGCAAGTAATTCTACATCCTAAAAATTCTATGCTAGTTTTAAAAATATAAACAAAATTAAGAGTTCAGTTTATAAAATATTCATATCCCTACAGTTCTGAAGGAGCCATTACCATGTATCTTTCTGTGACAGCATTCTTAGAATAGACAGAAAGCTGCTTTTTTTTTTTTTTTTCCTGTGCGTAAAGGAATTCCACAGAATAATGCTAAATTGCAAAAAGATGGAATATTTACTACTTTCCACCTTCTGAATTATGCACAAAATATTCATATGACAGCAAGACACAAAAAACTACCACATATCAAAGACACTCCTGCCAGATGTATGCCATCCTCTCAAACAGAAAGCCTCACATTACCTAACAAACACATATGATTCAAGAGTCACAAGGTGTTTACAACTGGTGTAGATGATGACTAACAAAATATCTGAGATCTTAGGTTTCAACTTAAATGAAAATTATTTTAAAATAAAGAAATAAAAATTAAGCCTTTCTCTGATGAATAAGATCAGTGTTTGAGTTCAGGAAGGTTAGAAAAAAATAGCAGTTCCTTTATGGGAAGGACAATATCTGCTTTACATATCTCTTTCCACCTCAGTCTTCAAAACTGTATTTTTGTTGTGGTTTAACCCCAGCCAGCAACTAAGCACCACACACCCAATTCCTTGATTTTCTTAAGGCAACTATAAAATTCTGCCTTAGAACATAGTTTGTGTGGTGAAGATAGAAAAAACTGAAGACAATAATGACACTCTTCATCTTTAACTCTTAAGATCTGTCCCTATTTTTTATAATCAAAGCACATTGTTTCACCCTGTAGTTGCTGCTATGTGTAGTCAATACTTGATGTTTCTTCCCTTGTAAAACCAACCATCTTAGATCTACAAAGTCGAGGAATACAAACTACTTTTGTATCTAATGGGAATCATTAAGCTCCCTTCTGCTGTTACCTTTGACAAACAACATATCAAAGAAAGTGATTGTAATTATTTTGATCTGTCCTTAGTGGATTTGTATTAAATCGTAATACCGGTATAAGTACTGACCAAGCCTGGCACATAATCATAGCATGCTTTTGCTTATGAATATTTATTTCATAAACTTATTTTTTGGAGAGAAGAAAATAAAACAAAGAAAAACTATCATCACTGTCATTAACAAGATTAGAAACATTATCATAGAAAGAATTAAGAAAACCCTAAACCACATCAAACAAATAAACCTTAAACCTTTAGCATGAATGGGATATAGCATTAGGTCTGTATTAAAAATAAATAAATAAATATATCTTTTTCGTACTTCCACCTAATAGCCAAAATTCATTGCTATTGTGTGTTGTTATAAAAAGCTTAAACTGGTTTTCAAATTCAGGGTTTTTTTCCTCTTTAGACAAAAGTACACTAAATTTACCTGATTATAAAAATGCATTTTTTACACACAAGTAAGCAGATATATCTTTCTGAAAGTTCTGAAGATTTACCTGGAATGAATACTTGAAGAAATAACATTCACTTCTATGGAGGAAATCTCTGATTTAAATACAAATCCTGACACACCCATATTTGAGTGAAGGCAAGTGAAGGCATATGCTATTGTTTCCATCTGCATTTTCATTTTACCACATCCTGCTATGTTCTTTTTTTTACCACTAGCTTGGCTTCTTTTTGTCCTAAACCTGAGGTCAGAAGTATCTGTATTCTATAGACAGCATAGTAGTAGTGATCACAAAGCAATGGGTATATATTTAACAGCTGCACTATATACAAGCTACACTATAGTTTTAAATGGAAAATCTAATAAAGAAGGCTGAATTTTGTACTAAGCCTTGCTTAGAATGCATTTATTTGCTTCTTCAATTAATCTTATTCTTACCTACAATTATTGTTTAAAGACTGGTTCAGCTGGTCATCTTCTTTTACAGCAAGATTATTTAGAGATGTTTTGTGTGGTTTGAGAGCAAAATACTTAATCACAGTTTCTTGATCTGACTATATGAAAGTAAATAATTTTTAGGTATTATTTTTTTCTTACACTAATAGCATTAATTGAAATAGAAGGTTTGTATACACCATCATATCTAGTTAAGAACAGAATCATAGAATCACAGACTAAACTAGGTGGGAAAGGGCTTCTGGAAATTATCTGATCCACCCCACTACTTAAACCTTAAGGCTACATTTGGTTGCTCAGGGCCTTAAAACAGGTCACCTAAAAGGTCTATTGACTATGAATCCTGGTAGCAATGTTACCAAAATCTCGGAATGAAGAACTTGTCAACACCAATGTGATGTAGATAAGCAGACACTTCTTTATTAACAGCTGGGTGCGTGAGTGAGTCCTCTCACCATCAACGCACACCAAGTTTCAAAATCAGACACCATATATAGAACTTATTCATGCATATTCATTAAGTATACATGCATAATCATAATATTTCCCGAAAATCATTAACATACTCTCGTCCCATATCCGATTCTGAGCAGTAAAGGTTAGAAAAGTCTAGAAATGGGTCTGGGGTACGATTTGGGTAGGTTGTATATGACTCGGTGGTCGCAATCTCCCCCTGCCGGAATTACCTTTTACTAATGTTCACGGTTTCATGGCAGGTAACTACAAGTTGTTACAGTTGATTCTCCCCAGTTCCCATTAATTCTATATTCTGACATTTCAATACACTTTCTACATAGAGAAGACTAGTCAAATACAAAGAAATCCTCTCCCCAGTCTACCTGTAAATACTGTATCCAATTATCTTCAATCATCTTGAATCTTAAGTCTATTATCTAAGTTCTAATCATTCCTACTAGGTGATTCTGACCTATTCTTTTGGCCTTGCTACAGGGCTGTACAGAGGAATTCATAGCAGCTTTTGCTGTGCAACTACAAGTTTCATTAAAATATATTTCTTATTCAAATGATTTTATAAAATCAAATAAAATCAATTAATTCTAACTTATTAGCAGATCTGTAACACCAATAACAGGGAACACACAAGAATAAGGCAAGCAGATAGTTATACTTACCAAAAGTATTTTTCTAGGAACAGCAGATAATACTTTCCACTCTTCACCTAGAGTAATTCTTTTAATCCTACCACCTCCATATTCCTGATGACCTACAACAACAGCAACATAGTATTCACATAATTTAAAATCAAGCTTAACTGCTAAGTGACAGAATATTTGCACTGACACAGAAATTATACTTGCTGCATTTCTTAAGATAATAGCAGTATAGAGTTGTTGCAAAAGATTAGGGTATGTCTAATGCCTAACGGAGTTGTTCATTATTTAATAAACTCTAAAAGAAACCAAAATATATCTGACTACACAGATGGTACAGAAATTCACCTACTTTCTGAGCTCAGTCTTTCCAGGCACAGCTTTGCAAGCTGATGCAGGAGTCATGTCTAACCATTTTGGAATCTGGGCAGAACACGGGACTATCTGCATGTTCCTATGTGGAAATGTTTTCTATTTGTACAGCTCCTTTAGACACATAAACTATTTTGTACTTCCTTAAGTATCTGATGTATTCACTGCAAATATAATATTTAGATTGTAAATATATTTGAACATATAATTTCAATGATATTGTTAAAGGGTGGCTGTCTTTTCATAATAATTCAAGGGTTTGTTTTTGTTTTTTTTAATAAAAAAACAAACACAGCTTTCCTCAAGGTTAGTGTTTGCAGATACTTTTCAAAATGTAAACAAACTATAAAAACTAGAGTATGAAGATATTTTCTTTCATGTGTCAAACTGCTTCCCATTTGTTACTAATATTATTGACAGGTGAAATGTGAGTAACAGAAATCTGGTTTCTTTGATCAGACCCACAGAATAGAGTTTAGAAGAGTGAAAGAAATCCTGTAAAATATATATTTGGCATTAAGAGCCATGCCTTTGAATTGCATCAGTTTTTATGTTGATAAAAATTCTTCTTAACACTATCAAATTTGGACTAGGTTTAGCAATTTTCACAAGTATTTTCTAGAGGGAGGGTGAAATAGCATAGTTGAGGATTTTGGATCAAGGACATGATATGATTCCTCTCTGTCACTTAGGTATTAAACATGAATTATAGAAGGCAATTACACCTGTAACCTTGCCTGAAGCAATGATATTAAGGTTTTTACAGAGCTATCAAAAACCTGCTGTGTCAGAGATTAGCATGATTTCAAATTATTATCAGGCACATGAGGATAACACTTTGAGTAAAATCATATTTGAAGGAACATGGGAAATATAAAGAAGCTTCCATACTGTCAAAAAGTCTACTTAAATGGCAGCTGTTACAAAAAATGGTGGTTTTATTTTCACTCCTATTTTTTAATATAAATATGTAACTTTATTTTTTTGCTAGCATAGGAAAAGGTATTACAGTATGGTTAAAACAAAACAAAACAAAACAAAAAACCTCAAAGTTAATTTTCTATAGAAATTATATAAACCTCAAAGTTTTCTGTAGGAAAGCAGTATTTTCCAAGATATGTGTAAAGCAAATGGCTATCACTCAGTATAGTAATAGGGACAGTGAAAAAAAAAATTGCATTTGTTGTCACTTAGTAGTTCCCAAGACCAAACTGTTCACTTTCAAAGAAGATGACTAAGCTGGTTGTTTTCTTGGTTTTCCTATTATCAGTTCCTATCAATCTGGCTTATTCAGCTTGAAAACCAATTTTTTTTTTTATTTTTTTTTTATCAGAGTGGTGTCAATAACACTTTTTAATTAACCTAAAGTAAGAATATTGTATGAGGCAATCAGTAAATAAGACAGTAGTAAAACTGGATATCTAGTCACTGAAGAGATAAAATACCTTTCCACATATAATGACATTCAGACATCTTCATAATCTGAACCTGTTCATGACCTTTTCAGACCAACCTGTTAAGAAAACAGGTAGATAAAACTGAAATAAGTATAACACAGCAACACATTTTGTCATCTTTCTGTTGATAAAATATACCAGTATCTAGGCTTTAAATACATATATGACCTATTTAATCTATTCCACTGAATAGGTGAAATCAGCTAAACATAGTAGATCAGAATCACCATGTTTATTTTACAGACTGGAAAGAGAAGGTGCGACTAGAAAAAGAAGGTGCAATTTTCCTCAGCTAAATGACCTGAAAGTTAGGTCCTTTGACTAAAATAGTCCCATAATCTTCTGCATTCAGAAATGAGAACTATGCATGTCCATACAAGTGAACGTAGACTTCTGAAGCAGAGAGTGTCTCATCCTTTGGAGACTGAAGCAAGATCATGGGTTGCTTTTCAAAGGCTGTGGGCTGTAGCAGGGAGATGGGATACACTTACCAAAAAGGGACAAGGAAATCTGTGCCAATAGTTTGGCTAGCTTAAGGAAGTAGACTTTAAACTAGGTACAGTGGGAAATGGATTTCAAAGTCTGAAGGCAAGTAAGGACCCAAGTGATAAACTCAAACTGTGCATGTAATGGGGCAACAGATGATGCCCACATTCCCCTCAAAGACTAAGGGAAGATGGAAGATCTCGAATACCTGTCCTCCAATGCTTCTAACAAAGGAAACAAGAAGAAATAGAACTTGATGTGTAGTCCAGAGTCACAATGCAATTGGAATTACAGAAACTCAGTAATATAGTTCATGATGGGTATACTGCAATAGACAAGCTACTCAGGAAAAACAGAAGGTAAAAGATGAAAAAGGCTCATTTTCTATGTAAAAGACCAGTGTGAGCACACAGAGGTTAGCTAGGAGAAAGAGTACATGTCTGGTTAGTGTCTTTAGGTCAAAGTCAGAGGAACTGTGTCAAGGGGCATCTTGTGGTAGTGGTCTGCTACAGGCCACCCAGCAAGGGAGAAGTGGTGGGCAAAACCTTCATCAAATAATTCAAAGAAGCCTTATCTTGATGCTCTGGTTGTCATAAAAAGCTTCTGTTATATTCATATTTGTTGGAAAAGTAACACAGCAATGCATAACCAATCCAAGAGATTTCTCGAATATAAGGACAACTTCCTTACGCAGCTGTTGAATATGTCAGCTAGGAGTGGTGCTCTTCTGGACCTACATATAAGTAATACTTGTTTCAAAACATGACCATCAATGGCAGCCTTGGTTGCACTAATCATGACGTCAGAGTTTCAAGAGCCTAAAGAACATGAGGAAAACAAGTAGAATGAAAACCTGGATTTCAGAATGGCAGATTTGAACTTGTCCAGGGAGTAATCCCTGGAAATCTGCCTTGGAGGGCAAAGGAGCTAAGGAATACTGAGAGATTTTCAGAAACAGCTTTCTTAAAGGATCAGTCCATGCACTCAGTCAGAAAAGGAACAAGCATAACATACAAACTAACCTGGTTAGTTAGTAAAAGAACTAAAAAAACCTCCAACAACAAAACCACACACAAACACAAGCAAAACCCCAAACTCAACAAAACCACAAAAAAAAAAAACCAAACCCAAAACCCCAAAAAACATAACCAAACCCACAAACCAATGAAAAAAAACACCAACCCAACAACAACAACAAACCCAAAACTAAAACCAAAGCAACCAAAACACCTACCAAAACCAAACCAAACCCCAAGGAAAAAAACCAAAACCCACAACATATAAAACTAGCAGAAAGGCTCCAGAAGAGGTATATAGAAATGTTGCTTGAGCATTCAGAGATGACATTAGGAGGCCAAAACCTTAGCCGAAGCTTAAATTGGCAAGAAATACATAAAATAACAAGGGCTCGTTACCTATGTTAGCACCAAGTAGACAGACACACAAGGAATATACAGGTCCACTTCTGAATGGGACTAAGGTTTCTCACAAGTAACATAAAAAGGCTGAGATACTTAATGCCCTCTTTGCCTCAGTCTTCATGGGTAAGGTCAGTACCAAAGTCTCTTTGCCAAGAGGCAATAAGGAAGTAAACAGCAAAGACTGATCAACTAGGAGAACATCTGAACAATTTGGACATATACACACACTTGCAGAGCCTGACAGGATTCATGGCAGGGTGCTAAAAGAGTTGTCTGGAGACCGAGGGGAGTCCTGAATGACTGTGGAAGTGAAAATAACAGTCCGTCTGTACACAGGGCAAAGAGAAAAATCCAGAAAACTGTGGACCAGTTAGCTTCACCTCAGTCACTGGGAAAATTAAGGACTAGATCCTCCTGAAAGATATTTCTCAGCACGTGATGGACAAAGCAAACAGAACAACATGATGGGAAAAGGCAACACAGATTAACCAAATGTAAAATATGCTTGCCTGACCCAACTGTCTTCTGTAATGAAACTATTTGCTCAGTGGATGAGGGCAGAGCTGTAGATGTTGTGTATCTTGATTTTAGCAAAGCATTTGACACAATCTCCCACAACATTCTTGTTGACAAGCTGGTTAAGATATGGTTTGGACAGGCACACCACAGGACAAATGGAAAACAATCTGAATTGTTGAGCTCAAAGGGTGGTAGTTAATGGTTCAAACTGACACCCGTTCATGAGTGGAGTCGCTCAGAGGTTGATACTACATCTGTTAATATTCAGTATTTTTATAAATGGTTGAAATGGTGGAGTGAATGCACCCTCAACAACTTTGTGGATCACACCACACCGGGATGAGAGGCAGATATATTGGAAGGAAGTGTCCGCATAGAGAGAGACATCAACAGAATGGAAAACTGGGCCAACAAGAATTTCATGAACTTCAGTAAGGATAAATATAACATCCTGCAACTGGTAAAGAATGATTACAAGTATCAGCACAGGCTGAGGTATGAAAAACAGGAGTATACCTCTGCTGAAAAGGTCCTGGGGATCATGGAGGTGAGCAACCTGGATATAAGCCAAGTAATGTGTACCCTGGCAGTAAGGAAGGCAAACCATTCCCTGGACTGAATCAGCAAGACTGTAATGAACAGATTGAAGAAGTTGGTTACTCAGCTCTGCTTGGTACTTGTTAGGCCACAGCAATTTCAGTCTCCCCAGTCCAAAGGAGACATTGAAAAAACATAGAGGATCCCAGGGAGGGCAAGCAAGGTGATTAAGGTTGGAACATTTGACATATGATGAAAGATTGAAGAGAACAATTAAACACTGGATTAGGTCACCCAGGGAACTGGTGAAATCTTCCTCCCTGAAAACAGTCTGGACTTGGCTTAACAGGACCCTGCATAACCTAATCCAAGGCTTTTCTCTCAATCAAAGATTGGACCAGATGATTTCCAGATGTCCCTTTCAACCCAGACTTTTTTATGATTCTGTGACATCTGCAAGAAGTATCTCTTACAACTAGATGACAAGAAGGTAAAAGAATGTGGCTGAGAAACATGAAACTTGGTCATAAGTCCTTCTGAAATTTGGGATATACTTGCTCAGATTTGATGTCAAATTAACAAACTTTTCAAGTAATTGCATCTGTGGTTCAAAGGTAGTCAAAGTTATTTTTTAATGTTCTTGTATATCACTACGATAACACTCTTAATGTGAAGCACCCTTGTGGCAGCAAGAGGGATAATAACATCTCTGGCTTCAGCTTTCTAAGATTAGGCATCTAATGTAAACTAGACATCCAGGATCTCATCACAATCAGTGCAGAAAGACAGATGTCTCTGGAAAGAAATCCTAGACAACTATCACAAGCCAGTTGCCTATCATTTAGGCATGGCTAAAATTGAGATGAATTGTTTTTTAAGCCACATGACCAAGGAAAAGTAATTATGTCTTGGATAATAACTGGCTCAGAATTTTTCTGAAGACAAATAAATCTGAAAAATTATGTACCATGTACAAATTTGTATTCTGACTGAGAAAATAAGTAAGTTCAAATTTTTAGGTGGTGCTTTTGTATGAGGTGTACCACACAATGGTCCTAAGACCATTAAGGGGTTGTATAGACTTTTCTAGTTACGGACTAAGAATCTCCGTAGAGATAGAGATGAATAGAGATAGAATGATAACAAATTTAAGTCTGACAAGAGAAATGTGTTGGGACTCAGAAAAAGAAAACACAATTTTGTTGTGCTGAATATTGTGGCTAGTTTAATTTGTGCTATTCCAGACTCCTACACCCTTTTAGTACTTTTTTTATACCTAGTATACCAGAATTTAGTACTGTTTTACAGTATAATAATTTTGATTAGTTTAAAGGTGATATTCAATTTTTTTTAATGATGTGTGACTTCTTTTAAAACAGAATAAACACTTTAGCACAGAATAGTCCTAGCCTTGTGAACTACTTCATTTATTCCTTGCCAGCAGCACCGCACCTGAAGTCTTATTTAAAATATGTTGTCCAATGTCACTGACTTAACTCCTTCAGTGTTTTAATGTTATTTCAAGGGCAGGCAGAACTGTTTGCCTTAGGCTTTCCACATGATTGTGGTCCTCTGCTTTTCAGATCAATTCCTGAGGCAAGGTGTATAACCACTGCAAATCTTTAGAAACAATACTTTATTGGCTCCAGACACATCTGCCTTATTTTTGAGAATAAGTTTAAGGCAGAGTCCATAGAGCTGCACAGGTCTGTTGGGCTCAAAATGTCATTATTTCATCTTCGGATTTTTGAAAGGGGTTGCAGAACATGGACAAAATCACAAAATGAGATCCCTAAGTGCTGAAGAGTTTTGTATATCATTTGTATCTTGGTTGACTGAATGGTAATTCTAAGAAATATTTTCAAAAGATACCTGTTTTTTTGATTCTAGACTATTGGAAACTATTATGTGTTATTTGTCATCCATGTGTAAAACAATGTTTGAAATTACATCGGTTCTGTAGTTCTCTTAGATACACAGATATTCTCATCCTTCTTTTTTAGTCAAATCAGATTAAGCTACAGAAACTAGAAAAGTAAGATGTAAAGAATAAAATAAAAAAAAAATAAGAAAAAGAACATTGCATTTAGATTTTTCAGTTTCTTAGCCTTAGCTCACTTCTTAGCCAAACTGAAGATTGTATTAGGATCTCTGTTCTTATATACACAATATTCTTTTGTATAAACTGAGGACCACAGTTCTTTTGTTATCTGAGCTGAAAAAATCAGCTTGTGAGTAAACATTTTCTTAATGGATTTCTTGTTATAACAGATTTTATTAAGAAGTACAAAAAAGAAGCAGAATGTAGTAATAATAGCAAGACAAAACATTTCCGTTATTACGGTGTGGTGGGTTGACTTTGGCTCTCCTCCAGGTGCCCACCAAGATGCATTATCACTCCCCCTTATCAACAGGACAAAGCAAGAAAATATAATGGAAAGCTTGTGGGTCAAGATATGGACAGAGATCACATACCAATTACTGTCACAAGCAAATCAGAATCAGGGAAATAATTTAATTTATTACCAATTAATCTAAATAAGAACACATTTAAATACACCTTGCCCTTACCTGTCCCTTCTTCCTAGGCTCAACTTCACTTCTGATTTCTTTACCTCCTCCCCTCCAAGTGACACAGATGGGTGAGGAATGGAGATTGTGGTCAGTTCATAACACGTCTCTGGTACTACGTCATCCTCACACTCTTCCCCTGCTCCATCATGGGGTCCCACCCAAGGGACACAGTCCTTCATTAACTTCTCTAGTGTGGTTCCTCCCACAGGCTGCATGGGTCCTTTCCACAGGGTGCAGTCCATGGAACTGACTGTTCCATTATGGGCTCCCAGCTACTGGGACATAGGTCCTTCCAGGAGCCTGCTCCAGTTTGGGTCACAGGGTCACCACATCCTTCATGCACATCCACCTTTTACAGTGTGGGGTCCTCCACAGGCGGTAGGTGGCTATCTGCTCTACTGTGGAGTCCTATGGGCTGCGAAGGGACCTGTATCATCTTCCAGCGTCTTCTCACAGAAACCACTTTGACAGCTCCACTTCACCCCCAAAACCTTGTCACATAACCCAATACATATCAGCACTGCCCAACAACTGTGAGGAGTCTTTAGACTGTAAGAAATTATAATCAGAAATCAATAGACTAACACTGACATGTCAAACATAAACCTGAATTTGTGGACCACTTAAGCCAGATACGACATTGGCTTTTTGCAGCAATAAAATATCAAAGTGGTTGTACAAAGCAGCACCTCTCAGTCAAGAATCTCCATTATTAATGAGCCATTTTATGAGGAACAAGGCACACTGTTCCACATCTCTTATAAGTCCTCCATTGCTTCCTTTGTTTACTACTGCATCATACTCACAGAAAAGAATTCCCACTTACAATGACTGGTGACCACTAAGAGGACTTGCTTGACAGAGTAAAAGACTACTCTTAAGAGGCACAAGTATTCCAGTATAACTTAGATAAAATAACTTTTAATTTGTTTTCCAGATTTTCTTCTGTGTATTAAGTTGTTGCGGATGGAGTCATGCACCTTACTTATAAGAGAGAACCAACGATATACCTTATTGATATAAACCAGTGAGTTAACAAAGTTCGATGTTAAATATGACAGTGGTTTTACATGATCTTATGGCAAAGTACACCTGATTGTTTACTGCATAGAAGACAAGGTCAGACAAAACTGTCAGGGAAACCCTCCGACTAGAGGTAAGAGGTTCAGAAAGGACCCCTTTGCTTTTTACGTTCCTTCTCAGAGAGGAGACGTGGTGCAACAGGATCCAGTCCTAATCCTTGAATTGATCTACAGTTTATGTATAAAGGATTATATGTGCACAATCAATCACTTAGCTAAGATTTAAAAGTTTAGCATGCTATTAATCACTGAGGATCTTTTACAGCAAGGAAACTCTCAACGTGAAGAACCTTGACAGGCATCCCTACTCAAGGGGAGATACTGGCCTGCAGTCCACTCCCATGCAGGATTCCTCAACAGGCCCTGGGCTGTGAGCTATTTATAAAGTAAGAGGATTGACTTCTAGTCATATTTGCTTACCGGCTAGATGTCTGGGTCATTGTTCCAGAAAGCTCTTGGCTACCATGTTGCCATCCCTCCCCTGACATCCACAGTAAATTAGATAGAGCCATCACATCCCCCACTGGTTCTTACTGCTTGAGTGAGAGGGCAGTAGGGGTGGCGGGAGCACACTGTCACATGTATTCAATACATACCTGAACATTTATTGGGCTTTTTTATTACAAATTCAGAGTACCATTCATTATAACAAATGGAACAGACAGGCACAGGGCATTCTTCTGCTTTGTATATGTTACCAAGTAAACTCAAAAGCACAGATTTGGACTCTCACTAGCAACAGATCAAAGTATTTTTATAGAATCATAGAATCATTTAGGTTGGAAAAGCCCTCTGAGATCATCCAATTCAACTGTTAACCCACGACTGCCAAGTCCACCACTAACCTATGTCCCTAAACACCACATCTAGGTGTTTTTTTTCAATACCTCCAGGGATGATGATTTACCACCTCGCTGGGCAGCCTGCATCAATGATTGACCACCCTTTCAGTGAAGAAATTTTTCCCAATTCCCAGTCTGAACCTTCCCTCATGCAACTTGAGGCTATTTCCTCTTGTCCTGTCACTTGTTATCTGGGAGAAGAGACTTACACCTGCCTGCCTACAGCCTCTTTCAGGTAGTTGGAGAGAGCAATAAGGTCCCCCCCAAGCCTCCTTTTCTCCAGACTAAACAGACCCATGTCCCTCAGCTGTCATCATAACACTTGTAACACTTGTGCTCCAGACCCTTCACCAGCTTTGCCACCCTTCACTGGACATGCTCCAGCAGCTCTATGTCCCTACTGAACACAGTATTTGCGTTGTGGCCTCACCAGTGCCGAGTATAGGGGGCTGATCACTTCCCTTGTCCTTTGGCCAGTTTCTCCAGGAGGATGCTGGGGTAGATGGTGTCAAATGCTTTCCTAAGGTCCAGGTAGACAACCACCACAGCCTTTCCCTCATCCACTGTAGAGGAATGAAGGCAGTGGGTTGATTAGCATTGATAACATGCAGCTGTGGCCTTGCTGCAGAGCCAGTGGGTTGATTGACATGGGCAATGTGCAGGTGTAGCTCATTCCCACTAAGTGGTTAAATAGCCCTGAGGATTGGTGTGGGTGTCAGATGGTGGGTGAGTGGTGTGGTTTGACTTCTGGGGGAAGGAGCTACAGCACAGACAGTAGAATCTGACTAATGGTAAAGCCTGGTTGCAGTCTACTAGTTTGATTGTGCTGCAACAATCTGCTAGGTGGGTCATCTTGCTATAAAAGGAGATCAGGTTTGTGAAGCAGGACCTGCCTTTCACAAACCCATGCTGGCTGGGCCTGATCCCTTCATTGTGTTCTGCACATGCCATGTGGTGGCATTTAAAATGATCTGCTCCATAACCTTCCATGGCACTGAGGTCAGGCTGATAGGCCTGTAGTTCCCCAGATCCCCCTTCCTGCCCTTCTGGTAGATGGACATCACATTGGCTAACCTCCAGAGTTATCTGGGACATCTCCAGTTAGCCAGGACTGTTGAGAAATGGTGGAGACTGGCTTGGCTTGGTGAGCTCTTCTGCCAGCTCCCTCAGTACCTTTGGGTGGGTCCCATGTAGCCCTTGCCCCGTAGACTTGTGCATGCCTAAGTGGAGCAGCAGGTCACTAATCCTTTCTTTGTTGCCTGTGGGGACTTCATTCTGTTCCTCCTCATCCCTCTCTTCCAGCTCTGGTGGATGAGTACCAAGAGGGAAGCTGGTCTTGTTATTAAAAAAGACTGAGGCAAAAAGCATTAAGTACCTCATCCTTTGTGGTGATATTGTGTCCTGGTTTCAGCTGGGATAGAGTTAATATTCTTCTTAGTAGCTGGTGCAGTGCTGTGTATTGGATTTGGTGTGATACAAATGTTGACAGAGCAGTGATGTTTTCAGTTGTTGCTGGGTAATGTTCATATTAAGTCAAGGACCTTTCAGTGTTTCAGGCCCTGCCAGCAAGAGGGATGGAGAGGCATGGAAAACTGTGAGGGGACATAGCCAGGACAGCTGACCTGAACCAACCAAAGAGGTATTCCATGTCATATGACATCATGCTGAGTATATAAACTGGGAGAAGAAGGTGGAAGGTGGGGTCATCTGGCATTATGGCATTTGTCTTCCTAAGTAACTGTTATGTGTGATGGAGCCCTGCTTTCCTGGGGATGGCCAAACACCTGCCTGCCCGTGGGAAGTAGTGAATGAATTCCTTGCTTTGCTTTTGTGCGTGGCTTTTGCTTTACCTATTAAATTGTTCTTACCTCAACCCTTGAGTTTTACATTCCTTTCTGATCCTCCTTCCCATCCCTCTGGGTGAAGGGGAGTGAGCAAGCAGCTGTGTGGCACTTGGTTGCCAGCTGGGGTTAAACCACAACAGTCCTTTGTGGTGCCCAAAGTGAGGCACAAAGTGTTTGAAATTAACACATTACAATCATATCTGTTGTAGTTTGAAGTTATAGGTGTTATTGCTGTTTAGCTATTAAGTGGCAGGTTTCTGTGCTTACCATGGGGCTTGCTTGCCTTACTGTATATTAGAGTCTAGTTTCCTGTTACATTCAATAATGGATGAAAATTCTTCTTGGCCCTTCTTTTTTTTCTAATGTATTTTTTTAAAAACATTTTTTCTTAAAACATATTTTTGTTATAAAATGTTTTATTAAAACATTGTTTGTTTTTATGGCAGTCGACAGCCTGAGTTCCACCTGGGCTTCTATCTTTCTAATTTTCTGCCTGCCTAACCTCGTGACATCTGTATAGACCTCCAGAGCTGCTGCACCCTCTTCCAAAGGTGGTGAACTGTCCTTTTTTCCCTGAATTCTAGCCAAAACTCTCGGTTCAGCCAGGCCAGTTTTCTTCCCCACTGGCTCAACTTTTGGTATGTGGAGGCAGCCTGCTCCAGCACCTTTAAGACTACCTTCTTGAAGAATGTCCAGCCTTCCTGGACCCCTTCACTCTTCAGATCTTTCTCCCATGGGACCCCATCAACCAGGCTCTGAAATAAGCCAGTCAGCCTTCCAGAAATCCACCATAGTTCTGCTAACCCCCCTCCTTACTTCTCAGAGAATTAAAGGTTCTGTCATCTCATGATTGCTATTCCCAGGATCACTCCCAACCACCACATCATGCTCCAGTCCTTTTTTGGTACAAAGCAAGTCCAGTGGGGCACCTCTGCTTGTTGACTTACTGACCAGCTATGCCAGGAATTTATCTTCCACACACTCCAGGAACCTCCTAGACTCTTTCCTCTGTGCTGTATTTCCAGTGGACATCTGGTAGTTGAAGTGCCCCATCAGAATGAGAGCTAGAGATCTTGAGACTTCTCCCAGTTCCTTGTAGAATGTTTCACCTGTCTCTTCATTCTGGCTGGGTGGTCTATAACAGACTCCCACCGGGATATTTCTTTTATTTGCCCTCCCTCTGATTCTTACCCATAAACACTCAACCCTACAGTCACAATCATTCATCTTTAGTCAGCTGAAACACTCCCTGACATACAGAGATACCCCATTGCCTCTCTTTCCTTGTCTATCCCTTCTGAAGTGTTTGTAGCTATCCATTGCAGCACTCTAGTAATCCAAGTTATCCCACCACTTTTTCCTGATGGTGATTATGTCATAGTCTTCCTACTGCACAATGGCCTCCAGCTCCTCCTGTTTGCTGCCCATGCTTTGAGCACTGTCATAGATGCACTTCAGCTGTACTATCAATCTCTCCTCCAACCCTGGCATACCGCTCCTAGGGTCATTTCTAAGGAGCTTGGTTTTATTCCCTTCTGCCTTCATACCTAGTTTAAAGCTCTCTCAGTGAGCCCTGACAATTCCTGATGTAGGATCCTTTTCCCTCTTTGAGACAGGTGATTCCCATCTGTTACCAGCAGGCTTGGTGCAATGTAAACTGACCCATGATCAAAACCAAAATTTAGCTATTGAAATTTAAACAAAGTTTAGGCCAGAACCAGGTATTGATCTGTGTGATCTTCTGATTACACACCCCATCATTCCCTGCAACTGGCAGGATAAAAGAACACATTACTTGTGCTCCTGATCCCTCAAAGAGTTGCCCCAAGGCCCTGAGGTCTCTCTTGATTGCCCTCAGACTCCTGGTCATTTGAACAAGTCTAAACCTAATGATCAGCCTAAACATGAGAAAAGGTTTATGTTTGTTTTCTCTGTTGGCTACATCTAGTGTTTGTAAGATTTTTATTCTCAAATGTTAATTTACATCAACAGAATAATGCATAATTGTTGTTGTGAGTTATTTGATAATATGTATCATTGTATTTGAATTTTGATACAGCCCCATAGTGCTGGATGAAACTAAATATCTTGCATCTGTGATCCCAATTTATGCAAATTGTGATAGACTGTTAAAATTAGCTGTCTCTAGGCTACTTTATATGACTACATGCAATGTTTCTTGTGTGTGTGTGTTTGCAGAACTGAATGACAATGCATCTTTGTTTGTCCTTTCTGAGCAGAAAATGCTCTCTCATATAAAACACTGACACACACAATTGAATACCTGCAGTTTTTAGTTTTCCTTTTCTAGATGCTAACAGCTGAAGTGCTAATATGAGATAAAAGCTATCTGGGGGGTGGGGGGGAAGAGCCTATTTATGTATTGACCTGTTTACACTGTCTTTTATATTTAAAATCTAAAAATATCTTCTCTAATAACTTCTTAGAGTTGGTAGTATAGCCATAAGAAAAAATTACTTTTGGAGTAAATAATCTGCTGTCGTTGCTGTCGTTTGGTTATGTATGTATATACCTTTCAACTGTTTATTACTCTTTATTTTATCATCTTATCCTATCTAGTTTAGGAGGAACTGTAATTTGTTGCAGATGGGAATACATCCTCTTATTCTGTCTCTTCTGTCATATCCAGCATTTCCAAATCTGAGTATTAATTACCTTTCCTTCCCCACAGAGGAAGTTCTCAAGGAATATTTATAAACATATTGTGATGACTAGCAAAATACTAATTTCTAGATTTTGAGGTTTTGTCAGTCTCATCTAAGTAGGAAATTTGGTCTGAAATGAATTATTCTCTTTACTACACTCCTATATATTTTGCTTCCTTCTGCTGCAGATTTTGATGAACTTTTAAAACTTCCTCTTTTATTGATAAAGCTTTCGATGAGTGAATTTATTATGAAGTTGAGAAACCATCAAACAGAAAATAATTAAAAGGTCTTTTTCATTATGTTTAGATCCAAAAACAATTTCTGTTTGTTTTGCTACTAAAACCATCATAGAATGCAGCATGGAATACTGTAAGTTTCTTTTTACAAGTCTGCAAAGTTTTCACACAATTGCACAAGACTGCCAGGACAACTCTATTTATTAGCATTGTTATCACAGTTGCACAGAGAAGAAAATATATTTATATAGAAAAGAAATACAGAAAAGAAAATATATTAAATACAATGTCTAAGCAACAGGCATCTAGATGGTTACAGGATAGAATTAGATTTTATGAATGAGAAATCATAGCATTCCCACTGATTTATGAGGGCTAGGATACTACCCAGTGTTTGGAAACAGTAAGGATCCTATATTACATAAAATGAGGGAAACAAAGTTGTATTGTCTTCAGGCTTAGAAAGACAAAGAAGATGCAGCGTACATTGAAAGGAAAAAAAAGCTATTATTTTTTGTTGATATTTCATTAAATTTTCTTCTTTTTCATTTTGTCCATTTTGATTTCTTTTGTGTGGCTGATAGTTTCCATTCTTTCTTCTCTACTACTTAACCTACTGTCAGGTATTTATTCTGCATATGCGTACTATAACTACACATCTCCCTTTGTATTTTTGTGATCCTTCAGAGACACTTTGAGGCAAAAGGATTGATGAATATGAGAATGACAAGCATAATATTAGTATCCAGCAAAGGTAATAAACATTCTTTTTTCCTCTCTCTTCCTCTTTCTATTCTAAAATTCAGTAGAAACCATTTGGCTTAATATTCTCTCCAACAAAAGCTTTACATTTAAATTTAAAATAGGTCTTTGATTAAAACCTGAACAGAACTCTAGACAGTGTATACATTGTCTGTGGCAAGCTGTGGGTAGCAGGAGAGCTGCAGGGCGGCCTCTGTGAGGGGCGGCCAGAGCTGCCTCTGGCCAGGCACAACTGGTTCCAGCCAGCTCCAACTCACTCACCACAGGGGACAGTTGAGCCCAGCAGCCAAGATGCCAGCGCCTCAGGGAAAACATGCTTAAGAAAGGGCAAAAAAATGTCAGATGAAGGAAGGGGTGATGGACACAAAGAGTGAGGAAAAAGTAGAGACAACACCAAGGTGACAGAAGTAGAGGAGAAGGTGCTTCAAGTACCAGAGCAGAGACTCCCCTTGCAAGCATGTGCAGAAGACCCAAAGTCAAATCTGTTTTGCCCATGACTGTAATTGATAAGTGATGTCCCTGTCTTTATGTCAACTCATGAGTATTTCAATCTCATTTTCTCCCCTTATCCTGGTGAGGAGGGGGAGTAAGAGTGGCTGTTTGAAGATCTGGCAGTCAGCCAGGGTCAACCCTCCACACAAACACATAGGATATGTAGCATGTAATACATGACATAAAACATGTACATAAAGTAGAATATAGGATATAGAACATAACTCATCATACATATTATATGCCCAGAATTCTGATGTTTGTTTTAAATTTAGGAAAAGAAAAATTTCCATATGGCAGCTTCATGAAAAAAGGAAAGGCTGCTTTGACACAAGGCAGCGCATTCTGATGATTAATGAAGGAGAACATGTACTATGACTGAAATAGTGGAAGAATAAAATTACCTGCAAAGACAAATTTTGTCACAGCTTTGAGGGAGCTGCTAGGACACAGGTCCCTGCTCAGTCACCCTGAGACCTCCCCTGACCCTTCCCACATACCAGGAGCCCATGTCAGCCCCCAAGGCTGTTAGCCCCTGCCCCAGTGATGCTGCAGCACAGATGGTCTTCAGCTCGCCACAGCCCTGCCCTGCCCAGCCATGGCCTATGCTGAGCTAGGCCTACCTGGGTGCCCAAGTCCCAGCCTGGCCTGGGCCTGGGGCTGCCCCCGTGGCCCTGGTTGCCCCTCCTGGCCTGGACAGTGGGACAGGCCCTGGCTGTGGGCTCTTCCCTGCCAGGCCCCAGGGCAGCTCCTGCTGCTTCCAGTCCCTGGTCCCAGGGAGCCACCAGCCCTGGCTTCATCCTGACCGTTTTCCATGGGTGAGGAGAAAGTCCCATAGCAGTTAGAAAGTTTGTGATACTGAAATAATTTTTGCATTTATAAATAGGTAAATTATATTCCATTGTGTAAAAAGATGTAGTGAAGGAACTAGATAGGAAGGTGTGTTTCTTATAGTTGTGATTATTGGCTATGGACAGAAGTATTTAAGGACATAAGGCCAGCTAGTGTGTTACTTGTATTTAAGCAGGGATCACAGCAGGGTCTGTGAAACTACATATCAACAGATCTAGCCCCAGCTGTGAGAAGATGGGTTAAATATTAGTGTATATAATATTTTAAAGGAGACTCAACCTAAACCAAGGAAGAACTTGCACCTACTGAGGGGACCTCTTTGAGTGCTTCACTTAACTCATGCAAAAAAGTACCATAACTGTACCAGGTTCTGGCTGGGGTGGAATTCATTTTCTTCATTACAGAACAAATGGTGCTGCATATTGTATTTGACCAAAACAGTGTTTGATAACACATAAGCATTTTAGGTATTGCTTACACAGCATCAAGGCTTTTTCTGCTTTGCCCCCCTACACCCTGCAGAAAGTAAGCAAGATTTTGGGAGGGATCACAGCTGGAACTGATAAAAAAATACCAAAAAGTTTTTCTATGTCATATGGCATTGTGCTAATCAATAAGAGCTCAGGGAAAGAAGGAGGAAGGGGGCATATTCATGGTTATGCTGTTTGTCTTCCCAAGTAACTGTTACATATACTAAGGTCGTGCTTTCTTGGAACAGGTTGAATATTGGCCTGCTGATGACAAACACTTAATAAATTCCTTATTTTGCTTTATTTGCATACATATCTTTGCCTCACCTATTTAATTGTCTTTATCTCCATCCATGAGTTTTCACACTTTTGCTGTCTGGTTCTTTCCTTCATCCCATGGGAGAGTCAGGAGTGGTGACTGGATGGGAGTTTAGTTGCCAGGTGGGGTCAACCCACCACAGGTACATAGTTGCAGAAATATTTGTTTTTATATTGTACTACACTGAATAAAAAGCTACAAACTTTGTACAAGTAACAGTTGAGTATAGAGAGATTTGTGGAGAAATAAAGAATCTGATGGTATCACTAGCAAGAAATGAGGTCTTCAAGTAAAAAGTGATGTCTTTCTGTTTAATAGATTTTATAAAAACAGACTTCTATGGTTTTCTACATCTTGGCAGAGCCTTGAGATATTTTCGTAATGATCCATACCCTCATTTTTCTTATGAACTGGATGATTCATGTTTTCAAGACAGTTTGCTCACTGGTGTTTAACTCCTGTTAGCTTATGATCTACATACAAGTTGTATTTTTTTTAAGGGATGAACATGAATGCATTTGCCTTCTTCATTTTCTTAGTGCTAGGAGCAAATAATTATTTCTTTCCATGCCTTTGCAATGCAGAATCTGTAATGGGAAGGTGGTGAGACCTACAATGCTCACTGGCTTGAACATGTTTGACTTCTGGGAGCTGGTTCTGCTTACTTGACTTGAAACGAGCTTCTTTCATCCTACATTATTAGTTTAGGTCTGACTACTGACTGCTGTTCATCCTTGTAGTGAGGGTATACCACCTTAATCAGGCCAACCTGATCATCATGGAAAGGATGATTACCTAGGAAAAAGTACATAGGCTGCAAAGTTAAAACCTGTGAATACATATATATATAGTACATGAATAATATTTTCTGTGCTATTGCAGATGTTAAAATGATAAAACAGACATAACCATTTAAAACTTGGACTAACAAGAAAGGAAAATTGATTTATTATGACAGAAATTATGTTCATAGGTTGATTTCTTAGCCTTCTAAGCCTAGCCTGAATGTTTGTCCAGGCTCTTTTTGGCTCTATTCACTGTAAACACCGAGCGCACTACTGATCCCATTTCTCTGGATTCAGTTTGCACACATTGTCACTTTATAGCAAGATCTGCATGCCTACCATATACCCTACTATTCACACAGATCTTCACAGAAAAGGAGTGGTGTATACAGGTGGGAAAGGGAGTGTAGTAATCAGGAATTAAGAATGAAAGGCATGATTCTACCTGGATATAAAGCACGGTTCAGGTTAATTCTGACGCATTCAACTCCTTGCTGACTGAAAGTATAGCTTCATCAGTGCTATACTGGCAGAGTGTCTGTCTGAAAATATCTTCCTAAGTTCATAACAGATAAAGATAGGTATACCACAGAAAATGTTTCAAACAGTATTGCTATATGAACAACTTCCAAAACATCCAGTTTATTAACTTATTAACACCTATTAAAACAGGTTTTAGTTTCAGTTGGGGGATATGTGAGAAAAAGAGACAAGAAAGGGTGGTAATGGTGTTCTTGCCATTTATAAACTTATATAAATGATTTGGAACTGTTTCACTTAATTTATATGTATTTGTTGGCAGATACTATTTCTAATCAGTGTCTTAACACCCTTCAAAAATAACTTTTGCTGACTGGGCCAAAGAGTAGTTTAAAGAAGTTGCTTGGGAATCAGTGGATAAGTTTTTATTTACATGCAGTAATGTGGCTATTTGTTGTGTTTATATAACCAGTGCTAGGATACATATTTCAAAAGAATATCCAATGACTTCTGCTTGCACAACCCTAATACAGAACCTGAGCAGCATTAATGTGTTGGAGTATACCCATCAAAAAGCCAGATAGATTGTCTTACAAAAACATTTGTAATATGATTCGATTTACTGCACGACAGGTAAGTTACAGTTTATTACAGTTATTATTACAGTTACAGGTAAATTAACTCTCATAGTTGGGTCTGATTCAAAGAAAAGAGGAAAACAAAAATTCACACATTTTCCTCTCAAAGGGTTAAAGAAAAGAAGAAAGATATAATTCATAGTATCAGTTGCTGGTCTTTTAAAAAAATAAGATGTTTTCACTCTCTAGAATGACAACCTTGAAAACAAATGCTAACATATTTTTGTTTTATGAGGTATTTCGGAAATAGGTTTTATTTGCTGCTCCTGGTAGTCCTTGAGAACTGGATGCTAAAGCAAGAAATATGAGAAGATGAGAAAACAGCCTATCTACATACTGTTCTCCAGTAACCTTTTACTTTTCCCTCAAATTCACCCAACAAACTCTTATGAAGACATGAATAAGTATCCTTATATGTTTTTGACCACTATACTTTTATTAATTTAGAATGTTAGTTCACAAGCTGCAGGTAAAAAATTTTGAAGGCTAAGTATGTATCTTGGATCATGTTGAACAATAGCTAAGCAAGAAGTTGTTCAGCACTTGGTTTCTACAAGAAATTAAAAATTAGTGTTCACTGCCCCCTAAAATTCAAACTTCTATTATATGGTCGGTATACTTGGCTGCACTGCAATATAGATGGTGTATTATGGTACAAACAAGGCTGAAAAAAGTTATATAATTTTGTTTTGTTTTCTCAAGATCCCCATTTTGATACTTTAGAGATAAATATTATCAAATATCATAAGATCTTTGAATGAGATTCAGTGAATGAAATTTTGTTCACTGCCTTTACCGGCTAAGTATTGGTATGACGTGTACAGCATAGGAGGAAGTTCTCAGGGAAATGGTGTTCCTAATATTTATGAACACATTTCTTTCTTTGTGTCTCTCTTTTTTACTTGCTTGGTAGCAGACTTGATGCTCTGATGACAGATGATAAAGGCGTTGAAGGAGTACCTATTTTTCATCTCTGAACTCTGCTCCTGAAGAACACACAGATATATTGTATTAGATAGGTCCAGAGTTTTGAAACTTGGGTGTCTCCAGAGCAGCTCTCTTCTATTAACTGCATATAAGGCTCTCTTCTATTAACTGCATATAAGGCTCATAAAAGGTACTTTAACAACATTGAGAATAGGGTTAATTATAGGAAAATACACTGCATATTTTTTATTTAAAATATTCAACAGTTTCATTATGGAAACTCTAAAATAGTTTATAAGTTGCATTCTATAGCAGCGAACCATAATTAGTATGTTTTGTACATCTTGTCCAGGCTCATTCCATTTTATTTCTCATTGTATCTCACAGAGAAGTAAGTCAGAGACAACACATATTGAGGTGGCAAAACCACTAAACAAATTAGGTATCTGGAAAAAGGAACATGCCTAACTACCCTTTAGCACAAAGCTGTGCCTCGAAGGAATGTCCACACCTTTAGAAAGATTTTCTGTTAGCTTCAATGAGAGTAAGTCAGAAGGCAAAGGCCTGTCTCAGCAGGTGCTTGGCACCTTGCAGGATGAAGCTGTGCTGAATATTTTATCAATGATAAAAAGGACCTGTCTTTCATATGGCATGAAATTTATTACCTGTTTCTAACAATCCCTCAGTTCATGCACCTGACCATACCATTTCCACAGTTATTGCTGTGGACTGTGATTGCTTCTTTCTATGATCATCAGACATCTTACGATAAATCACAGTATGCCAATTAAATGTCCTTTTCTGAGTTGCTTTGTGGTATCGGATAGTGTCATACATTGTTTTCAATCAATCAGTAAATACACCTTATAATATTTTGTTTAAAGTATAGAAATTATTTTGACTCATTATACAAGGAATGGGAAATTGACATGATAAAATAAAGACAAGGGCTGTTGATGCCATAAAAGATTACATGTAACTGGTGTTTATATCTGCTTTTTACAGAAACCAGGGTTCAATATGATAAGTTCAAAGTGTGCTACTGGAAATAGCAAAAAGCACCCCACGCACTGTCAGAAATATTGATTGTTAGAGCCTACTGAATCCTGCCTCAAGCTTTGTCTGCTTGAATGCCCTGCTCAGTTTGTTAAGCTCTCCTAGTAAACTACTATTCTTTAAAGAAAAGTGACCTTCGAGCTACATTACACCTTTAAAATTTTGTGCAGAACTCTCATTGACTTGCAAGGGGGTTCAGCATGTAGTTGAACATAGCTCACAAATGTGTCAGGAGACAGTTAGCTGGGGCTTCATAGTGAAGCTTCCATAAATCAGATAACTACTATGGAACTTATTTAGAGAAGCAGGGCTGGATGACAAGCAAAACATCAGTTATATAGTTTTTTTTAATGAAAAATAGCAATATCTAAAAAACTAGTACTCAAAGAATAAGAATATATTGTACTTATTATAAGATGCAGTTATCCACTTATACTTTGTTGGCTTTCATTCTGACCAATACAAATGGAATTGTCACAGAAACTCACAGTTCTAGTGTAACTGAGAAGTAATGAGGCTGAGTTTCTTTACTGCAAAATCAAGATTGCTAACTTTGTTTATCTTAATGTAGTATGACAAAAAACAAGGCATGATGTTCAAAATATCACCTTGTGGACCCTAAAAATATATCTCTCTAGATGTATGCTTTGCGTTTTATTTGCATTATTTATACATTTTTAATATCTTTTTGCCTTACAGTGACAAGAATTCTTTTAAACATTAAATTCTTACATATAGGTACAATTCTTACATATATTGCTTTGTGGTTTCAAATTCACATCAGAGCTTACCATGTAGCACCAATTATAGTATTGCTACAGTTTGGTCTTGTATTTCCTTATGAATCAAAAAGACTTGTAGAAAGCGGGGGGGGTGGGGGGGGTGTGGAATATAATTATTTTCCTTTTTAAACAGCAAACAAGGTCACTACAGCATTTTTTAAAAAAATAATAGATTCTACATATCAGAATACCTGATATACAATTCTTTACCTCAGACTTTTAAGTCTGATGATACTTTCTTTTCACATCTGCAATGGTAAATTACCTTAGTAGAATGACCTCATGTATACAGTTAGGAACATACCAAACATACCTGGATGGCGATAACCTTGAGCCCAGGCAAGTATTAATGCAGGAATAGCTGAGGGGCAGAAAATTCTGCCTGATAAGATGTTTGCAGACCTTTTCAGGGCATAAAGCATATATTGTCAGTACCATCTTATGAAAACACCATTCTGGTAAGCAGCAGCATAGTCCACACACTTGAGGCAGTTTAAAAAGTTTAACTTCAAACTTTTTTATTTCATGCACTGAACAGGAAAAGTATACTCAAAAGACAGTCATTCTTTCAAACTTTACAGGCAAAAAAACCTCCCAGCAATCAATAATTACTCTAATAACAGCTGTGTTTAGTAGCTGATCTGAGTGTTTCCTGGGTCTGGTTCCACCTGCCTGGCACTACCACTATCTTTCACAGGGTCCTACTTCCTGTGCAAAGGTAGTTAGTCTACACAGATGTAAAAAACTGTAACATCATTCAGATATGGCCTTAGTGCACTTAGGATGTAGAAGTCTTTTAGTTAAAAAAAAAAAAAAAAAAAAAAAAAAAAAAAGATGAAAGAAAGAATAACCTAGGTCATGGATCATTTAAAATTACTATAGAAAGGTCTATTGTGCCAACATTTCATTCAAATTACACTTCATAGTAACATTTTATGAAAGCTATGTAACATCTCTTTCTTATTTTTGGTACTTTGACGGACTGCCAAATGAAGACCATGGGCATTTCTTGTTGGTGCACATTTGTAACAGTACCAAGAGTATACCAATAGAATCAAGACTTCCTTCATTCCATCTTCTAGTACAGATGATCTTCAGTCATAACAGCTTGACAGCCTTAGCATTCTTCCTCTTCAAATTGGTTGTGCAGATTGTTTTCTGTCTGGTGCACAAAACGAATGAAGGGATACTTATGAAAAGAAAGCACTTCTAGTGAGGTTATATTTTATTAACAATGCTCACATTTATTTCCTTTTTTTGAAAATGTATGTTCAAGTTTGTGGTGAGTTAAGCTTAGTATGCAGCTAGGACCTCACACTCTTTCACTTCCCTTTTCACCTCCAGGGAGATGCTGGAAGACAAAAAGAATAATAAGAGTGACAAAACTCATGGTTCAAGACAAAAATAGTTAATAATTGAAGGAGAATTGGAAGAAGAAAGAAATAAAGCAAAGCAAGTCAAAACATATTAAGTGATGCAAAGCAATCACTCACCACCTTCTATAGTTAAACCAATGCCTAGCCAATGCTTGAGCAAAAAGCTACTAATCTGCTATGCCTCTGCTCCTCTCTGTTTTATTGATGAGCGTGACATTATATGGCATGGAATATCTCTTTGATTAGTTTAGGTGATCTGCCTGGTTGCGTCCCCTCCCAGATTCTTGCACACCCCCAATCTATTCACTGGGGACTCAGAGCAAGAAACTAAGAACTTGATGTGCAAGCATTGTCCAGACATAGCTAAAATATTAGTGTGTCACCAGCATTGTTTTGGTCACAAATCTAAGCCAGCACCATGTGAGATGCTATGAAGAAAATTCACTCCATCCCAGCCCAAACCAGTACAAAGTTAAATGTGTGAAAATGCTTTCAGATACAGAGGTTATAGTAGCCTATTTATTGAGAGCTTAGAACCTAACACTCGTCTTGATTTTGTTAGTTTTTTCCTAGTATTTTTCAGTTTTCATTTATTTTAGGCAGGCCTGTTTGCATTGCTTTTTAAAGTTATTAAAAAATTGATAACTATGGAAAAATAAAATGAAAACTATTTATTCATTTCCAAGAAAGTGGTAATGAATAAATAATTTCTCTTCCTGATGAAAGTATGTGGCTGATTTCCTCTTAAGAAGTTCTAGTATTTCCATGGTTTGGAGCAAGAGAACCACATTGCAAGGGGGCAATTGTTCCTTTTGCATCAGCTAGGTACTGGCCACTCTTGAAACCTACAGCTCTTACTTGCTAATAGGAACTCTAGTTCTTGTAACTGACCTGCTAAAGATTTCATTTTCACTAAGCACCTTCAAACTTCTCACAAATCAGACTATGTCTATGCTCTCTATCAGAGTGGTAGAGCACTAAGAGTTCCTTGATGTCACCAGTCACTAATGTAACCAGTGACCGGTATTTTATCAGGCAAAAATTGTGCTCAGACCATTATAACAATTTTTTTTTTTTTTAAATGAGATATTGTAAAATCTGTTGCTAGGTGCTGAAAGTTACAGGATGACCTCAAGGTTTTCTTCTTGTATATTCTTAATTATGGGTCTCCATGTAGGAAAGGGGGTAAGTTGGAAGTTATAACTGGGACTCAGAGAAAGTTGGGACAGGGAAATGAAGGCTGGAAGATCTGAAGTTAGGTAAAGAGGAAGTTGGGCAAGAATGGGTTTATGATGTAGATTTGAAGTTAGATAAAATGGAAGTTGGGTGAGAATGGGTTTATGATGTAGGGGAATGGAAGAGTGGGAAAGGAAAGGAGGGAGGGTAGCATGGTTAGAAAGCTCCATCAGAACAAAAGTGGTTAATCAACAGCAAGCAGAGGAAAGGTATAATCTTCATAATAAACAATTTTACCCAATATGTATAATGGAAGCCAAGATTCCAAAGCCATATAAAAGAAAGCTCGATAGCATCATGTAGGTGTCAATAAAATTATAATTCTGCTTTTCTATTTTCTTGCTGTTGCTCAAATCTTGGAAAGTGCACATGCAAAATCTCAGTAAAAGACTTTTTCCCCTCAAGCCCTAAACTTTTAGAATATGCAGGATAAATTTTCAATTTCATTGTTGGTTTTGGTTTTTGGGTTTGTTTGTTTGTTTGTTTGTTTGTTTGTTTGTTTGTTTTTTACCAAAGCCTGTTCTAAGGATCATGAGTGACATATGGCTGGAATAGAACACTGAGTCCAGTTTTCTGAAATTGAAGACAAGACACTTATTCTCTTTTACACACATGTAGAAAGCCTCAATATGAAAGTAGTTTCGGGGATATTTTTGATTCTTCATTTCAAAGGACTACTTGAGAACAGCTTAAAAACATTCTTATCACTAGTACAGTGGTAGAGGGGCACTGAGCAAGCTCTTTCAGTCAGTCTTTGTTACACAGGTTTTCCACTGTCCTAGCTATTATCTTAGTCCTAGTCTTGAAACTTACAGCATAGAATTATTTCTTTTGAGCATGATTGACATGTTCCAGACATTGTCTCACCAAGGCTGTGAAACTTGCACAGACACTCCGTGAATTCCTTACCTTACATATCTTGTTTAATGCATTCTTCATTCTATATCATGTCTTTTTCTGAGTAGAGGAAATACTGGTATCACTTCTTAAGAAGGAAGATAGTTCTAAGTTAAAAAGGTGAGTTAGTAAGAAGATCTGGCTTCTGAGATGCCTTTTCCCAAAATATTTCAATCCTAGTGAATCAGCAGTTCCTAACAGAAGAAAATATTATACCACCGTGTATTGATTTGCTTCTGCTCTTCAGCCTCTATGTGATAAAAGAACAAGTTCTTTAGCCAAAAGTTCTCACGATAACTGTTCGCATTCCTCCTTTTTGGTTTCCCAACCAGACACCCTACACAGTGATTAATAGATTCCTAGTGCATTCACAAAATCAGATAAATTAAATGCAAACTGTGATTTAATATAGAAAATCCTTTAATATGTTACCATATTTGGACAAGTCTGGCCGAAAAAGAAATAGATGCCTAACAAACTAAATACCCAAATAATATCTTTTTGCCTTATATCACTTAAAGCTTACTTCTGTAAAATGGGGATAATGTTCCACTTGAATTGCAGTTTATGAAAATACATGCAGCACTCAAAATATAAGGATGAATGTTCCAAGAGAAGCAGAATAAAGTGACTAATTCTGTGTATGAACTAGCTTCTCTCTCTTAGGTACCAAATTTCCCTGAGGTTCTAGAAACCCCGTGAAATAGTTCTCCTTAAGTTCCTTATATCATCAGTAGAAGGAACCTGACTGCCCAGAAGAGTTAAGAGAGGCACAAACTAATACCAGTTTTTGATCTTCTGTCTCATTTTTCAGTTGTTCTGCTGGGTCCTTTTTATGTATTATAGACTTTTTTGTGGTATGTAGTATCACAGTATACAAAAAATCATATATCAAATCAGTGGGACTGTTTTCCATTTTACTAAACTTTTTTTTTTTTTTTTTTTTTTTTTTACAGAGGCACAGCTGGGGTTTGAATGATTGAAATCATTAAGGATTTTAAAATAATGCATTGCTCTGTACAAAAATTTAATTTACCAAACCTATCTTACTTATTTTCTAATGTAGTCCTTCATATAAAGAACATCTCCTTAACGGAATTGTAAAACCGAGTTATGTTATAATTCATAAATATTATTTTCTTGTCATGCCTAATTAAACAGAAAGTATCACTGGAATATTGTTAGAAGCTATTTCTTGCTACTTACATCTTTTCTCTTCTTCAGTTGTCATAGAAAATATTTTCATTATTTTTATTTTTTCAAGAAAATGACTTAATATATCTTTTGGAACATGTACTGATTATTATAATTGTTTTCTTTCTTGTATCTGTATTACTGCATAAAACTTTTTCAGCTTGGAGATTGGCATCTCTCCTACCTTTTTAACTGTTCCTCTTTCCTTTTTCTTTCATTTTTATTTTTTCTCTGATACTTTAGTCTGTTGAGTATCAGTGTTATTGTTTGACATTTGTATAAATAGTTTGTAGGCTCATTAAAATATGAGTTTTCAAGGGTCTGTGGAGATGCTTTCCAGCCCTTGGGTTATGACCCCTTCTCTCTCATCCATGTGGCCATGAACAATATTGTTAAGGGAAACTTGCTGAGTATCAGCAGTAAGCATAGATCTTAGAGGGTTACTGTGAAAGGCAGGGGGGTGCAGGTAATGGTCTCTTTGGCCTCAGTGTTGAAATGGAAAGGCTTGGGAAAAATTGGATGCATCCTGTGAGCCAGTACCTGGCCACCCAGCCATTGCTGATGTCAGGAGCGTGGCTTAATGTCACGACCTGAAAGGAGTCGTTTAGGATGATCTCTCTCTTCTTGGGACCCACAACCAAGTTCATGATACCCTCGAACTGAATTAAGGTGAAATGATACCAGTCAACTTGTTTTCTGATTTATTAACACAAAATAAAAGACATGGTTAGATGCAATAGCTCAATGGCGATAACGAGATAAGCAAGTCCTGTGCTACATGTTGTTACTTAGATCTGGTCACTAATCAATAAAGAGAGGAGAGAGAGAGAGATCACTACCCTTGGATCCAGTGGCCTCCTATTGGTCTTCTTCAGTCTCCCACTTGAGCTTTCATTGATTTCTGTTTCATGCTCTCAAGAGGACGCCTCATTTAAATGCAAAGTGAGGGTGGGTGTAGTCTGTGCCTGCACAAGTTCAATGTGTGGGTGGTGGTCGCAGGGGGTCCTCATTGGTGGTCATGAGGGGTTTTGGCAACCCCTGCTGCGCACATGACCAGTTGCCTTGTGTTACCACAGAAGTCTTTTTTTCCAGGAAGCAGTAGCTAGATCTCACCTTTTCAAGATCTTAAGCCATTCCATCCTATACCACCTTGAGGTTACTGAGTTAGGAAAACTGCAGCACACTTTGCAGCTGCAGCTCATTTCAGTTCCTCTCCAAGTTGAGCAGAACAGCTTTTTTTTTTAACTCCACTTGAATTTGTGCACTAAGCAAAGTTTAAAGCAGTTATCAATATATTGGTTCCTTACACTTAACAATCACAAGACCCTTGCTGAGTAGGGAGAACAGCTAAAGAGAGACAGAATCTAGCTGACAAGCAGGGCAAAAGTCCAGTTAATGAGTCAGTAACTTAGGAGAGTTTTATAACAGGTTTGTGAAAAGATGTGACTAGGTCAATAAATATATATGGGAAGTTAACGTACCCAAGGCAGCTGAGGAAATACCCAGGATACAGTATGATAGAGGTGGCTGCCACATTTCTAAGAAATCAGTGTGAATGGGCACCATCCTTCAAGCCTGTATGAAAATGTACACAGTATGGAAAACAAAGAGGAGCAAGTAGAGGTCTGTATGTGTTCAGAGCTTTCATCTCATTGAGATCACAGAGGAATGGTAGGGTAGACTGCTAGCAACTGTGCTAAGATGGATGTATTCAAGCTTTGTAGAAAGTACAGGCAAATATAAGGTGTTGTTACACTCCATACAAAGGTACTTCAATGCACTTTCCCTTTCCAAACGGTGTTAACGCAGTTGGAAAGTTAGAGATCAGGATCAGAGGAGAGACCACCAAGAACAATTTTGCTCTAGGTGCCTGCTAAAGACTGAGCAAGAAAACAAAGTGGAAGTCTCCTTAAAGCAACTGATAGCATCATGCTCAGTGGTTGTGTTCTGCTATCCTCGCTGCTCACAAATAAACATAAGAACTGGTTGGAATGGAAAGGCTAAGGGCAAATTTGGCTGCAGTGAGCATGAGATGTTGAAGTTTAAAATCTTGAGAGAAATTAGTGAGATCAATAGTAGAATTCAGCGTGGGACTTCAGGAGAGCAGATTTCATTTTTTTGAAGCATCTGTTTGTTAGGATCCTATGGAAAACTTCCTTGAAGGGCAAAGGAGCCCAACAGACTTGGTTGATCTTCAAGGACAGCTGTTTCAGTGCACAAGGATGGTTCATCCTAATGTGCAAAAAGTTGAGTAGGTGTCAAAAAGGCCAGTATGGCTGCACAGGGAACTCCTGGCTGAGTTCAGACACAAGAAGGAAATACACAGAAGGCAGAAGCAGAGAAAAGCTACCTAGGAGGAATATAGTAGCATTGCCTGAGCTTGCAGGAATGGAGTTAGGAAAGTCAAACGTCAACTGGAGCTGAAAGTACTGAAGGGTGTGAAAGGGCTTCTGTAAATACATTGCCAGGAAAAGGAAGGACAGGGAAAACATGGTCCTGCTGCTCAGTGGGGCTAGAGAGTTAGTGACAAAAGACAAATAAAAGGTTAAAGTACTCTATTTTTCTTCAATACTTACTGGTAAGTTTTGCTTTCTGGTCACAGAGTCTAAAGACAGAGTCTGTGGACCGAAGCTTTACCTGCAGTAGAGGAAGATCGATTTAATGATCATTAAAACAAATCTAACATACAAGTCCATGATATGGTGGTGTCTGCATGGCCCACCCATGGCAAATAACCTGGATAACAACTGTTGATAAGAATGTGAGTGTAAATAGTATGCCTACAGATCAAATACAGGAAGATATCTGGAAGGTGTTTGCCCCAAACCAGTCATATTAAAGAAGAATATGACCATCAGCTGGATTCAACTGTAACAGCCTGGAGAAAAGGAGGCTAAAGCAGGGAATCAGATTTGTAAAATGACATGAAATAGTATCAGCACATTTTGTAGGAGATTAAAACACAGGAATTTAAAGTTTCTTTGCCACATAAATTTTTACTGTAGTAGCAATTTCTTAATGCCAAAATTAGATTCTGATCAAACCACTTGGGAAAGTTTTTTTAAATATTGCCTTCCTGAAAAAAGTATTGATGTTTCACTATTTGTGAAACATTATATGTCTTTTCATTAGAAGTTCTTTCAAATCTAGAAATTCAAACAAATTTGTTTTGCTCAACTATTAAGTGTTCTGACTAATGCAAAGCATTTTACAATTGCTTTTAAGACATTTACAGTGAGAGGCATCCTGGACACAGTGTCACAAGTCTGAGTAAAAACTACTGTTATCAGGTAATAGCTTGCTGTCACTTCAGTGGAGGGAGGGAGAATTCAATGCTGATGCTTTCCAAATCTTACACCACTAAGAAGGATGCCATCTGGCTTTGGGGGTTTAAGGATAGAATCACCTGTTCACTTTCAACTACTGTGGATAGATAAAACCCCGTAAGTAATCTTCATAGACAGTAACACAGAACAGCTATCAGGTGGTAATGACTTTCAGTTGCAACTAACATGGAATTAATTTAAACCAGAAACCTATCAGTAAAATCATGTACATTGCCAGTCAGGGAGCTCATTAAACTTGACTAAGGTCATACAAGAAGACAGTGGCAGATTCAAGCACAGAGGCTTCTCTAACAATTAATGGCATTGATTAGCATTAAAGAAGGGACCAGAACATCAGCACTTACCTTGATTTCAAATGAGGAAAAAAAATCAAGATTTTACATCTCAGTACCCTTAAAAATGATGAAGTTAGGAACAACATATTCTCATTTTCTTAAGGAGATATGAAAATTACTTCTTTAGGAAACAAGACAACATATGCAAATATTTTGTTGGCATAAATCACAAAAATAACAGAAATAAGTGTACAGGTAACCTCCATCACTCTGTATAATTTCTTCTATCTGGAGACATGAGTAAAAGTACTTTAAAGGAGTGAATTATAGGATATTATGTTATATGTTAGGTGTGTAAAATATGGAGGCCAACTTCAGCTGATGTAACCCTGTAACCCTCCTACCGATGTTATATCCACATTCACAAAAGGGAAGTTCAAAGCTCCAGGGTTGTCATTTTCAGCTCCTGTTAGAGAAGTAACAAATGTTAAAAAGTTAAGGAAGCAAATCCAAATACATCTGAAATTAGTATATAACACTACTCAGAAACAATAATGGAAGAAAGGACAAGAGACTCGTGTGGGTAACTAATAAAGTAATGAGAGATATCAGTGCGGGGAAAAACATCACATAAACATAAATATATAGACATAAAACAAAATATAAAGAGCACAAGAAAGATTATGAAGTAAAGCCAAATGGTTTTTAAAAGCTAAGAGCAACATGAGAAAATTGGTCAGGAAAAGGATCAAATAATAAAAGATTTTTCATATATAAAGTTTTCAACAGGGAAATACAGTCAGCATGCAAATCATAGGAATCCAAATCATGATGCCTGGAGAGCCCTCAGAATCTTTCACAATATAGACGCTCTTCCTCCCAAAGGAGTCCATTCTGTCACAGAGAACTCTTCTATACTTTTGATCTGACTTCCATTTCCCATGGTGTTAAATACCTCTCAGAGTTCTTATTTGTCATTTTGGCCTTCATATAACAATATCTTCAATGCACAAGAAAGTTCATAAACAGGAACAAGTCATATCTCCACTTAAATGAGAATAAAATAAAATAAAATATATATCCAGTGTCTTGAGCAACCTTCCATAATAGATTTACAATGAAGATGACAGTACAGTTTTAAGATACTAGAGGCAAAGGATTGATACTGTAAATGTGATAATATATATAATATTGAAAACACAAGTATGAAATATTCCTCCTGTGGTTGCAATCCAGAGCTACAGTGAACAACCAGGAGTTGTGCCAGCAATCAAAACATAGACATGCTAATATTACTGGATGAAATATTATGATATTTTGTATTTATGTGCATCTAGATTTAAGGCACATAATTTTAAAGTTCCTTTATTATTTGAAATCTTAAAATTAAAGCACCAAAATAATCTCTTTCCCTATCTGTCTTCAGCTTCCTCACCCTGAAAAATTGCAGGAGAATAAATGAATAAAGTAGTATATTTCTTTGGACCAAGAAGCTCAGTTTACATTTCACAGTATCCTTTATGTACACTATCAGGATTTAAATCTGTGTCTTACCTCCTACATTGATTACATATTTTTAACAATATTGAACCCCTGCCCAATCCAAAAGTGGTAATAAAAATGATAGACTATGTAAGAGAAAGAAAAGCAGAACTAAATCACATAGAAATATTTATACTAACACTTACTATCTGGATGTTATTAACTTTACAAGTATTTCTTGACCTTATGCATTAGTGAGGAAGACAGAGAGATGAAGAAAGGAAGGCCTTTTAGAAAATGTGAAGATGATTGTAGGTGATTATAGGTGACAGGAATGGACAAATAAGCAGTCAAGTATGTCTTTGCTAGCATAGCAATGCTGGAGTAGAGTAATATAAAAGTTATAAAGATCCTTTATATTAGGAACACAATATTTAAACTTGAACTTCTTAGAGACTACTGTTTCAGAATGAGATCGTTAACATAATTACTTTGCTGCAGCATATGCATGTATGCATGTGCACAAGTGTGTTTGTCCTGGTTAACAATTTCCCTTGACATGGCACAAAGACAATGCAATAGGCATAGAGGTCACAAGGATTCCTTGAAGAATTTAGATTTTATAGCCATTGGTTCAGTTTTGCAAGTACTTATCAGTGTAGAATACTGCAATATATATGACTGGTTGAATTGGATTTCACAACTAAAAAACCCCTCAAACCTATTAGCAACATTGGGAACATAGGAATCAGGATTAAGGGGAAAATATATTTTATACCTCTATAACTAACTGGGAATTCTAGTTGTTTAAAAATTCTGAGTATCTTACATCTATCAACCAATTACTCCACTGTGACCTATTGTGAAGCTTATTAAATCCATTAGTGTACTGTCAAGACCTTTTATAATTTCTGTTATTCTGTGGTGTGTAAGATATCTGTAAAAAGTGTGATAGTGTATTTGACAACAACAGAAACTTGGGTTATTATGCTTTTCATTGCACAATCAATTTCTAAGGTAATTTTCTTATTTTTTTTTATTATTTTCCTTTTTTTCCTTTCACCTTTTGTTAGAGACAAAATTCACAGTAGAATGGAGTTTAGGATTAGAAGAGACACTTGTACTTTGAAGATCCTAAATCTTTAGATGTTTTTATATAGAATCTAAAATGTTAAATAGGCAGTCCAGAGTTAAAGGAATCCAAAAATGCTAAGGTAAGCAATTATTAGAAAAGAATTAGAGTTTGAAATGCATATCTTGCCACAAAATTATTATTGGGTAGAATGGGAAGCATTTTGTTGGGAAGTTTTGAAACAATGTCATTTTATAAGGCCAGAGCATGACATAATAGACATATATGAAATATCAAATATCATCATGAAACAGAACAAGGTCTTAAAATAAAAAGATTAGTCAGGATGAATTTGGTAAAATGCTCTGGGTCATGCTCTGTGTTGAGAAAGGAATGTACTCTGAATAATTAAAAAAGATAAGGTGGGCACCTGAAGGAGATAAGGAGACCATCAAGTCAAGAAATTGCTGAACAAAGTAAAACTGAAAGGTCTATTCCACCTAGATCCCACCTGTTGTGAATGGAATGATTGGGTGTCAAAATCAAATGAGTATGTATGTAAAGATGTTGTAACCTCTCGTGAAAACTGTATAAAATACCTAACTTTTCACTGAAATCTTTGGAGCTAGTTTGTCTGGTGCGAATCAGCTAGTTCCCCAACGTTGCACAAAATAAATACCTTGGCTGCTTAAAGACAAAATTGGTCTCTGAGCAGGTACTCTGTGCCGTTTTGGCATCAATTGGCCTTGCAGGCACCTTTTCACAGAGGTGGAAAACCTGTTTAAATGATCGTTAAGACTGGAACCAGTTTATGTCTGTTTACGTTTGAGTTCACGTGTCTGTCTGCACTATTATACTATTCCTTAGAAAATAACTCAAATTAGATATGCAGGAGATTTTTCTCATATTTGTCAGTCCTTCTCCTTGCCTTTTGAGAAAAAGTCCTTATTTTTGTTATGTTTCTAACTTGTTAGAGTATGATATATAGCATATGGTACATATGGTACATATTTCACCTTGTCCTGTTTGGATTTCTTTTTTTTTTTCTTTTTTCTTGCCTCACCCCCACCCCCCACCCCCCGCCACCCCCCACCCCCCCACCCCACCCCCCCGCCACCCCCCACCCCCACCCCCCCACCCCCCCCTTCTCTTTTTCTTGGCACATATTATATTGAAGGGGAACTGAAACTTCTTTATAATGAAGCTTGGAAAACAAATTCCACTTGTTCTGGTGCTTGTGATATTCCTGACTCATACTATTTTTGCTGTTTATACTAATCCTTCCTCCTCTTCCTCTGTCTTCTCATTCCGCACTCTTCTCCTTCTCTCTCCTCCTCTCTCTTTGCTGGTGATGCATTGCTTGTGGACCTGTAAGAACATCTGAGACAAGTCTTGTTTACTTTAAAATTATATAAGATACAATGTGTAAAGTGAACTTGGCATTCTTGGAGCATGAATCATTCTCTGTAAGGGGTCTCATATACCAACATGACATATGTGTTTAAAAACACCTTTGTGTGAGTGTGATCTAATCTTTCTCAGAAATATAGCACTTGTATCCCTGTCACCCTGGTGGGTGATATAAAACAGATTCAATGATAGTTAAAAGTGACTCATGAGTTGATTTTTAGTTCTTTTTAAGCAGTTTCAGTATTTAGTACTGAGCACCTCTAAAATACTACTAGAAAGCATTATTGTAGAGAGGTTCCTTGTAACTATTGTTCCCCATTTCTAAATAACTACAGCATGATTTCTTACAATTCATCAACTTGACTTTTCCCATGTTGTTTTGATCCACAAAGAGTAACATAAAATTGACATTCCAGAAAAACAAATTACTGTAACAAACAAACTGGTTCAACAGATAGCCACCATTAACAAATATCTACCCCTTTTCTGGATTAATTACTCTTTCTAAAAGTGAGCAACCCGTGTCCTCCTATGGCCTCAGCACAATTAAGCAATTTATTTGAGGATCCTTACAAGGTGTGAAACACTAAGCATAACAATAAAGTCCTTTCAAACACACATTGCAAATTTTCATGATTCAGGATTTGCTAGCCTCTTCTACATGTTGAGTTGCATTAGGGAAGGCACTTGCCATTTTATTTATTTAGGAAAAATCACAATTTATATCACTGAAAGATCAAATTTAATGTTGACAGGTATACATGTATATGTGCATGGATACATTTTTATATGTATATGTAAAAATCTGTATAGAAGTCTAAAGAATGAACATTGGATCTGAAAACTTTTCCATGTGTCTGGGGAGGAAAAAAAAATTACTAAGGCTAAAATCCTAAAGTCATTTGCTCCAGTGATTTCTCCAGCAAGGGCAAGATAGAATTATTTGATTTTGATTACAGAGTATGATCTTTGATGTGGGACAATATATGGCAATCAAGTTTACTTCTTTGGAGAATAGGCAAGAAAGGTGTTCCCAAAAAGAAAATGCAAGCATGGAAGTCTGATATTTTATTTTTTCCTAAAAATGTATTTTTGGCAAAAAATTTTTTGCTGGGTGGCAGTCTTTGGATAAAAGTCAAATTCCTGCTGAAACCACAGCAATAAAACGTCACCAAACTAGACGCTGCATGCAATTACTGCTGTAAAGAATTCTGCCCAGTATATTTTGACTGTGAAAAAATCATAATTTTAAAAATATACAGGCATATACTATTTTACATAAAATATCAATGAAATTTCTTAGACAACACACACTGAGAGTGCACAGCAAGCTAAAGTCTGAAATGTTGACAGAAAATATTTCTTTTGAATAAAACTGATCTAGTTCTTCCCTGAAAATAAAGAAGTATAGCATTCATTATTCTAGGAGATTAAATGATGGACTAAAAAACCCCCAAACTTAAAAGACAACCACAAGTAAAGGACACTGAAAAAGCTAGTGAAAATGAAAAAGCCAATCCATTCTAATTTCTTTTAAACTCAACTGTTCTGAAGAGCAAAGTAAAGTGAAAGGAAATCTCTTTTTGCTTGTTTTATGTTTTACACATGAAATGGCTTTCTACAGTTAATTCAGAGAAATAAAACATTTGGAGTAAAAAGAATCTTGGCACTCTTTACATGTCTCATGTCATATTTTAGAGATATAGTTTTCTAATAGAAAATCTACTATGTTTAACAACATAAATATATGTTATATAAAAAAAAAAGGTATCATAAGTTAAATTTTATTTGGTAAAACTTCCACTAGTATTCCTGTGATTGTACAACTCTCTCCATATTCATTTAATTCACTACTGGTATTAGTAGCATTATGCATGACAGTAAGATTAATGTGATCTGACCTCTGTAATATGGTAGACTAAGAAAAACTTAATTCAGAAGGAATACTGAAAGATGTGACTATAAATATCACTCATTATTTTCCTACTAGTCTTCATAGAGGCTGTAGGAAAATAAATGACATTTTATTTACAGTATCAAAATCTGCAGATATATAAGCAACATCTCTGCTCCCTTTCCTGCTGCTGCAGCAAATTTAGCCATATAGTCTCCACCAGTCCCTCATTATTTCTCATTTTTGAAGGAAAAAAAATGCATATTACACCCTAATACAGTCCTTAGCAGAGATGACTGACTCAGGACTTTGAGCAAGACTCAGGTGTTGTTCATAAATTGGATATGGGGATGCTGTTTGTTTGGATTAGGAATTAAATAATTTATAACAAATAATTTGAGAGATGCTACAACCAATTACAATATTGTTGGATGTGTTTTTCTAAAGTAATTAACAAATCATATTCAGGTTCTGTAGCTACTTTGGAAATGCCTGATTAAAATTTGTCAGTATTTGGATTTTTAATTCAGTTGGTTGTTTATTATTAAATAGATTGGCAACATAGTATTTCTGAGTCCTCATAGAATGCTGCAAATAACATGGAAACAAAAGTGGAGGAAGGGAGCAATGGTGCACTGAAGAGCTAAAGATTGTTAAGAAAAACTTTGCAGAAAGGCCCAGGTGAAAAGTATTATGCTTTTCTATTGCTACCTTCTCCTTATTAAAATCTCCCTTTAAGTTTCAATACTCCAGTGATACACACAAAACTAGATTTTTATATTTATGAAATAGAAAACCTGAGAGCTTTAGTGCATATTGTCTTTTCTGCATCTACTGTTTATTTTGCAAGCTCTTTGAAAAGGTGTTCTGTCTTTTACAGGATAATGCATGTTATCAATCATAATCAGAAACAGAAACAATGCATTTGATATGCACAGTATGATATTCAAAAAATCCTTCCAATTATAATCACACTATATAAAGTGAAAGTGAAAGGTACCAGGGGACTTCAGTTTGCTCAAGTACTTTAGCTCCTAGTTTTCAACTGTTCTGCTTGCCAGTGTAGTTAATGGCTGAGAATTAGTGACAAGTTTCCATGGAGGAGATAGGTACGTATCTAAAATAGAATTTCACAATCCCTCTGGCTGCCTCAGTCAAAGAGCAGAAAATGAAAAGGAGCAGATAAGGCATATGTTCCACCCCTTTTTGTTCCCAAGCATCTAAATCTAGGCCAGCTGGAGATTTCTGCCTCCACGCAGCTACGAGACATCTCAGCTATAAGTCAGATAAAAGGAGAATGCAAGCCTAGCTTTTTAATGTCCCAGATAGGTTTTAATTGAAGAGGTTTTGACAAATGCATAAAAATGTAATCAAATATGCAGCCTTGTCCTCAGCTGACTTTGTATGAGATTCAATCAAGGTATAGTCTTAGAAGACATGCTATAGACAGCATACCAGTACTGAGTACTACCTGCTAGGAGTAACTAGAACAAGGGCTTTTAATAGTGTAGGGAATAGATAGGGCTGAATCCATCTCCATCATAACTTTAGATAGAAGGAGGGGAAATCACTGATGTATAGTTTTCATTCATGAAATAATTTTAAGAAAGGCCACTGAACCACATGGCTGTACTGGTTGGACTAGAATGACCTAATTAAATCTGCAAATGGATATTCAGCACTATCAGAAACTTATGGCTAAAAAACTAAAGAAACTACAGGAGAGAAGCTATAAAATAGCTGTATGTATAAGCAGTTCTAACAATTTTGGTGCCATGTATATCCAAGCCTTTCTACACATTCCAGTTTGAATTATCATTTTTAGTTAGGAAAGTATATAATGTTCTAGAATGATAGTATGTAGCACATGTAATTATTCTGTGATTTATTTTTTTTTTCTTCAAACATTGGAACAAGCTGTCCAGGGAAGTGATTGAGTCACCATCCCTGGAGGTATTTAAAAGATGGGTAGATGTGGTGCTGAAGGACATGGTTTAGTGGTGGACATGGCAGTGCTAGGTTCATGGTTGGATGTAATGATCTCAAAGGCCTTTTTGAATCAAAATGATTCTATGTTTCTAGTCTTTGGATATTTCTTCTTTATACACAGTATATACTGGATATCTGTTGTTTTATGGAAAACAGAAGTTACACAGATGAAGCACCATGATCTGTTTCCCTTCATTTAGATTATTATATTTCTTGCAATTGTTGTGTTTGGTATTGTCTATTACAATTCAGGATCATAGATGCTTATCTGTAGGCACTTCATCTGAATGCAATAATCATTTCACTGGTAGAACAGAAAGCAATCATTCAAGGAAGCTTTTCAAATAGTTCGCATCAACTATTTGCAAGCTTTCATGTGTGTTTCACTCATATGCTTCTGAAAATGAATAGGAATATATTTTTTATTCTAAATGAGATCTGAATTTTTAACAAACACTATTTTATATATATATATATTTATATATAAAATATGAGTGCATCAGTATCATAGACTATCACTTTGGCATTAACATCTTCCTTGCTTGCTACTGTTATATCTTTTTTTTCCCCACTACATCAGTCACAATTATCATTTTTAGCTAGACTTTTTATTATCTTCATTGTACTCTACATTTATTAGTTCCTTTTGATACATAAATTCCATTTTACTGTAAGACTTGACAGCTCTGTCATTAGGATATGCTACATACTGTCTCTTAAGACAACTGAAAGAAGCATAATTTTGCTCTGAAACTGTTGGTAAATCTTTCCGTTTCCAAATTTATTCTGATTTACCTGTAAACGTAGCTGATCAGAAACCCAGATGTGTCTCCCTCATTCATCTGACCAAAGTATAATTAAGAGCTTCTGTTGAAGTCAACTGAAAGATATGTTCTAATTAGAAGAGTTCATACATGCAAAAAACAAAGCTGAACATAAATTTATGTTCAGAATTAGAACTAATATGTTCGGCTAGTATTGGAGGTTGGTAAAGAGAGTATAAACTATGGTATTTTTCATCTTTTTCTGTTGTTTCATTTTAAAGAACATTAGATTTCTGGAGACGATATTTGTCAGCAAGCATCTTCTATTTTTACTTTAGTTTGATTGTGAGGTATATCTTATTCCACCCACTTTCTCAAGGACAATATGATGAAAGCAGGCCCTAGCAGAATGTGATTTGTAGAATTGTTTCCAGAGTCGAATTCTGGCCCTACCAAAATGACTGTAAGTTTAAAAGGTATCCACAGCAGGTATTAATGATGTATTAATTAAGTTATATACAATGAGATAATGTTATTTGCTATGTTCAGCATATGTTAAGTAGCATAATTTCTGAGAATGTTTTGGGAAGTCAATTTAAAGAAAAAAAAGGTATCTGAAGTTGGGAATCTGTTTTATTCTTTACTTCATTAGAAGATTGATTGCAATTTTTCAGATTTGTACTTAGCTTGTCACTGTCTTTCATGTACTATGATCTGGAAATATTTCTCTCATCCTCACTGGCTTCCTATATATTTAATGATTTATTACTGAATGTCCTTTTTGATTCTTAAGTTTCTCCCTGGATGTATTCAGTTTGCCAATGGTGAGCAGAGTATGAAAACTCATCCATAAAACTTATTTCTTCTCTTTGTTCTTTTCATGCCATCATGTGTTTTGAGAAATGTCAAAACCTGTTTTTCACGTCTTTTCCCAATGTATTTGAGCAAGAAGACTGAGAATAGCAGACTTTTCTATCTAGCTTAATTCTCCTGCCAGTGAATATTAGACAAAATGTTTCTTATGTGGCATGCTATAGTTTTCTGAAAAGGTTCTCATATCACCTCTCAACAGATAAATGAATGCTTTAAAAATCAAGCACAACTTAAAAATTAAACATCTCTATGTAATGCACTGGTTGCTATAGTATATAGTTCACAGAATCATAACCACAACGGACCATAATACAACAGATCATGTTAAACTGCTTGGAATTGCCTGTACCTTTGTATGCTGAAGAAAAAGGTTCTCAGATTCCCTTTGTGGTCTTCCAACAATCCTTTTCATCATCTGTTGATATTTGATGAAGTGCTTTGAATTCTGAATGAGCAGATGTTAGCTCTACAGAAGTTATGTTATCCTCCTTGGTGGCTGAGCACAAAAGTTCTAAGGAAAGGGATTGTTTAATAAATAATTCATAGCAAGAAACTTTCCTAGGCAGATGAGAGGCAGATCCTATTTAAAGTGATTTTGTCTCAGAGGTTGATCTGTTTAACTCCAACATTATTTTATCTCAAACTTGTATTAGTTCTGCTTCAATTAGCATTTTAGTCCCCAGTGGGGCACTGCTGATTAATTAGTCATTGTTCAGTAACTTCATCTTCTGGCCCTGACTCCAGCCGTTCAGTCTAGTGTGTATTGATCAGCCTCTAGTTCTGTGGCATGTTCTTTTTAAGGTTGCTTAAAGAGTGATTGGTCTGAGTGAACCAGATATTGACCTTGGCCTCAATTCAGTAACATATTTAAGCAGACATTTACATCTAAAAAGCAGAATAATACAATAAATTCAAATAAACTATTTCTTCCTGCTTAAGGTTAGGCAGATATTTAAATACTATGCTGCAGTCAGAGCTTTGGCTGGTTGTCTTATTGGTGAAGTATCCTAGGAGGTTAGAAATGTAGGAATGCTGAATATGGACAATTTTTTTAATCTGTCTTATCTACCTCAAACACTGAGTCATATTTGTACAGAAGAATGTAAAAAAAAAAATAATTTTTGCCACTCGTAGGAGATGGTTCTTCCCAGAAATCTGACATCTCATAGTTTGTGAAGGCATCAAAATGAAATTCTTTCAGAACAACTTGTATATTCTCTGCATTCATGAAAGAGTATTTTTAGAAATGTTTGGTAGTGGTGTAACAGGTTTGGTGCATTAACTTGGCATTCTATGAAAATTCTCTGATCACTTTTCAATATCTTCCACAAATAGTCCGAAGGTTTCTTCTAACGTAAGGTAAGTATAAATAGCACTGCCAGTAAAATGTTTTTTTCTTTGTGAGACTGCATAAGGAATATGTAGTTAGTATCAGTAACTTCCACTGACTTATATAAAGAGCTCACTGTAACTGGAACATTCTATGGAAATCTAGGATGCTACAGAAAAGTGAATTTATAATTTCATAAATGGTCATTCTTAAGGTTTGACAGTTTCTGAGTTTTATATGCTGAACCGATATAATAAAATAACTTTAACTGCATTTTTGTTCAAATTATATAACAGTTTTAGTTTTATAGATAAAGGGGATTATAAGAGTTCAGAAAGAGCCCATAATCCAAAGATAACAGAAGTTTAGAAAATACTGAAGTATTGCTTTGACTATGCTTGTGATCTTTATTTTTAATAAAAGCTAGTTTAAAACATTTTCATTTACTTCCTTGATACTGTAACTTAGATTTTAAACCTTAGTCATTATTCGAGATAGAGAAGAAACAAAGTTTTGATACCTTTTGATTTAGGCTTCATGTAATTTTGCATCATGAACTACCTAGGGCACCTCCAATCCAACTATGGAAATGTGATTGAGGCATCTCAGTTAGGAATCAGAGTGGTGGTGACTCTTTATATAAATAATACATTTCTAAAACAAAATGAAGAGAACGGCAGAATTTCATGGGAACATGATTCCTCTATATATGTAGCTTTCTCCATCCAGTATCTTTCATGGTTAGAAATATCTGGTTTATACACTTTCATGTAAATGGCTACTACAAAGTATCCATAGTTTTGGAGAAAGAAATTATTACCAAAGCCCAGAAAACTAACGTATGAGGAAACATATGTGCTGAGAAAGCAGTGTGTGAAACTTTCTGTAGGATTTATAAACTCAGGAGAGCTGCTAATTCTGTAGGAATGGGTAGTCTCAGGAGACCAAGAGGTTGCTGACCACACAACAGGTGCACTGATGGCAAGTTGTGTATCTCAGGCTGCATCCAAGAGGTCAGGGACTGCTGAATGCAGGTGAAGCCTGTGGGGTTATAAATACAAATGATGAAACAGATCTCTGAGAGACTATATAAACTTCTCTACAGAAGACACTGGTGTACACCCTGACTCTTTCTTCTTGAGTCTGGTGTTGGAAGTGGACTCCAAACTGAGACCTGGACAGATAACTATGTATAAATGTTCATGTGAATGAAGTTTGTATGAGCAAATAAGTGCATGTGTTTTGTGTAGCGTATGCATTTTGTTAATAATCATGTTATTATATAGATATACTATATATACATTATATATTTTGTATTTTATTTATATTATAGATATATATATTAAAAAAGCTTGTTTCTACTGATAATAACGACTTGGTGTATAAAAGCTTTCCTAAAAAATATTGATTATGGTCTCTATCTGCTATCTGACTCAGAAAAATGAAAAATGTACAGAATGGAAGTTTTCTCAGATTCAACATCTTATTTAAATATCTAGATTTAGGTAGAATGAATTTAGGCCTTGCTACCTAGGAAACAACTTATTGGAGGAAATGTTGCCTTCATTCAGTACTGCAGTACTAGGAAAATTTAACCAGCTACAAAAGAAAGTTAAGAGAATTCTGCAGTAGATAGGTAGAGGACAATCTGTCATCCATATTTTTCTGATCTTTATAGCCCCTATTAATTTTAGAAATTACCTTGCACCTTGAAGTGTTAGTGGAACCAAAAAAAATCTGTGTAAGATTTTCTTAACTGTGATAGTTTTTAACACTGAGCATCTGTGCTACCCATCTAAAAGTCCAACATAACTTGAATATTCTCTAGCAAAATGTGCTGTTTATAAGAGAAGTCAAGTGAAACAATGTTTTTCAAAGAAATTTTGATTATGTTTTGTGTTTATCAAAAATAGGTTTTTCGTAATAAAGACCATTTGGGAATCAAACCTAAAAAGAATAATTTAAGTGCTAAGTTTGTTTTGTTTGGGATTTTTTGTTTGTTTGTTTGTTTGTTGTTTGTTTTTTTGGTTTGTTTTTTTTTACCTCTGAAGCAGAAAATCTAGTAGGAATAATAGAAAATAAGAAAGTCAATCTCAATTTTAATATCCTGTGAAAAATTTCCTAAATACTTGAGTTACTCCTTGGGGTTTTTTAATTGCTTTCTCTAATTTATTATAAATATCTTGAGTTACAGAATGGGAATGCAAACCTTGTTAATAGAATTATAGAATCATTTAGGTTGAAAAAACCTTTAAGTTCATCTAGTCCAACTGTTAATTCAGGACTTTCAAGTCCACCACTAAACTATGTCTAAACACCACATCCATGTGTTTTTTCAGTACCTCCAGGGATGGTGACTCCAATTTGAACCTTCCCTCATGCAACTTGAGGCTATTTCCTCTTGTCCTGTCACTTGTTATCTGGGAGAAGAGACTTACACCTGCCTGCCTACAGCCTCCTTTCAGGTAGCTGGAGAGAGCAATAAGGTCCCCCCCGAGCCTCCTTTTCTCCAGACTAAACAGACCCATGTCCCTCAGCTGTCATCATAACACTTGTAACACTTGTGCTCCAGACCCTTCACCAGCTTTGCCACCCTTCACTGGACATGCTCCAGCAGCTCTATGTCCTTACTGAACACAGTATTTGCGTTGTGGCCTCACCAGTGCCGAGTATAGGGGGCTGATCACTTCCCTTGTCCTTTGGCCAGTTTCTCCAGGAGGATGCTGGGGTAGATGGTGTCAAATGCTTTCCTAAGGTCCAGGTAGACAACCACCACAGCCTTTCCCTCATCCGCTAGGTGGGTCATCTTGGACATCAGGTTAGTTAAGGAGGACTTGCCTTTCATAAACCCATGCTGGCTGGGCCTGATCCCTTCATTGTGTTCTGCACATGCCATGTGGTGGCATTTAAAATGATCTGCTCCATAACCTTCCATGGCACTGAGGTCAGGCTGATAGGCCTGTAGTTCCCCAGATCCCCCTTCCTGCCCTTCTGGTAGATGGACATCACATTGGCTAACCTCCAGAGTCTTCTGGGACATCTCCAGTTAGCCAGGACTGTTGAGAAATGGTGGAGACTGGCTTGGCTTGGTGAGCTCTTCTGCCAGCTCCCTCAGTACCCTTGGGTGGGTCCCATGTAGCCCTTGCCCCATAGACTTGTGCAAGCCTAAGTGGAGCAGCAGGTCACTAATCCTTTCTTTGTTGCCTGTGGGGACTTCATTCTGTTCCTCCTCATCCCTCTCTTCCAGCTCTGGTGGATGAGTACCAAGAGGGAAGCTGGTCTTGTTATTAAAAAAGGCTGAGGTAAAGAAAACATTAAGTACCTCATCCTTTTCCTCATCCTTTGTGCTAATGTTCCTTGTTACATCCAATAAAAGATGGAGATTCTCCTTAGACTTCCTTTTTTTTCTAATGTATTTCTCTTTAATACATTTTTTGTTATCTTTTATGGCAGTGGAACCCTGAGTTGTAGCTAGGTCTTCTAATTTCTAATTTTCTCCCTGCATAACCTTGTGACATCCATATAATCCTCCTGAGTTATCTGCCCCTTCTTTCAAAGGTGCTAAATTTTCTTTCTTTTCCCCCTGAATTCCAACCAAAGCTCTGTGTTCAGCCAGGACAGTTGTTTTCACTACCAACTCATCTTTTGGCATATGGAAATGCCCTGCTCCTGTCCCTTTAAGACTTCCTTGAAGATTTTCCAGCTTTCCTGGGCCTCTTGATCCTTTAGGACTGCCTCCCAAGGGTCTTTGTCAACCAAATTCCTAAAGATGCCAAAGTCCAGATGCAGTCCAATCTCTATCTAAATTTGGGTGAGTCCTTTGAGTCAGTGACTTTGTGGGGGGATGGATTTCAAAGGCCAATCCTGTCCTTTTGCATCCTGAACATTCTCCATTCTAGTTTATCCATCTTACCTTTTGTTTACATATTCTATATAGATTTTTTTCTGCTAAAAATACCAAAAAAAAATTTCTCCTTCCACATGTTGTGTGACATCCATAAAGAAAAAAGTTATTAAAATCCAAGAATTTTCTCAAATTTTGAACTTCATTAAAAAAGATTTACTGGAAAGGAGCCGTAGTGATAGTTACGGGACCCTGTAAACAGATGGCATGATATTTTGCATCCAATTGGATTATTTTAAATAATTTAAACACCCCATACGTGAAGATTATAGGATAATCATCTAAATAATTTTCTTGTACAAATATTTTCTTTGATTCTTGCATTGTTAATATGGAATAAATTATATCAGGGACACCCACGGGATACTGACGAAAGAAAAAATCAGTTTGGGGCATGATAGAACATTTGGCTTCACAGTTTAAGTTACATTATATGTAATGTAATATGTATATATAATGTAATGTAATACTGCACTACATAGAATAGTTTTCTCTAATCCAGATAATGCAAATGTCATAGGTCTTTTTCATGTTACTTTTTGGGTTTTTTTCTTTTAAGTAATCATAGTTGAACTTTTGCCCAGCAATGAAGTGCATCTTTATGATTGCTGTAAGGAAATCAAGAAACAGTATGATAAATACAAATCATGTTGATTTAAATCAGTGACATTCAACCTTGAACTGCTGTGAGTCACTCTGGCATAAAGCAGAGCTGCCAGGAGCCACAATATATGTTTTAATAGCCTACTATACAAAACACATGTAAAAATTTATTATAAAATAAAGGTTAAAACATTCATCCATGGAAGTACATATAATTTGTTGTAGTAACAGGATCATTTATGATAGGTTCAAAGTGGTTTCTTACATTGTAAATCAGAATTGAAATTCTACAGTACTGCTTGATAGGGTGGTTAGTTGTATGGCTGGACAGGCAATTGACTGAGTGCAGTATTTTTTTCCTTGTGATCAGTGAAAGCTGAAAATATACTTTCAGTTGCAGAAGTGACTGTCGATAGAAATACTAAAATGGGGATTTGAACACTTCCTTATATTGAGAAGTAGGTTTCTGCAAGCCTGATGTTTAGATTCTTCAATGCTATAAATTGTATTTTGGTTGGAATCATCATCTGAGAAAGTTAGGACATGGTCTCACAGGGCTTAGCATTGTGGACACTGCAAAGTTTTTGAATAATTGTTATGGAGAGCAACAACAAGCCCCAGAAAATCTGGGTCTTAATCCACATGAGTTCTTGAGACCATATTTACTTAGAATCTCCCAGAAAGGTGCCAAGGAAACCACTTTTCTGACCACCTTTGCTTAAACTCTGATAAATAAAAGCTAGGGTAAGCCTATTAGATTTAAAGAAATATTACAGAAGAGATATCAAAGTTTCCTCTTCTGTTGTAAAGCATACATATAAGTTCATGTAACCTCCCTGCAGCTGCCATTGTCCTGCTAAAAATCAGGCATAGCTTTTCTGACTTTAATTTCTTTCTCGTTCACCAGAAAGCTAATGACATCACAACTATTTCTCAATACATACTGATGCTGAAACAATCATCAGAATGTAAGAATGATAGCAAGGAAGAAAAGGTAACTCTATCATGAATTAATAACAGTGCAAATGACAAACCACGAAATTACTTCTAGCCATGCTCTCCCTCTGCTCTGAATCTTACATAGATAGGTAGATTCACTACTTCTGCTCCTTTCCCACTGGTACATCTGGTCTTCACCGTAAGATGAGATCCAATAAAGGAGATCCACTACAGTGAACTGAATGCCAAGAAGTTCTTTGATTTCTAGAGGTTAACCTCTTCTCTGTGTTTATGAAATTTCCTTTAGAATGTTTACTGTCAGATGCAATTTCTGTATTGTTTCGTGCCTGAGAAAGGTTTTTTTTTTTTTTCTTGAATCATGGGTGTTCTTGGAGAAAACATAAAGAACTGAATAAAGAAAGACTGTAACAACTGCAACTGAAGTTCAAGATACTTCACTTTCAGATTTTCTTATTTTTAGTACTTATTTTTAAGATAGAGTGATCCATGCCTATTTTCTTGCTCTTAACAGAATATAGTTTATATAAACTATGTTTCATATTTTAAGAGAATTTTAACATATTTTATATTAGCCTGTTAACAAGTTATGAAATAATGGAGGTTTTGCACTTCCAATTATTTCTTATATATTTGATGAATTTTCTTTTCTTAAATAATGTATTTTACAGTGTCATTAGCATCTTAGGAAATGCACATTACAGTGAATATAGTGAAGTAGCCCCTGGAAGTAATATTTTTATGTTCTCACATGACAGAACCAGTTTGTTAATTATTTTTAAATTTTGCTATTAAACCAATAATCTTTATCTGAACCCACAAACAACTTTGTAAAATAGCTAATCATCAAGAAGCCTGATAGAATCAAATGTTATCATCTTTGCTCTAATAAACATTAGCTATGTGTTGCTTTGTCATTTGGGTTTTAAACTACAGACTTGATTATTACTTCCTTTGTAGACTGCTGTCTCTATGCAGATTTGGATAGGTGAAATCAGCAATTGTGAAGGACTCAGATGCACAAAAAATTGTAGCTATAGAAAGTGAACTGGGATTAGAGGAAGTCACTCAAGTGCAAAAGAGTATTTTGAACTCCTGCTTCTTTTTATTATTTTTTGTTTCTAATTATGAAGGCACTTAGAGTAGGATCCATCACACAATGCAAATTTATCTTCAGTAAGACATTTGAGGTACTTTCCTTAAGCTTCTTTTATAGTCAAATAAAAAAACCCTAGGTGATACTAGGCTGCTAATTACATGAACTGTATTAGATGTCTGCCTGAGGGTGCAATGAATAGTGCTTGAAAACAGTTTATTTCTTTCTACTGAATATAAAAGGACTCTACATACAGTTCTGACTAATTCAGCTGTATAAATCTCCACAGTAGACTTCTGAAGTCAGGTGAGATAAAAAAAGAAACCACTTTTTTGGTGGTTTCTTTTTTTTTTTACATTAGATGTGGCTAAAAGTCCATTTCTGGAAACAAGAGTGTCTCAGTTAAGACCAAGCTGAAAAGCTTGCTTAGCTCTTGTGCATAGCAAGACCTGTTTCACATTTACACTTCATACTCCATAAATAGATATTTCTGGACTTCATTTTTGCCATATTTTATGATAATGGTTTGAAGTTCAGATGCTACACACATTGCGTCTGTCACATTTCTGCAAGACATAAATTTAGACCAAAAGGAAGTGATTTTTCCTTCTTTTTCCCAGCTAGGGATATAGTTCTGATGAGATTCATTACCTGGGAATAGAACCCATTTCCTTTGTCTTGAGCAAGTTCAAAATTGCATCATTATAGACACCATCTTAATCACTGCATTATAGTGGATGATGAATGATGAACGTAATGAAAATTTCAGCTGCTCTGCAAAGAATTGAGATTTACTAGATAACAGAGAAAACAATGTATGATCTTATGTATAAACTTTATAGTTAAGGTAATTATTTGTGAGAGTGGGCTGATTTTTTTTTTCATTTTATTCCTGAAGTTTATGATGTAAAATTCAACTGCAAGTGTAATTCTTTTATCATTATTTTTATTATTAGTAGTATTTTCCCTTCCTTTTTAGCCCTATTAAACTGTCATTATCTCAACCCATGAATTTTACTTTCCCCCATCCCCCCCAGTTCTCTCCCGCATCCCAGTGAGGTGTGGGGAATGAATAAGCAGCTACGTGGTGTTTAGAAACACCACATGCCGGGGTAAACCATGACACTGTGCCCCACAGTACTTTACAGCATGTAGGCTGCTGTTGTTTTGACAGAGACTGAAGGATTTGCATCAATGTCAAAAAGAGGCAGTGAATCAGTTCTCTTTCATGTACTTGTATACCTTGACTGCTGGAGGAAAGACAGCGTCTCATTTAGCCTTTTAAGAAAATAAAGTTATTGATGCTTGGTTTTCAATATGAATGATCATACCCCAGCTTTAGGGGATGATTCAAGACCACGAATCCCTAGAGATATCCCTTTCAGATATTTTGACTAAAGGCAGCTGATCCCCAGAAATCCACCCTTGCTCTCAGTGCGCTAGTTATAGTGAACAGTCATGAATATATTTATTTTGGTTCACAGACATTTCCAAGCAAGCCCCAGCCCAAGTTTTCCCTAAACTTGTGAAATTTTCCACTCTGCGTACTGGGTGAAGTTGAGCAAAACGTTTTTTGGCTTCGATGCTGGGAATTAATATAATGTTAAACTAATATTGGAAGGAAAGTTAAATGTGTGTAAGATCCCAGTGAAATAAATCTGCTAGGTCTACACTGACTACATTTAGTTCTGCATAAAACAGCATGAGGTGGCAGTGTTTCAGAACCTCACTATCATATAGATGGATATAGATACAATAGACAAGCATAGATATTATCAGTATTAACATATCTTATTCACGAAGGTTAAAGCAATGCTTTACTGAGGGGTGTGCAGCTCCTGATACAAGAGGAAAAGGCTCAAGCAAAGAGAAATTAAACCTGAGGCAACCTCATTCCTCTCACAGACTTTACAAATCATGACAGTACACTTTAATGAAATCGGACAGGTACTGAGTTTCTTTGTGTTCAGATAAGAGTGTCTGAACTTTTAGTACATCTGTAATTTATAGTTGTACTTATTTCATTTCTGACAGATGTAATATTCCTGAGGTCATAGAAATTTCTCTATCATTGCTAGTATGCTCTGTGTAGAAAAAGTAAAACCCATTGACACCCCAACTATTTAACATTGCACTGTGGTATACATGTGACTTCAAATACCATTTTCTGAATTGGGCGGATGTTGGCACAGTGATTTAGTTTCACAGTCTAAGTTAGGTGAGCTAAAGGCATTTTGTAACACTGTTCTTTTTAACAAATTTCTTTAAAATCAGAATCTCTTTTAAAGACAAATAAATACTTTACATAGGTGGTGAGGAGGAGAGAATTACTTTTGTAGAACATAAACATGAGACAAGATCTCTAATAAATAATTTTCTTTTTTGCTGAACTGTTCAAAGAAGTAGAGCTCAAGGACATTACAAATAAGCATCTGCATTAAAACCAGTAAGATTCTTTCTTTAAATAAGAAAGAACTGGTGTGCATCATGTATCTGTATCAGCAGATAAGTGAGATGGTAAACATTTTATATAAGGTAAAAAAGAATCAACATTTTAAATGAACTAGACTATTAATTTAAAAAAATAATAGTACTTTCATCTGAGTACCATCAAGTTAGCAGAAAATTCCTCCTGTCTCTTCAGTAACACCAGTCAGTGGAACTGCATATTGATTTAAAAGAATGTATTACTCTCAAATCAAATTGAATGTACAGTATATTGTCAAAAACAGGCCAAAATACCTGTTATTGAATCCTCAGGTATTATTATGTAGACGAAGAAATGCAAAAAACCAAAAGCAAACCCAAACCCAAAACAATTTGTTTAGATGAGATGTATCTATCAATTTAAATATGCTGAAGAAATATACCAGAGATGCAGTTCAGCTGCACTGGTGGACAACACACAAGAAAGTTGACTTTGCACAAAGGTGTTTGTGTTGAAGACCTCAATGTTTGTGAAATAAACCTGGCTACTTCAACACTTATATGCCCTGCTTTGTTACTATACTGCTGTTGATGTGAATTCCTCCTACATGTTTTGTAGATGACATCTATAGCATTTTAAGCACCAGGAAGCATGAGAGACAAAGGTTAGACCTCAACTAAACTGTTGTCTAACTACTTTGAACCAAATGAATGCATGAGTTATTGTACCTAGAGGTACCGTTTATGGCATAGCAGATATGTCAAGTTACCATTTGTGGCAAAGCAGATAGTTTTTTGGGTTTTTCCCCCTACCAAGTTCAGTCAAATTTCATTACATAGTATCCAATGGTAACCTACCCACAGGTTCTGGTCTGTCCGTGTTCTCTAATGGATGTTGTGATTTATCCATTTCTAATTCCATGTACACCTAAATGAGAATGACCCATAGAGTCATTGTAATTAAAACTTTCATTGCCCACTTGTCTGATTCATGCATCTTTACTAGTCCATTGATAAGACAAGGTAGATATAGGTGTGAATACAGGTTTTATAATTTAAATTTCATTGATAGAAAACTTGCAAAAAACCCTCTTTAATGAATTCATGCTATTTCCATCCCTAGCAAACAACCTGTTTTACTCAAAATTAGAGATTATAAGCATTGATCAATTTGTTGTTCCTTTAAATATATTTACCTTCCTTCGTTGTTTGTTTGTTTTTCTTTCTTTTTTTTTTTTTCTTTCACAGAATACCTTAATCAGTCCTTTCATCCAGAGAGATAAAAAGCTCACTCCATTTTAATTATCAGCTTCCTTATTCCAAGAATTTTCAAAGGGATAAGATGTGTATTCTAAAGACTGAAGTAAAATAAGTACCACCTGGTCCATCAGTACTTCTACATTTAGCAACAAGCAGCAGATCATAAGCCCTTTCAAAATGTCTTTTAGAAAAATTACTGTATCTTTACCTGAGTAAACAACATTCAGAGAATACATACAGAAAGTAAAATATTTTCAACCAGAAGCTCAGCTAGAGAGAAAAGAAAGACTTCTCACAGTTACTGAGGTAGTAGTTTTTATAAAACCTGAAATATTATTTGTATTCTTGTCAGGCATAATATTTATTTGTAATGTAAAACTATTGTACATATCTCCAGCTGACAGAAGAAAAAAAAAAAAAATCAGTAAAGAACTATAGGAAAATAAATTATAGGAAAATTTTAATTCAATATCTACAAAGAGACAGTGAAAGTTCTGTTTTACTGAGAAGAAACTCATATATTGGTGTTTTTCAAAATAGCAGAATAGATCTCTTGGGTCAGATGTTAAAAAGCCAAAACCACTGGTTAAGACTAGCATTTAGAAATAATAGAGCATGTACAGAGTGTCAAATATGCCACTATGGGTTACACATAGAGTGAAGCTGCTAGAGCTGGGGGGATTGCACCAGATGACCTCCAGAAAGTCACTTGCAACTTCAGCTTTTATGTGATTCTGTATCAGTTGAGGCATTTGACTTTTACAGACACGAGACCCTTTCTCAGTATCAAAGACTCTTAGGAAGAGACAGAATACACCTGACCAAGTCAGGCATAAACATTTTTGCCGACAGGCTAGGCAACCTGGTGGGAAGAGCTTTAAACAAAGAAAGACTACATCAGTGAACAAGGAAAGAGCTACAGGTGTCATCTATTTGGATTTCTGTAAGGCCTTTGACACAGTTCCCAACAACATCCTTCTTTTTAAACTGGAGAGATACGGATTTGATGGGTGGACTGTTTGGTGGATGAGGAATGGGCTGGATGGTCACATCCAGAGAGTAGTGGTCAACAACTCAACATCCAGATGGAAATCAGGTTGGATAGGGCTCTGAGCAAGCTGATCTAGTTGAAGATGTCCCTGCTCACTGCAGAGGGGTTGGATTAGATGCTCTTTAAAGGTCTCTTCCAACCCACATGTTTCTATGATTCTATGATCTTATGATTCTAAGAAAGACAGGGGAAGGAGATAATGGTCCACTATTGAGGAAGTGGTAGGCCAGGTTGGTAAACAAAGGGTGCAAGTCGATGTAGACAAGAGAGACCTCATGATCACCAAAGAAGGATTTCATGGGCTCCACCCAAAGTCTACACATAAAAATAATGAAATGCCAAGAGAACAGTATGATGGAGAAATGCTTTCTTACTTTGTCTGGAAAATCACCACAAGCAGATGCCTATTGCCTACACAGTAATGCATACATCTTGCAGGATAAAGTGCAGGTAGTAAAGGCAGGCATGAAGTTGCAGGGCTCTTATATTGGGATTACAGGGGCATGGTCACAGCTCATGTCTGAAGTGCTATAATGGAAAGATACAGGCTGTTTACGAAGGACAGGCTAGGGTAGCAAGAATAAGGTATGGATTTTTATGAGTGAGCAGAAGGGTTGCATGCAGGTCTGTCTTGGGATGGGTGATTAGCCAGTCAAGAATTTATGGGCCAGGATTAGAAGGCAGGCCAATACAATGTTGTGTTGGATGTCTCCTACAGACCACCCAATTAGGAAGAAGTAGCAGATAAGGCCCTCTTCAGAGAACTGGAAAAAGCATCACACTTGCAGGCTCAGGTCCTCATAGGAGACTTGAATCACGCTGATCTCCACTGGAAAGGCAACATAGCAGGACATGAGAAATCCATTAAGTTTGTGGAGTGCATTGATGTGAACTTTCTAACATGGGTGATTGAAGAAATGACAAGGGGAGGTGCTCTGCTGGACCTGAGAAAAACAAGACCTCTTTGGGGATGTGAAGGCCAGGACAGCCATTGCTGCAGTAATCATTAAAGGGAAGAGTTCAGGATTCTGAAAGGATGGAACATGGCCAGGTGCACATCACAGCCCTGGACTTCAGAAGAGCAGAATTTGGCCTGTTCAAGTTCTGCTTCAAAGTATTCCATGAAATACGATCCTGGAGAAAAGAGAGGTGCAAGATACCTGGTTGATCTTCAGAGATTACCCTACAGAAGCAGAGTAACTGTCTGTTATGACATGCAAGATATTAAGCAAAGATGACGGAAGGCCTGCACAGGTAAACAAGGAGCTCCTGTAAAAACTCAGACATAAAAATGAGACACACAAGAAGTGGAATCAGGAACAGGTGACCAAGGAGGAATATAGAGACACTGTCCAAGCACCTGGGTGTAGAGTTAGGAAAGCCAAAACCTCCTGGAGATGAACATGGTGAAGAACATGAGGATCAATAAGAAGGGCTTCTGTACAAGTGTGGAAGGAAGACTAGGGAAAGTGTGGGATGATTGCTAAAGGAGATAGGGGAACAGAGTAACAAAGAACACAGAAGTGGCTGAGGTACTCAATGCCTTCTTCACCTCAGTCTTTACTGATAAGATATTCCCAGATAAATCCCAAATCTCTGAGACTTGTGGGAAATTTTGGAGCAAGGAAGACTGACCCCAGATGGAGAAGGAACAAGTTGGAAAACTTTTAAACTGACTGGACATAAGTCCATGGAACCCAGTGTGATGTATCCATGAGTACTGAGGAAGATGGCCAATGTCATTACAAGGCCATTCTCAATTACCTTTGACAGACCAGCAATTGTGAAAAGTTCCTGACATCTGGAAGAAAGTAAATGTCAATCCCCCTGTCAAGAAGAGAAGGAGGATACAGAAAACTGCAGGCTACTCAATCTCACCACAGTCCCTGAGGAAATCCTCCTAGAAACCATTTCCAAACATATGAAGGACAAGAAGGTGATTTGGAGTGGTCAGCATGCTTTTATAAAGGGAAAATTACACTTAACCAATCTAATAGTCTTCTGTGATGAGGTGACTGGTTTGTTGAATGAGGGGAGAGCTGTGCATACTGTTTATCTTGACTTTAGCAAGGCTTTTCAACTGCCTCCTATAGCATCCTCACAGACAAAATGAAATGCAAATTAGAAACTGAACAGTTATGTGGACTGAAAACTGACTGAGTTGCTGGACTTAAAAGATTGTGATCAGTGTCACAAACTCCAGTGGTAGGCCAGTCTGTAACAGTGTACTATTATTTAATCTCTTCTTGAATGTCCTGGACTTTGGGACAGAGTGCACCCTCTGCAATTTTTGCAGAGGATACATAATCAGGAGGAGTGGTTGATACACCAGAGGGTTGTGTTGCTGTTCAGAGGGACCTCTACAGACTGCAGAAATGGCCTTCAGGAATCTCGTGGTAATCTCAACAAGTGCCAAATTCTGCCCCTGGGGAAGAATAAGCCGGCACACTAGTACACAGTTAGGGGGGACAAATAGCTTCAAAGAAGTTCTGTAGAGAAGTACCTTGGTATCCTGGTTGGCCATCAACCAGCAAAGGCAGATAACAACATCCTGGGCTGCAAGGAAGACCATAGCCAGCAGGTTGAGGGGAGTGATAAATTCCTCTCTACTCAGCACTGTTGAGGCCCTGTACAAGAAAAACATGGACACACTGGGACAAGCCCAGCAAAGAGACATAAAGATTATGAGGGACTGGAGCATCAGACATACACAGAGACTGAGGCACTTGTGCTTGTTTAGCTTGTAGAAAGTTTGAAGGCATTATTTATACAATTTTATCAACATGTATAAAACACCTGATAGGGGAGGTAAGGGGTTCTGAGCCAGATTCTTCTCAGTGGTGTTAAAGGAAAGAATAGGAAGCAATGGAGAGAAACTGAAATACAAGAAATTCCATTTAAACTTAAGACATTTTTACTGTGAGTGTTGTTCAACATAGGAACAGCTTGCCCAGAGGTGCTGCTGAGACTCCATTCTTGCAGTCAGTCAAAATCTTGCTGGGCACAGTCCTGAACAACCTACTCTGTCTGATCCAGCTTTGAGCAGGGGATTAGACTGGATCTCCACCGTTCTGTGATTTCATTATGTCCTTAAGGAATAGTACCTTATAGGGAAAAAAAAATCCAACTATGAGGGCTGTCTGGAAATCTGCTTTTGTGTGAAATTGAAAGTAATCAAAATCCTGAGGGTCCTACTTGCTTTCAAAATAAGGGTAGGGTCAAATAAGTTAAAGGGCTAGAGCCAGTGGGCAGATTCCTTATAACGATGGTCATGCTAAACAAGAATTAGGTCTCTTCTATCCTGCTTCAAACATCAACACAAAAAAAATAGTATGTGGAGCACCATGAAACTGGTATTGTGCTGGGGAAGATTTACCAAGAGTATCCAAGCATCTGGTTTCATTGCGGTAGTCCTATTAATACTATTGTAGCCTAACTTTTTAATCTACCAAAGCTCGTTAAAGAATGTTAATGAATCCTTAAATTCTGCATAATTTTTAGCCTTTCATAGATAATACAAGTGACTTTACCAATACTCTCAGCTTATCTAATGGAAAATCAGACTCTTTTTTTCTTGTACTGGAAATGACACTAATTTATACACATTAGTTAAGTATTAAAGAAGAATGCAACATACGGTTTGTTCTTTGAGTGCTACAGTAGCACATTCTTTGCAGTAATAACTTATTTGATATTAAGTCGGAGTGCTTTCAATATTACTGAAAATGTTCTCATTACATGAGTGGAATGAAAAGCGCTGTTTTATAACAGACTGCAAAAGTACACAAACATTTTCATTCTACTTTCTGATAATAAGACCTGTTGAAGTGGTGCCCTGTAGCTTGATTCTTAATGCAAGGTATTCATAGTTGTGGTCCATTATTGCCAGTGAAGATGCGAAAGCTTTAAAGATTCAACCTGATTCACTTCCCGCAAATGAAGTATTTCATTGAAGTCGTGTGTGGAACTACATAGATGGGAATGCAAGAACTAAACTGGTGACCCCGTGATATAACTACTTTCAAAAAATCTGTTAAAGTTATGCTACAACTGAAAAGATTTTGCTAAAAACATACCTTCTAGATAGGCTTACAGACTAAATAATTTTAAAATTTTTATCTGATTGGAGATGAAAAAGAACAAAAACTTGCATAGGAGAAAGACCTGGGTTACTGAATATTCAGATCTTTACAGTCTTGGGATTTTGTACTCTGAAATTCCTTGTATTTTGAGTCTTCTCTTTCACTCCATCCATGGCCTTCACTTCACTTCAGTGTTCTTCACTTCAGTGTTCACTTCACTTCACAGTCCCTTCACTTCAGTGTTTCTCACAGTAATATCACAAGATAATTTTATTGTGAGAATGTTCTTCAGTTGTTTCCCCATTTTCTACTTCAATTTAAAACTTGTTGCATATAGAAATGAAGCAAACAAAAAAATCTTCCTTTGCAACTAAGATTTTGTATTATCCAATAAAACAAATGGTGGCAAATATTCCTTTACACTTCTTTTTAATCAAAAGCTTGCTCAACACAGGACTCTAAAAGAGGTTACTTGCACCCAGGATTTCCAGATGTTCTAGAAAGAACACTGGGTGTCAAACAGAAGTTCAGAAACAGTTCAAAGTTTCATTCTTGCAGTTGTGAATTACTAGTTCTGCTTAATCATGTTGTTTATGGTTTGTTGTTTGGTTTTTTTTTTTTTTCAATAATGTCTAAGATTTAATTAAGAATACGCCATATTCTAGGCAGCATTTACATTCAAGTATTCTCATTTGAAATGAAAAAAATTGTTCTATCCCCTTCTTGTCATGCAAAAAGCAAGTAGTGAAATAACATTTTAATATTAAAACAATTTTTGGACCATATTTATTTTTCTCAGTATGCTTGACTGGAAGTAGTGACCCAACATGGATAAGTAACAAATCAAACCCTCAATAATTACACTTTCAACCCTTCCAAGCCCCCCAATACACACAGGGACACAGGTGTACACATACACTTCTTAAATCAAAAAAATATTCTGCATAACAAAAGGTATGGTTGTCTTTTCCTGGATTTTTTTTGCATTCCTACCCAAGACAATCTTTAGGTTATTGTAGACATTGCTTTAGCATGAATTAGTATGTACAACCACAGAAATATTTTGCTTAAGCATTAATCAAAATAGGACTCTTGCAAACCCTGGTCAAGAGGGAGAATCTTCTAACCAAGTTGAGAGAGTCATAGGAGATAAATGGTCCTGGAAAATACTAGGAAAAAAGTAAAATAAAGGAAGAAGTGTAGGCTTATTTATTGGTAAGTATGGTAATGTAAATGGTAAAGATGGAGTGTAAACACTTAAGTGAAGAGGCTAACGCAAAATAATATGCTTTTATTTTGACGAGTCTGTAAAAGAAAAGTAATGCCTTACCTGTTAGATCTTGAATGTGTTAATGCCATCTTCATAGACAATAAAATTATCATTGTCAGGGGCTGTGGTCGTTCCTTGTGATGGAATCTTCAAACAGCAAACTAACTGGACGACAGGCAATCTGTGGTACAGCACTTACAGAAGCAACTGTAGAACCCCAGGAAAGCAATAGTCATTAACAGAATACAGAAGAGAAGTACAGGCAATATGAGTGACAAATAAGTACTACAGCTGCTGTTCTTAAAATAAACCAAAACAATTATGAAAAGATCCTGGTGTCCTAACCTTACAGTAAAACTATTGCTTCTCGTATATGGAAGTTGCTGTTGAGTTAAACAGAGATACACTTTTAACATGCATGCAGAATTACAGAGAGGCTGTCTTTTCTCCACAAAATATTTATATTTTTACCCCTGAGGAGAAAGGCAATGTTTACTTGGTCAGAAGCAGAATTAGTAAAAAAGTGGCTTTCTTATAATAAACAAAACTCAAAAACGTCACCAAAATTCTCCTAAGCTTCTTAGAACTGTTTCTCTATTGGTCCATACTGTATATAGTTCACATCTGAATAAAGAGAGTGAACAGTGAGTGTAATAAGCCACCAAAATTAGACTTTTCATATTCTTTTGCCAAACAAACAATAAAGCAAGCTTAGATGCAAAGTACATTTTTCAGTGTTCTAGCTCTGATACTAATGAATTATAAATGGATGAATCTAGAGCCCAATTCAACCTTTCAGTAATTGTAGAGTCTTCTTTTTTCACTGAGGAAATAACCTAGGAAAAAAAATGAACTTTCGTTTTGTTCCTTTTTTTTTTTTTTTTTCCTTCCCTTTTATGATCATCTTTGCTTTCTGATAATGCTTTGATTAGTGTACCAACTGACTCAGGCTATAGTTCAATTTTTCACCACTGTTTGCAGCAGAAACTATTCAAGCATCTGCCATGCTCCCTTTTCAGCCATTTATTCATATGTTCCTCTTGCAGTTCAATGCTTCTTCAGTTGAACCTGTGTAATTTACTAGAGACTTATACGGGACTATGACTTTAATCCAGATCAGTGAAATGATAACTTAAAAACCCAGCTGTCCACATACCTTTTTTTTTTTTTTTTTCTTCCTCTTCTTTTTTTCTTGTTAAGTAGAAACTCTGTTCTAAACATACTTTCTTCAAGGACAAAGCTATCCTAGGAGATACACTTCCCCAGTAATTTAATCTCACGCTTCACCACTGTGGATCACCCTGCCGGCTTGGAAGATGTGTTGTAACGAAAGCTTTTGTTGTAGATTTCACTTTGATTTTACTGAGGCTGCTGGTTTATATTGCATTATTATAAATCAATTCTATCTATATAAATAATATGCACTATGAGAACATGTGTTGAAGAATACAACAAGGAAAACACATAGTTTTTAAGCTTCTTTTGCCATCAGATAAAATTCATATCAAAACAAACCTGGAGGTGGCTAGCTTAGTAACACAAATATAGTGTGTAAGTATAGAATTTCGGTGAGTGAATGCAGTTTTCTTGTAATACATTCCCAGTCTGGCCACATTTGTCACTGATTTTTTTGTACCTTCCTCTAATTGTTGGTCTGATTAAGTTATGACGAACTTCACATGATGATGTGCTGAATTATCTTAACTACAAATTCTATGTCATTGATAAAGATATTATGTTGAAATCCCCAGTTAAAAATCTTCATGGACTGAGTAATTACATAGAAAGCTGACCAAGTGTTGCCTGAGAACAGCTTGTTTTATGTACTTATGTTTTCACTAAGGTTTTAGAGCAGAGTTTCCATTGTAACAACCTGAACACAAGACTTGGAGGATGATTCTATTTCTCTTAGAAATTCTAACAGATATAACTGGAATAAAACATCAAGTCCTTAACTGGGATCTTATTCCTGCAAAACTGACATGTGCCAACAGGGCAATTCACGTAAACAGTTGCACAAGGGGAAAACATAATGAGATTACTTACATGAATACAAATATGTTCAATATTTTTAAAGTTTTAGAATTATTTAAAAATTTCATTGAAAAATGATTCTTTCATTTAATTCACTTAAATAGATGTTACAAAGGGACTGATATAATTTTGTTATTTCATTAGTTGAAAAATATAGCTATAACAATTTCAATACATTATTTCGTTGATAACTATGACTATTACTCCATCAAAATTTGCAGAAAAATAAGTTACAGTGCTCTTTCTTTTCATGTGATTAAGTCTCTTCTCTCATTTGTACTTTGTTACTTTCTTCTAAAATGTCTATGATTATGCTGATCACCCTCAACATATTCATATGGCAGTGTAGAGAAATGGAATAAAGAAGTCCTGTTAGCATTAGATAGATACTCAATAGATCCACAGAAAGAAGCTTTTGGAAACAAATAGCTTTTGTATCTTGTGGTTGTATTTTGCTAGCTAGTGTTTGCATGGCAAGGATTTGGTAGCAGGGGGGTTAAAGAGGTGGCTTCTGTGAGAAGCTGCTAGAACTTTCCCCCATGTCTGGTAGAGCCAATGCCAGCCAGCTCCAAAATGGACCCACTGCTGACCAAGACTGACCCCATCAATGATGGTGGCAGCACCTCCAAGATAACATATTTAAAGGGTGTGTGTGGGGTGGGAACAACTGCAGAGCAGCAGCGGTCAGAGGAGGGGAGTGAGAATATGTGAGTGCAACAGCTCTGCAGACACCAAGGTCAAGGGAGGAGGTACTCCAGGCACCAGAGCAGGGATTTCCCTGCAATCTCTGGTGAAGACCATGGTGGGGCAGGCTGTCCCCCTGCAGCCCATGGAGGTTAATAGTGGAGCAGATCTCCACCTGCAGCCCATGGAGGAACCCATGCTGGAGCAGATGCCTAAAGGAAGCTGTGACCCATGGGAAGCCCATGCTGGAGCAGGTTTGCTGGCAGGACTCATGACCTCGTGGGGGACCCTTGCTGGAGCAACCTGCTCCTGAAGGACTGCACCTCATGGAAGGGACCCACGCTTGAGCAGTGGGTGAAGAACTGCAGCCTGTGGGAAGGATCCCTGATGGATTACAGAGGATTGTCTCCTGTGGGAGGGACCCCATGCTGGAGCAGGGGAAGAATGTGAGGGGGAAGGAGTAGAAGGGACAATATGTGATAAACTGACCGTAAACTCCTTCCTCATCTCTCTGTGCTGCTGATAGGGGAGGAATTGGAAAGATCAGGAGTAAAGTTATGCCTGGGAAGAAGTGAATGGTAAAAGGAAGGTGGTTTTAGTTTTTATTTCTCATTGCCCTAGTCTGATTTGATTGGCAATAGATTAAATTTACTTCCCCAAGTCTAGTCTGTCTCACTTGTGACTGTAATTGGTAAGTGATCTCTCCCTGTCTCTATCTCTACCCATGAGCTTTTTGTCATAATTTTCTTCCCTTGTCCAGCTGAGGAAAGGACTGATAGAGGAGCTTTGGTGGACACTTGGCATTGAGCCATGGTCAAACTGTTTATCAAGAGTAGATGGAAGAGCTATTTTTTTTTTTTTTTCCCTACAGCAAACACCACAATCTGACTGTGATCATGAAGTAAAGGGCTTCTTCACTCATTCTTATTACTCTGTCTAGTTTAAAGGTTGGATAATCCCAGCTAACCTTCTAAGATGCTGGACTAAATGATTAAACTACTTACTGTGATACAACAATGACTAGCCATTCAACAAAACTTAAATAAGCACCTCATTTCTTTCTAGAAACACAATTCATTTCAAAAGCTTCAGGTAGGTTCTTACTATACATTGTAAGCAGCTCTGTTAGTATTTCATTGTCCCTTGGAAAGATGATCCAGTATATATAATTCTAAATTATTATTTAAGGTTTAGAAGCCAAATTAAATTAAATCACAAATTTCATGGAAGTTATGTATTCAGAGAGTAGAATGTTGCATATTTTACCTGAAATGTTTCTACTTTTTGATGTCTAGATTTATCAAATAGAAGGAAAATGTCAATTGGACCTTCACAGAGAATGTGCAAAACTGGATGGGCAGAACTGTTTTATTTAATTTAATAACTAATTTTTACTGTTGTGCAAAGTACCAAATGACTTCAGCCTTACAAGATGACACTGAGAATATTTCTGACAATATAAAAAAACTTTGTTAGCTATTTAATAGTAAATATTTCTAAAGAATCCAAAGCAAAAAGGAAAACCAAGTATCAGTCCAATTAAACTTTCAGTATAGTGACTGTATATTCAGTCTAAAGAAATTTTAATAAGAAGGTAAGAAAGCATGAATGTTAGAAGAAACTAAATCACATGCAAATAATGGAGACCTATATGACAGATATATAGTAACAGTAATGGTCTTTTTCAGGCTGACTTCTCCCCCTTGAACACAGCATCTTGTCTACCTATCATTACCTTATTGTAACTTAAAAAAACCTAGGGAAATGCATGTTGAGCTTAATACATCTGTAATTGAAAATGTTTACCAAGAATCTCCCAATGAAACAAAGAAAGCTCAAATTTCTGGTAGCTGGAATGCATTAGAATTTTTTAATTGTGGAGTTGGATCACTTTGTATGTATTTATTTATTTTTATTGGAAGATTTTGTTTTTATAATTCAAGCAGTAAGTAAGATGTCTAGCCACTCATTTAATTAGAGCCTGAGATAACATGAATATTACTTCACTCAAAATGGATTTTTTTTACGTATCAATCAGAATTTAAGAATAAAGATTATAAGGATTTCTTGTAGCAATTTTATATGGCAAATGTCACCCAGTCAACAAACATTAAAAGATTAAATAAATAAATAAAAAGATTAAGATTAAAGCTGCTTTAGGCAAACCTAAAAAGTCCCTGCAGTCCAAGGCAGTAGGACACATTTTGAAACAAATCTATTAGCAATTAATCTATTAAAAATCTTTCCATTTGATATTTAAAGACTGTGAAACGGCTTAGGTATTTGAGTTAGACAATGATATTGTTTACTTTCTTTACTCACCATTACCCTACACCAATACTTCACTCTTTGTGGCTAGACAGAGTATGAAGGGCTGTCTGCTTGGTCATTGCTACTGGATGAGGAACTTTTCTCCATCCTTGCTACTGGATAGAACTTTTTTCCTAGAGGTTTTTTAGTGGAATTCATACTAGTCAGCTATACCAAATCTAGAATATGAAGAGCTGATTATTCCTAAATAGCTGCCTTGCATGCAGCTTTGTACCTTTTCCTCTTTTCCGATTTGTCAAAATCAATTTGAATTCTATCTCTCTCCCATGTACTTGGAGCTTGTACTCATTTTGTCCTTCCTGGAAATTTAATATTCCTTCTCATTCAAGTCATTAGTGCAATTATTGAGTCAAGTCTGTTAAAGAAATATTTCCTTTCATTTTGACAGCTCATGTCCACATGTGAGGCAAGATTCTTAGCTCCTAGACAGTGTAGCTTGAATTTGTTGTGTTAAGCGATCCTAAGGCGAAAGGACAAGAATCCTGTAGTCTCAACTAAGTGTCTTAGCAGGATAGTAACTGTTTCATAAACTACTGACTTCCTTTCTGAACAGAGACCTTGCTTTCATAAGATGATGGCGTGTTCCTGTGCTTTAAATACCCTAAAATGTCACAGTTAAAATACTTTCTGTGGAAGCAGACGTTTTAACAGCACAAAATGAAGAAGAATTCAGACCTAATATTTCACCTTCTAGGGGTGTGTGTGTGTGTTTATATATGTGTATATAATTCCTACACCAAAGAAAGGGCTTCTTTCCCAGGTACATTTTAAAAGAAAGTGGTGGCAATTTTTTGACATTTCAGTCATGTCAATGTGGCTTTGGAAAATGTCCACTGGATTGGTGATGTCAGCATTGTTAGCCTATTTGGCTATAGTACCAGAGAATGGTCCTGTTCCATTATCATTTCTATAGAGACAAAAGCAAAGAATCCCATCAGTTCAAACAGCCAATAGTCTAGTGGCATAGGCACTCACATGCAGCATTAACAAGCAAGTTCCTAACAGAATGTTTATGTCCTTTGACATAGACATTCATAACCTGGCACTGAGCTCCTCTGGCCTGGACGCTCACTGCTGTGATACACTATTTCACAGTAGATGTGTGATGGCATTAGCAAAGTGTCACTATCCAGCAATAGCACCATATAGAGCCATAATTACATTACCTCTGAGATCAATTGAGCAAATCTACTCAATGAATGTGTCTTCATTTTCACTCAAGTTGACATAATTAGGAATTTCTTCATTAAGTAGTTTAGTCATAAATGGCTCTGGAAAAAAAGAAGAAACAAACATTTGGGTTTGATTCTCCTGCTTTTTTAAGGTGTTTTGTTTCTATTGTGAGCATAGACTGAAGAAGTCTTCCAAGACATTTTTTCAAAATCAGAGTAATTTTGCTAAGGAAAAGTATTTGTGAGGAGGTGGATTTTGTTTTGTATGAGGAGAACTTCATCGGTATATTCATGATGCGCGCTGTTGAAAACTTTGTTTAGAAAGCATGTAGCATATTAAAGGAAATGTGTTGACTAGGCAGATGCAAAAATACTTAAGGAAAAAGATATTCCACCATAACAAGCAAACAGAGAGAGGAGTCATAGGCTGATGGTGGATGAGAGGGTTACAGATTCTGTGTTATATGATCAAATAACTCTTCAAAAACTAAATATCAGATTTGATATTTGTTTTTTACTTCTTTATGCTTATTATTTCTCAAAGTAATATTCATTCCCCATTGATTTAATTAAATTTGACCTATATTTTATAGATCGAGAAATTCAAATGAAGACCAAACATATGTGTTAAAATGGTTTTCCTAAGTTCCTCATACAGTACTGAAGGGATATTTAAATGCAGAAAGAAGCTGTACTGCTAATGGTATTTTTAGATTACAGTTGGAAAGTTCAAAGCAGAATCATCTTTAAAAAAAAAATCTAAACAAATTCAAAGAATATGACTTATTCGCATGAGTTTTGGAGGAAAATATTTTCTGAAGAAAACATCCATCCTAAAATCACTGATTACTTTGCAAATACATGATAAAAACAGTGTCCTTGTAAAGGAGATTTTTCTTGGTTTTTTGTATGGATACTGAGAAACAGAACATCGGAAGAATGTGTTAGAAGTTATACATAGGCTATTACCACATAGCACAAAATGATTGAAATGCATTTGTAAAGTGAAACAGTTGGTGCTGAGGACAAGAATCTACATTATACAAATTTCTGAAGTTCCTTTGGACCAGTTCTAGCTTGGTTCTGTGCACTGAATACTCATCAGTAGTCAGAGTTCACAAGCTACACTCATGGCGAGTTTCAACCAGTTTATTTTTATGTGAAAGGAAAGTGGTTCATTCTAAAAGCACTCTAGGATGTGTGGAGCTGGAGGTGTAAGGAAGTAGGGATGACTGGAAGTTGTTCTTTTTCAAAAGCGCGCTAGGACTTGATCTAAAATGCTAATTTAGAAGCATCCATGTAGATTGTAGAGGGCAAGTGAGAGCTTAAATTAGAATTTAACTCCCAGCAATTGGTTGTTAAAAGTTCTGATTAAATATGTTAGTGCTTACTTCATGGAACTTTCTTGCTGTCTTAGTTTCAGTGTTCATATTTTGAAGATTTGTATTTTGCTTCCTATCAACTCCCATTTCAGTGATTCGTATGGAATATCTGCAGTTACTCTCTGGGGTATCCTGCCACACTCCCCTAGATGTCATACAACTGTCCAGATCAGTTGCATATGGGACTGTGTTGCAATTTCCATTTCAACCACAGACCTAAGTTTTTGCACTTTGGAAGCTGCTGTATAGAAAATTGATTATATGTGAGCAAACCAGGTATGGAATTGTGTGTCAGGGCCCTGAGTGCATTGCTCCAGTTTGGAGGGTTTGGCTGTGGGGGTCAGCTCATAGCCCAAGCCGTGGAGGTCGGGGAGCAGCACTGTCAAACTATTACTGTGGTTGTTCTGTGTATGGAAGTATTGAGCTTGCTGTCAAATTTAGATGTGTACACCAACAGCAACAACACATCCATAAGGCTTAGGAAACCATATAGTATATCTTTTTCAGCACCTTCCTTTGGGAAGTAAGTTTTCCTTTATTGTTTTTTATTTGCTTGTTTTCTCTGGGGGTTTTGTTTGTTGTTGTTTCTGGGAGTATTTCTTAATGATCCTATAGATTTCTTTATTGTTTAAAATATATTCAGATTTAATAATTTATTTTTTCTTTATTTTTATGATTTTTAGGAAAAGTATAACTTAAAGGTTTTCTTTTATTCTCCATAATTTTTTCTTCAGAAGATTAAATTCAAAAAATCAACGTCCCGCCTACCTTGTCTTAGAGACTGTAAATTTATTAATTAGCTGTTGCAATAAACAGTTCTAGAATTAATTAAGTCTTCAAAATAAAAAGAGTAATAGTATTTTGCCTTTAAATAATTACTATCATGTTATTAATAATGATACAGCATTTTACATCTTCAAAGAATTCTGCAAGTTATTGCTAATTAAACCTCACAAGACTTCTGTGAATTCATTCTGCATTATTATTATACAAGTTTTCTAGCTAAACCCCTAAGGACTGGAATCATAATAGGGTTTTAGGCACCAAGAATCTCTTCAGACACCAAAACTAGTCAATACTGCTGTACACAAAAGTCTGACCCAGCCTTGCACATGAGGTCTCTAGCTACTTGAATTTGTGCTGGCTCACACGTTTCCAGATGCCAGCTCAGCTTTGGCAGCAAAGGTGGAGGAAATAGCTGTCTGCTCTGCCTGAAGGTACCAAGGTGAACTGTTCGTGTTATCTTCTCCTTATCCTGTGAAGTTTAATAATTGATCTTAATTACTAACACATTCAATTTTAGCTATTGTTCTAGGCTGTAACTTAAAGAACAGAGGAACAAATAAGTGTTATATTCATACAAGTTTAATCAGCCGGAGCAATGAATTCTTCATAAATTTTTAGGAATGTACATGGATACAACTGCCTAAATCCTGAAGAATCAAATCTCTGGTGTTTTGCTGAAAGGAGCTAGTTTCACTCTTTTATCTGCTAGACAAACACATTTCTATGTCACAATTAAGGAATAAATGAAAAGCAAGAACGTCACTCTCTTTCAATGCCCTAACTACTGAAGGAGATGATTATTTTAACAATCAACACAGTTCTCCATTGAATACTTATTTACTTCAAGAGTTCCTTGGCTTCTACAATTATGCATTATTAGGACTTCTGAAAACTTGGTGTGCAACAAATGAGCCCTGCAAAAACTAAGGTCCTCTTTGAGTCTAGTTAAAATGTTGAAAGGTGATTACTAAATGAAATTAATTTACTTTGTGTACACCCTATTGGGACATATCTGTGTGGTTCTGCATTGCATTCTCAGGAGATAAATTTCAAGTTAAATATATTCGAGCATGAAGATTCATATCAGAATTCATCAACATGAGGAGTGTCCCAGTGAATTCAACAGAAAGAGATGTCAGAAGGTAAGATTTCAAAATGCATTAGCTCATTTAGATATTGTGCTTGTTAGAAAATTTAGACTTTAAGCCAAATGTCTTGAGATCCCTTTCAGCCTTCTTGATCTTTTGATCCCCCACAAGCGTTGCAGCATTTCAGTACTTAAAGGGGGCATATAAGAAAGATTGGGACAGACTTTTTAGCAGGACCCATACCAATAGGACAAGGGGGAATAGTTTCAAACTAAAGAGGGTAGATTCAGACTAGATATAAGGAAGAATTTATTTACAGCAAGAGTGGAGAAACACTGGAACAGGTTGCCCAGAGAGGTGGTAGATGTCCCATTCCTGGTAACTTTCAAGGTCAGGTTGGATGGGGCTCTGCACAAGCTGATCTAGTTGAAGATGTCCCTGCTTACTGCAGAGGGGTTGGACTAGATGTTCTTTAAAGGTCCCTTCCAACCCCAACTATTCTATGATTCTGTGGTCTAAGATATTAAAGAATACTGGCATATCCTCTCCTAGGATGAATGCTTTAACAGCTGAAATTGCTTTCCCATTTAATTTACATTAATTTAGGTTTATTTTTTCTAAACAAAATAAAAGATTCTTGGTGAAACAATGAATTAATTCTGTCCATGTAGCATGTATTTTTACACTTTCTTGAGTAAGTATTTTTACCTTTGAGAAATAGTGTACAATGAACAAAATATCTCCTTCTCATACAGCAGTCTTTCTTGTGAAACTGAGTCTATAAGTTATGTCCACTATGGCACATCCTAGAAAAAGAAATTCAAATTCCTAGGAATGATAATGACAAACTGAAGTGCTTGTAGAATGTATATGTCAATAAGTAGCTAATTGTCCTGGTTTCACTGGATATAGAATTTTCTTCTTGGTAGCTGGTGCAGTGCTGTGTTTTGGATTTGGTGAGAGAACAATGTAGATAATATAGAGATGTTTTTAGTTGTTTCTAAGTAATGTTTATATTAAGTCAAGGACTTTTCAGTTTTCTTGGGCCCTACCAGTGGGAAGGCTGGAGGTGCACAAAAAATTGTGAAAGCCTGGACAGCTGACCCAAACTAGCCAAAGGGATATTCCATACCATTGCATGTCATGCTCTGTATATAAATCTGGAGGAAGAAGAAGGAAGCGGGGTACATTTGGAGTTACGGTGTTTGTCTTCCCAAGTCACTGTTATGCATAATGGAGACCTGATTTCCTGGAGATGGCTGAACACCTTCCTGCTGATGGGAAATAGTGAATGAATTCCTTGTTTTGCTTTGCTTGCGTGCACGGCTTTTGCTTTCCCTATTAACCTGTCTTCATCTCAGCCCAGGAGTTTTCTCACTTTTACTCTTCTGATTCTCTCCCCCAACCCACTGTCGGGGGAGTGAGTGAGCGGCTGTGAAGTACTTAGTTGCCAGCTGGGGTTAAACCACAACACTAACAGATAACCCATGATTTTGCAGAAGCTTGAATGCTCTCTACAGTATAAAAGTAATGACAATTGAGCAATAGAGATTTGCTCCAAAAAGGTATGTTTTAATTAGTATGAAGTAGGACTTAGGTGTAAGGTAGATGTCTGAATCTAACACTCCCTTTTCACTATACATAACCACATTATATATGGGCTTGAGTGTAGTCCTATGTTTCTTTAACAAAATTTAAAAAGTTTCACAATCTCATTGCTTTGTATGCCTCGAAAATTCTCTGAAGTGTCAGGATACTACTTAAAGCAAATGGAAGGATGGCAATCATTATTTTTAACACAATAGCTGAAAGAGAAAAACAACACTTGTCATTCATTAGTCTGTTTACTCAAAGGGTTAGACATTCTCCTGCAAAAACAATGGATTAATTACCTTTTCTTTCTGAGAAGCTAGAAAATTACTTTTCTCCTCTCCCTTGCAAATAACCCAGTCAGCAGACTTTTTAAGAAAGACAGTGCAGAAATAAACCTGTATCTTTACCATCTACCTATGTAAAGAGCTAAAGGACAAGATCTGTACGTGGTCATCTTTCCCTGTGTGCACCTTAAAGGAAGAGGACAAATTCTGTTCTCTGTTCCTGCTGAAATAACTTTTAGGTCTAATGGCTTCACCTTTACAGTGCTGAATTCCATCTGGCCACACTGGGAGCTTTGAAACTTAATGCTCACAGTGAGTTGTCTAAGATAGTCTGCTCTGGTCTTCTAACATCTATCAGGTACTAAACTTCTGGGTAAGGCATTAAAAGGTCATATTCTTCTCCACAGATTTTAAGGGACAAGAATCATCCCTATCACCATTCTATTCAGAAAGGAAAACACAAACTTCTGACTTTTAGAGAGAAGATAGAAGGTCTTACCTTTTTAGTTATGAATAAAATGTTTAGAATCGTAGAATCATAGAGTATCTCAAGTTGGAAAGGGACCCATAAGGATCACCAAATCCAACTCCCTGCTCCTCACAGGACTACCTAAATCTAAACTGTATGCCTAAGAGGTCCTTGAACTGCGATAGGCTTCCCTGGGGATCCTGTTCCGGTGACCAACCATCCTGTCAGTGAAGAACCTTTTCGTAATGTCCAATCTGAATTTCCCCTGAGGCAGCTTCATTCCATTTCCTTGTGTCCTATTGCTGGTCACCAGAGAGAGATCAGCACATCCTGCTCCACTGTCCCCCTTGAGGAAGTCGTAGACTGCGATGGGGTCACCCCTCAGCCTTCTCTTCTCCAAGCTGAACAAGTGGCTTTTAGTACAGGATAGATTTGGGACTGTGAAAGCTGCAGTAAGCAGCCTAATGGCAACAGTGGTAGGGCTGTAGAGCCACCAGTTCTTCAGGGGCTACTCTGCTTCTGTGTTACACTGAGCCCCACTGTGAAGAGCTTTGTCTGATGCCAAACAAGTCCCAGGAACAACAACAAAAAAAAAAATTCTCTGGAGCTGTGTTACTATAGACTGATGCTGTGCCACATAGGACGAGAACATTATAGATATCTAAAGCCAGTAAACCTGTAGAGAGACCATTGGCAGTTCTGCCAGTTAGAAAATCTGCCTTCATTTCTACCTTCCTTTTGAGAAACAAAATGAAACTGTGAAGATTTCAGGCCTTTAACCTTTTGGGATTTTAATAAAAGCTGTCTCCAAAAGTGCTTGCCATCTTTATGTGTTTGATGCCTCTATTGCTGCTTGCATTCCTATGGCTCCTTTTTTCTTCTCCTTTTTTTTTTTTTTTTTTTTTTTTTTTATTAGCTTGTGCATAATTATGAACTTTTGGACTTTAAGTGTGAGCCAAGTTCATACCCATAGAGTTCTTAAAGCCTGTAACACCCCATATACTTTCAGATTATAATGTACTAACAGTAAAAGAGGTCACATGCTCTTCCTTGCAATTTCTATATAAGATAGCACCCAATACAGAAAAGATATCACCTGGAATTGCAGAATTGCCTCTAACTTTCTCTTTGGCTCTCTATTTACCTTTCTAATTTTAAAACAAACTGCTGTTCTTGAAGAACAGCTGTTCCCCTGAACAGTGAGGACACCATATCCATAATTTACCTCTCCTTTCCTACTTTCATACTTCATAGATAATAAACTGTATGACTAACAATCTGTTGTTCCTTGTATTCCTTAATTTTCTAGTTTTCAGCAGTATTCTTCACATAAAAGCTGGAGAGGGACTTTTTACAGGGACATGTAGTGATAGAACAAGGGGGAATGGCTTTAAACTGAAAGAAGATAGATTTAGATTAGATATTAGGAAGAAATTCTTTACTGTGAGGGTGGTGAGACACTGGAACAGGTTGCTCAGAGAGGTGGTAGATGCCCCATCCCTGGAAGTGTTCAAGGCCAGATCTGATGGGGCTTTGAGTAATCTGGTCTTGTGGAAAGTGTCCTTGTCCATGACAGGGGGGTTGGAACTAAATGATCTTTAAAGTTACTTCCAACACAAACCCATCTACGATTTTATGATTCTACTTTCAGTGTGAATGTTTTTTGAGTAACACTGCTTTTGCCTAATGAAATCTATGACTTTTTAGTCTGGAGAGTATTAAATTCATGTGTACATTCTTCTATGTCAACACTATAGAACTGCAAGTAAGGTGTTCATAACCACTTAGATTTTACTTGCATTCTAAGTGGATTAGCATGTTAAGAGATAAAGATTGTACTGTCTACATAATCAAAGGAACTTCAACAGTTTAATTCACTAATGCATACCTCTATCCTTTGCAACCTTCAGGTGATGTTTTTAAAATTTTAAGCAAGAAGCTCACAGCAGAGTATTCTTTTGGTGTTAATCTGTTTATAACAGTTGTCAGATTCCTCTTTGTTGCCCCTGCTTCCACAGAATCTCCCATGTTAGTCACACACAATTTTCCTGTACTTGTATGACTAGAGTCCAAAAATCTTTGAGTTCAAAGTGAGTACCTTTTCCTCTCCAATAAGATGCATTATAGGTGTTTCATATATATATATGTATATATATATATATATATAACCCCTAAATTTTCTCCACACACACCTCCAGCCTATGCTCAGTATGGTGCTCAACATAACCAGGAGAATTTGCAATGGCAGTGGTTAAATTCAGTGATGGTATCATAGCCTGGTGCATGCCAACAATCTATAACATACCTTTCCACCCCAAGAATTTACCAGAGAAGTATTGTGAGAACATTGCCACAAGAGGTTGTAGACATGAAGGTAAAGAGGGGAAAAAAATAAAATATGCATTTATTCTCCTTGTTGTCTTTCCTTAAGTATGGAAAAGATGTTTAGTCATCAAGCAACCTTCAGAAAGAATGAGAAGTTTATTTGTCTCCTGATTTCATTATAAGGACCTTAAATTAGAAGATCCACATTTAGTTCTAAGGACAAAATCTGTATTTCCTCATCTTATAATGAGTTCTGTGGTTTACAAGACTACACATACTTGCACATAAACATGTCCAGTTTTATATTGCTAAAGTTAAACCAATACGCTCCCAATTTTATTTATTTTATTTTATTTTATTTTTTGTTTAGATGTAAGGAGAAATAGTAAGAACAGCTTCAGGCCAAAATCAAAGATTCCTGAGTATAAAAATTAGTATGTCCAAACAAGCAGTTTGACCTGTTTTAAAAATAATTGGTATAAATTAATAAGTATCCAGGGCTTTACTCTCCTATATAGTCGATCTTTGCCAACATCTTTTACCCACTCATTAACTGCTTCATACAAGTCTTCTTGGACATTTCAAAATCCTGAAAGCATATTCTCTGAAAATTCTGTCTCTTAAAATCACAAACATCGTTTCTTTTAAGTAGTAATTTCATGGTCTGATGATAAACATCTGCAAGAAGGTTCAAGTGGAAGGAGCACTGATTGTGCTCTATATCCATTGGAGAAGTAATACGCTGTTAGCAGTATTCTGCTAAATAAATACTGCAGGGGGGCTATACCATATAAACTCTACCATGTAAATATGCAACGACGTCTCTCCTTCAAACAAGATTGCTTTTCAACCTTTTCTGAATTTATCTTTCCAATTTATTTTGAAAATTTGACTAGGAACTAGAGAGACAATGCAATGTGAATGCATTATTAAAATCACATAACAAACTCAAGACATCCCAGTAGCCTAAATAACCTGTTTAGAGGATAAATGACTAATCTTGCCCATGTGGGTTAAAATTATTTGTAAAAACCCCTAACAGTATGATAGAAATTTTGATTATTTTTTTTTAATTGGAAAATGTAATGCAAATGTTAAAGAGATTAAACTGTTGAACTTGCCCGTTTTGAAACACACTGCCAAGAGGAAAATTCTGCTCTAGGCAGAGGAATATATCTCATGGGAAGAAGGTACTGTATGCCTTGCCTCAATTTCTGAAACATGCGTTTCTAATATGCTGATGAAGGGTAAAATATGTCTCCCAGTAGAACATGACATGATTCTCATCACTTTATTTTATGCTTCCAATCTACTGCTTCATAGACTTTTCAGAATGGAGCCATCTTGAAAATTATGCTTTCACTCACCTGTAATTTTAATAAACTAGCTGGGTGAAGAGATTCATCGAAGCATGAATAAATATGAAATATAGAAGAATCTTTGTAAGAAATAAATGATGTAAGCATACACTTGTTGACTTCACAATATTATGGGAATATACCTGTAATAAATGTATTGACTATTCTATAAAAAGCACCATAATACCACAATATTGCTGTTATCATAATTAGGCAGGGCTTTTTTTTTTTTTTCATAAGATGAAAATGCCCATAGCACAGTACTATATTTTTATCTCCTAGTTAAGAGATCGTTAATAAGGCATCTATTGTGGATTAATATTTCTATAGGGAATAACTATCAAGGATAAATGCTAAGAGCAAAACAACCTGATGTTTCTGGACCTCTGATTAGTGAACCATAATCATATTAGTAAGCTTCACAGACTCCTGATCAAAACAAAGTGTTATGTGAAAATAGGCTCTTGAATTTAAGATATCCTTAGTGTCTGTGGTGACTCCTTTTTTAATACGACAGAAAATGCACACAGTTAAAATTGAATTGAACATAAACAATTTCATAAACCAGCAAGAGTGGAAGGCTGTCATCTTATAATAGTGTTGTCTATTAAAAATCTAAGAAAAAATAAGGCTTGGAAAATTAGTGTATCCTATATTGTGTAAAGTTAAAGGCAGCACAATAATAATGATCGCTTTCATAATACCTAGCATAATGCTGAATATTAATGAATCATATTGACTGTTCAGAAGGATTTATTCATCACAAGATACTTATTAACAGCTAAACAAGATAAGGATTCCTGAGGCCAGATCTGGGAATACACTTGCAGGTGGTGATTGTCACCCTCTGCGTTCTCTGTATTTATATGTTTTCTATGAAACCATTGGTAGAATTACAGATTGTGTTCTGGTAGCCAAGTTTTTCATATTGAAGTAATAACTTTTATTATACCAGCTAACATAGTTGAAAAAATAAAATTATTTGTCTTAGGTAAGCCCTTAGATTTATAGATTTGAAACAGAAGTATCAAATTTCAAAACAAAATATGAATTAAAATTAGTTGTTCCAAGTTTAACCACATGAAATGATCTATCTGATCAATGAGAAAAGAAAACTTAGTCCAAGTTCCAGGAACAAACACAGATTCATCAGTATTATCACTATTATTAACATTCTTAAGAAAACAAATTAACTCAGCTTGGGTCTTAGTTAATTTTACACAGAGAATAAACCCACTGTTTGGTTACTTCCAGAACTCAAGCTAACTTCACTGAAGATATCTCTCTGAACACTATGTTAATATGTTCTAAATCTAAATAATGCTTCTGGCACCTACATGAGTTTTGAGTTTGCTTTAGGACCAAAATATTTTTCCTGTTAAAAAGCTCCCTTTTTAGGTGATTCCTATGAGACAAAATTTTCATTCCAGTGCCCTGATTTATATTCAGTATTATGTTTAATGCTTGAAATGTCAAATATGGTTGGAGGTAAGGTATTTGTGTTGAATAAAGAAAGTAAAGATCACACGTCAACAAAGCCTTTTCCTGGGACACTGCAGCAGCAAACATTTATAAGTCATGAAGAGATTGTTTGCTTTGACTGGTATAGAATGCTTCCACAAAATATTCCAGTCATTTCTGTGCCTAAAATGCTTTAAAGTGACTTCTCAGTGATAAGGCTTTAAGAAAAGAATAATTCATTCCATTTTATGTGCAACAAATATACAACTGTTTTATTTCTTAATCCTTTTTTCCTATGTACATTTTCCAGGGTTACTATAGAGAGAAAAAGACAAAGCCATTCCAAGACTCTCAAAGTCCATTATCAGTTTATTCTCTCTTTAGAGTGATTCTTAAAATGATATATTTCAAGTAGGTCTTTTCTGAAATGACATGTAGTAATCAATGATCTTAAAAGAATCAGGAGACCACGTGATCACTTTATGTTCGGTAAATTCCCCAAGAAGGAGAGATTGATGATGATTCTGATTCATGAGAAATAATTACTAGACATATATAGATACTTGAAGTGCTAAGATGTTCAGTTATTCTACAATTTCTTAGCCATTGTTAAATTTATCTTGCCAGTAGGAAAGCAACCCGTTTCCTAAAAAAGAATCCTTGATCTAACTAGGAAAAAATCATACTGGAGTGTCTTCAGAATATTTGCATTAAGTGTGTTCATGAATTAAGTACTTAGATACTCTATAAAACTTAAATCTTACCCAAAAATTAATCCTTAGAGAAAGGACTAGATCACTGTACTGTTTAAATTCCTGGACATGCAGCTATAAATTGAGACTTATGTCAGTGTGATAGCAATCAACATATTAGCTTAAGAAAAAAAAAAAAGACAAAATACAAAAACCTGATATGGCTGGTATAAAAATAAAGTGCTTGTGTTTGGAAAATAAAATAGGTGACTCTGAGTGTCTGTGAAAATAGAACTTTTTTTATTGGTGCCACAGTCATTGTTAGTGTGAGGTAGCTGTCCCACAGAGGCCAACCGAGTAGATTAGTCCTGTCCACAACTAATCCAAGTATTGGACTTCTAAAGAAGTATTTGTTGCACATTAAAATCGCTGTGTTTACAGGCCAATTCCTGCGTGTCTGGTCATTAAAGTTGTCTTGTTTTGATGCTACCTGAATCTGTAATTCTGGTGGGATTCCGAATGTCAAGTAACTTGGTTAAGTGGCCTTGGTGTACGAATCAGCATCTTTAGAAGCAAAAGGCTGGAATTTACTGTAAAGTTAATGTTTTGCTGCTGGAAGTAGTGTACTAAGGAGAAGCAGGTTTTCAGTTCGTGAGGTCATTATTAACTTGTATTCATTCTTTACTGCAACATAGACCCACCAAAAATTATTAAGATTTCCCTCATTTTATGTAGTTGTTGAACAACAAGAGTTACAGAGTATATTGGATTAATTAATACATGTTATAAGGGTTAAATTATACCTTGCTGTTGAATGAGTGCATGGGGTTGTGAATGCAAAAGTAAGTCTTTTCTGAACAAACAGTCATTGCAACAGCCCAGTACAGTTTATGTCCAAGGAGCACAAAGACAAGGACTAGTTCAGTGCTTCTTCTGGGCTGACTGTTCTTCCACCTGTCCAGTTGTGCAGCCCTGTTATTTCAGTTAAGAATCCTAAAATTCATTTTTTACAGATTAATATTGTTCCGGCTTGGTCACCAAACCTGCAAGAAGGTATAAATATTAATCAGCACTGTATTTATATCAATAACTATTAATTCCAGTACCTAGTAATGTATATTTTTAACTTTTGTAATGTTTTGACACACAGGCTATGTTGGCACTAGCAAATGAAAAGCTTCAGGCACTGAGATCAACCAGCAGAATTTAACTTGTGTTTGCACAGCTAAACTCTCTCCCCATCCAAAAAAGGGTGACTGTATCCAAATTACCTTTGGAATTATATTTGGCCTGTGATAGTTCCTGAACTGTCTGGCCATTGGCTGGGAAACTGCTAAAGAGCATGGGCCAAAATGAGGTGTGGGACATGCTAACAGCTCACCAGTTTTCCATGATAGGAATCTAGTGTAACCATACCAAGAAATTAATCCTAACTCTATTTCTGATGCTTCTGTGTCAACCTGTGAAATTGGTCCCAGTATGAAGAATTAAACATTCTTAATGAGTTAATTTTATGTTAAGGAGAGGTACTTAGAATCATGAAAAAAAGAAAAGCAAATTATTCTTCTTGAAGAACAATTTTATAAAAGAGAAGGTCTGACATCAGCAACATTAACAGATCTTTGCACTGAGCGGGGTAAGACTCTGCAATGTAGTAGAAAAGCCCATGAGAATTTACCGGTTAAACTTCCTTATAGATTCAGGGGTTCTCTGTAGTATGATAATCTACCTATTTAAGACCTCTAGGGAAGCTAAGAGTATCTTTTTAAACAGAAATTCTTCTGAACATCCTTTGCTGGCATTTATGCCTACTGAGAGAATGGGATTTAAATGTTGGTACCAATTTTTCATGTGAACTATATAATTAAATTAGTGAAGCAGTAGGAGCAATGACATATGCAAAGCAAGTCAGAGCATAGTAAGGTGGGTTTTGTCTTTGTATAAATTCTGAAATAAATACTCCTTACCATAAGTAACTGTGAAAAACTATATATGTGATTTATTTTTAGGTGCAAAGCCGGAGGGGAACTGTTTGCCATTAAATGATGGAGTTACCCTGCTCACAGCACAGGTGTATGAACGCTGTTTACACAGAAGTGAAGAGTGATCAGGAAAACTGGCCAAAGGCAAGGAAAAGTAGTTAAGTCAACAAAGCAAGAATGAATAGTCATTTCAATGAATTGGAACCATATTTAGAAATACATTCCTAATCCTCAGATTTAGAAAAGTTCACAACACAGCAGTTGCTAGGTGATCAGATTTCCTTCCAAGGTCGTTTATTATGCCACTAGTGTACTTCCATAAAGAAATTATAAGGTCATTTTCACTATGAATCTTTTTGCCATACAAGGTGAAGGTTTTTGTACGGTTTCATGGAGCTGATGTTCATTCATCAGCACCTAACGCTGTCTGACATGCCACCTTGTGGGGCTTTAGCTGCCTCTTCAGAATGGCAAAAGTCCTGTTGTCAGCCGTATGCAGATGTCTTGAATAGCTTTACTGTTTCAGAAAATTAACTGAGCTTGAATGGCTAATGCAAATGGATGAATTACATTCACTGAGGTTGATGGAGCAAGAACTGGTCTGGTTTTTTGTATCCTACAGAAGTCACTTCCAATTTTAAACATTCTTCATGTTCTTTGCTCTGTTACCTGCAGCACTCATTTGAATAACTAGCTAGAAGGCATAACCTATCCTTCATGACTGAACATAGCTACTAAGATTTAGAGCCAGCATCTATGATCCATAGACTTTTACTGGGGAATGAGTGTATCTTGTTAAATATTACACATGGTACAGCTAAGTAGATTTTATGATGATGCAAATTATTCTTTTCCTTTTCAAACACTTACTCAAATTCCTGCTTAAAGGTTTTTATATCTTTCAGCACAAACAAATCATATCAATCCCCATCGGTATTTTCCCATGGGCACTTCCAGCCACCCATGACTCAATTGGAAACATTCTTCTAAGTTTTCAGGGACAATTAAATGTGCAGGACCCCATTCAGGGCAGAGCTTCAGTTCTTATTCCATCTGCCAGCTATTCTGTTAATTTTTGAGTGGTCATTTTCTTTCTGACCAACATGCTTATAAACTGTGTGCCAGAGGGAGCAGTGAGAAATGTAAGGATTCTTATTTCACACAAAAAAGACAGAGAAATGCATTTGAATAGGAGTTCCCTGGTGAACCTTATCTCCTGGCAAGCCACCATACTCAGTTACAAAGAGTACTTCATACTATGTCTGCCTGAATTAACAATGCTTTCTAGTCTACAGACTACCTATCATTATGATATAGAGGGGCATGGCCTATTGTTCATAGCAGGTATCCTGTCAATCAGGAACGATAAAATAATGTTTGAAAACTGATAATCCCTAAGAATTCTCAAGGTTTAGGAAATGTCTCTGTTCAATGATTTTAAAGCAACTTCTTTACCTAAAATTAACTGTATATACAAGAACAAGTGTGCCACACCAGAATAAAAGCTGCTGCTGCATAATAATTTTAAGCAGATTTTTTTCATGTTAAATTGTTGTCAAGTCCTAATCTGAAAATTCAAAATTGCTGAATTTTGAAATTAAATTTACAGACTTCAGAGGCCTTCAAATAAATTGTAAAAAAAGTTGTCTGTAATTGGGAGAGTGGGAAAAAAAGCCATCACTGAACACAAGCCCTGGGAAATGTCTTCTTAAAGTAGTAACTTTCAAATGAGGAAAAAAAATTAAATGTTTAAAATAATGAATCAATTTTTTGATGGATATAACAGAATTGTCCAAAGAGAGCATGATTAGTTGGAAAACAAAGTATGAAAAGGTGTGACTTTAAACAAAACTTTTAAAATAGAATCAATTTTATCATTTTATTAAAAAAAAATAATACCCTACAACTCCATTTTTACTGTTGCCATATCAGTAAATGCTTTCCTTTATTCTTTGTCATAAGTAGAATGCAATCAAGTAACATTCATCAAGACACAATCCTTTTCCGTTTCATCTACACTTGTCCATTTGCTAACAGCAATACTGCTGCTTTTGGATGATGCTTAAGATCACCTAAATAGGTGTGTTATTTAAATAACCTAAAATAGGGAGTTATCATGCACAATTTATAAATGCATTGTGCCATACTGAATAATCATTTATTCATGATTCTGAGGCTGCATTCATACAAGGAAAAGTTTTATACTTCTACTTTGAAGAGTGAAAATATTGATAAATGCAACACTATTTTCTATAATGAGCTCTGAAAATATCAAGGAAATAATGCCCAAACAAACTCTCACATCTATCAAAATTCCAGTCGCATGACAATCAGAAAAATAATCTGACTTATGTTTTGCTGTTGAATGTTTGGTTAAGAAGGGTGTTACTTCTAGAGTATTCTTCCTGTCTTCAGCAAATTAAGTTCTAATATATTCCTTCAGGATCTATAAAAAACTTTAAAAATGTTCCATAGCAATCTTTTGAAAACATCACCTTCCATATAACTTCAGTACATATTAAGAAGTTGTATTGATAGCTAATACTTAAAATAGTCAATGCACTTCTAGCTTCTCATATGCTCTTCACTGAATATTATCAGCAATTTTTTAATAATTTATATGGGCAGTGCCTTGTTAAGTATTCTGTCAACTTTATTTATTGTCTGAGTGATTAGAAAGTTGACCAGTGGTGGTAACTATTACAAATTTATGGGGAAAATCCCAATTTTTTTCTTATGTAGAAGGCTTACACTGAAACATTAATGGAAGCTCTATCTCCTGATTTGATTTACTGCCCTTCAGGGACTATCACATCACCTTTTTTTTTTTTATTCCCCCTTTCTTGTCTTCCTCTGTTAATGTATCAACTCAACCTTAGGCTAACACATATTATATGTTAGCTATATATAATATAGCTTAGCTATTTTCCCAGCATTTTCCATTGCACATTCCTTGTCAAGGTTTGGAGACAGTCATATCCCGGAAGCTTATACGTTTAATACAGACTGTGTCTTTGGGGACCACCTTCAGTAAATTTTTGTGAACGCTGCTAACTTTGTATTAAATATAAAGAAAATACAATGCAGCCTCAGAATGAGATACATTTGGTATTAAAGATGGCTTTAGCTACTTGCCGATCATGTTAGGAAAAGAAGTGAACTGATTTTGAGACATAGCTACAGATGGGCAAATACTGCCTGCCTGTAAAATTAAGAAAATATTTTGTGATCCAGAGCTCACCTTCCTTTACTTTCCTTCCAAGGTACTTGTCTATGAGAAGAGAGACGAAACTTTTCGCTCTGGGAAGGAGAAACCATGCATGAAAATAGACAAACTTTTTACTAATTGCCCAGTACTTAGAAATATTAGACTAGCTTCTCCATTGAATTTAGATTCTTTACTCCAGCATTTATTAAATATCCACAGTTGTCTTGTGTACTAAGTTTTGTAGCAGAATGTTCCTTATTTTACACTTGTGCAAAGGCCCCTGGTGGACTGATTTTGTTGAAAACCATTTTTAACATGTAATGCAAGCAACACGTCAGCTATAGCTGACTTAGAATTATTTTTATCTGTCTATTTTTAGCTAGCTCTTTTTCCTTGATATTGTTAGAAATTCATTATATGCATCAGTAAAATAATCTGGAGCTCATCACATCAAACAGACTAGACTTTCTTATGCTTTTATATTTTATTCTCTGACTGTAAGATCTTTTTATGTTGTACAGTAGTACTTTCCTTGCTTTTCCTGCTGGCAACAGGAATTGCTTTTTTTTTTTTTTTCTTTTCCAGTTGCTTTTTTCTACTTTGTACATTAAGACGCTTTCAACCATATTGGCTGTATTTAGTCTCCCATTCTCTATTTCTGAGCACTCCTGCCTACAGCATCCTAATTATAGTGTCTTTTAGAATTCCCCAGCTGGGGCATTAGTTCAGTACTAACTCACATAGAAGAGTGTCTCCCACTGAGCCAGTAGCACTAAAAAACTTGCTGTAATCCTAAAGTGTTCCTTGGAGGTCTCCAACTCTACTATTAATTCAGCCTGAATCTGCTTAGCTTGTTACATCTGACAGGATTACAATCCATGGTGGCTTGATGGCCTGAATTAATAGAAAACTGTAAGAGATTTGACAGTGTGTTTTTTAAGAGAATAGTCTTCTAGTGGATGAATGAAAGAATGGTCAGTCTAGCATGGATAAAGAAAACCAACAAACATATTACAAATAAACTATGTAAAATAAATTGGTTACAGTAATATTTTCTTTTTATTTTTGAAGTTGTAGAATATATATTATTTATATATTATATTTTTTATGTTGAAGAATAAAATAATAAAATTAAAATATTGTAGAATATTAAAAATATCTGTTAAAACACATTTAATGTGTAAATATAAATGTAATTAAACTTTATAAGAATAATGTTTTATTAATTTCTTGTGCAGTACATACCTAATGTATAGATTTCATATTACAAGTAATGAAAGAAACATCTTGCAAAATAGAGAATTCATATTACCTTTATAACCTCTGAAGTAATGTACATTCTTCTAAAATGTCTTGATATTTACTAATGCACCTAAATCAATTAGTTGTTCTCAAGAATAGTAAAAACCACCACATATTTGATCTGAAAAATCTTGATAATCTAGCTCTAATTTTAAGCAGGCTACAAGAGATTTCCCATGTCATTTTACTCAGCTGAGTATTTAAAACACTGTAAGAGCGTGGGTAGTCTTAAGGATTTCTGTACGCTGAAAACCTGTTGGTACAAGGCTGCAGAAATCATTAACAGTCTTTGAGAAAACCTTAAGGATCATTGAGCATAGTAACATATGAAACAAAAGGAAAAATGGCAGCGGCAGTAGTAGTCTTGGCTGTGGTAGATCTTGCTGGATCAAGATCTTGACTTCTTGACACCCTATGAACTGTGCTAATTCTGTTTGGGAATGTTTATAATGAATTACTGATTGCAGTAACAGCAAAGGGCCAAAGTTCTGGAGAAGAACTCGTTCTCTGTTAAGTGTGATAGAAACAGATCTTACCAGTACTTTGCAGAACTCATTCCCTGAACTCAGTCTTCTTGGGTAGCTGGCATTTATGATAACTTTTCTCAAGTATATGACAAAACACTTAGGCTATCTTTGGAGCTCCAGTTATCATTTAGAATATAACATATGAGTTCTTGTACCTTACAAAACCTTGAAATCCAGTAATTCTTCTTATCTGTAGTTGTAAAATTATAATGATTACTTCTTATTACAGCAGTTTTTATCAGAAAATCTCAAGGTGTATAACAGAGGAAGCCAGTATTACTTTTTTAAATGATTGTTGTTCAAAAAGTATTCCTGAATTTATGGGCAAATGAAAGCTGCCTTTATGTCCACTTTTTCTCTCACAGTAGGGGTAATAGTCACTGGTTTGCAATATTGACACATTGGCTATAGGTTCTGTAGAGTTCTTTTATATTGTTTTTTCTTTTTTATTACTTCGAATATCCATCAAGAAACTCCAGATAATGCCACTCAATTGATGAAGAGATTCTTTTACTGGCTGCTCTGACTGCAACTGCTTTCTAGCCACAGCATACCATAAACCTTAATTTACCTGATATTAGAGCAGCCTCACACTCCTCCTTGATTTCATTGTAATGAATAAAGGTACTATACCACTAGGGTCTTTGAGCCATCATTTCTGATGTAAAAGAGAATATGTGATTACCCCACTCCTTCATTTCTATTTTCTGCTTAGGTAATGTGTTAAAGATTTAAGTACCAAAGATGCCACGTGGAACATGACAAACACTATAAAGTGAGCTTTCTTCCATATAAAGCTACAATGTATTAATTTTTTTTAATTGTTTATCCTCTGTTGTTTTTTTTTTTGGTCTCATGGCACATTTTACTTCTGTAAAAGCAAAAATAATTGCTATGCATGTCTAACAAAATACACTGCTTAAAAGGTTTTACTGCACATTTCCTCAAGCTTTCTACTACATATTTTTCTGTAGGTATACATTTTTTTTTAATGCTGCTTTGTGGTTTGCCCTTCTTCCTACTTCTGCATTTTAAAATATGTGTGGTGGTGTCATAGCATAAACAAAGCTGTAGTGTTAAAGGAAGATAAGAGTAATGAGGTTGGTTTTGAAGTCTTGTACATATATGTATGCTTTGTTCTCTTTTAAAAAGATTGTTATTGCTTTGATAATATTCTAGAAGGTTGCCTGAAAAAAAAAAAAAAGGATTTAGAAGTCTTTTTCTGAACGTTGTTCAGCTGCATCACTGTTTTGTTGAAGGGAGGACTGAGGAAAAATACATGTTTTAGAAGAACATGTACAGTTAAAGTTTGGTCAAAATGTGCACAATAGAGTATTTTTCAAGAACCTCTGAGTTAGGAAGTTATATGCTTGTATAGAAATTATAATATAAAATTATGATGAACACAGTTTATAGGAAGAAAAGGATTAGATCTCTCATATATAAAATATGTACATTAAAACCAGCTTCCAATTTATCCCGTGAATGATAAGTTTCCATTACTAACCAAATGACCAGCCCACATATTCTTCCTGATAGTCCTCATCAAGAAGGTCAGATGTTTTTTGTGGTGTGATACTGATCTCCTCTTTCTCTAACATAAATCTTTGGAGTTTGCATCCCTTAGTCAAGGAAAGTAATTTCTCCCTGGTGCTATATGTCTCAGTAATTTTCTGGACAATGTGCTTCTGTATTGTATAAATTAGAATCAAATGTGCTAGAGAATAAGCTGGTTTTTTATTTACATGAAGCTAAAGTGAAGCAGCAAAGGGTGGAAGTAAGACTTGCTCTTCTCAGCCTGAACATTCAAAGTGAAATTTCCATGTTATCCTTAATCTGACATCCATTTCTGAGGGTGGTTTTAAGGTCATTTGCATGTTAATTTACTTATTGTGGGTGTTGCTAAGGATTTACATTTCTACACTACTGGCTACAGCAGCAAATAGCTACAGGCTATTTGGAACTACACTGCAAATAGTTGATGGGGCCATTGTTTGAAAAATCTAGCCCTTTGAGCAAAAGCCAAAGAAACAAACAGAAATAATCTCATAAAAATAACAGAAGCACATAACAACACACTCATTACCATAGTATACTTTTAGAATCTAGCAGCACAGGAATCAGTAGTCTCACAGGCCTCCTCTTCTGTGTGTCCACATGAGACCTTAATAGGTCCTAATACCTCCAGTCTGACATAATAGCTCCAAAGTCATTATTAATCTCCTTTTTATTTTGTTTTGTTTTGTTTTTTTTTTATGTTATCATCTTCACCGTTAATACTACACAGGTCACACAGGGAAGGTTGCTAGTAACTGCTGGGTACCAGCGCACAGTAGAAGTTATAGCCTGAAATTAGCACTTCACATAAGGCATAGCAGCATTAGAGGTTCCAGAATAGGACTATAACCATGCAGCAAACAACCTGAGAAGCTGTTCCTTTGCCCAACAAATAGTGCTGACTTAAGCATCTATGCTTTCTGTTGTTTGCGAAAGTAACTCAAAGTATCAGGATGCCACTGCTTAAAACTCACAGCCTTGAACAACTCTTTCATGTTAAGCTATGTTACCAAAAGTTAGTGGAACTAGTTGCAAATTTTAAAATGCTGCGATGGAGAGACAGGATGCAGCTTGATGCAAGCAAATTATATAGCAACACGGGTATATATACTTTCAGAAATCGTGCTTTTTAAACAGATTGGTTCTTTTGAGCTAAGCATTGCATACTAGGCAATCCCCGATTGGTGGTTAACTACCAGCAATCAACAGCAAGGTGTTACCTTTCCTTGGCACCATCCTTGGCACCATCCGTCCTCAATTCCCCTATGCCCTGTCAACATGACTCACCATGTTAAATGTTGTCTAGACAAGCTGGAGCACATTCCCCTCAGCTAACTGATTGCCACGCATGGTCCTAGTTTCCAGCCCGCTCCTGCATTAAAACATTATTCTCATAAGAGGATTTTTTCCTCCTCTTTTTATAGGCTTGCACAATGGTTGTAGAACTGAGAGACAGCAAAAAGCTTAGGAGCAAAACTTATTTTCTGCTTATAAATTTCCAAAGGTCTTTTGCGTATCAAGAAATGTTCTTTGGAAACCCCCATTCTCTTTGGAGTTTAGTGTGCCATTTTCTAATCATGGAAACACATAGAGGCACAGTCCCAGTAGATGGATTTTAGTGGAAAAAAATATGTGCTAGAAAAATCAATAAACACATTTTCTTCTTAGTTCACTTTCCTTTGGAATTAAGTTTTACTGAGCAACTAGGTTTTTGTCTCTTATAAGAAGGAGTTCATTTAGTATTAATAGATAATTCTTCATAAAAAATGTTTTCTGTGAGCATGAGTCAATTATTAGTGAAAGCTGGATTCTAGCAGTATATTTTAAATATGCATAATGGATTTAATTGCACATGATTTTCCTATTCCTATTTTTATTTTATTTTTCTCACAATATGCTGTTGTAGGATTTTAAAATTATTGTTAGATATTTCATTCAGCCTTAGATTTTTTTTCTTTCTCTCCTCTTTATGGAAGAATTGTTCTTAAGTCTTGAGAATGTTAATATTTGTACAGGAATTAAGCTATTTTTTGGTGTCTAACGAAGTGCAAAACAACTGTAAAATGAAGCACCAAGTAAAAGGTAGAAACATGCATTAGCTGCATGTCTATGTGTGACAGGATGTAAAGAATGCTGCCATGTTGATACATACAGTGTGACAGTATCTGACAGCTGTGGTATGGTTAGGCTGAAACTTATGGATGTCCAAAGGGACAAACTGTCAGTCACAGCAAACAGGTGTCAAAGGAAGAGAGAGCACTGGACGAGCCACGAAGACAAGATGGTTTCTCTGTGGCATGTGTACATCAAAGCAAACACAAGCATGGTTTCCATGGAGTGGTGTGAGGATATAAGAAATATCACCATGGGATAAAACTATGCATGTGTTTAGGACCGATGAATGTTACAGTTGCATACCAGTTGTATAGCAAAATTTGTAGAAAGCCAAAAATAAAGATGGATAAAAAATTTAGTGGGTACTGACTGGCATGTACCATAAAGTGTGCTGTAGACTGTGTGGCTTTCCATCTGCCATTAGATTAATCCTACACACTGTGGCTTCCATGTTTTTTTGCTGTGTTTTTTTTTTGTTTCTTTGGTTTTTGTTTTTGTGTTGTTTTTGCAAATTACCTTTCCAATTTTTATATTTTATTAATTTCTACACTGCAGAACTTGGGCAACATATTTTTATTAAAAACATTGATCATGTGTTCATGCTTTGTTAGTTATAACAGTTGCTGCATAATTTCAGTGCCACTCACCATCAGTAAACACCCGTGACTTTTCAAAGAAGTATCCTTTCATCTTTGATCATTCTAAGGTGGTTTATGGTATGTACCAGAATGTTACCTCTGCAGTGCAGATTCTCAAGCTGTACTAGTACCTAAGTATGGCTGGATACATAACATTGCAAACTTGTTATGTTACAGTTCACTCTATATGTAATTCGAAGCAGGTGAAATACCCTGAGCTATTGCAACAGTCATCATTACATAAGCTCTTCATTAGTTTAACCATCAAAACCAAATCCTAGCCCCTGATTTCACTGTTGGTGTTCAAAACCTTAGAAAGTAACACTAAAGTTTTTAAAAATGTGGACATCCTACAATGGTTATCTCTGCAGATAATCATGTCCTACAGAAAGTCTCTGCCACCTTCCACATGATACTGAGGATATTCAAACAAAACCATTAAATGCCATGGACACTTACCTGCAGGAATTAGATTAAACTTTGTATTTACGTTTCCCACTGTCAAAGTCCAACACTCTGACAAGACTCTTTTAGATATTTCACACAAGGGTGTTTTGATCTTTTAATATAAAATTTATTTGAAGATATTTGGTGTTTCCTGGCATTTTCATTTAGCAAAGTAATACAGCTGAAATAACAACACAAGCACAATATAGCAATTGCAATATATGGTTGGGTCACAGTACCAACATGATTCCTGTATTATTATTATTATTATTATTGTTGTTGTTGTTGTTATTACTACTACAACGTAAGCTTATTGTCATGATGCTGGGAGACCCCAGTCACTGGGAAGGAGCACATGGGCTGAAGCCAGCTCAAGCCTGCTGTTGTCTTCAAGGTTCATTCCATTGGTTGTTTGGGTTTTGTACTCTGTGTTGGGCTGAGCCACATATTAACTTCACCCATGCTGGTCTGGCTCACCAGGAGGACTTTCAAACATTTTTTAATTAACTCGGGGAAGGCCATTTACACAGCCAGTTGATCCACTCAACCAATACGGCCCTTCATCTAAAACAGAGATCACCCTCTGGTCAGTTTTAACCACATTATCAATAAGGCTTTTCTGTATTACCCAGATAAATTAGATTATAAGCTTATTAAAACTCTAATTGAACTAACAATAATTTTCTAGCTTTGTATATATGTGGTTTTGCCTTTTTGGCCAGAACAAGATTTTGGGTGTAACAGATTCCTGTAGACTGTTATCCTTTGAGATATAGTCATTATTGTGTCAACAGGTAGGACATTACATTTAGTGTAATAGCAATCATAGAAGTTGGCATCCCACAAACTGAATAATTTCATACTAAAAATTAAATGAAGCAAAGCATTCTGAATATTAAATTTTCACAGTCTTTCCAACTAAGTTGTATGCCTGAGGAAGTAAATCATGTACTTTCTTCTAAATGTAATCTTATCTTAAACATGTCCAGAGGAGTAGTTCTGAAAGTAATTTCTTCGTCATCTTGTGAAGTGGTGCATTATTAACCATTGATCAGATAAAGTATATGTCAGTCTTGATTATTTTGCATCAAGACAAGGATCTGAGCTCCATGTTTAGTAAGTTGTCTCTGCATATTCATAGTTTATCTTTCCTTAATACATGCATCAATGACAGAAATGAGTTAGAAAATGACAGAAAGTAGAAAAATAATGATTAAGGCTGTTTGACCTCAAAGGATACTCTAAGGGTGTATCTTCTAAATCAGAAACTTATGCATCTGTAGATATCTATAAAATAGATTACCTTACATGCTAAGAGTGGGCAACTATGTTTATATGATAGGGATAAGCACCCAGCTTTAACCAAGGAACAATATTAATATCTCTAAATTGGGTTAGGTGAAAGTAAAAGAAATTCCCCACACAACATGCATTTGTTTTTTATTTCTATTTGTAAAGAGGCTTACATAAGGTAAGCACTGATATTGATACAAATAATTTGAAAGTGTGGTGTTTATCAGCATAGTATAGCATTGTGCACAGCTTCCTTCATCACAGCTCTCCTGAGGTCAAAGAAGCTAATACATTTATACTAGCTCCTATTATATGATTTATCAGTCATGTTTTTCTTGATTGGAAGGAGTATGTTCCTGAATTAGTTTAAGAAAAAAGTAGATGAAAAGAAATGCACTCAAGTTTTCTGCAATCAAAAGCGGACACTAATTTATCTCTGCTTCCCTCATTTTGGAACAAATTTTGTAGAAAAGTGTAGAGATTCAGGTAGAACCTTCCTACTCCATGTAACTATTCCATAGCAATCAGTGAAGGCTTTACTAGCCTCCGAAGCAATACAGTGCCAGGATTTTCTGATGGGTATCATGCATGACAGCTTTGACAAGTAGTGCCTGCTATCCTGAGCTTGATGATCCACCTATACACTGACAAACTTCAGCTTGTGGAAACTCAAATTAATGTAGGCAAGGAAGATAACAAAAAGCAACTTCTAATGAGTTTTAACATAAACGTACAGGAATGTTTTGGATCCTAAAATAGCACCAAGAACTTTTCAGATACTTTTGAGAGTTGAGTCAATAAAGACTATAACGTTTTTACTGTGACAGTAATATGGGTAATGAAACACAAATTCTAAAGCAATTTTACTGTGTGAATCTGATCCAAGTCAACGAAGTTAACAGAAGGATTTTACTGCTGGTTTCAATATGTTTTGGAAAACATTTGGTACATATTTCAAAGGGTCAAATTATGATGTTATTTAAGAATTGGTTCCATAAGTCCACAGAAATATTGACACTGTTTTGGTTTAACTCAAATATAATTTGCCCAGTCCTGTGCAGAGGTAATTTTTTTATTATTTTTTTTTATTTAGAAGCAGGTTAAGACTAACTACTGAGAGTAGAAGAGTCATGTTCTAAGCAATGCACAAAAAGCACAGTAGCCAACAGAACTGTACAATAAGAATAAAATGAGTTATTTTTATCTTTTTATTATTTTGGAAAAGTCAAATGCTGTGATTGCATGTAGTCTTAAACAAAGGACATTGCTTTCCATGGCTTAAATCATGGAAAAACAGGTGGTGTAAAAGAAAGAGTTAAAGTAGTTGATATTCAGAAACAAGAACTGTGTCAGTGCTAATGAGTTGCTATGACATTTACTTAGTGCAGAAATAAGACAAAGAAGTATTTGCTTTTCTCAGTAGCCCAGCTATCAAGTAGGACATGAAGTGAGAACAGCTGTGATGCTGATAGTGAGATGCAGTCCCGATTTTTTCTTTCTTCACACTGAATAGTTGGCTCTGGCTCAACAAAATTACTTGCCTACAAGTCACTGTGAACAAGGGTAAGACAATCATGCCTCACACTGAACTGAATGTTACGCTGTTACTGACTGCTCCAATAAAATGGTCATCCTTCTCACACTATCACAAGTTCAATTCCACATCCACAATAACACAGAATTTCACAGGCAGTGACCTCAGCAAAAGACCTAATTTTACAGATTTAGAGGTTTTGGAGAATTTTCCTGTACTATGCCACATTCTAGTAGTTGAGTGTTTCACTGGGAATGTCTCAGACTCTGAATTCACCTATTTGGTTTTCACCCAGTGGTACAGGGTTGGCAGAAATAGGAGTATCCAGGGAAATTCCCTGAGATTTGACAAGAGCTGATATGAAAAAAGAAAGAATCAAGAAAACATTAAATGTTAGGAGACATGGGAAATATGTTTATGAATCAGAAGAATGAGAAAGTACCATAAGGAGAGAGAAGGGCTTATGTGCATTGGGACCCAAACCATTTCTCAGCGGTAGTTACAGATACAGTCCTGCAGATACTTGCTCTATCAGCTTGTGCTGTCATGAGGATGTTCAGTTTCATTAGCAAAATTGTGTATTACAGTGTGGAGGATAAAGAGGAAAAATTGTGTATTACAGTGTGGAGGATAAAGAGGCAAATCTAGCACTGTGGCATTTGATATTGCACCTTCCCTTGGGAGATAGTTCTGGAGGGCCAAGGAAGGTTGGAGATTATTGAAGAAAATAGTCTTAAAGGTGTAGGAGCTGGCCATTCCCATATGCCAAAAGGTAAGCCAGCAGGGGAGAAGACCAGCCTGGCTGAACAGAGAGCTTTGGCTGGAACTCAGAGAAAAAAAGGGAGTTTACCACCTTTGGAAGAAGGGGCAGGCAACTCAGGAGGACTATACAGATGTCACGAGGTTGTGCAGGGAAAAGATTAAAGAGGTGAAAGCCCAGCTGGAACTCAGACTGCCCACTGCCATAAAAGATAAATAAAATACTTTTAAAAACTACATTAGAAACAAAAGGAGGACCAAGGAGAATCTTCATCCATTATTGGATGTGGCTGGGAACATTACCACAAAGGACACAGAAAAGGCTCAGGTACTTAATGCTTTCCTTGCCTCAGTCTTTAAATAGTCAGATCAGCTTGGGTACTCAGCACCATGAGCTGAAAGAGAGGTACAGGAGCAGAATGAAGTCCCCACAGGCCAGGAGGACTACGGTGCTCCACTTTGACATGTACACTTCTATGGGGCTGGATGGGATCCACCCAAGGGTACTGAGGAAGCTGGCAGAAGAGCTTGCCAAGCTGGTCTCCACCGTTTATCAACAGTCCTGGCTAACTCGAGATGTCCCAGAAGACTCTGGAGGTTAGTTAATGTGATGCTCATCTACAAGAAGGGCAGGAAAGAGGATTTGGGGAAGTACAGACCTGTCAGCCTGACCTCAGTGCTGGGAAAGGTTATGGAGCAGATCATCTTGAGTGCCAAGTGGCATGTGCAAGACAACCAGGGAATCAGGTCCAGTCAACATAGGTTTATGAAAGGCAGGTCCTGCTTGACTAACATGATCTCCTTCTACAACGTGACCCGCCTGGTGGATGAGGGAAAGGCTGTGGTGGTTGTCTACCTGGACCTTAGGAAAGTGTTTGATGCTGTCTCCCCCAGCATCCTTCTGGAGAAACTGGCTGCTTATGGCTTGGATGTGTATACTCCATGCCGGGTAAAAATCTGGCTGGGTGGCTGAACCCAAAGAGTGGTAGTAAATGAAGTTACTTCCAGCTGGCAACCAGTCATGAGTGGTGTTCCCCAGGGCTCAGTACTGGGGCCAGTTCTGTTCAATATCTTTATCAATGATCTGGAAGAGGAGATTGAGTGCACTCTCACTAAGTCTGCAGATGACATCAAACTGGGCAGGAGTGTTGATCTGCTTGAAAGTAGGAAGGCTTTGCAGAGGGATCTGGACAGGCTGGATTAATGGGTCATTTGTATGAGATTCAATAAGAAGTGCCAGGTCCTGCACCTGGGTCACAACCATGCCATGGAATGCTACAGGCTTGGAGAAAAGTGTTGGGAAAGGTGCCTGCTGGAAAAGTACCTGGAGGTGCTGGCTGACGGCTGGCTGAACATGAGCCAGCAGTGTGCCCAGGTGGCCAAGAAGGCCAACAGCATCTTGGATTATATCAAGATCAAGTGTGGCCAGCAGGACAAAGGAAATAATTGTGCCCCTGTACTCAGCACTGGTGAGGCTGCACGTTGAATCCTGTGTTCAGTTTTGGGCCCCTCACTACAGGAAAGACATTGAGGTGCTGGAGCATGTCAAGAGAAGGGCAACAATGCTGGTGAAATGTCTGGAGTAGAAGTCTTATAAGGAGTGGCTGACGGAACTGGGGTTGTTTAATCTGGAGAAGAGGAGGCTCAGGAGGGACCTTATTGCTCTCTACAACTACCTGAAAGGAGGTTGTAGGTAGGTGGGGATAGGTCCCCTCTCCTAGATAACAAACGACAGGACAAGAGGAAACAGCCTCAAGTTATGCCTTGAGGGGAGGTTTATGCTTGATATTAGAAAAAAAAATCTTCACTGAAAGGGTGGTCAATCATTGGAGCAGGCTGCCCAGGGAGGTGGAATCACCATCTCTGGAGGTATTTAAAAACCATGTAGAAGTGGTATTTAGAGACATGGTTTAGGGGTGGACTTGGCAGTCCTGGGTTAATGCTTGGACTTGATATCTCAGAGGTCTTTTCCAACCTAAATGATTCTGTGGTTCCCGCTCAGTACTTTTAATAAAGAAGTATGCGGTGAGGAAATAATACTATTGATGTGAAAAGAAACAGTTTTGCTTAACATTCCTGAAGCTAGGCAAGGTTGTAGTAGGTTTTTTCCCATTCCATGGACCTAGAATGAAGAATTAGAAAATGGAGTTAAAAATGGTAGTAATAGTACAAAAGTTCTCCTTAAACAGCTTCTGACCTCATTATGTTTTTAGATATCTGGAGAAAATGTATGATGTATATATTTAATCAAGAAACCAACTAACCAACCAAACAAAAAGATATAAAAAATCATATAAAAATCTGCGAAAAATAATCTTGTGGTACACATAGAAGTTCAAGTAAATACGTAATTAAATTTTCAGGATATTCAGCAAAAATAATATTTATATGAATGAAAAATATATTGACATAGTGGTATATTTGTAAGAGATTACATTTATTGATGTCATAAGGAAATATTTAATGGGAATAAGAATGGATTTTTGAAGTTTTTCCAGGAAATCGTCAGAGTCCAATACTCTGACCAAGCTTTTTTAGATATTCTACTTGTGCAAGGTCTAGTATTTGGTATCAGTTTTACTTATCTGGAAATAGTTGATGTTACATGGTGTTTCTGATTTAGCAAAGTGTTACAAAATACATATCGTATTTGCATAACTCAATACAAATTTAAGTTAAACTTAGCAAAATAAAGGATTTTCAATACACAGTTGAATCACAATACCAATGTGATCACCGTTGTTGGGGTCTGTAACATTCTCACTGTCAGGATGCTGGGTGTCCCTAATTGGTGGGAAGTAAAACATGGGTTGAAGCCAGCTCAGACTTGCTGCTGTGTTTTAAATTCTTTGGACAGTTTTCTAGTTTTATACTCTATGTTGAGCTCAGCCACATATTGACTACCCCCATGCTGGTGTGGCTAACTCAGGGAGACATTCAAGCTCTTCTGGTAAACTGGGGAGAAACATTTATACCACCAGCTGATCACTCAGCTGTTGATAGCTTTTCATCTAAAACAAAGACCACCCTCTGGTCCTCTTTGTGATGAGATAAAGTCAGCTTCTTTGCAACAGCTGTGGTCAGTCACATCCTGCATAACTCTGACTTTCACGGGCACGTTGCTGCTGCCCATGTCCTCTGAGCCTTCTTCCATTTTAGGGGTTTATTGATCAGTCACAGATATATAACGCCAAAAGCCTCATGAAGAGAATGAACACACTGTGTCACACAGTAATGTATCTAGTCAATGGGACCTAGAATCTGAAAAATAGTTAACCCAAATATAATATTCAGCATGAAAATAATAAATAATAGATTGTAAAATATTTATTTCAGATTTTTTTAATCTAAATTGTGAATATTATTAAACTTTAACATATTATTAGGATATTAAGAAGGCTAGAATTTTCAGCTGGAAGTGGCTGAACCTTCTTCAAGTGAGTAGAGTACAAATATCTTAAAGGGACAGGAGATTTTCTTTTCCAAAGTTTCACATTAAGGGTAGGTGATGGTTATATAGCACTTGTCATAGCCTAGTTACCCTACTAATTAGAAATTGTTTTTTTTTATTTTCACTGGATGGTATCAAGTAAACATCCCAGGAGATCTTTTTAAATATGAGGCTGTAGCTTCAGATATAGTGAGTGAGATGCTTACCTGTCGCTGTGCAGAAAATAATGCAATATTCATAGAGAGCACTGAAAGACCCTATAGTTAGCACGGTTCTCATGTCAGCTGGTTAAGATATTCTTTTGGGACTGGAAAGGTCTAGGTTGCTCCATGAGCTACTTATGCATGTTATCCAATGTCTATCTTATGTAAAATGTATAGTCTTTGGAACACAGAACAGAATCTGGGTCTCTTTTCTCAAGTGAGATTTTGAACCAGTAGGCTACAGAGTCATTGTTATGTTTGCTCTCTTTCTGATCCTATAAATTTTTAATTCTTTTCTACACAGTGAAACAGCTTAAAAAAGAAGAGGGAAGAGTATTCTTAACCTCAGTACAGCCTACAGCCCAGGTACTGAGTTGAGAGGCTTGGGATGTGAGGTTGAACATTCTCCTTACTGATTTTTGTATCAGTCAGTATGTGTAAGTGAGAACATATCTTAGGTAAGTATATGTGACTTTTTCTTTTTTTTCTTCCAGGTGTGCTCCAGAAAGGGAAGAGCTGATGCATTTTGTGAGCAGTCTGTTCCTGTAGATGTATGTACATTCACAGAATATCTAACTATGGAAACTTAATTGGAGAAATCACTGATATTTCTATTCTTATTATACTTAGCTGTTACATGTTTCATGAGTTCTTAAACTTTATCAAGATCAGGATATGTGCATATGCATAAAAACAGAATGTGAAATTACAGAGGAATGTCACTGTCAAAAATTGAGGTGTATATTGAGTTTCACATTATGACTGGGTAGCATTTTACATGACTAACAGGCTGAATTATAGCTACAGTTTACTTGAGCCCATTATGCCTTCTACATCTTTGGTGAAAATGTTAAATTCCTAGGGATTAGCTTAGAATTTCTCCTCTGCTTTTTTAAGAGAAAAAACTGGCATAGTTATTTTTTTCAGCCAATAGTGTTTTACTTTTTTGAATAGCCATATGGCTAATCAATAAGAGGTACTTACTAAACTGAGTGGCTAAAATCTTTTGTAACTCTGCTTTCAGAACTAAGTGCAAAACACAATATTTTATTCATAGAATGTTACGAAATTTCTTCTAATTTATATGGAGATAGATAGATAGATAGATAGATAGATAGATAGATAGATAGATAGATAGATAGATAGATAGATAGATAGATCTGTGCAGGAGCGGGCTGGAAACTAGGACCATGCATGGCAATCAGTTAGCTGAGGGGAATGTTCTCCAGCCAGTCTAGACAACAATTAACATGATGAGGCATGTTGACAGGGCATAGGGGAGTGGGGGATGGATGGTGCCAAGGATGGTGCCAAGAAAAGGTAACACCTTGCTGTTGATTGCTGGTAGTTAACCACCAATTGGGGATTGCCTAGTATGCAAGGCTTAGCTCAAGAGAACCAATCTGTTTAAAACGCACAACTTCTGAAAGTATATATAAACTCCTTTTTCTGTACAATAAATCAACATTTGCTTGCATCAAGCTGCGTCCCATCTCTCCATCGCAGCAAATTGGTGACCCCGACGTGATCCGTTTAAGGATCTGATGTGATGGGTTTCTGAACTGCCAGGCTGAGCGGCAGGCTGAGAGTCCCACAGAACCTTGAATGAGCTGCTGTAAAGAAGCAGGAATTGAAAAAAAGTCCCTCTGGAATTGAGAGGTGAACTGTGGGATACTTGGGAATCAGGTCTCTTCCCCTATGAGAGATGTATATGGACTCATGAAGGGTCTTCTAGTCAGATCCGGGAGTCCGTGCCTCAGTCTCCTCAAATGGTGACCCCTATGGTGGTGTTCCGAAGCCTTGGAAGAATAAGGACGGAAAAAAGACAGCTCGTGGAAGAGGGCTGTGTTCCGGAGGAGTTGTCTTGGCTGAATGATCGTCTTGCTGGCTGGACCAGGTGGACAACCTGCATCAAGACAGGTGAGCAGCCAAGAAACTTTAGAGACCTTGAAGCTGTAAATTCCACCGACAGCGCGACTCTTCTCAAGACACCATCAGCGATGGCGATTCCATCCACACCTCCTCTGCCCCCAAAGCTTCTGTCACTGATTGCAGCGACCCTCACAACACAGAACCAAGCACGGGAACAGGACAACTCGGACAAGGATTCCATTGACACTGATAAACCTTTTGATCCAGGTCCTATAGATCTGGAAAAGGAACTAGACCTTTCCCCCACCCCCCCACCCCCCTCATCTCTCCCAATGCATTGATTGTATTTTTGGGGAGGGTGAAAGGGGTCTGAGGGATTCGTGGCAGGAATGCAAGTGGAAAACGCTTAAGTGAGGGGGTTTGGGAGTCGCTGTGGTAAACATGGTTATCTAGTGTTTAATAGGTGTCTGCATGCTTGTGGAGATGTATAGCTGTGTAACTGCATGAGTGATTTTTGCCCTGGGCCTGGTGGTGCATACAACTGCGGTTTGTGTCCAGGCTCAGAGATGTAAATATGTGCTTCTCTGTTATGGTAAAGTGTCTCTGGTTGCATAAAAAAAAAAGAGGGAATGAAGGGAATCACCCCAGAGGTATGTTCAAGGAAAGCATTAAAGAGTTAAATCACCTTGTTTGGTAGGCAGTTAAGAATGTGGGTCAAAATTGTCACTGCTTTTTGTTGTTGATTCAAGGACATGGCTGTGAGGATTTTGATGGTATGTGCTGCGTGGATTTTAGGCGCCCCATTGCAGCAACATGTTATCAAAATCTGAGAAAATGACAGTCTTTTTGGCATCCATTCACTCAATTGGCAGTATTGTTTGTTTGCTATTGCCTTGGTTGCTGTCACGTTTGCAAGGGCCCTGCAGAACATGGCAAACCTGGTACTAGCTGTTCAAAAACAAAAAGGGGAAATTGTAAAATTGTACAGAACAGAGACAGTGGGTTGTTTTGACATTGATAATATGTCTTAGTCGCTTTTTTATTTGTTCTATTACTTATACCTTGTTTTTACTCGTTCGGTTTCAAAGGTTCTTTTTGTGCAACAGGAAGGGGGAGATGCAGGAGCGGGCTGCAAACTAGGACCATGCGCGGCAATCAGTTAGCTGAGGGGAATGTGCTCCAGCTTGTCTAGACAACAATTAACATGATGAGTCATGTTGACAGGGCATAGGGGAATTGGGGACGGATGGTGCCAAGGATGGCGCCAAGGAAAGGTAACACCTTGCTGTTAATTGCTGGTAGTTAACCACCAATCGGAGATTGCCTAGTATGCAAGGCTTAGCTCAAAAGAACCAATCTGTTTAAAACGCGTGATTTCTGAAAGTATATATAAACTCGTGTTTCTGTACAATAAGTGGACATTTGCTTGCATCAAACAGTGTCCCGTTTCTCCATTGCAGCATATCTGTCCATATAAATGAGATGTATGACCATATCCACTGTCACACAGAAATGTACAATTAAAAAGGTGAAGAAGTTCCTTTAAACTAATCAGCGTATTTTACATTCATACCCACAAATAAAAGGATTTTTTAATAGTTGAAAACAAATACTCAGGTTCTAAAGTCATTAAGTTCCATAGAATTACCTAGGCACATTGATCTCCTACTGTTATAATTACAATTATATTCTCCATAATCTGAAATCTAATGAAGTTAGAACTAAATTTAATAGTTTTCTTTCCTCAGGAAATATTCCTATATTTGTCTTATGACAATGTTTTTATTTTGGCTTCTTAACAGGACTTAAATTTAATTGCATGGCCAAAAAATAAAATAAAGACAGAACCCACTGAAGAGAAAGGAAAAGTGTGTCTGCTTTAGGACTCCTTCACTGATTACTGCACAGCTTATGTGATGACACTTCTTGTTGTCATTCATTAGATCACAGAGCAGAAGAAATTGAATATCTCAGACAGAAGGCTCTCAGTCCTCCATTACTGATTACAACAGTGCAGTAGACCCAGTAGAATATTTGGTGAGTGGAACAGTTTTTACATAACACTGGTGTCTTACAAAACTTGGCATTCACAATAATTTGGAAAAAATAAGGCCATTTTTTACAGGCTATTTTTCATAGGTCAGTCTGAAATCCAAGAATTGATCAGTGGACCATTTATACACTACTTATAAAAGTATATATTAATTCAGGTTGGAAGGGACCTCAGGATGTCACCAAACCAACCTCCTGCTCAAAGCAAGGTCCAGTACAGCTTCAGGTCAGGTTGCTCAGAGCTTTGTCCAGATGGTTTTGGAAACCTCCAAGGATGGAGGTGGCATAACCTCTCTGGGAGTCCTGCTCTGCTGCTAGAAAAAAATGTTCTTTAATTATAGCCAGTCTGATACTGGATCAAACTGTAAAATTGCTAACCATTTCAGCAACAGCCAAACAAATGAATGCAGAAAAGGTAATCTTACCTGTAAGTAAGACTACAGGACAGGATCATAGAACAATTCAATTTGGGAGAAACGTCAGAGGTCTCTAGATCACTCTCCTACTCAAAACGGAGTCAATTATGGGATCAGACAAGGTTGCCCAGGGCTTTGCTTAGCTGGGTCATTTTCTGAATTGGTAGGCATCAGCTTTTAGAAAATATTACAAAATCCTAAAGTAAAACCACAATGCTCTCTGAACTACCCCTTGTGTATTTTATCCTGAGAATTTATCCCTACGATACTGCACCCTTTACATTAAGAAGCTCATGTCATGATTAAGTTGAAAAGCCAAACCTGTTATTCAGTTAACCATCATCTTTCATCTGCTCATGTGAATATGTGCTTGCAGGTGCTGTCCTTAATATCCCTAATGTCAATTATTTATTAGTTTTAATTTATTCTTCTATTCTTCTATTTGTTAAATGGAAGTGCCAAGTATTAGATATGAAAGTAATGGTGGTATTGTGGAGAATGACCTTATAGAGGTGTACAGATTTGCAGAAGCAATAAAGCAAGTTCTTGGCACTTCTTGGCACTTGTTACTTCATGCATGTGATTACTGAAGAGATCAGACCACAGCAGTTGAGGTGATCTTTTGATGAAGAATTTGAAAATTTCCTTGGTGACTGTTTTAACATATCTTGGGTATGGGTATATCTCTTAATTTATCTTTTCTTCCACAGAAAGGAACAAGCAACAACTCTGTAACACACTCTGTCCTTGGGATTTTGAAGACTGAAAGTTCTAAGGTCTTTTCAAATATTTATGTCCTGTATGGAAGCACAGAATGCTGCTACCATGCCAACCAGCCTGCTAACATCTATTTTCAACAGACAGAATGCATATCTCCCCTGCTGATTTTGCCCAAAGCCTTTTTCATTCTTTTGACTTTCTACCTGTGTAAGTTGATAATTAGAAAACAAGGTAGCAATTATCAACTTTTTTAAAGAATAAAAGTCTTATTAAAATAAAATATTGTCTTTTTTCTCTTCTGTCTTAATATTTATAATTTCAGATATTCTACTATTTTGTAATTATTCCTGTGAGGTGCAGTGTACGAGCTGTTTACATGAGATGAATGGAAGCATGAAAAGTACATGCTCCATTAGACTCATAGTGTATTGCTTCTTAATTTACATCTTGCTTTGGGCAATGCAGGGGATTATTTCAGCAATTTCTGTATGGCTGTTTGAAATTCTGTAGATTTATCTCTCAAGGCTGCTTTTACTTCTGATTTGAAAAGTATTGGGTAGGCAGAAATTTCACCATGCATTTGTCAGATAAATTTCCTACTCATTTTGCTTATGGCAACATAGTGGCTTAAGGGAGGAGAGAAGCATAATGACCATGACCTACTGTAATGGGACAGGAAAATGTAGGGCTTGAAGACAATGAATATAATTACATTTTTTATGAATAATCATATGAAGATATTATTAAAGTACTTCTCTTAAGCAGCATACTCAAAATGAGAGTAAGAGTTAGTAAAATCAGCCTGAACAGATCTTCTTTATACTTCTCAGACTATTCCTTCTGCCTAATTTAAACACAGTAACATTGAAAATCATCAGTTAAATTAACATTAACCATATTAGGCAAATACTTTCTTGTACAAAGAATGTTTTCTCAGCTGACCCACCGATATGTGTGAAAAGCAATTCTGATGAAAAACAAGTTTGACAGAACATTGGGGTATTCTTAAGATCCACTTTCTCCATTTTAATCAGAATATATAGTATACCTCTAGCATTCATATACACATATTTTTTGATGAGAGGAATTCTGCTAAGATGCTGAATACCTTCCTCAGGCCATCAAAATATGGGATTGGAATGGAAAAGCCCATCACTCCATGCCAAACATAACAATTTAGTAGCCTCTTCTGATGGTTTTGGGTGGGGTAGTTAAATTTTAGTTTATGTGTGGCTGTGTTTTGCAGTTGTGATGAAAAGAGTGTTAATAACATAGTGATGTTTTAGTTACTGCTAAGCAGTGCTTAAATAGCATCAAGATGTTTTGTGCTTCTCACACTGCCCCACCAGTGAGGAGGCTGGGGGTGCAGAAGAAGTTGGGAGGAAAGACAGCCAGGGCAGCTGACCTCAACTGACCAAAGGGATATTCCATACATACCATATGACATCATGTTTAGTGATAAAAGCTGTAGAGAAGAAGGAGGGACACATTGGAGTTAAGCGTTTGTTTTCCCAAGTCACAATTACACATGATGAAGCCCTTCTATCCTGAAGGTGGCTAGATGTCTGCCTGAAAATATGAAGCGGTGAATTAACTCCTTGTTTTGCTTTTCTTTGTTTTACCTATAAAATGGTCTTTATCTCAATGCATGAGTATTCTCACTTTTATCCTTCCAATTCTTTTCCCTTATCCAGCCAGGGGGAATGAGTGAGCAGCTGTGGTGCTTATTAGCAGTTGGATGGTGTTAAATCACAGCATTCCTCTGTGACTATGAAAATAGAAGGAATAGAGTAAATGCTGGAAAGCCATGATTACATTATTGAGACCAGTCTCTCAATCTGACTATAATTCAAGCAGAATTCACATTCAGAATTATTTTGTCCTGGTTTCAACTGGGATAGGGTTAATTTCCTTCTTATTAGTAGCTGGTTTAGTGCAGTGTTTTGGATTTGGTGTGAGAATGATGCTAACACACGGATGGTTTTGGTTGTTGCTGAGCAATGTTTATATTAAGTCAAGAACTCTTCAGTGTCTCAGGCCCTACCAGTGAGAGGGCTGGAGGGTCACGAGAAATTGGAAGGGGACACAGCCAGGACAGCTGATCTGAATGAGCCAAAGGGATATTCCATGCTGAGTATATAAACTGGGGGAAGAAGAATGAAGGGGGAGACATTTGGCATTATGGCATTTGCCTTCCCAAGTAACTGTTCTGTGTGATGGAGCCTGGCTTTCCTGGGGATGGCTGAACACCTGCCTGCCCGTGGGAAGTGGTGAATGAATTCCTTGTCTTGCTTTGCTTGTGTGCATGGCTTTTGCTTTCCCTATTAATTTGTTTTTATCCCAACCCACAAGTTTTCTACCTTTTACTCTTCCAGTTCTCTCCCCCATTCCACTGCGAGGAGAGTGAGTGAGCGGCTGCGTGGGGCTCAGTCACTGGCTGGGGTTAAACCACAAGTCTACATAAACAAACAGAACAGTCACACATCTTCAACTTAAAGTTTGGAGTTTTAGTGCTGATGTATTTGACCTGACTTAAGATCTCCAAATAAAATGACTAAGTTAGGAGCTCAACTAAACCTGAATTAGTTTCTGGAAAAGCCTGTCATGGTTCATCAACCACAGAGTAAGACAGTCACAGATGTCCAAATTACACAGCTAATTCTACAGTATCAGAGGGGATGAAACCACCCTTTTCTAAATCTCACAGTATTAATCAAGCTGAAATAGATGTAGCCAATAAAAACAGATCAAATATTTTTTAAAAGTACAAAATTTTAATTTTTTTTAAAAGGAACAGGTTTGTCACCATTGATTCACAGTATTTCTAGATACACAGCTGAGAATGAACTGTTTCACATTTCAAAAACCCTGATATAATATTTATCTCTGTTGCCTTCATGTTTCCCAAGTGTCTACCCTGGTAAGAAGGAAAGGAAAATTGTTTATCATAGCACACAGAAAAAACTTAGAAGACCAATACTGGGTTCAATTCAAGGAACTGTCTGTCCTGCAACTTGTAAAACTAATTTGGACAAGTCCTAGTATTTGTCCAAATACTATCAATACTATCAAATTTAGTATTGAATAATAATTTGAAGGTGGATTCACAGGTCATTTGAACAATATATTTTAGGTATTCTCTCACTCACTCTGTCTACTGTGTCATCTCAGCTGCTACATGCATATGTATGTAGGAATGTGCATATTCTTCTCTCTCCACCTGAGGAAGCAATTTGTTCAGTGTATTACATTGTGCTGTAGGGCGAAGCTGGCTAATATGCAGCTCTTAAGCTACACGTAGCTCGAAGAGTTTGGTGTACTCGTATATTAGCAAAAGCCCTGTGACCAGACCTGGGACAGCAGCTGACCTCTTGACTGTGCTTGACTGGGTCAGAAGGCAAAGTATGAGAGACTGGCAAAGCCAGCATCCACAGAAGTTTCTGAATTGGGGTGCCTGCCTGATCTACTTCTTGAAGAAAACAAGGATTGGAAAGAAACTCTCATATTTCTTTAAAAGCAAGTGTTTTGAGAGTTTGTCCATACTGTACGAAGTATGGGGAATGTATTTAGTGGCCTTCAGGGTTTTGGGATATGGTTTGGAGTCTTGAAAAGCTGGTCACCTTTGCTCTACATAAAATAGCTACTGATAGTTTTTTGTAGCTCATATTAATCACACCATGGATATTACACAATTTATATAATTCACATTCTGATAGCAAATATTAACAGCTGAAAAGTAACAATCTTATATGACCTCAAGTTTCATCCTACTGTCAAATTGTTGGTCTTAATTCAGAAATGAATGATCTGGCATAGATATAAATGAAAGGAAAAATCACCAAAATTGTCATACTGCAAAAAAAGATAGATTTCAACAATTGAAAGTATGCAGCCTAAATAAAAAAGAAAAAAAATACTTGTATTATAAACCCTTGTCAAATGTGACTACTACCCCAAATTTAAATAAAAAAATATTATGTTTATGCACATTTCTAGGTAGAATGTGTAACATGTAATATGTACATATCTGGACTCTCTACCATATGGAGATAGCCATGAACAAAGCTTGATCAGGATTCTAGAAAGGTTTAGTTTATGTAAATATGAAGATATTTTGTAGCTAGAGCTGTGAAAATATATAAAAGCAAGTTTATTTTAAATAACTATTTGCCAATAACATCATTCTAATAATTCTGGAATATTTTGTGAATTTGTTTCAAATATGTTAACTAATTCCACCATAACTCACAACACTATCAGAGGGAACGTAATGGGTGGTCTTCTTATATGCAATAGATTACTGGCCAGAGTTCTTATAGTTTAGAGAAGTTTTGAAAACTTCACAGCTTATTTAGTAGCAAACCAGTGTCAAACTGACTTAGGCACTCTATCCTTATTAATTTCAGTCATTCAGACTGTCTCACTCTTTCATATTTATCAGAATACCTATACAAATTAGAATTGTTGTAATGAAAACCTGAAAACAGTTTATAAAGGACTCAGAAGTTACAACTACAGATAAGGACTGATTCAAATGCATATGCCAAATCTGAATAAAAGTTTCTAACCTTACAGATGAATGCTTCAGCTACCATGCATTCTGATGTAAATCTTGCCAGCCCTAGCTCTAAGCCAATATATACAAGAGAGTAAGTCAATTTTTAAAAGAAAAAAAAAAACCAAAAACAAAGAACTAAATGCTATGGTGCTTCAAAATCAATATGGTCTGCTTCAGTGTGTTTCATGTTATACTACCTTGAAATAACTGAGATAGCTTGGACATGACAGCATAAAAGCCACATAAATTATGTATATTTATTTGCATGTGTAGATATAACTTGATATTGAAATTAATAATATTAATAATAAGGTCAAATTTTATGACAAAACAAAAGAAATATGATGACATTAATAATCATCTTGTACTATACATTCAAACCTATACAGGATAAATGGAAATATACATATATACAAGTATACATGTATTAATATCAAACATATATTACTTAAAACATATTTTTTTATTACATTGTTTTGGTATATCTTTGGTAATGGTATGCATTTGAACTGATATAGCTTGAAAGATTTACATTTAAATTTTCTAAAATGATTTATTTCTTTGTATAAGAACATAAAAATGCAAGATGCCATTTTAAACAGCAGAGTTCTGCTTTTTCCTATAACAGTTAAAAGTTTTAACTTACAATATGTTCAAGTCACTAAGAAAAAAACATTGTTACTGAAACTGAAAATTACTCTTTATCTTTCTAAGCAAATAAGGCTTCTTATTCCTTTTTCTTCCAGTAATACTCATCAGACAATTGTTATTGTGAGGAAGACAAACTCAGCTGTCAAGAATATGTAAGTAGGAGATAGGATTATTCTTTGAATTAACTTTTTTGAATACTCAACTAATTAAAGAGTATTTTTGATTTAAACTTTAATGTATCAGCTATTATTTTGCTTTCAACTTTAACTTCTGTCTGAAGGTAAAGAAATTTGATATTAGTCCTGTATTTTGGCTCAGAAGGTAGCTGTCTAATTTGCTAAGTGTTAGTTAAGTCTGTCGCATAAAAATAACACTCAAAACTGCTCCTTGATTGTAATTTAAGTCTGAAAGGGCTGTTTTGTGTTTGAACGTATTTCTAATGCTTCTGTAATGCTTATATTAGAACACAGAAATTCTGCAAAAAAAAAAAAAATATCATGATTTAAGCAGTAGCATTTGAAATTTCATAGTAAGATCAGCAAATAAGTTTATGAAATATAATGTTGAAATTATGCTTTCAGTGATTGACACACCTGCCTTTATCACAGCACTCTCCAGACTATCAAGCTGCAACAAGATCTTTAACCATCTCACACCAGCATACTCCTCATACAGTCCCTCTGCTGCCTTCTCCTCATCTCATCCAAAGCACACTCTCTCTTCTCTTGCTTCTTTCTCTCTCTGCTTCTTCCTTGGTTGCTCTCTCTTCATTGGCTCTCAAACACCAAACAGAACCAGCCACAGCTGCACCTTATCTACATCGGCCAACCGGACACCCCTGAAGCCAGCCCACAGCTGTATGTTATCAATGCTAATTAACCCAGCTTCGTTCTTCTACATAACCTGATCTCATGCCTGTGCTAACTGAAGTTGTATCAACAGCACATGTGGTTTATTTAATTTCCCAAAAAGGATAACAAGCATCCTTGTAATTTTCAGAACTTCATTGTGGGTATATAGCAGTACACTGAAAATCAAAAATGTGTCTTATGGAAGAAGCCCTCCTGGAGGAGAACCACACAACAGAAGCAGAAAGAAAAAGACTCTTGTGCCTTCAGCAACAGTAAGTCATAGAACCACAGGAATATAGAATGTTTTGGGTTGGAATGGACCTTTACAAACCCTCTGGCCCAACCCTTATGCCATCGACAGGGGGCATCTTTCACTAGATCAAGTTGCTCAAAGCCCATTTCAAGCTGACCTTGAACACTTCCAGGGATGGGGCACCCCCAGCTTCTTTGGGAAGCCTATTCCAGTGCCTCACCGCCCTCACTGTAAAAATATGTCTTCCTTATGGCCAATCTAAATATACCCTCTTTCAGTTTTAAACTGTTGTCCCTTGTCCTGTCAAGCCCCCTTTAAGTACTGGGAGGCTGTAATAAGGTCTCCCCAGAGTCTTCCTCTTATCCAGGCTGAACAACCTCAACTTTTTCAGCCTGTTTTCATAGGAGAGGTGTTCCAGCCCTCTGATAACTTTCATGGCCCTACTCTGGACCCACTCTAACAGATCCATGTCTTTCTTGTACTGAAGACCCCAGAACTCAATGTGGTGCTCCAGGTAGGGTCTTACAAGGGCAGAGTAGAGGGGGAAAATTTTGACCTCTTTTGACCTGCTCACCACATTTGTTTTAATGCGACCCAGGATACGATTGGTTTCCTGGGCTGCGAGCACACATTGCTGGCTCATGTCTCATTTTTCATCTGCCAGTATCCCCAAGTTGTTCTCCACAGGTATATAATTTGAGGAATTTGCAGCCCAACTGTAGTTTCCAGTGTTCAAAGAGTAACGCAAATTTTCTGATCAAAGTTTATGTGCACTCCTAACTTCTTTACTGACAGTAAGTTTGTGCAGTAGCATCAGTAAAAAAGTATCTTTGCATTTATAGCTGGCTAGAAGATTCCAGCACATGATAAGCCACCCTTGGTTATTCACGTTTTCCTCAATCCCTTGGCTAGGTTACAGAATCTGATATACCTTGGCAAGAAGCCTGGACAGTTCAGGAAACTCTAAGTAAATACAGAACTACAGACTATCAAAAACATATCAAAGCTGGTCTGTGCTTTCTCTACTAGTTATGGTAAATTTCTGTTCATGACACATTGTGGCTTTTATCCAAGATATCTAAAAGACCCCCAGAAGTTCCAAGTTAATGATTGACAGCTTGGTTCTTCTAACGCAATGGGCATCTTTACAAGAAGCACATAACCAACATCTTTTAAAAGGCAGATTTTTCCTTAGGAACTATTCCTAGTTAACGGAATAAATTCTGAAGACAGGAGGCTATCACTGACTAATAGTTGAACACCACAGATACCATGTTTTGAGATGTTTTATGGACTACAGATTGTATTCTCCCCAGGGAAATGCTTAATTATTTGTAGCAGTAGGAAGATTTTCTATAAATCTATTGAAATTCCCTTATCTGTTATTTCAGCCCATTAATTCTTCTCACACCACTGTCTCCATTTTATAGATATGTCTTCATATTAGAAGTCTCCTGGGATAACTCTTATTTATCTTCTCTAGTCTTTTCCCTCTCACCCCCTTCCCTTCCTTACTTTTCTTGTAGATCATACACTTCTGATCATTCTTGTCCTTTGCTTGTTTCTTTCCAATTTATTCACACCCTTCTTAAGCTGTAATGTCCAAAGCCAAACACTGTAACCCTCTTTCTGTGGCCCCTATTATAATTTCTCTCCCAAACAGTTTAGCTGCCCTTGTACAGGAATCCAGATTTGATAAGTCTCAGTTCTTTAATCTTGATTCAGACTGCTGAAACAGATCTGTGAGATCGTCTGCACAGAGATAAGTAAGGTCAAAATTAGACAGATAGGACTGCTGAGCTGTGATCATTATTAGGCCAAGGATGTAAGAGAGAAAACATTGACATGAAAAGATAAAATCTTTAAAAAAATAATGCAGGAAGGGTAGCTGGAGGCTGGCTGGGGTCTAGTCAAGGTCAGTCAGGAACTGACAGGGCTGTCACTGTTGATGGAGTTGAAGGAAGGTGACAGTTCTGCTCTCCTGATGATGGCTCCTGGGAGCTGTGACTACTGACCCTTCCCTCCTCACCAACACCTGCCTGGCTGGGGAAGGCTCTCCAGGTGCTGTACTAGAGTGTGGGCACACCAGTTCTTAACCTCGTAGTTTGCTAAATAATATGTGTTTTTAACATGCATTGGCCAAACTAATTGATCAATTAATTAAATTAAATTAAAAAAATAATTTCAAAACTGATAAAAATGGTTACCTGTATTCTGCCTGCAGTCTCTTTGTGCCCAGCTAATGCCTGAACAAACTGATCTAAAATGGCTGTAACAATGGTGTCCACAAACTGAGGTCTTACAAGTCTTGACTGGAGATGGCTAAATGTAAAACACCGCATCTTTCACACATCTGCCTCTGTCTTTGTCTACATAACACTAAATATTTTAAAAGAAAGATAAACCAAACTGTAAAAATACATTCCCAATGTAATGCACCCACTTTATTTTAGAAAAATGGACCCTAGATAAAGGTAAAATGTCAGCATGATACATGTTAATCATCAATGAACAATTTGTAGAGGAAAAAAAAAAATATAAAAGCTTGGTATAAACATTAAAATAGAATAAATCAAAACAGAATTATTTCAAAGGAAGAGATAGATTTTGCTTTACGAGAAAGTAAACACTAAGAATGGACACAAACCATGCTTCATGGGTTTTGAAATGAATAGCTAACTCTAGATCTTTATCTTCAATTGCTGTTAACACAGGCTGCTTTTTAAGTCTCAGAATTAAGTTCTAGCCATCTTTCATTTTTCTTCCAACCATGATGTGTCAGGGAAGCTCCTAATCACTAGGGAAGCACCAACTTCCTGTAAGGGCATTTTCTTATATTAGCGGTGGTGGAAGATTTTTGATAAAGGGGATTTATCACAGCCGCTAGTAGCTTTTGTAACCTCACTGCCTTCAGAGCAATAGATATTTTGAGAAGAGTATTCTTGGTGGGCTTAATTGTATTTTAGTTACTTGTTACAAAATAAAAAAGAATACTTGCAAAGATACTTGTAAAGTCAGGGATATATACTGTCTCAAATGTTTGTTGTTACACACATTAATTATATCATTTTTACTATATAGGAATTTCAGGTGTCTATAGGTGTTAATTGCATTTGAGACAAAAATAACACATTTCAGACAGGTTATTTTTTTCTAGGAATGTATATTTATTAATTTTATTTTAAAATAAATGGTTAACTTATGAAACTTCAGGTAATTTTTCCCAAAGACCAAAGGCAACATTCACAATAATTTGGGTTATTTTAGTCATTATGTCAATATTTAGGGATCTCTCATTAGTCTTCAGGGCATCAACATTCCCTCAATGCCTTGTTTCAGCTGTTACAATCACGCTGAGATATATGTGTCTGCTTAAAAAACACAGTAGATTTGTGTAAGTTTGTTTTGGGATGATCCATGAGCTGCTGCAGCATTACTTCAGACCCATTTTGAACCACTTTGTTGTTTAAGACTTCTCTGGAGAAAACAACAACTAGCAGAATACTGTTCTGCTGCTTTAGTAGTAGGCAAGTTTGTCTTTACTTTTAAACAGCAATCTGCCAAAGGCATGGTTTTCCTTTTTATTTTTATGGTATCATAGTAAATAACCCGTATTCTAGAGCATTGATTTTATTATTCAAATCCAACAGCAACACTTTTCTCTGTAAAAATTAAACCCCTATCATTTTTTTTCTCTCTTATCCTGTACATAGTGACATCTTACACAATTGCGATATTAGTCTTGTATGTTTTCATTCCCTTTTTAAATAACATTGTAAAAATAATCATGAAAGGATCTTTTTACTGTCAGTTTATAATAGGGCAAAATTACCATCCTGAAAAACTACACAGAAGATTAAATGACACTGTCATGGAAAGCATTTTTGGGCACAAAAACTATTTGTAAGTACCCCACAAACATGTCACTAGTCAGTTGACTCTGAATAGTCTTACAGGGAACATAATGATTCAGAGATTGTTACTGGTACTGGATATTAAATTGATGCCAGATATTTGATGTTTAAAAGATGCATTTGCTCTAAATTTCATACTTTCAGGTATACCCTGAAATAAGTAATATTGTATGCTCTCAATTTTCTTATTTACCAGAGAGTGAGTTCACTTCGGGTATTTACTCAAGACTTACTAGAACTGTATGAACTTTTTGACCTGAACATTTTGTTTAGAACTTCTCCTAGGCCTAATTTCCAACTTTCTTACATGTTCAAAACTCTATGAACCTGGCATCTTGCACTCCAGTGACAACTCCTCAAACCCCTGATTTCTTGAGTCCCATCCAAAGCCTTCCTCTCAGGAAAGACTAACCTTTCTAAATATCTAGTAGTCTATCAGCAACATGATTCCTTCTTCCATAGAGTATATAGATACTTCAGTGTAAGGAATAAAATAGCACATAATTTTCATCTTTCTTTTAAGCAAGGGTGACTCCTATTTAAGGCAAAAGTTCCCTAATAGAGCTGTCTCCCAGAGATTAAGGTTACTGTAACAATAACTGCTGCTGTCATCCTTTTTTTTCTGTTCATAATCACAGCTACAGCTTTTATGATTACCTGCAAAAATGCTCACAGTTTATTTACCCCCAGACTCTTATCTTTGAAAACAGTCCATTGAAAATAGCCAGTGGATGCAACAGTAGCTTTGATTAAGTCCTTTATTTGAACAGAAATGCTCATCCCAGCAGTAGGAAATTCAGGGCTATATTGTTATTTGTGTTCTGCAGTTCTGGACGCTTCCCCAGATGTGTTTTCTGATATTTTCTTTAACTCCGATAATAAACTGTGTTATTTTTCCTTTGACACTAGATAACTACTAGAACTTCTGTAAATTCAGCCCCGTATAGTATATAGAGGAAAAAATATGGAGAAAAAAAGTAGGAATTTTCCAAATACCTGTGACCTTTCCTTCTACAGATAGCTGAACAGTTGAGGCAGACTGTGCTGATTGCGTAGTATCTGTCTACATACAACTTCTGAATTCTTGTTGATGTTGGTGATGCTAGGAGCCTTCACTTAGGATCCCTCTTTTAGGTGATGACTAGACCTCTGATGATATTCTGGAAAATGTCAAAGTGTATATAACTGATCTTTTACTAAGCAACTTTGTTGAGACTTAATATTTGTTCCTTAATTCTTAATATATGAAGAGTTGGGAAAAAAAAAAAAAAAAAAAAAAAAGATATAAACACTTAGTCCCAGAAGAATGATTTTGTTTCTCAGCTCTCCATGAGTACACCTTTAACTTGAAAGGCTATGAATCCAAGCATTGATAGGAAATGTACTGGTTTGCAATGAAGAGTGGAAGTAAAATGGCATGTGTTTATGTAAAGGAGGACCAGTTTAGCCATAAGATTTATTGCAGAAAGTGAAACTGGTTTGTCTGTAAGTCAACCTTGAGCAGAGATAGAAAGATTTAGGCAGCAAGCTCAGAGTGCTGGATGTGCCAGAGGAATATGACCTCAGGACAGAGCATATTTCAGGTTGATGATATAAATGATAAAGGCAAAATAACTTAGTATTTATTACTTTACGGTTGTGAGTTTATTCTATTTCCTAAGTTAAAAGTAGCTTATTTTAAACTTCTGTTAAGCCTGTATGTAATATATATTACAACCGTTATATACCTTTGAGAAGCTGAATTATAAATACAGCGTACCCTTAGAGACATGTTTCAAAGCAAGACTACACAGTGTTTCAGAGGTCTTTATGATAGAAGTATGGGCACACAGGTTTCAACATCTCATTTCTTTGCTGTGTGTCCAGGGGCTACAACGGAGTAGCCAAGGAAAAAAACACAACTTAAAAGAAATCTAAAAGCATACAAGTCCGATGACTTGTATCCTGCACTGAGAATAAAAAGCCAGTGTAATAGCTATTTTCTTAAACCAATAACTTTCAGATGAAAAACAGTTGATTAAAAGTTGCAATCAGTACTCTGTGAATGTATTTTGTGATGGAAAGGCAATGGAATAATATCAATCCAGTGAGATCAATAATATATAAAATTTATACTATAGATTATCATGTCTTCTATTTGATCAACTAAATTTTCATTCTACAGCTTTGAGATGTGAGTATGTATTATTTTTTACTGTTTAGTACCATTTGTCTTTTGTTCTTTCACATATATTTATCTCTCTGGATTTGTCAAAAGCAGGAAGTGATGAAGATGTAGCTGTGCATTACACTGTGTAAGAGTGTTCAGAAGGACTAGGCTGTGAATTATATGATTTTTTACACATAGCTGGGAATCAGATATTTTTAAGAGTTACATGAGAGGGAAAATTATGTATGCACACATGCACATAGGCATGTATATGTATGTATACACGTATATAACATTGAGCAATGTGTTCAGCAGACTTCAAATGGCTGAAAGGCCTGAGGAAAGTAATTCATTTGCATTTGTTCTTACAATAGTAATAAAAAATAACAGGAGAACTAGAATATTGTCAGTTTGGAGCTACTTTGTGCTGGCTGCCTCTGACCCCCATTGGTTTGGTTTGGCAGCAGGCTATCAAGCAGATGTAGATGCCTCTTGGCTAGTTTTCTTTGGCTTAATCTTGAAGGCATGAGAATGTACATGGTTCTGTACAAAGTACTACTCTAGCCTTACAATACTCAGAGTCTCCCTTCACAGGACCTGATGTCAGAGTTGACCTTGCTTTGAGGTGGTTTGACTACCAACTTCCTGACATCTCTTGTAACTCAGATTGCATGCTTCTATGATGATACATGATTGTCATCTTAAAATTTGCTTTTTGCCAATACAGTTCTGTCAAGACTTGATGGGTTACTGAAGCTGCCACATTGTGAATACATATGAAAGATGCAGATACCCTTGAACAAATATGGTCATTTCATATTATGGTTTATGTAAAGTTTATCTTTTTTTTTCCCCTTATTTTTCCAATGGAGAATGGAATTTTGCTTGAAATGAATGTTATGATTTAGCCCATGGCTAGGACAGATTTAACATTTCAGCATACATTCCTTTGCATTATTGTAGGTGTTGGGCTTTTTACCATGACTGTCAGAATTTGTCATTACTTGAGGTATAATATAAAAATGTGGAATCTATGTTGAGATTATTATCTTAACAAAGTCTATTGGGAAAGTTATGAAAAATGTAGTATGAAAATATCTCTTTTCCTTTGCAAGGTAATTTTTTTTCCCAGACTGTCCCTAGGATAAAATTTAGAATTAAAAAAAGTGTTATTTTTAAACACTGTTTTTCGGTCTGGTAAGATTTTGTCCTTAAGGTACGAGAGTAGATTTTGTTGCCATATGGCAGTAGGGGTTGCTGTGGGAATTATTCATTGCTACTGAACTGTAGGGTGATTACTTAAAGCAAATTCCAGTGAACAGCTTTAATTCATGTGCTTCTTTTTCTTTGAGATTTAATCAGACTTCTTTTTAATATGTGTGCTACCACTACAAAACCAGAAAAGCACTTTGGAGATAAAAAAAATACATCTATTCACATAGTAGTTTAGATTGCTCCTCTGTTCACTTACCTTTTATTTGTGCAATCTGAGTTCAAAATTAAAATAATAAAGGCAGGGAATGTATCTAAATTTATCTACAGTATGGTGTTGATAAATGACAACACTACAGCTTCCACAAGCTTTGACAGCTAGGAGAAATGTGATCCAGACTAGCACCCAAAAGACAGAAAGATACTGTAGGCTCAGAATTACCCTAGAGAAAAGTTCTCTTTTTAGGACAGTCTGTAATTCTACTCAGTACTTGTAGAGGCAATGCTGTTTAAAACACTTCACAGTGAATACAATAGAATTTGTATTATTTTTCTTTCCAAATTTACTCCTTTTGAATAATTATCTCCCCTCAGGTATGAAGTTTCTTTTGTGTTTGACAGCCAGCTCTGTGTATGTGTGTGTGAAGCTTTAAAAAAGTTGTTTCTTTTTCCATCAAAATTTGCCAATTACTTTCAGTTAAAAAGAATGTGTAGCATTGATGTATATCATGCACCTGACTCAGATATTCATGAGAAAGTGGTACATGCAAGCACATTGAGACTAAATACTCTTTGGTGTGTCTATGCTGCCAAGTTGACTCACTTAACTCCAGGACCTTTAAGCCTGCGATCATCACCTCTGCACACTTGCTCTTTTGCTCCAGTTCTGAGTGGCCAATTTGTTGCCTTCTTAAGGTAACCCAGACATGCAGCAACTTCAGCAGCATGCATGCTTAGTTACTAGATGTGTACCTCTTGTATGGAGAAGTAGTATTCTCTCTCTAGCATGTATATCAAAGATGTAGTTGTCTCTTGCAACACTGAAACATAAAATGGACCTGCACTGGACAGAAGTAAGCTATATAGTCTTTCTTTGGCTATATGGCATGAAATGCCTATTCACAATCATACCTTTAGTTATCAATTTACAAATATATTGACTCTATATAATCTGCATAGGCTAATTTATTCTGACAAAATCCCAGTATGGAGCAGATTCTGCATATACTCCACGAATTGCACAAGCATATAGCTGACATCTACTTCCATGCATTTGTGGGGAAGAATGAATTTCCAAATCAGTGTCGGAAAGAATCCTGAATTTCACGATGAGCTTTATAGTTATGAATACCTATCAGAAAGAAGAGACTTTGCTACTCAGATTAAATAACCTTTCTTTATGCATACCTTTTCTAATTCTGGAAATGTACATGAAAAAAATACCTGCACACATACACAAATATATCTAATCTGATAAGAATAAAAGCAATAACCAGGTGGTTGAGTAAATGTTTATGAAAAATGTATGATCATAATGCTTCAATGCAGATTTGAACTTAATTCCTTTTCTGACAATGAGACCTTAAGGGCTTCAAACACAGTTGTCTCAAGTAAGACCCAGAAACCTACTTTATAATAATGACAAAAAGAGTTTCAGTACAAATTAAATCTTTATACTGAAAGGTTATGAAAATGCTCTAATTCACTAAGAACTAATTTAACTAACATCAAAATTTGGATGCAAATGCTTATATTTCCCTGGCACAGAAATATAAACACACACTCATCTGTGAAACAACTCCTTTGTGCATACCAGAGTGCTTAGTTTTTACCTTAGCAGCATTTTGATCTGGATTTGAAGACAAAGAGTATCTAAACTTCACTTGAATCTGAATGGAGTAAGGCAGAACTGAGATAAATGGGTAGATACAAAACATTGCATTAACCGTCACTTTCTGTACAAGATACAGTCAATAATGGGGTTGCCAGCTTTTGTACATTAAACTTATGGTGAGAAAAATCAAACAGAAAATGAAAAAGTGGATTCAATGTTTTTTTTCACTGTGAATGCATCCACCTCTCTTTGAATTCATATGAATTTTCCACTTTAACCACTTTTTTCTATTAGAAATATGCATGTTCCTTCATCTAAACTTCTGTTCATTGGAAGAAGAGAGCTTGAGCTTGCTTTTATACTTCAGACAGCTTTTGGGTAAGTTTATGATGTAAAAAACTCTGACTCAAAACTTTTTGTGTGTGTGATTTGCCTCTCTGGGTACTGCTACAATTTGGGGCTGCCTTGCATCCTTGTTCCAATATGTTTGTGTAAGTTATCATGTTTCTTGATGCTGCAGATATTATTATCTCACCTTCGTTCTGTTAGGACATAATAGCTTCCTATTTCCTCAGTTATTTCATCTGCACACATCTGGGTAGTGGATGGCTTTTATTTCATTGGGCACGAACATAAGATTCACAGTCTGTGCAAGTCCCAAATGACAAGTATTTGGTTATACATGAAACTTGAGCTGGAGGAAGATAGAATGACAAATTTGTCTCTGATAAAGTGTATACTTTTTTGGTTTGTGTCTCAGGTAGTGCCTCAATATATTTTTTCTGAAATTCTGCCTTAATACTTTCCCCCACACACACACAAAACTCCTGTCTTTATCACCTAAAAAAAAAAAAAAAAAAAAAAAAAAGAGTGTATGAATTGCATTTTTAGTTATCATAATGTAAATTGTGGACACTTTCTTTTTGGTTATTATTTCCAGTATACTCCTAAAAATGTGTGAAGGAAACAAACCTTGTATTCCCACATGAATTTAAAGGGCTTTGCTGAATGACATTTCTCCTTTGTGCATAACTGTTTTTAAAATTTGATCAAGCAGATTACTCTAACTTTAGAACTGACACTGATAGCATAATGAGGAAGGGGGTAAAGTTATTATGGAAGTTTACAATCAATAAATAGTAATTATTTATTGGACAGTAAATCAATGAAAGGATCTTGTGCCCATTTTCATGTTGTCACAAACACAATAGATAACTAGACATAATTGATACAAAGCTGATTTCTAGACACACTAATAAATTATTGATTTTATTAATATTTATATGCTTAATGCATCAGTGGCATGATTAACTCTTTCTGAGCAAATTAAAATTTTAGTAAATTGCTTGTGTCTATTGTTATTTCAATCACAGTCTCTGCATGATAAAAACAAATGCAAACATTTTTAATGGAAATGCTACGTTTTCTACATTTTTCTCAATTATTAGACAATTAAAGGAAAATATATTATAATATGTTATTAATAAAGGCTCAGTTTGCAGTTAAACCTACGAGTTTGCTTTTGTCTACATACTCTTCTGTGAAGAGAAGTTCCTATCAATATAAAATGTTGACTCATTCCTTTAATCAGGTATTCAACAATTATTTTTGGAGACTTTTAATAATTAGCTAGTAGCTGTGGATGTCACAATATGTTCATTTAATCACAATATGTTTATGTAAAGAGCAATGAGAAAGTCTGCTAAATGATCTTTTACAGTAGTCAGCAATGATACTGTAAATTAGCTTGCCTTTTTTTTCCCTATCACTTTGAGAGACATGAAAAGTCAAACAAAACTTATTATTTTTTAAAAAATGCAGCAAGAAGACGTATTTTCTCCCATTATCCTTTTTTTTTTTAATTTAGAGATTTATAGAGGGTGTTACACAGCAAGAAATGCAATTTACATAGCAATGTATGATTGAGAATCACTATACTCTTCTGATCCTGCTGTTTTATATCGATATTGCTGTGTATATTTCACTAGACTGCCAACAGTGTAGGTTTTTAGATATTTTCTGGATTCCATCAAGTCAATACATTTTCCAGCTGTGACATGGACAGGGCGATGTGGTATGGTTCTCCTGTATTATTACGTATCACCTGGACACAGAATTTGCTCTCATTTCTGGAAGTATAAAGTATGAGAAAAATGTGATAGTACTAATCGATAACATTTGTCCAAAGAAATGCAATGGGTAATTTGACTTTTTTTTTTTTTTTTTTTTTTTTTTTACTGCTTGATACTCACTGCTGAATGAGGGGGGTGTGTGGGTGTGTGTGCGTATGTGCATGTGTGTGTTGATTACATGCTTAATTCTGCAAGCCAGAATTCATATGCCTGATCCATAAAAGAAGAGAAAGTTCAGTGAGACGGATTGCTAGACTATGCTTTGCCTTAATATGATTGAGAAAATGGAGTGCAGTACTTCAAACTGGTTAGACATAATATGATTTGTATATTATGCCTATATCACTCTTGCAAATTATTTGAATGTGTTAGGCAGTAGGTCATACCTAAATTGTAATGACTCACTTTGCATTAACATCTATCTAGTTTGCTAGCTAGGAGTCATCACCATTACATTTCAAGGGCTCTCAAATAGAGTGATTAAGAGGAGAACATTTTTATGTGTAAGCAGTGATGTAGCTTTGCAATAAAAAAGTAGAATGAGAACTATCCATAACACATTTTCCACTTGCCACAAGTAAAAGCTCCGATCCGTCAACGACTCGTTGCAGATATATGCTCATGACAAGGCAGAATCTTACTAACAGCAGCAGGAACTTGCCTGACTGCAGTTTCTTCAGAAATTGGTGTCAAAGGGAATATTCCCCTTCATAAAAGTGATATAACTAAATTATATTCATATTTTGTTTTCAGATCTTAGTTTATGAGAATATAATTCTACAGTGAAGTCTGACTATTGCGAGGACTGTTTCACCCTCTAACGTGTACTAAAATTACACCTTCCTTTTACATATGCCAGATGGGTAGCACAGTAATGGTGTGTGATCTTATTAGGACAGTACAAAACAAATAGAAATATTTTGTATCTTTAAAGAGGATGTGATTTTGTGCTCCTGTCCCTCCTTATTGAGTCAGACATGTGAAATCAGAATGTAGTTTCCATCTAATAACAAAGCCATTCGAGGAATTTCTTACCCTTTCACTCCATATCTTAGAGTTTAAATTGTAACTTGTATCTTCATGATAATTTGTATCAAAACAATAATGATTAATTAAAAATACAACCTTGTTTGAGTTTTTTTAGAGAGAAGTGTATGGTCCTTCATTTCAGTGTTTCAATTGCAGTGTTGTTCCCCAGGAGTTGTATCCCGTAACAGAGGTAGCAGTAAACAGAAACATTAGGAAAGCAAGTAGGGAGAAAGGATGGAGGGGTTTTCGTATAACCTGTATTTTAATTAGAGAAGGTATGCATGTAGTTACATTGTAAATCACTAAGACATTTTAAATCCCACTTAACCTTATTCACTGGTGTTTACAACAAAAGAAGGCACAAAGCAGTGGACTTAGACCTAGGATTTACAGGGAGGTTGTTAGCTTACATGCCAATATGAACACTCTTGCCTGCCTGCCACACACCTCCCCCCCCCCCCCCCCCTCCCCCCAACCAACCAACACAGGGGTATATTTTTAGAGAATTAAGAAAGATAAGCAGGTTTAGATTCACAGTAACTAATTTTAAACCTGAGGAAAAAAAAAAAATGTTTACCTTTTCTCTACATAAAGTACAAAATAAGTAATAGCCTAAGGAAATTTTATGGATTGCCTTTGAGTTTCCAGCTGACTAATTAATACCTAATCACTCATATAGGAAAGTGAAGCAGCACATTCCAACCACAGAGAGGCCTTCTAAAAGGACAAGTCAGTTGCACACTTTATGGTCCTATTCTGTATAATGACAAAGCTTCTGAATTTTATGGCTCAGCTCCACAGCTCCTCATGACACCACCGAAAAACTAAACAAGGGAGATTACATTTAATAAGATTTCTATTACCTTGACAGTTTCCAAAGGCTTAAGAGATATTCCTCATAAATTTCAGGAAATATATTTCTTATATAGTGTATATAGTGGTATATAGTGCAAGTTTTAAGACATTTCCAGACCCTGTCAAAAGTGAGGAATTGTTAGCGGTTTTCTTTTTTTTAGGATTATTCAGGGAATTACTTTGACAAGATAACTACATCTGTAGACTTAAAAGAAAATGTTTATATTATACAATAGTGGAGCAATACAGGGTGCTGAGGACTTTTCTGTCAATGCCTGCTTGATATAACTTTGGTGTATCGCACTTTACATAAAATGGGGAAATGAACATTTGTTGCTTCTTTAGCAAGAGTAATGAGTTACAGTATAAATATAATGCACTTGAAAAGTATTTTATACAGATAATATTTCAAGGATTCAGGTATTTAGATGACCAGAAAAGAGCATATTATACTTGCGAGGCCAAGAATTTCCCAGTGATCTGATTGGTTTTCACAGTCAAGAAGTCCTAATTATTTAAATAATAATTTTAAAAAAATATTGAAGAATAAAGTTGTTGAAGTTTTAATCCAAGAAAACTCATTCATACATACCCCCCTTTCTTCTGGTGTCATACTCCCAATTCCAATGTCATACCTGGTCCCAAGGATGACAATTGCAGCCTTCCTCAAGTATAATTGTTTTGTTCTTTCCTGTTATGAACTTAAAATTTTAGATGAAACATAATAATATAAGTTGAAAGAAATAAAAATTACAGTATACTTTTTTCAACACTATATATGGTTTTGTGGCAGATAAATGTATTATTTGTGTGTCAGCTGGGGCAACAGAAGGATCGTATTTCCCATTTACATGGAACAAGCATCTGCTTTGGTTGTATTTCTGGAGATCTGTTCTAGGTGGTGTGTGGGAGATATAAAGGAGAAGGGACTAAATTATTTGAAATGACTAATTTAAAATATTTCAAAAAGAAGTTTAGTTACCCTTCAAAAGTGCATTATGAATACCATTTAATTTACTTTTATGTTTATTTCTGTCTCTTAATTTGCCAGTTGTTATAGACATCATATTTGAGAAGCTTTCTTTCTTGTAGAATTTCTCCCCCTGCTGTTTGATGACATTAAAGGGTCATAATTCTTTGTTTATGATTATCCAATCTGTTACTTGGAGTGTCTGTAAAGTAAAAAATGAAGTATTATGTGCATGACTTGTCAGTAGCAACAACTAGCAAACAGATGATAGGGCATAGGCAACAATATTGAATATCAAGGTTGAATAATTCCCATTTGTATAAAATTAGAAAAAAGTAGAAGTAAATTTAGTTGTTTTATATTATAAAAAACACCATGCCACTTCCTAGAAAAGAAAAAAAAAAGGAAAACATTGTTTTATTTCTTTTTTTAAAATTGCATTCAATAACATAAAAAAGAGGAACTTCAGTGAATAACAATGTATTTTTTGTCTTGGAATGAAAGGTAAGCTAAAATATTATAGACATGAAAAAAACATTTCTTTATGGCCAAAGTCTTGCAGACTATTTGGAAATACTAGCAAACTGTTGCATAGAAAGCCTGTCTACTTGTTGAATTTTCACAGAGATGTGAAGATTTGGCTTGTAAGAAAGGTGCTGCAAGATCAGGATTCATCTTTGTCAGAATGCCTGGTGTGGGAATGGAAACAGTTAGACAAAACAATGATGAAACATTGTAGCTTATAGTCTTTTTCATGTACCCTAATTGCTCCTTCTTTAAAGGCTTGTCATCAGTTGATGCTATATTAAATGATATCATTTCTCAGTAGCAGAGTGCATAAAATCCCATTTGACAAAACATGAGGAAAGCAAAACAAAATGTAATAAAATACAATTACAATTATGTCAAAAAAAAAAATACTGTTGAGTCTGTCTTATTACTGCTCACCTCTGTCAGAATGCCTAGCCATCTCAGAATAGTTTACATTCACAAAGGATTTCCTTTTGATACCAGTTCAAGTCTGTTGCTGAAGTCAACAGTGCTCATCACCATTTTCTCCTGTTAAAAGTTCCCTTAACACTAAGACCTGCTGGCAATGTCAATTTGTTCCTCAATGCTACAGCATACTGCAGCCCACCACACTGCAGGCTCTGAGAAGAGAAAGACCATTTGGTCAGTTCATGTTCATGTGATTTTTGCACAGAATTTTATATATCTACATATCTTCATGCCATGCAGCACTGATACAGCAATTACGAACACCAATAGACTTTTCAGTTTTAGCAGTAACTTAAATATAACACAGTTTCATTAATATTAGAAAATATCAAATCACCTATATACACAATAATTATTTCCAGCAATTAAGTTCATTTATTCCTGAGATAATAAATTTCCTAAGAATCACTTAGAAAAGCTGAAGTGTGTTCTCTAAAATGATTTATTTAGCAAAAATATTTCTCAATGAGGTTAAACTTCCATAACAGCTGGAGAAAAGCACACAAAAATAAATACAAAACTGTAATTAGCATTGAACAATTCCAGAGTTTAAGTGGCTGTGAGGTTGTTCCCTAAACAGTATCTATCACTGGATGTTGACTGTCATTGTAACTACGTAGTAGTCACTTCAATATGCTCGTGCTGATTATGAGACAATTTAGAGGAGGATGAAAGGGGCCAGTGACTCACTTCTCAAGTAGCATACATAAAATATTTCTTGTATTCTGGCAGCTAAAGTGAGCAATATTGCAAATACAGATACCTGGTGCATAAAGAAAAAATCCATGGGATTAAAAAAGTTGGCATTTTCTTTTCAGTTTTACAAGGACAGATGACTAATCTGGCAAAACGAGAGTCACTGTAGAGCATTTCTGGTGAACAGGTTGTCTCTGAAATGATTTGTCTTATGAAAATTTGATACTTTAGTCCTCCACAATTTTCTGATGTGGAATTACCCTATTGGACAGTTATAAATCTATTCTCTTTAGAGAATTGAATGGAGATTATACTGTCAATGTGAAGTTATATGGAAATTATAGTGTCAGCCATATGTACTTCATAGTTTATCTTCCAAATGTAACTGTTTGAGAAAAACTGATTTTTGTTTTTACTTTTTCTATAACGCACAAATTCTGGGTCAAAACCTCTTTTTTGTATTGATATATAAATGATTCTTCCTTTTCACATAACTTCATGCTGTTTCATACTCAAAGAAGGGAAAATACTTTAAAAAATTTCATAGCTAATTGTTCTGTTTCCAAAAAGAGTATTTAAACAGGAAGAAAGCTATGCTTTTTTCCTAATTTTTTTGGTAAAATATTTTACCATTTCCAGTGATGTTAAGAATTCTGGATCTTGCAATATGGTAGTATTTGTGACAATAATCAAAATGGGAATTAAATGCTAACGGGTAGAACTGCAGTTGCACAATTATTAACAAATAAAAACTGACATATCAGCCAGAAGTCAAAGTGTAACATTGACCCTTAAAATACATATCAGACCTCAGATTATCGTAATTCAGATGTGAGTTTTAAACACTGACAATGCCAACCATGATCTGACTAAACTTGTCTTTTCTTTCTTTATTATATCAACAGATTTTTCACGATTTGATGATTTTTTTTTTCTTTATAAGTGGCTTTAAAGTTGAACACCATATTTCCAAGGAATGAATAAGGAATACCTAGGAAATTTATGATTATTCTTAAAACTAGAACTGCAGTCTTAGATATTTAAACAACAGAATTTCACAAATTCTTTCTTCAGTACTATGTGACTGTGAAAAATATAATACAAAACACTTGACAACCAAACACCAACAAAACATAAACAAAATTATTAGGTAAGATATGGAATTCCACAAATAAGTATTTTCTTAGCTCAAAGAAACTGGTGACTTATAGGATAATATCAGTTATCAAATAACTGTAACTTCAGTGTGGCATTTTGAGTCTGCAGTCTGTTTATAAATTCTGGAATTACCCAAGGCTTTTATCATGGTCTGAGTTTAGTTACTAGGTAATGTTTAAAAGTATTGACAGAAAGCAACATCTGACCCTTACTCTGATAGGTTGTTGTGATGGTTTCATCTTGCCTGGCTGACAGATGCCCACAAGGTGCTCTCTCACTCCGTGTATGTAGGTAGGCAGCTAAGTGTCACACACCTGCTCCCTCCCTCCCAGTGGGACTGGTGAGAGAATCAGAACAAGGCAGAGGAATAAAATAACATGAAAAAGCTCGTGCGTTGAGATAGAGACAAGGAGATCACTCAACAATTACCATCATGGGCAAAATAGACTCAAATTGGGGAACATTGTTTTGATTTATTGCCAGATAAAAATAGAGTAGAACAGTGAAAAACAGAGGCAAAACTAAAAACACACTTTCCCTGCACCTCCCTTCATCCCAGGCTCAGTTTCATTCATCCGTTCCTGACTCTTCTGCCTCCTTCCCCACCAATAAGCAGTGACGGGGGTTGCAGAATGGGGGCTGTGGGCTGTCCATAACATCTCCTATCTGCCACTCCCTCATCCTTACACTTTTCCCCTGCTTCACCATGATCTTCAGAGGCTGCAGGAGAATCTCTGCTCCAGCACCTGGAGCACCTCCTCCCCCTCCTTCAGTCTGCATGGCTTATTCTCTGATGCTTCCCTCACAGCTACTGCACATCATTTTTATCCTTTCTTAAATACATTATTGCAAAGGTGTCACCAGTGTCACTGACAGGCTCAGCTTTGGGCAGCAATGGGTCCGTTTTGGAGCCAGCTGAAACTGACTTCATCCAACATTGGAGCAACTCCTGATCTTTCCTCACAGAGACCACACCTGAAACCTCCCCTTGCCTTGCCACGTAAACGAAATACAGTAATTTTGACATTATTTAAAAATTTGATAACCCAGAGATTTATTTTGAGGAACTCAAAGTCTGAATTTGAATTGTTTTGATATTATAAATGACAAAGCTCTGAAATACTGAATTTCCACGGTCAAAGTGCAGGCTTTCAAAATGGAAAAGCTAGCTGCTAAGAGGCAAGTTGTTACTGCCTTGAGGACTAAGAAATCTGAAGGATAATTGTGAGAAAATGACTGAAGGGAGCTAGTAGAAGAGTTGGAAAAACATTCATTTGTAGATCAAATATACTTGAAAGATTCCACATAGATAAGATCCTTGTGTGCTCTATAAAGAATACAGAAAATTTACATGTCTTTGCATAACAGTTCACCAACAGTAGCATGATAATTGAAGCAGAGGATTCAAATGTGTATAATGCAGAATACTGTGTAATTATATTTCAAATATTTATATTGTTAGTGTATTTTTTTTTTACATTCAGAACTCATAATAATAGGTATAAAGAAGAGAAGAGGTGGGGGCAGCAGGAAGGACAGAACCCAAAACCTGCATGCTCTGTGTCAGAGATTTACCAACAGGATATCTCAGTGGAATATTCAATTAATATTCATTAAACATACTTTAAACCACTCACTTTTGATATTGAAGCATGTTTGTAATGATCTTCTAAATTAGTAAAGGAAACAGTCTCATTTTCTATTGAAAAATATTGTTGACAAATGGACTTAGTACTTTTGAAGTCCAGCAGATTTTTATGCCAAAGTTCTAGTACTGTTTGTGTTAAATCTCCTGTTCTAACTGTGTTTTAGAGCAGGTGGAACTTGGCATTTGGCTCCATCCCATATGTAAATATTCATATGTGAACTGTCCACATATGAAAGAGTTTCCAAAAATTACAATGAATAACCCACAAGGGTAGTTTGCTGTTACTAAAATCCCTGGGGAATAATGCTATACTATTCCATTGCTTGTTTTGAATTATCTCTAACCTTCAAGAGGCAAGAATTCCCTCATGACAATAAACTTTAATCTTGTGCCTTATATTTCATAATGGAAAGGCTGCACATCAGAACATTAAGGTTTTACATAACACCTTTGCATCTGGGCAACAGAGAGAACCCTATGTTCTCGATATTCCTAGGAAAATATTTCATATCAGAAATTTATCCAAAAATAAGAAAAAAACCAAACCAACCCAAACCAACAAACACTCTTCCTTTAGTGTTTTATGAATTTCCTTCATAGCTGATTGACAGTTCTTTTTTCTGCTATTTAAAAAACTAGTAATGAGTATCTGAGAGGGTTGTGTGACGAGAGACTAACCAGACCACTGGTGGATTTGAGGTCATTCAAGCTATTTTCCCTAACAACACAGATATTCTGTTCCACCAGAAAGTATCTTGCATTTAAAATGCTCCCCCAAGTAGAAGGGTTTTATTAAAAGGCAGCTAGATGTGAAAGTAAAAGTAAACAATTTACATATTAAACCCACCTTTTTTTTTTTTTTAAATTTTTTTTTTTTTTTTTTAATTTAAATTACTTTCAAAGTATCCTTCGCAGATTAGCAGATTTAATTACCTATGACTGATGATACTGGTAAACAGTTTTGGAGACAAAGTGGAAAATGACAACTTTAATCTGTATTTTGGGATGCCTGCTACTAGTGTCAAGGTAATTACCCTGCCTTAATTCCCAGATTGCATCATGTAATTCGGTTTACATAGCTGCTGAGGCTCCTATGAGGTGGTATCGTTCAAATAAAGGACCAGACTTATCCCTAATGTAATTCAGCCTGTGATGCTAGAACTCATACAAAATAAGTCAAACACTAAATCAAACTAATTCTATAACTAGTGTCCAATGGACGTAAATTTTCCCCTACACTGAAAAAAAGTTTATTGTAATGTATACAACTACAATTACATTTACTACATCTACAATAAATTATTCATTAACAAAACACATCTGAACTGTATGTAGTGTAGGTCTACTGTTGTCATCTGTGAGTTATCATACATATATCAAAGTAAGTATGAGGCTTTGCTAATGGAACTAAACAGTGCTGAGGGTTATGGTTCATGTAGGTTAGAGGTGTCGCCAAGGTTAAGTCGGCCTATGACCTGTGTCAAAACTGCTTCCATAAAGAAAAAAAAGATGGATTATTGTCATAGGAGACTCTCTCCTAAGTGGAATAGAAGGCCCGTTATGCAGCCTCGACCCACTTCTTAGGGACACCTGCTGCCCCCCTGGTGCCTGGGTTAAAGTTGTGAAAAGAACACTTCCTAACCTTGTATGGCCCTAAGATTATTATTGATTATTCAGGTAGGCAGAGATGAAGTTGTAACAAGAAGTCCAAGGGCAATCAAGAGGGACTTCAGGGCCTTAGGATGGCTGGTTAAAGGATAAGGAGCACAGGTGATGTTCTCCTTTATCCTTCCAGTTGCAGGGAATGATGAGGGAAGAAGGAATAAAAGCCAGCAAATCAGTACCTGGCTCCAAGCCTGGTACCACCAGTAGAATTTTGTGGTTTTTGATCATGGGTTGGCTAGAAGACACCAGGCCTGCAGGCAAGAGAAAGGGTACACTTGCATCAGAGGGGTGAAAGGATCTTTGCACAAGAGTTAACAGGGCTCATTGAAAAAGCTTTAAACTAGATTTGAAGGGGGAAGGGGAGCTTGGTAGCTCAGTTATTGGTATCCCCTGGAAACTGCCTTGCATAGTTTTGCCTCATAAGCTCTTTTTATAGAAGGTTTTCTTGCTTCAGTTATTTTAAAGTATGTCATTTCACAAGGGTGAAACATTTTTTTTCCAAGGGAAAGATTTCTAAAAAAATTCTTCTTCCTACTCCTTTCAAGCAGATAAAAATATTTTTAATATCCATTTCTATACTGATCTCTTACTTCAGTTATATTTCCATGATCTGCAATTTCATCAAATATTATTACTCCAATGTTATAGTATATAGTATTGTTGTTTATAAGTTTGTGCTTTACCTATGCTTTTCATGTTTAGCTTCATATCAGTCTTAACTGAGTATTGTCAAAATACAGAATGAGCAAAATTACTTTTTATTTAGTAGGATATCTGAGGTATCTACAATAGAGGTTCTTCAGATTATTGGACAGTATGCAGAGTGGGTCTATGACAATCAGCACTACTTTAACATTTAATCTTCCTGCTCACCTTATTTCTCTTTGGGAATTTTTTTTTTCTTGTCAGCTTTTTCTTCTATGGACAGACCGTTCTTTGTGGTTAGGGTCGTGAGACAGCATAATCATGATTTTCTGCATTGCATCACTAGTTCTACAAGTCCTAAATTAGGTTTTAATTTTGTAATTTATTATTTCTGTTGTACCCATTTTTGTTAACCAATGAATCAAAGACAGCTCTGTAAATATGAATAGATTCCATGTCATTAATTACTCCTGCATAATACCAGGCTTTTTTGGCAGTATGTATCATAGTCTTAACATAATAATTTTGAATCCACCAAATTTCTCTCTGCATTCAACAGCTTTAAATAACTATCAAAGCATGTTTTCCTCAAACAAGGAAGCTAATACTCCATAACCATAATGAAAATTTCACTTAAATGCTTTATTCAGATTTTTTCAGCTATTTAAGCAAACCTTCTTTACTTATGTATATTGACTCATCCTTTAAAGCAGGTATTTTGTCTTATGTTTTCAAATTGCTTCATGTACTGTTTCATCAACATATGTATATATATACACATATATATAATTTCCTAAAGATCTTTCTTTATGAACTAATTTAATGTTTTGGTATTATTTATTATTTTATGATGGTATTTTTGCTACTTCTAAATTACTTATAATATTTTAAAAGACAAATACATACACAGCAGGTTCAGCTTCCTTTCATATAAATACATATATATATTCTGGTGATATCCAATCAACTGAGGTAAATTCCTCTGCTTTTTTAACCATGTTTTTTAGATAGAAAATGTTACAATTATTTAATTATAACCATATTATGAATACTGGTTTAAAGAGAATGAGACCACTAGCACTAGATTCTGTAGTTAAGTATCTGAGAGAAAGCTGATTAAGAATTTTGAAATATGCTTTATACAGATTCTCTGAAACAAATATAATTCATTTAAAATAATCTGTTTACTTAAATCTTTTTAACTTTATTTCTTTACAGATAATTCACGTCTGTGCAAATTTTTATAATTTTTTAAGTTATATTAATAGATATTGTTGCCAGCTTCTGATGTGCCAGCTGCAGACGTAATTTTTCTAAGCAAAGTATCTGAACTCACCTAGGCTTAACAAGCTGTTTCTCTAGCAGACAATTGGTTGTAAAGCTTTCCAAATGGCACCCTAAATGTGATATTGATGTTAGTAGCATATCTTAATTATCTTGCTTCTTCTTGTTTTAATTAAAATTCTACAGTTTCGTGATACATGTTCCTTGTTTTCACAATACTTGTGCATTCCAAGTGAAAAATCACTGGATTTATGAGGGCCTAACAGCTCTGAGAAAAAGATTTTATAATTCTGATTACCTGCATAGTAATAGGCAGATAGATGTTATGTATGCTTAATATTTCAAGAGTATTTTTAAATGCTAATATAAAATTCAGGTACGTAGCTCTAGGAATCCAACCTGAGTCTCCGACAAGACTCAGAAATTAGATGGGGAAAGGGTAAAATATAAAAATTAAAGGAAAGTGATGTAACTATAAGAACATTACAGATGCTTTTTTTTCCCCTGGCCTAGAAAATCAGCTAGCATATAGCTCTATTTTCCCTGGCCATAATAAATTTAAAGAATATGGAGATGGAAGAGAGCATAATGCAGTAATCTCTAGATACTTGTGAGTAGATACTGAAAGTTCAGACATGACTGAGGTAACACAGCTTTAAAACTTATGAGGTGACGTTAAGACAGAAACTGTGTTTGCTCTTAGCTCCAAAAAAAGTGAGATAAAATTTCTAATCATGTTTCCTCAGAAGACATGGCTTTGTGATAAATCCACTCTTCTACATGAGGCCTGAATACTCCTTGCCAATAATATTTTTTATAAGCTTTACCTTAAGTCTGTTGTAAAAATAATAAATCTTTTTTATAAGAGGTTCTACTGTGGGAGTAGGATCTAGAACGTAGATATGTTTTTACTCTTCCATTGAAGAACATCAAATTAAAGAATTAGACATCTCCTTCAAGTATCATAAATCTTATGGATATGAGCTGAGTAAAAAGTCAACTTGAAAAGCTATATCATTTCCTTTCTCAGTCTTACTCCTGTCAAAGTAGTTATACACTTCTCTGAGGAGCAGTGGATGCAAATCTCCATATGACAAATGCTGCCCAGTGTTAGGGGCTTCAGCTACTAGGATTTTACGAAAAGGGGCATCAAACTATCTCCATTGTAGTGATCAGAAATGACAGTGCCAGGACTGAATCAGTCCAAATAATTTAGGCATAGTATGAGCATAGTTAAAAGTGGGCCTTTTACTGCAACATGATATCATTCTTCTGTTCCCTGCATTATGGCAGAATGTGGTAACACCAAGTATCTCAGATCTCTAGAAATTCACAAGAACCTATGTTTAAAAACTGAGGAATTGATGGCAAAATGGAAATTATAATTAATTAAATATTTCTTGAGAATAACCATTCTGAATAATTCCCTGAAAGTTAACTTTCTACTTACACTGAGACTTAGGTGGAATTCAGCTGGACTGAATGTAACATCGAATATTCCATTAATGTGTGCATTACATTTAAAAATAGACTTTCTAATTTGTAATTGATTACATGTTGGAGAGAAAGGTTTGGTTTGGTTTGGTTATGTTTGGGGTTTTTTAACTCACAGTTGCAATAGCACAGTGATGTCATTTATACTCAGTCTGTTTTATTTTACTACAGTAATAAGCCTATTATTGTCTATATACCTTACAAAGATCATTCAACACCTGGTCAGTGTAAGAAGAAGGGCAACACTATGAAAACTCAATTTCAATAATTTGTTGTTATTCTTTCCTCATATTGCTTATTAAAGACTGGACTCTATTCTGCCCTGCTGCTGATCATGACATTTATTACAAATCTTGTATTGTTATTGCATATAGAATCATAGAATCATTATTCATAGAATAATTTAGGTTTGAAAAGACCTTTAAGATCATCAGGTCCAACTATTAACCCAGAACTGCCAAGTCCATCACTAAACCAAGTCCCTAAGTACCACATCTATGCATTTTTCAAACACTTCCACGTGTTAAATCCCACAAGTAAACTTTGATCACTCTTTCCTTTTTTTGTCTAGTGAAAACTCTCAGCTTGTAAGGTAGTCCTTACTCCTCAAATCCATCCAAAACACTGGGTTCCATGAGTTTCCTGCTTTGACTCAGACATAGATATTTTTAGCATTCACTCAGTCTCTCTTTTCCATCATATAAAATGTGACCATTTTCTTTTGAATATGTGGTCTGTTCACGTTTTATCTACCATCTTTCATTTAGTGCGAACTAAATCTGATCAGTAAATTGTATCATACTTCATGCTCCACTTGTTTTTATACAAACTGTTCTCTCCTTTCTCCCACAATGCCTTATATGTTTGAGAGGCTAAAAACTTCCAATAAAAATTAGTAATTAAATACCAGTTTCTTCACCTTTAAATGTCTCTTCAAAACATTTTAGTGGATTCAAAAGCAGACCACTCCAAAACTAATAGGTTAGAAACAATTTGGCTGCTGATGTGCTAACACCGGAGTCTGTCACAAATCATTGTTTCTTTGTACTAACTCATCTGCTTCTGTCATTTAGTTACTGCTGTAAACTGAAAAAAGCACAAAGCACCCACCATATGTTTGTTGAATGTTTATATGGCAATAAGAAAATCAAGCCTCTGTGCACAAACACAAATAATAATCATTGTAATAATCAATAATAAATAAATAAATTTAAAAAAATTCATTTCAGTAACAGAGGATTTTGTTTCTATACTGCAGAAGGTGAAACATAAAAAATTATATATTGAGTCTGAGACGGAAATTAACTGGAGCTCAAGGGCCTTAGACCCTTTTCTTTCAATATTTCTAAGTCCTGAAGTCTAAATTAGTGATTCTTGAATGGATTTTTATTTCATCTCCAATAAATTTTCTTCTGTTTTGATGTCTGTTTGCAAGTACATTTGCCAGAATGTTAGTTTGGAGTAAAGTAATTTCTTAGGACAAATAATATGAAGACGTTTCTTATTACTTTTGAAATAAGGCTTCACAAGCATTGGTATTCCATTTAGGTTTGTAATCCAAAATCAATTGTGGCACAATCAACATTTCTAACAACAAAGGCTTTGTTTGTGAATGGATTTAGGCTTTAAACAAAGGAGGATTCATCATAATTACAATTTTTTTGTGTAAACATCAATGGCGGTATTAAATCTGTTCTACTTTTAGAAGTAGGTGTTGTACTTTTTGAAAACATTTCAAAGTTTTAAAAATAATTCTCTGCTACATTTTCTAACCTTAGCTCTGAGTTTCATGTATGTAGGTAGTTCTTCCCTCTCCGATAAACGGAGGCTAAGTGCTGTCCAAATCGTTGTTTATTCCATTGCACTGTGCAAAGATTTCCCTCCTGGTATGACTATAGGGCATTTTTGAAAATTGTGGACAGTCAGGGATGAACTGAAGACAGACTTTACAGACCTAACATGCCACAAAATCCTCTCCTTGGCTCAATCCTATATAATTTGTTACTGCAATACTTATATTTTGGGGGCAAAAGACATGCACAGGGCAAGTTACTGCTGTTGACTGTGAAGACTATTGTCAATGTTTTTATTCAGGCAGGGATGATCTAGAATGAACAGCTAAAACTGAAACACAGATCCCCTGCAATGCTGGCCCTATCTCCATATACAAGTCTGTTGAATACAAACTGAGGGAATGGGAAAACGGAACGAAACGGAAAGGGAAAGGGAAGGGAAGGGAAGGGAAGGGAAGGGAAGGGAAGGGAAGGGAAGGGAAGGGAAGGGAAGGGAAGGGAAGGGAAGGGAAGGGAAGGGAAGGGAAGGGAAGGGAGGGCAAGGCAAGAGGAAGGAAAGGGAAAGGGAAGGAAAGGGAAGGAAAGGGAAGGAAAGGGAAGGAAAGGGAAGGAAAGGGAAGGAAAGGGAAGGAAAGGGAAGGAAAGGGAAGGAAAGGAAAGGAAAGGAAAGGAAAGGAAAGGAAAGGAAAGGAAAGGAAAGGAAAGGAAAGGAAAGGAAAGGAAAGGAAAGGAAAGGAAAGGAAAGGAAAGGAAAGGAAAGGAAAGGAAAGGAAAGGAAAGGAAAGGAAAGGAAAGGAAAGGAAAGGAAAGGAAAGGGAAAGGAAAAAAAATTGCTGTGATTTCAGTCTGAGTAACTTTCTAACATGGAATATAATAGCAATAATAATAGTAAAATTCTTACCTAATAGCTATGTCAGGCCTAAAATATTTTATGGTAAAGAATAGGTATCAAAGTAAATGTAGGAAATGCATATATTATGTCTGGTTCTAATGTGAAAAGTAAAATATCAGGGGGGAAACAAAATCTGATTTTATTTTAAAATGATAGCATTTTGTCCCCAAACTAAAATATTTAAACATGCATTTGCCGTGTTTCAGGAAAGCTGAAATTACAAGTTGACTTTTGGCACTTATCTCTTATGTGGAAGCATACCTGTAATGAATTTTAGGTATACCATGTCCCTGTAGAAAGACAGAAGATTATGTACATTCTTGATATTGCAGTCCATTCAGAAGACTCGATCAGTAGATGATGAAAATACAGCTTTTCAAACCACAACTTTGATTATATGTGGTAATGGCTTTTCGTAATTTAAAATATGCTATTCCTTTATTTCAACATTTAATATTTTCAAAACCAACAATATCAACAAAGATTTTTCTAACAAGTTTTGTCTGGTAAATTGGTATGTCTAAAATATGGGGGTGGGGTGGGGTGTGTGGAAATGGATGATAGCTATAAAAATGCTTATAATCCAAGGAAGGGTAGATCTAATGAAGTAACTTAGAAATATGTATACATATGTTTAGTTCCTTTTTGCTCAGTTGCCCAAATAATAAATATATAATACTTTCCTAAAATATATTTGATATATATTCTGCACTCTTACACCACGTAACAGGGAAAGTTTAAAATGGAAACATACTTTCTGAGAGAGACAGCTTTGCCTGCTTTACACTTGGTTCGTATCACGCATTCTGCTATTCAATGTGTTATGCTACCCATCTCTTCCCAGTGCTGCAGTGGATTATGTTTCATCTGTGGAGATAAGATTTGTCAGTGGGATTCTACAAAGAGTGATCACTGATTCATGTTGTTCTTTTGGATTTAATATTCTTTGAACAAGTTTGGTAAATACACAATGGCACAATTATGTGCCAACAGTCATACTACAAAGATACAGAAAATGGAAAACTCTCTTTCTTAGTCTACGGCACTCTGATTTTGGGATTCTGCTTTCTTCTCTCTGCCCCTTCCTCTTCCTTCTCTTATTTTCTTCATATATATGTGATTATTTCCATAGCGTAAGACTTAGTTAGATATGACAATGGTAATTGCCATAATTGCCATACATTGCAACCAGATGTGCTGACCTCTGACACGTACAAAACGGTACCATGTGTGCTGCTTTGATGCCAAAAAGCTTTGGTATATCTTGAGGACAGTAATGACCCCATTTCATTTCCTTTCAAGTGAACCTTGATGAGAAAAAGCATACATATTTTTCTACACCTTTTCTCATTGATGACTAATATTTGGCTGCATAAACATACATGCTAGTGGTAGGAATGTAAAGAAATATAGCAAGATTCAAATACCTGAAATATTATACCAAGAAATCACAAATCTGCTTGTGATCATATGAACCAGATTACAGTTCTAGGAAAGTTTAAGGCAAGCAAAGATGTCTTTTTGCATCAGTCATGCACTTATAATGACATATAGTTAATATTGAACCAGAAACATTTCCGTCCGGTTATTTACAATATTAGGCAATTAGACTCCAAATGAAAATGAGAAATTTATTAGGAAACAAGATTACAACAAAACAAAAAAATGGGGTTTTTTAAGTAATGTCTAAATGTATATCATCCATGTGATTACACTTTCTTCATAAGAGATTACTGTATTTGAAATATAGTCATGATATCTAATAACATTAGAAATAAACTAAATGCTACACAACAATTAAATCAAAAGAACTCAAAGGTAAAAACAAAGAAATATTCTTTATTTACATTTTAAGATGACTGGAATTAAGTTAGAAACCCAACACAATTCCACATGTGCTTGTCAAAGATTTTATTTTAAATGAAACTATGCTTTCTGAGAAAAAATGTTCTGGCTTTTTCTGCCAGTTTTACATGTAGTGTCTTGGTCATTTTGCTGAATGTGCCAGGACATGGGGAACATCTTAAACTTCTGAAGAAAACCACAATTTCAATATGCAAAAATCTTATGTCATAGAATAACTCCATGAGAGAATTGTTCTGAATGTGCTCCTGCCCAGGAGAGAAACAATTGTTATATGCTACAGCAACGTCAGAAGCAAGAAGAGAAGAAAAAGGAAAGAAAGTAAAAGATGAAATTAGCCCACAGGGTTACCTGAAGCAGACAGATGCAAGAACAGCACTCACAGGACTACTTGTTTGCTCTGAGTGAATAATTTACTGACGTTGAAGACAATTGTACCTCCTAAAGTAGAACATTTTGATTTTCTTGTAAAACAGGGGCAGAGGCAAGAGAAAGTGACTTTCTAATGATAGTATTTGAAAGTAGAGCATCCGGCAGTTGTATAGGCCGTTTTGACAAGAAAGGATGTCAATATTCTGGTACATCAGTTTGCTGTTTCTTGATATAAAGACCAATTTCTAGAATTAGTTGAAGACAGGAAAAACCCCACAGTGGACTTAGTTTTAACTCCAGTTAACTCCAGCAAAAATCTAGTACATGTTTTCTGGAGTTTGAAGGCCATTAAGGATTAGATAGTCCTCTAACATGGAAAACAATGGAAAACAGAGATGGTATGGATATTCACTGAGTTTTGGTGGATTGTGGATTATTGGAACTACTGAGTTACTTGCTTGAGTCGGTTCTTTTTATTTCTTAACATGTAGCTAAGAAACCAGAGACGTAAAACCAGAGAAAGCTCAATGTCCAGCTCCTGAAGGGAGCTGCCTGAGTAGTTTAGCTGTTCTTTTTCATTCTGTTTATTTCCTTACATTTCCTCGTATTTATTTTTTTAAATGGAGACTTTTATTTGGCCTTGAAATGTGTATGTCAAACCATTGTGTTTGCTTCAGTATGTGTAATTAAGCTCCTCCCCAGCTACCCAGGATATTGGTTAGGTGGGCCTTTCTTTTTTGTTGGAAAGAATTACCAAAACTTGATAAATCCAATTCTTTTCTATAAAGTAACAATTAAAAGTTATTTATCTCACTAATATTTGGCTTTGCTAACAAAACACCACATTCATAGCACTATTTTTCGTTACATTTAATGAAGCTTTAAGATTTTGCTGCCAATAACATGTTTTATGTAACTCCATTTCTTACTTTATCAATGAATATTTTTCAACTTGTGGCAGACATGCCTGGATCCCCTTGATTAGCTATTTTAGTAAATGAAGTCTAGAAGGAAAAGATCTCTTAGGTATATACAATTTCTGCTTATTAAATTAGTATTTTTGTTTGGTTTCCTCTGTTTTACTGTAGTACAGGTGTTTGTGAGGGTAGCTGGCATATTATTTTTGACATTAGTCACTAAAGAAAGAAAGGATAATTATGGAAATTATATTCCAGCACCTCCTCTCACCTCTTCCCAAAAGGAATGTCTGGTCTGAAAACACAGCCATAATATGTAAAGCAGTATTAGTATTTCTGCTGTCTGTGCATATTCACTTTGTATGCTTTGAAGAAACAGTATCACACACTTCGCCTTCACTTCACAAAGTACTTAAAATGTTTCATTTTGTGTGTGCTTGTTAAGTGGAATGTCATCAAGAAGTGAGGTGCTAACTTCTAACTTGCTCTGCAATTAAAACATGAAATGCAATTCTGCAAGTCTGCTATTTCGGTTATAATGTCAAGTGGTGTTTTCTTTGGGTACTTGCTAAAGTCTGACATATGACATATAGCCCCCTCCATTTGGCACAAATCATTAGACCAGTCATGTGGTTTCATGGCAGGTAGAATTATTATTACAGCAAATCTGAACCTTGCATGCTTAGAATTGGACATGCCTGTTATGTAGCATCTCCATGTATTTTTTTATCAAAGTTGGGTTTTTTTTAAATAGAAATCTTTAAGAATAATTAATATTGGTTTAGGTTTCACCTTGATTGCCTGAATGTTCAAGTTAACTGTTGCTCTGTTTTTACTCTATGAGGACATTTCTATTCAGAAGTGAGCTTTTAGCTTATCTCTTAATCAAATGTTATAATTAAGATATAAAGAATCACTAACAGTCTGAAACTAAAGCAACGATTAACTTGACCTCTTCAATAGGCTCACTAAGATGGCAATCTTTCTGAGACACCTGGGATATAACAATAGACAAGAAAAGTGGGGCAAGGGGGCATTGCAGTACAATCAGTGCGCGTGTTCCCCAAGAAAGTTCAGCTGATGATCACCAACCTGATGACCACCAAGGGTCTTGAAAGACCCCCGGGACTGAAGTGCTTATGCATATGCAAATAATTTTGAGGGAGTAGTTATGTATTAAAATTCAGGAAAATATGATGAATATGTATGCTTTGTATTATATATTGTAATTAATTAAGAAATGCTGGTCAGATAGGGGTGTATGATTTGACTAATCTCTGTCCACCCAGCACTGCAATAAAGAACGCCTGCCTTCTAAACTTACAAAATTGAGGCCAGAGGGCCTTTTGCCATTTTTTCAGTATCACAGGGACTCCATGTTACAGTATATTGACTTTAAGGCCATGCATATTATGTATGTTTATAATACCAAATGAAAATATATTTTCACTGTATTAGTAGGTATTAAACTGGTATTTATTTTAAAAAATAATATTAAATTCTGGTCCTTCGTAAGGGTTGCAGAAAATTTTATCAAACATCATTAAAAACAGGTAACTTTTTTGTATGCACTCCCTGATCAAAAGGACAGTTTTCTATTTTTTAATTTTTGTTTGCAATACTTGTTTTTAATCCAACATTCTATACCATCTGAAGCCAGGCTTTCTCTTCTTCACAACGTTTGCTAGGTAGTCAATTGTAGTTTCATAACTGATAAACTGTTTTCGTCTTTCAGCCTTAAAGTCTCTTCTGGGCTACAATTGCCCTCCTTGAGGGTTTGCCAGGCTGTATCATTGCTCCAGCCCCAATCCCTTCCCTCACTGCCCCACTCCAGCATGTCCTCTGCACTCACAGCTGCAGGCAGAATACCATTTGAAAACATCTGTATTAATGGTAGCAAATGTACTAATGAATCCTACAAAAGACAAACATTTTGAAGTCTGAGGGATCTTTGACCCTGACTAATCTCCTGACACCTAGTGGGGAGGATGAGAGAACCAAGGTGTACAACAGGCACAGCTCATTTATTGCATAGGTCATAAAAATGCATAGATTTAATGATTAGTGGAGTAATGATTTATTTGGACTACTGAGGCACATTCAAACAATCAGGAAGGAAAGTCAATTATAACTATAATTATATCAGATCAGTGTTATAATATATTCAATTATAATAGGACAGGATTTAGCTTTAAAACTGTGTGGTGATAAGTGTTCAGACCCTGGGAAAGAAGCTGGGCCATTTACTCTGCTGGATTGACTTTTGATGTGAATATTCACATCAAAAAATTGATTCTCATTTTGACTGATATATTACAAGACAGTAAGAAAATCCCATTTCTTTTCAAGATCACATGTTTGATCTCAGGTGTGATTCTGCTGCCTGAAAAATACCTGTTGTCATTTGCCGTGTGTCATGGTTTAACAACAGGTGATGCAGGGTTAAACATACAGGTGAGCAAGTGAGCTGATCACTCCTTGACTCTCACTTGACAAATCAGCCTATGGAAGGGAATCAGGGAGTATTGGCTGGTGCAATATTGCCACCCATGCACTATTGTGGTAAAAATCAGCACCTGCTGTTCTTCAACTTCCAGCAACCCCACAACAGAAGGGTCCTCTGAGACCTGTTGTCTCATCTCTCAGTTGCAACATCTCTCAGTTGCCTGAGAGCAACTGCTTGAGTTCCTTAGGGTAGGAACTACTTCACAACTGAAACATCAGTGTGTTATCAACATTATTCTCATATTAAATTCAAAACACAGCACTGTACCAGCTAGTAGGAAGACAAATTAACTCTTTCCCTGTAGCAACCAGGACACCCTGCTTGTCAGTTTTTGACTTATCCTGATATTTACAACACGGGGGTGAAAAGAGATTTGTGTCCTTCTAGACTAGTAACTTATAGCCAGGAAGGATACCCCAGGACATCTCAGCTATCCTTACCTGTACATCAAATCAGACAACTGGGCTGCCACAGCTTTCCTTTGCCCATGAACACTTCAATGTGGATGCTTAATGTATTTTAACATCTGTTAGTTTCAAAGATCGAGGTAAATTCCTGATACTGTTAAATTAATGAGAATTTTGCAATTGTAATGCCTGATGTAAAACATACTTTTCTGAATAGTTTATTCAGAAATGTTAGCAATTTGAGATATACTGCACAAAGTTACTATGGTACAGCAATATGAATAAAAAAGAAACAGCTCTGATTTCATATGTAAAATTAGGAACTCTGTGCTAATCTTCATCACTCAGAAATGAGAACTTGAAGAACGGTAGATTATCGATGAATGTGTCAACTCACTGCTTCGTAGCAATCAAAAAAGCAAAGGAAATATTGAGATAGTAACAGAAACAAAAAAAACAGTAAGAGAACAAACCAAAAAACTTTGTCATTCCACTGTAGAAATCCATAGTTTTGCCATCTCTAAATATGTTGAACACTAGGGTATTCTCCACCTTAGGAAGGACAGAGCTGAAATGCTAAAGTTTTGGAAAAGCTGACAACTATGATCAAAGGCATATAATGGAATTAGATTAAGGAATGTCTGAACAACCTAGGGATGTTTGGTCCAGAAAAGGGATGAGTGATAGGAAATCACACACACACACACATGCGCACGCACCCCCCCACACCCCCCCCACACACGGAGCCCACCCCACCCCACACACAAACACCCAATCAGGAGTGCTGTGGGGAGATGATAGAGATAAGGAAGCCCTTGTAAACGTTGGCCAGCTCAGAGTTGTTGTGGAAAGAAATTCTCAATTTAACGATAAAGAGCTGCCAGTTGTCCTGAATTCTTAGCCTGTCCCAGAATGGACTTTGTCGACAGGAGTCTCCAAGGGCCTCACAGCAGAAAGTGTAGTGGCATGTTCCATCTTTAAGAGAAAGCTTTTTCTATGTGAAATAGTGAAAGACTGGGGCTTTTTTTGTGGGTAGTAGCATAGTATACTACACAATTTTGAGTTGTTTTCAATTTACTTTTCTGTCAAAATTACTTTAGGGGTAAAAAATGTTAAAAAGTATTTTAGAATTATTACCTACTTGTTCCCAAGAAAGTATGATTTCTTTGGTAGATCACTTCTTTCCCCTATAAGAACAGCTACTCTACAGCTTCCATTTAAGAAGTCTTGCAATTTAGACATAGAAAACACTTTAAAACAAGTCTTTTTTTCTGAGCCGGCATGAAAATGAAGGGAAATTTTCAATTTGAAAAATTTTAGTACACAATATTTTAGTATTAATGTATTGTGTATTTAAAAATGAACCACTTTTCTCTTCTGGGTTTTCTTGTATTTTTGAAGATGGTTAACATAAAAGGAAGGATTTTATCCTAAAGAAAAAGTGTCAATGTCATGGCAGTAACCATTTTTAAAAACTCTCAAGTTACTTTGCTTTTAGTTTTCCTCATGCAGATGGGGAAAATAAATATGTTGTAAGTACAAACTGAGTCCTCATAGCATGTTATGCCAATGACTTTGGAGAAGCTATTAAGATCTCGGTAGGAATGGTGCAATCATTATAATGAAGCCTTTATTATCTCTATCATCATTACTGTTGTAAAGCTTTCTTATATACTGTACATTCTTTTTATTTTAATTATTTGTGTTAAAGGCATCAAATAAGCAGAGAAAACATAAACACACCCACCCTCAAAAAAGACCCCTTCATCATGTGTTTTTGAAGTTGTAAATCAAACTAAGTGATATCTTATTTGTAACAAATAAATCCTTTAGACATCAAATAACATTTGTACTTCTAGTATTAGACAAAATATTTTTATACTGTTTATGACTATGTCTTACTGGCTATGTGAATCATAATTTCTGCCAGAAAGAGCTAGCAATCCAAATAAATATGACAGACAAAACATGGAGGAAAAAATACACTCGGCAAGGACATTTTGGAGTTATGTATGCACACAGATAATATAGGTGCCAGATAGAGAAATAGTGCTTAAGTAATATTAAAAGAAAAAAGCAAACATACAGATTTTGTAACATAATATTGAAAATCCTTCCATGGACAAAAGGAAAGACATCATATATTTAATCAAAGATTTCTTTTTAAACCAATTAGTGTTTTAATAGTTGAACAGTTCAAGCTGTCTAACTAAAATAAGAAGCCAAATTAATATTATTGTTAAAACTGTTAAACAGAAAATCCTTCAAACATGCTATTATCTACCCCTTTTTTTTTGTTTAATGCATATACTACCAGTATGCTCTTGAGTGCCAAAGTCAACACATCCTTAGGAAGAAAGGAGGGGATGGTTATGGCAACCTATATCCTCAGATGTTAATTTTGAGAGTGTGATATGGACTCGGGTCTGTTATTCTTATCACAACCCACTTCCTTCTCCTGGGCTGCCAGCTGCATCTTGGCAGTGGCCTCTAGAGGGGTGTTACCCTCTGTCACCCACAGAGCTGAAGGAAAATCAGGGGAAGAAGCAGTCACTGGGTCCCAGTGCAGTAATTAAACCAGACAAACCCAACTCAGGACAAGGTGAGGTTGAGCTTCTGCACCACCAGGTCTGCACAGAGACTTTACTGTTTAAATAGTAATAGTGGAAGTCATGCTTAGCAGGCTACAGTAAATGCATTACTGTAGTGCAATACTGTGTGCATTATGATGGAAAGATACTTTTAATCATGACAGGTATTCAAAACTTGCAAACACTAATAAAAAATTATGTTTGTAATTTTTCTAGGAGTAACAGCTAAGAATTTTAAAAGGAATATGAAGGTAAATAATATATCTTTCAGAAAAACAATTTTTGGAGACAAAGAAAGAAAAGCTGTTAAAAAACAAAGCTTTGGGCATTCAAAACAAAACTTGAGCAAGTACTACCACAATACTAAATACAAAATAACCAAATGCCTGTGAGTACACATGAACATGTGTCCTTGCAGGTGTATGTGTGAAAATTTTAAAAAAATAAAGCACAATTCTTCATTAGCAAAGAGAGATATTAGACAACCTAAAAGAATGTTTAAATCTCTCTTTTTAATTTTTTGTCTGCTTTTTAATGAACTCTTATTTATTACCCCAGCATTAATTTATAAGTTGTTAAATAATTACAGTGTGATTGTTCAAGTAAATAGCGGATACAATTAGAAAAAGGAGTATTGCATGCTCATGAAATGTATTTTCTAAATGTATGGCTGTACAATAAGCATAATTTCATTTCTGTCCTTAAAAGTTTCCATCTTTTATACCCATCTTTCTTGCTATCCTCCTATTTTTCTTACTATGTTTAGCTCAAATCACTCAGCTGAACACAGTAATGCCCTTTTAGATTCTATGACATATCTTACTTGATTTCCAGCTTTCCCCAGAAAACCCCAGTCTCCTGTAAGACCCTGTCACCTGCCAGTCATATGTGAATGTCACACATAAGGTATCTCAAATGATAATCAACATTTACTTTGATATAACTGAATAAAACACTTCATGACATGTTAGAAACTGCATATCTAACATAATGAATGTACCTTTTATATTAATAAAACACTTTTTTATTATATGGGGGCTTGTCTATGGATCTACTTCTCTAATGGAACTTCTGTTTCTCCACTGACTAGACAGAGACAAATAGTTTGCATGAGATACATAGCTTTTAGATAATTAAATTGAATGTCCTAGAATTCCATATTAGACTCTGTAAACTAGTTGAGACAGCAAGTGAATGCAAAGATGCAACACTGTGTTAAAACTAAGATGTATAACGTCCTATTTTGTCTGATGCATGTGCAAAATTTCAATGAGGAAAGATATATTAAAGTGTTAGATTTATTTTCCTACTCAGTGTCTCAGGAATGGTGGGGGTATAAACCTATCAAGCCATAGTAACAGCAAAAGCAATGTTTTTCTGAAATTTCAGGTTGTGAGTGAGTAAGCTTGACTTGGGAGAACATAATATCCACTAAATAAATAGTTCATTAATTTATAATAGTTTATCTGCTAGTTTGGCAGATGGGCTTCTGCAAAGCAGAAAGAAGAAAAAAATGCCACTATTACTGTCTAAGAATAGAATTAGGAAGGGAAAGAAAAAAATCCATGCAGAAACAAGGGTGAAGTAGTACAGCTGTCTATTATACACCTACAGATTCTTTCAAAGGCGCTGGTTATTCAGACACAGGAGTGAGAGAGACCTACTAGTGATTACATTTTAAATACACTGTAAGTTTATACCTTATTTACAAAAGAAGACTTTCTAAAAATATCTTTGAGGGGAAAACATTATTAAAGTGATAAATATTAAGGAACCAACAAAATAAGGGAGCTTTAAGTCTTCCTCCCTCTGTAAATGCATATATTGAGTTCCCAAAGCAGACACAATGAAAGAGAACTGTAAACCAGGCCAATCTTATTACTCCATGAAAATCATCCATTCTTTGATTTTAGTATTCAACGTAGAAATTGTAAAAAGATTTGGTAAAAAGTGGATTTCACAGAATCCAAATGTAATTTAGAGGGTTGCAGATAAAATAGATATATTACTTTGCTTCCTTCAATGACTGTTGATTTCTTATGAAATGTCTGTGGCATTTAATAAAATTTCACTCAGGTTTGTTTTTGTTTTTGTTTTTGTTTTTTTTCATCTAACAACTCTATATATTCACTGCTTATACACCATCAGCATTTTCAATATATGTCCAGCTAAAATGAGTATTTTTTTCAATTAGTGGCTATATAGAAATATTTTCCCCAGTGTTAACTTTCAGCAACTGAATGTTTAGAACAGTATATTATTGGTTTTATTACAATGTTTCCAATTTTCTTTTCCTGTTGGCATATTGAAATATTAGATTAAAACCTAATAAGTCATTCTATCTCTTCTATTGCCACCTGAATGTAAAGCTAAACAATATATTTAGTAGTATTTTGTTTAAAAAATAGAGCATATAAACCCAAATGAGTATCTTCAGAATTGTGTATATGAAGTGTTAATGGGGAAATAATGTCTTATTTTTTTTAACTTTATATATGAAGTCGATGACCCTAAAGTACATAGGATGATGCCACCACAAAATGTAACCTGTTGATTTGCATTGAAGAAAAGGATGATCCTCTTTCCAGTCCTTTAAAGGTTGGTAAAATGGGACACATAAGGGGAACAGTAGAAAATTACTTGCTTATGATATTATCTTGGTGCAGATACAGATTTTTCTGGATACTGAGTCAGGCTCATATGATCTAGAATTAGCTCAAAAGGCGTATAGCCAAGCTACAGAATCATATAGCCTAAGCTAGAAAATCTGAGCAGCAAGCTTAGGTGTGTCACTGTACTGAGTGTCAGTAACCAGCTTTTTTGGTAGCTGTGGAGGGTGAGCTGCAGAGGTGGCCTCCGTGAGAAAAGGCCAGGGACCGCCCCTGTGCCAGACAGCTGGGTCCAACTGGCTCTGCAACAGGGCACACTCAGCTCATCTGCCAGGCTGGGGGTACCCCTGTGAAGCATATTTTAAGAAAGGGCAGGAGGAAATGACAGAAAGGGAGAGGTGGATGGAATGAAGAGTGAGTAAGAACAGAGGGAAAGCCAAGGTCAGAGGAGGAGGAGGAGAAGGAGGTGGTCCACAGCACAGCAGCCTGTGGAGGCTCTCACACCAGAACAGATTAATAGAGAATCACATTCTTATATCCACATTCCATTAGATGCATCTAAGATGCCATCATACACATATACTAGATTTTGACTTTTAATAGCTATTTTTAGGAACATTTTTCAAAATTAGTTAGAAAAATTAATTCAGTCTCATTGATTTTAAAAGAGGTGGGAGAATTATTTTATCTTATTTTTTCAGCTGATTTTTAGTCTATTAAGGAACATTAGCTGAAACTAGAATTGCATCTGCATATCTGATTTTTTATTATTATTTGTATTCCTCCTTTCACATAAAAATCCCTTTCAAGTATTCTCAACATTCCTCTTGTTAATCCTTAGTAAATTAATATGAAGTTAGTTACTATCCTTTATCTCCAAGCTGAATTAGCAAAATTAACATTTATAGCAACCATTAAATTTTATTATAAATAAGCATATTTTACAGATAGCAATTTCAAATCAAAGTGTCTTTGTCTTATTTAGTATTTACTAATTGTCACTTTATACAACCAATATTTGTAAAGTAAATAGTTCTACTCAATTTAACTTCATTAATTATGCACTGCATAATTATGCCTTTTTCCCTTGAAAGAAGCAACTGCAATAGAGAACAGGAGTCACAAGTCTTTCCACGTCAAGTTAAAACCCTAAAATGAAGCTACCTAATAGCAGTGATGACTTAACCATTCACAGATGGGTTTTTTTTAATCATTTCTATTAAAAAAAAAAAAAAGTATTACTTAATTTCCATTTTGTTTGACCTACAGCAATTTCCTTCATGAAGACATTAACATTTTGAATCCATATTTAAAAACATCTTTCAGCAACCAATCTTATTTGAAGTTGCTGGCTTTCAGCTTTCTGCTCACAATTCTTATGCATTTAAATAATTTTTACACTAATTAAAAATATCACCATATGAAAAATTATTCTGTTAATCTATATAGATATAAATGTATAACATTGTGAGTAGGTTAAAAGCTCATTATGAAGATGTTCTCATGAAAGCCTGTGATGCATGATTTAGTGATGTCTTCTTTTGAAATATATGTAAATTAAAAAAATCATATAATTTAAGTAAAAACCTGGTTAATTGGTCTAGGTCTTGAGATATTTTATATTCACAGATGCACTTTGTGGTGGGAAATTCATAACATGAAAAGGAAAGACTTATTACTTTCTATAGTTTGAGGTACCATTATATGAACATGTTTGCGATTCCCCTAGATACAAGACAGAACATGGTGAAATTCTAGCATCTCAGAATAACAGGTAAGTATTCAGCAGGTGATAAATAAAGTATCTTTTTCTTTCCGTTTGCCAAAATTTGTGACAAATTCCTGGGGAAAAAAAATAAAATAAATCCTTACTTGTATATGCAGAAAACTATTTCCATTTCTTCCATTGGAACAGAAATAATTTCTCACAGAGTATTACATACCTGTCTGCTATGCATGGAGAAAATACAAGGAGAGGTGACAGTTCACAAAGGGATAGCTGTCAGAATATATGTGTTCAACAGATTTGTGTCTTTTCTCTATCCAGCCAAACTATATCTCCACAACCAGACATAAAGGACATAGAAAGGTGTGGGTGGAAGTGTTAATGGGCAAGAAAGAAAAATCCAAAACCCCTTCAGCAGAGCTGTCTATAGGAAGCACACCCGACTAGAATAAATACATCAGTTGTTGCCTTTTGGGATAATCTCTGCCCAGAGAGCACAGGGAAAAGTACTAATTGCCCTGTTGCTGCACTGGATTTGGTTTACATGACAAGGTTTTGAGGAGCTGAGGGCTCCAAGTGTAGCCTCTGTGAGAACAAGCCAGGGGCTGCCCCATACATCCAAATATCTGAAATCTTTTGATTTTTATTCTTAATATTTACTTTGAGGAGCAATAAAATAGTTCTCCCACTCATGTCCGCTGGTGATGGTCATCAGTAAGTGATTTCCCTGTCTTTATCTTGACCAGCTAGGTTTTTAATCTCATTTTCTCACTGCCTCCTGTTGAGAAAAGGGCATGGGAGAGCAGCTGGGTAAGCATTTGGAAACAAGCCAAAGTCAACCCACGACATGCACTTTGAAGTAAAATATCTGCAGTATAGTCACAATCTTGTTTCTACCACATTAAGTTACCATATAGTCTTGTATAGCATATAGTCTACATACACCATGCACAACTATAAGGTTATCTTTGCATTTTTGCAATGTCCCCAAATCACAAATAATGAAGAACCTAAAATGGGCATAATGAGGTACCGGTCAGTTCAGAATCGTCTTAACAGAAAGAGTACTTCAAGCTAGAGCAGTTTTGTTTCTTATCACTTTCTCCAGCCAAATGGCATTCATGCTCGTACAGTTGTATTTGTACAAAATTAGGAGGTAAGAATCAGATCTGGAATACAAAGAGAAAATTCTCATTAATTATGTTTTACTCTAAAGTTTGGAGAGGTGTGTGCCAAGTTTCTGCAAGAGAAAGCAAACTTGAAGAAAAAACTACAAAGGGAATTTCAGTAAGTTGTTTTCTTTTCTTTGTTACTAACAACCTAATGATCAAGAGTCAGAAAAAGGATAATTCATAAAATAAAATATTAGGGAGAGTCTGAATGCAGCTGCCTGACAAAGCTGACATTGCCATACCTCTATGACCTAGGTCCAACTAGTAATGAGTTGCATTCCTGGTGGGCACATGCACAGACAGAATGTATGCAACACATATATAAATATACAATTTTATATACATATAGACACAACTGGTGACGTAGATCAGCACAGGTAGACATACTCAGCACTCACACAGACACAAGCTGCACAAGGGTCCAATCGTTCTACTTGGTCTGGCTGGTCAGGATGAAGGTCTATTAGTGGTAAGTATATATGTAACACATATCTACAATGTGGCTTTCTCCAGCACTTTCATTCAGACACTCAGCATGCCCAGTAGCTGTCCCTGAATGCTGGTCTCCCCAGTTGCTAGCATCTAGCCATGCAAGCCTCAGGACCATAGCAGCTCTCCAGCTGCTGGTACAGATTGTCATGCACACACACACAGAGAACTGGCTGATACTACACTGGTCCCCCAAAGCCAGACCCTCTCATGATCTCACCCTTAGAGACACTCCCTCCCCCCCGCTCCCCCCCGCCTCCCCTCCCAGGCCACATCACCTACTTGCCAGCTTGTCCAGCTGGATCATTGCTAATGCCCCCACACTCACATGCACACTTGCTCCAGGTGCTGCTCCACGGATAAATGGGTTCTTCTGACTGGGGCTCTCACTCCAGTTCCTGGCACTCAGGCCTCCATACAGACATAAGCAAGATGGACACCCTCACACAAGAAAAAAATTAGAAATAGAGTTTAATGAGAAGACAAGGCAGACTGTGCTGATCAGCATAGGGCACAGCCAAACAACTGTACCAAGCTCTCTCTGATGAAATTTTGTTACCGCCATGTGGTATAGTCTGTTTTAGCTTTGTAACTATATTGTTTGTTTCACTATAATTGCTACAGAGAGGTTACTAACCAACCTTAGTTGTGTAATTTCATGCCAAAAGGGAGTCATCTAAAACTTCTGGTTGCTGAGAAGACTGTGTGGTAGCTGGGAAGACCGTTGTATAATCACCTAATGAAATAAACATGGACTTTACATATAAGGGAGGTAGATCGAGGTTCAGTGTTCGGTCAGCTGTTATTATAGGGTCATCTGTTGTTTGAGACACCTTAGAAGACTCTATAATACTGGTAAGGAGCATGCACACTGCTTAACATAGTATCACCTATTGAATGAATATGTATGATTTTTCTGAGAAATGTAATGCATACACATATGTGTAGACTATATAATTTTGCATGAATGAAACATACGGCGTGCGCATTAGGTGGAGCAATTCCCCATGCATCCAGCACTGCAATAAAGGAATGCCTGCTTCTTAATGCTACATTGGTGTTAGGAGTTTTCTTATTCCTGATTTTGGTGACAATGTGACAGACCCCTGTTGGGGTTTTTTTGTCCCCTTATCCTTCTATTTCCCCATGCTTCTTCCCCCCACAAACCAAGATCCTCCCTTTCTCTGCTCTTAGTTCTCCCCCTACATATCCTGTAATACATTTTGTGCAATCCCAAAATATTTTTCTCCATGCATCTGACACCCAGTTGCAGTTACCCCCACTCCGAAAGGTGTTCCAGTGTTGACTCATCATGGTGAGTGTTGCAGCTGGACACCGGGACTATGGCTTTCCTGGGATAGCCCTGGGAGGGGCCTGGAAATACTGTCCCTTTCTCTGAGTCTTTAATTTGGGTTCTCACCTGCCTTTGGATGCCTTTCTCCTCTGAGTTTGTGGAGATGGATCTTTGACAGGCTGATGGCTCATGGGATGGGCCTGGGAGGAGCAGAGGCAGGGTATTAACTGGGCTTCCCCTCCCTGCCATTTTCTCTGTGTGCTCCTTTGTGAGTGTCCAGATGAGATTTTAGTCCCATAACCTAATAGAAAATATGAAAGTTGTACATGACAAATATAATGTAGATCTGATCTTGCTTTCATTAAAGTTAACAGAAGTTTTACCACTAGCTTTAGTGAAAGAAAATTTGTTCCTGTATGCTCTATGGCTGAGATGAAAGCTGTGTAACATATCTTTTAAAATGGAAAGAAAAATTGTTGGCGTATGCAATTATCCTTTATACCTATAATTACTTTGGCATTCCAAAGAAGAAGAAAAAAATTCAAACAAAAGTATAATAGTAAAATTGATTAATTTTCAATTTTGAGGGATAATTTATTGCAAAAACTGAAAGGCTATTAAAGAAGTTCATTCAATCTCAGAATAGTGTGCTATTAGGACATTTAATTGCTGCTTATAAGAAAACTTGTAGAGGATATTATGAGAGATTTATGATCAAAATCCCAGTTTCTTTCTGATCACCCTTGCATTACACAGAGAGAATTATTTTCTTCCAAGTAAGAAAAGGCACTAAATGATACACGGAGAAAAGAAATTGTGATGGTGTGACCTACAATCTTTTGCAGAATATTAGTGACTTCCTTTCTAACTGGCTGGTGGTTGGCTGTGTTCCATATCACAGAGTATCTTTCTGCAGGTTAAAGCATAATCCCAGAAGTTAGGAAATTGCAAAGTATGAAAAAATTTAATAGGGAACCTTGTAGGACAAGAGTGAGAAATGCATGGTCTACTTAATCATTTTGCTTGTTTATTCCTTGTACAATGCAATGCACTAGGTGGTCAGGAATTAATTTTCTAGCCATTAGTCACAGGACACAAGTAATTAGAATTGAATTGCTACAGTACTCTGCAATGTGAATAAGAATTACAGTATGAGAACACTGGAGTCTTTCTCTTGAGCTCATAGAATTGACACTGTCAATAACTGATGTGGCCAGCTTTAATTCTTTAATATGTGTATCATCTAAACAACACCACAGAGCAGGTTTATGCTCTTTCATTTGATTATACTTGGGTAATTAAGGTCAAAAAGGATAAGATATTTCTATCTTTCTAGAGTACAGAAATACTGATTTACCTTACTTTCTGGAGCACACCTAGTACTAGACAGTTCAATACAATCCCTTCTCAGCTGGTCCCCTTTGAGGATCAAGGATTTATTAAGGTTAAATTAAAACTTAATAAACAAAAACCCAAATAAATAAATAAATCCAAACCTTTATTAAGGTTTGCCATCTGATCCTGCGGCAAGTGACATGGCACAACCCACAACCATATGGAATTTTTCTTCCTCAAAGCAAGCTAAGTTTTGTTAAGGACATTTCCCCTGACCTTTCATAATTTCAGACTTTGCTCAGGCATTATTTAGCAGGATCCTTCCTGCCTGAGTCAGAATCATTCCTGGTGCTGGCCTCGAAATTAAATGGTGTAGACAATTTTGTCCCAGTGCATGGACCTATTTTCTGGTCTTGGTATGTTGTACTAATAATAACCTTGTTAATGAAACAAAGAAAGGTTTGGTGATCATTTCTGCATCAGAATGAATCAATGTTACTGAGAGACATCCTTGTATGATACACATTGTTCTGTTGAATGTGCCATATCTTCTTTAATATTGGTACCATCATCTGGGATGCTGTTTCTAAACAGAACATTACACATGAGTAAATTATTGTAATTTAAACTGTTAATTTTAAAATGTATTCATTAAGGCAAAAAGACTATCATTCTTCAATGTGTTTACAGATTATTAGCCTTACACAGATCTTCATGAGCATTCCAGGTTTAGATCTTGAAAAGACATTACTCACATGCTCTTCTGAACTAAAATACTTATCTGAACTAAGTGTTATTAATCTCTAACCATCAGAACATATAAAACTGTGCTTTTTCTGTTATTTTTCTCACTTTGTAAGGTATTTGAAATCATTAAGATGGTAGTATCACCAGATTTTTCTTTTCTATTATTATTTTTTATTTCTATTATTATTATTATAAAGGTCTTAACCATATCTTGGCACCAGCAAATAGTGATTGCGATATTTGTGTTCTTCACCTTTGCAATTAGTTTTCAATGTACTCATTCTTTTCCTTACTTCCCATACGCTTTCTAGCCATATTCAGACACAAAAGCTGCAGGAAAAGTTATATTTCAGTTTCCTGTTCTTGCAACTGGTTTTAGATATTTGAACTCTTGTACTATATGTATATAATCTTGCTACTGATTTCAACAGCAGTTTAATCAAGAAAAAAAAAATGCAGGACAATGGCTAAGTCCTTTGATTTCTCAGGTTTACCCATTCATGAGTTTCATTTAAATTCTGTATGAGAAAATACTAGCCTAGCAGTTTTGACAGGTAATAGAAATGCAGATATTAGATTCATATTTCAGTCAACATCAGTTACTGCACTTGACTTATTTTCCTGTGTCTCAGACTGTAATCCTTCAAGTATTGCAAATGCATACAAGATAAACATTTTGTTGATCTACAGTTAGACATTGTCATACCGAAGGATCAAATGTTTACTTCCACCCCCTAATTACAAAACACTTATTTTTATTTTTATTTTTCAAAACTTGAGAAAAATAAATCTTGCTGTGAACTCATTTTATAACTATAATTATGGCAAATTACATAATTATGAACATAAATACCTTCAATCATTTTTTGACAGCCTGTAATTACGTAATTGCAGTCTGAACTTATGTGATTGCAATGCACAAAGCTGTGTAATTATTGCATCTTTATAGAATTCATTTATAACCCTGGTCATTGTTTTTCAAAGGAGGTATTTTATAACCATAAGATTGTTTAACATCTATGTTGTTGTATGTTTGTACCAATGCATAGAAAATAGTATAAACATTTATGAAATCTCAGTTTTAACCCTTCCCAAAGTAAACCCATGTGCATACCTGAAGTACATGCCTAAACCTGGGCAAGTTATTTTAAATAAGTCTAACATTACATTTCACAGGTAGTACCACTTGAACGAATGCAGTCATTTTTGTATTTAAATCCAGACATGAATTTAAATATCCTGCAGAATTAGGGTGTCAGAATTTGTCATTGTAGTCTTCTAAAGTACCTTGTAAAGATTACAGTGACAGTATTTATAATAAAAAAGTATGAGTAATCATTCTTAGTCTAGTCCTTTAATTCCTTTTATTTCACTTCAGGATTTATAATTTTAAAACAGTGTTTTTGCAGATCACAAGAGTGAAATGAGATTTTAATGTTCCTTATGTATATCTCAAGAAGTTGTTTTAGCTTCTAAGATTGGTTACTTTTTCTATTTAAATAGCATTCACTGTTCAAGAATATAAAAAATTGCCATCCTTGCCCTTAAATTCTTACAGATAACTTTTACATGTGATGAATGGTTAAGTAAATTAATATCTAAATTTTCATAGCAGCTTCCAGTCGTAATATTTGAATTATTTATATCCATTTGAAATATTATATTGGAATTAATTCAGAATAGAAAAATAAAATAAAAACAAACAAACCCAAAACCAAACCCCAACCCTTTCCCAGTTTCAAATAAATTTTGTTCTGAAAACACTACCTTAAAATGTCTGAGTGTCTTTCTGCATCCTGGTTATAATTTGGCTAAGAAATAGGTCACTGAAAAAAAATCAGGCTCTGAGAAAAGATTTTAAAAGGATCTGAGGTGCTAATAAATACTTACATATTGTATCTTTGTCTCTTGGAGTCAGATTTGTATAAAAGAATGTGTTACCTGTTGTGCATCTCATATCCTGCCTTCTGGTTTGATCTGCTCTGTTCTGCAGGAAGAGGTCTTCACAAAACAAGGAGGAAAACAAAATGAAAGAAGCAAAAGGAAGAAGCAAAAGAAGATAACAAAAGAAACAATTTGGAGTTCTATATCTAAACTGTAAATTAAGTGATGCTGAAATAAATATACTTCTATTTCAAGTGAACATTACATGACAGTCAGCCTTCTGAACAAGAGAGGATTTTGAAGAATTAAGTGAAGAAGAGCATGCTTTTCCTTTTTGGCCAACATAGCTTTTTCAACAAATGAGCTACAAAAATTGCAGGGCTTTTTGTACATATTTAGTATTAAGGCATTAGTGTTTAGCAGGCAAGCTTTGTTCATTATTTGTACATTTATTATATGTACAAAGTTATGCAGAGTTGCTGGAGACCAAATGAAAGCTAATGCAATGTATAGATAATATGGAATGTTATGAAAAGATGCAAAACAATTTTACAAGAAACCAGGGAATCTAGAGTTTGAGAGAAGTAGGATAAAGCTTACATTACTAAAGATCTGCTCATGCAAAATTGCAGTTATGAAAACAATCTACTGAGCAATATTCTCTTAATTCTGAAGAGTTCTTTTAAAAGCATAAAGCAGACATGCTATGGCCTTATGAATGTTTAAATTGTAACCATACCTAAATAATTTCAGTCATAAGTGGTTTCATTGTTTTATTCATATGAATCCATACTAAAAGAATTATGTGACTTCTTAATAACACATATTATATATTTATAAGTATAGCCTTCTGGTTTGTTTCTTAGGTAACATGACATAATGCATACTAGCTACTGATAATACTGTAAGTCACAGATCAGCTAATGTAATGATACTTAGCTGTGACATATGTAGATAGCCTTGCTAGGATCAGTGGCCAGCATATCCTCTAGACCTGGCTTGACTACTCTCCTGGATAAAATTAACCATGTACAAAACTGTTTGTTGGAATGGAGCACAGAAAAAAAGAGCACTTTTTTCCACATTTTTTCTTGCCTAACATTCCTCATTCAAGCAACCTTGTCTATTAGATATAAAGTGCTAAATAAAACTTCCTGGATGCACTGTTTATTATTCTCTATGAACCTCAAAATACCCTATGTTAGGCAGATGAAAAATGAAAGACCTTGCTGACTTAAGTTACTTACAAGTTCAAAGACAAGCACAGCGAAGAAAACATACATTGAGCAACTCAGAGCACACAATGTTCCCAGTCTATACTTTCCTCTGCAAATAGGAGATGACCTTAAACAACAATTGTAGTCTGTAATTGTGAGGCAAAAGCTCACAATAATAGTATAAGTGCTTTGAAAATTACCTTTAAATGTCTGTCTTCTTACAAGTCTTTTCAAAATTCTTTTCTGTCCCTGACTATTCAAGGTGTCTACTAAGCTATGTAGTTCATCACCTAACATATTTTTCTCATCTTATTTTCTACTTTCTTCTTCTAAATGTCACATTTTAAATGCATGAGCCATGACAGAAAGTACTTTATTGCTACCACATGGCTTTAATCTTAATACTGCAACAAGACTGAATGGAATTTTCATCTACATTAGGCTCACTAAACTAAATAGAAAGCTGAAGACTTAGTCCATTCCATTTTCTTCTTAATTTTCAGGTGTTATTTCCAGATGTCATGTCACCAGCTTGTACTTATGAAACATTTTGTTATCAATTAGCAGTCTTAGCATCTTTAATCCTGAACTGCATGTGATTGTGTTACTATTAATAGCCATCTAAAGAATTACACTTGAACTGGGCTTCCGATTCAACATATTTTGTCTATCAAAATGTTTCCATGAAATTTAGCTATCAAAATTAAACATTTCAGCTACAAGTTGTCTGGTCCTGTAAATTCCTGCAGAATCCAAATACTGCAGTTCCAGTTGAAGACTGCCAGGAATAAGGCTGTTCAGTTTTGCAGGAGGCTCAGAAAGCTTTAGAATATAAATGGAACTTCTTTTATTAATCTATAGTAACAAATGAGATTGGATCTTGCTCTAAGAACAAGCAGAACAATTTATTCACATTAGGAATATATAGTAATCTTAGGTAAGCACGTGTATCCTTTCCTTATTTAGAAAGCATACACCAGTAAAATCAACATATTTACCACAAAGAAGAGGTTCTAACAGAATGTCTGGCCATTCTATAGGACAGAAAAAACTCCAGCATAGGAGTCATGGTTGTGTTCTAGGACTGTAATACATTGAGTTGGAGTGCATAACTAATGGCAAATTCAGGAAAATGCGGTGTCACAACAAATAAGACTTAATGAGATCTTGCAGTTACTAAGGTAGGCCTTTTATTAAAAGCTGTTTCAAATGATTGGAAAATACATGTTTTAGAAAAAGGTTTCCAAAGTCTGCACAGTTATAGCTTTAAAAGTGTTCAGCAAGTTCATTAATCACCCAAATTTACATTTGCCTTCTGCAGCAGAGGTCCTAGAAGCATTGCAGCCTCTCTGACTAAAGGCTCATTTGCCAGCTAATCAGCTATCGGCTGAATTATGTCTGCAGTGTTTTAGACCACATAATACATAATACAAGACAAAATATTCTGAGTAATTAATAACATACTTGTTGGTTGTAGTTTTGGGTCACTGTGTTTTTAAAGTATTTAACATTCCAGTAGTTTATAACAAAATCTGTTATATCATACTATTTGATTAATGTACTTCAGAGACTCCATCTTGACAATGGGTTGGTGATAGTAACTTGGTTTTTTCTACAGGTCAGAGATTATCAGATAATGCAAGGTCTGGAATCCAGCAGAGAAGTCCAGTCAGCAAGTTAGGAAAGCAGAAGACAGTGCTGGCAGAGCCAGAGGCAGGGCTGGAGGCAGGTACCTCATAACATGGGTGGTGATTAGATGCTTGAGCTGAAAGGGGCCCCTGGGCAGGAAGTATGAGGGGACACCAGTCCGGGCCATTAAGGCCTAGTTAAGGGCCATTAAGCACACCCTTAGTATCCTTAGGGTCCTGCTATTGTCCTTACTGCACTTGGACATGTCTTCTAGGAAGATTTATTTGCTCATTGGTCTGTTATTCCTTGGAACCTCCTCTTTTGGTTGAAGGTGAGTGCAATATTTACCTTTTTCCAGTCCTCAGGGATTTCTTCAGATCAGCATGTTCTATCCAGGGCAGTAGGAAACTGGAATATAAGCCACCATTCATATCCTTCATAACCTTGGATGCTTCTCACCTGGTTCCATGGATTTAGGTAAGACCAATTTTCTTAAATGTTTCCGAATTCTGTCTTCTTAACAATGGATACTGCTTTGCTTCTCCCGATTCTATCACTAAGGCAGGGACCTGCGAGGCCTGAGGCCAGTAAAGACTGAAATGAAGACCACATTGAATACCTCAACCTTTTTTATATCCTTTATCACTTGGTCCTTGGACGTATTGAACTGTGGACCCAGTCTTCTTTTTACTGTCCATGTTCCTGTAGAAGACTTTCTTATTGCCCCTCACTTCTCTTGCCAATTTCAACTCCAGCTGTGCTTTGACTTTCCTAAGTATCTTTTTTGTTTGTTTGTTTGTTTTGTTTCTGAGATCTGTGAGGGTCTCAAACCTCTGAAAGAATCTCTGCTCTCTGTAAGGATTATCTTCCTTAGTCAAGCCAGCATTCTGCCATGCCAGCTCAATTAACTTGTTCCATACATAAATGTACATTTTTGGGGCTTTGAAAATGCTATCATTGAAATTTGAGCAATTTGGTTTTCTGAAGGTCCCTTTTGCACTTCAGAGCAATGTACAATGGGATCCTTCTGGGTAGTTTTTTGAAGAAGGAGAAGACTGCTCTTCTGAAACTCTAAGTTATAATTCTGCTGTCTTTTGTTCTCTTATGATCTTAAACTCCAAAATCTCACTTCTGCTATGCTGAATTTCTTGACTGCCTGTTACAGAATTTTTCTTAGTTCTCTCCAAAAAACTCCTGCACTGCTTGTGTCCTACTGTGTTGCACTTCCAGCAGGGGCCAGTGGTTAAAACTTCCCATGACTACCAAGGTCTGTTGTCATGAGGATCCCCCAGTTGTTTAAAAAAAGATTTCATTCACTTCTTGACTGGGAAGTCTGTAGTACATAACTACCACAACACTCTTCCTTGTCTCTCCTCTGATCCCATGCAATAAGCTCCTAACTGGTGTATTACCCATACTCAGCAGAGGTCCTTAGATCTAAGCCATTCCTCTGCACAAAACACAACCTCTTCTTCTTGCTTCCCCTGCCTATTCTTCCTAAAGTGCCTGTATCCACCCATCACAGCACTCCAGTCATGTGAGCTATCCTACTACATATCTGTGGCCTGAATAAAGTTGTAGCTCTGTAACTGGTTTCCAAGCTTTGTGCATTGATATATAGGCATGTGCATGAACCTCTGATGATATTGCTTTCTCAAATGAGAAAGCGGCATCCTCTGTGGTGAGTTAAACTTGACTAGTCACTAGGTGCCCAGCAAGATTCTTTATCACTCCCCCTCCTCACTAGGACAGAAGGATAAAATATGATGAAAACCTCATGGGTTGAGATAAGTTGAGGAAATTAATTTAATGTATCACCAATTAAACAGAGTAGGATAATAAAAAATAAGAACAAATCTAAAACTACCTTTGCCCCCACCCCTCCTTTCTTCCCAGGCTCAACTTCATTCTGGAGTTCTCTACTTTCTTCCTCTGAGTGACACAGGGGGACAGAGAATTCAACATTCCCTGTCCCCCTGCGCTGCTGGAGTGGAAGAGGTAGAGAAAATTGGGAGTGAAGTTGAGCCCAGGAAAAAGGGAAGGGTGGGAGGAAGGTATTTTAAGATTTGGTTTTATTTCTTATTACCCTATTCTGATTTGATTGGCGATAATTAAATTAAATTCCCCCAGTTTAGTCTCTTTTGCCCATGACGGTAATTGGTGAGTGATCTCTCCCCCTCCTTATTTCAGCCCATGAGCCTTTTGTTGTATTTTTTTCCCACTGTCCAGCTGAGGAGGAGGAGTGATAGAGCAACTTGGTGGGCACCAGGCATCCAGTCAGTCAACCCATCACACCACCCATGGGCTACAGTCTTTCGTGCATTTCTCCAACATAGTTCCATCCCACAAGATGCAGTACTGTTCACTCACTGAGGTGATCACTTCTGGTGCAGGAGTGTTCCACAGTGAAGCAAGGGATCATTGTGTACAGGGCAGGTGTCCTGAGCTGGGGAAACCCTGGGGGAGTGCAGAGACACTTCCTGGAGAACTGCATGAGAGCAGCTGATGAGGTATGGGCAGGGCCAGGAGTAATGGTGGCCATCCCCTGCTCCCATAAAGGGCAGCCCTAGGGATGGCTAGCAACTAGGAGCACTGTGATCAGGATGGGCAAACAGGGCACGGTGCATCAGCCAGGGCACAGCATAGTAATTTGTGTTGCAGTTTGTGTGGGAGGGCGTGTAGGGAGGGCATCACTTTGAAGGACAGACTTTCCACTGGTTGAGTGGAGAGACTTGGAAGTCCATATAACCCAGCAACAGGGCACTTTTCTGTGATCATCTGCACAGGTCAGGGGCACTCATCCTACCTCAGGGAAGAATGGTGAACACTCATCTGAGAGCAAAAGCTGCAGCTCCTGCTGGGAGGCCTGTACCATCAACCCCAGGGGTGGTCAATGACTCCACTCAGATGGAGCTGCTGAAGGGAGAGGCTGCAGTGCAGACTTCAGACCACAGGAAGCACCCAGACTTTTCTCCTCGGGCAGGGACAGCCAGCAGACCTGCCTGCAAAAGGTATGCCCAGGTGGAGGACCTCCTGCAGCAGGTGGCTGAGCCACAAGAGGTGGTAAGAAGGCTGTGTAACATCAGGGAAGTTGAGAAGGCGTTAATTAGCTCCTTAGAGCTACCTATGCCTAATGAGTGCCATTCCTCAGGGGCCAGTATTGGGACTGCTGCTATTTAACATCTTTGTCAGCAACATGGACAGTGGGATTGAGTGCACCCTTAGTAAATTTGTCAATGAGACCAAGCTGTGTGGTGCGGTCAACACGCTGGAGGGAAGGGATGTCATCCAGAGGGGCCCTGTCAGGCTTGAGGGGTGAGTCCATGCAAATCTCATTACTTTCAACAAGGCCATGTCCAAGTTCATGCACATGGGTTGGGGCAATCCCAAGCACAAATACAAGCTGGGTAGAGAATGGATAGGGAGCAGCCCTGCAGAGAAGGACTTGGGGATGTTGGTGTATGAGAAGCTCAACATGACCCAGCAATGTGCATTTGGAGCCCAGAAATTCAACAGTATCCTTAAAGGATATGTCAACCCCCAGAATAAGAAGGACATGGACTTTTTGCAGCAAGTCAAAAGGAGGGCCACAAAGATGATCAGAGGGTTGGAGCACCTCTCCTATGAAGGCATGCTGAGAGAGTTGGAGTTCTTCAGCCTAGAGAAGAGAAGGCTCCAGGGAGACCTCATAGCAGCCTTCCAGTAGCTCAAGGGGGCCTACAAGAAAGCTGGAGAGGGACTTTTTACAAGGGTCTGTAGTGATAGGACAAGGGGGAATAGCTTTAAGTAGAAAGAGGGTAGATTTAGACTAGATATTAGAAAGAAATTCTTCACTATGAGGGTGATAAGGCACTGGCACAGGTTGCCCGGAGAAGTTGTGGATGCCCCACCCCTGGAAGTGTTTGTCATATTATATGGGGCTTTGAGCAACCTGGTCTAGTGGAAGGTGCCCCTGCCCATGGCAGGGGGCTTGGAACTAGATGATCTTGATCCCTTCCAACCCAAACCATTGTATGATTCTATGAGCTGCCCTAGCATGGGTCCTGCATGGGCTACAGGTCCAGCTAGAAAACTGTCTCCTGCATGGGCTTGTCTCCTTCAGGGCACATCCACTTGTTCCAGTGTGGGATACTCCACGGGCTACAGGTGGATACCTGCTTCACCAGTAACCTCCATGTGCTGCAGGGGGACAACCTGCATCACCATGGTCTTCACCACAGGCTGCAGGAGTATCTTTGCTCTGGCACCTGGAGCAGCTGCTCCCCATCCTGCTTCGCTGACCTTGATGTCTGTGTAGTTGTTTCTTTAACATATTTTCACTCGTCTCTCCCAGGTGCTGTTGTGCAGCATCTTTACTCCTTAAATATGTTATCACAAAGGTGCTGCCAACATTTTGACTGGCTCTGCTTTAGGGAGCAGTGGTTCCATCTTGGAGCAGACTGGAACTGGCTCTGTCTGACACGGGTGCAGCTTCTGGTGCATTTTCATAAAAGCCATCCCTGCAGTCCTCCCATTACCAAAACCTTTTGCATAAACCAACTACATCCTTACTTCCCACACTCTCGTTAGCTTCTCATTGGCTTGTGGTCACACTTCCCTGATAAATCTATTTTAAAGTTTTCCTTAAGTTGTCAGCAAATCTGATGGGGAAGAAGATCTTGTTCTTCTTGGTCATATGATCCCTGTCTCTTTTTCTTCAAAAGTAGACCCATTGTCAAAGTTCTGCATGTGACGTCAACTGGACAGCCAGGTGCTTACCATCTATATGTGTTCATTCCTAAATGAGCTTCTCCCACTAGCAGGATTGAGGATGACATCACCTGGATGCCTATGCTCTGAGCCCTAGTCCCCCGAGCCTTACATTCAATCTTGATATATTCATGGTCTCCCTTGGCAATATTGTTGGTGCCCACGTGGATGAGCAGGAAAAAAATTACTGTGCCTCAGCCCTCTTTTTTGTAGCATTTTGGATTTAACCCATCAACCAATCAACCATACAAAAAAAAAAAAAAAAAAGATCTGCTCAGCAGATGCATGGTTTAATCTCCCACAGTCTTCAGTTACAGTCATCCATGGCTTTGTCTTGTTTTTGACACATGGATCAGGCTCATCTGGCCTAGATTTCTTCTCAGAGGGAACTTGTTCATGTCTGCTGCCAAGGCTTTCTGCCTATTCTGTAAGGGCACATCTGCAGGCAAAGAAAAACATCACTTCTTTCTGCCAGAGGCCACCATCTTGGTGAGTCTTCATCATCTGCCCATTTAAGTGTAACCTCTCCATCTTTTGCTGCACTGAACTCTGTAACATCTCTAAGAACAGTCAGTCTCTTCTCCCTGATGCCATGCAGGTAGTCAACAAAACAGCAGGACCAAATTGGAAATGCTTTTGTTGCTCAGTTTCTTATTTCCCCGAAAGTTCTTCATGGCAAAATATCTGGAGAAACAGACAGAATGACAATAGCTGCACCATCTTCATAGGATGATTTACCTCATTTCCACTTCTCGTGCAAATGTCATCAGCTCAAAGGTCTGTATACTATAAAGAACAGACTAATTCCTTAATTACAGTTTTAGGCATTCCAGTCACAGGTCACATATTATTTCTGCTTGGCAAAATCATTTTGACAATGTGGCTCATTAGCATAGAGGTAGCTATCTATTGCTGGGGCATTCCTTATTCACTTTTTTTTTTTTCCCCTCATAACTCAGGATCAAATATAAATTTTACTTTTGCTGTTTTTGTTTTAATGATATTGCTACTACTTGCAGAGATCTATTACCTAATAACCTAGTCAAGGACCAGTCCTCCATTGTTTTACATGTCATAAAAAAGATATCTTCCTGCTCTAAACATGCCTTCAAATGTGTAAAAAAGGAAAACAGAAAGAGTACACAGAGAGGAGTGAATATAATCACTGAGAGGATGGTTAGTCTGAAAATCTGTGGAGCTAATTTTAAAAATTCAATTAGGCAACCTATCAAGTGTTTAATGTATGTACTTTAATACTGTATGGTTTCATGAATAAATACACATATAAATTATTCAAGCTTTTCCAAGGAGAAATTGTAAAGGATGTTGATGGAAGGTTCCTACTTTTAAGTCTGTATCTCCAGTGTTCTAACATTTTCTCAGTAACTTTTTGAGTAGCACTCATTGATGGTTACACAAAGACTAAAAGGAAAACACAAGTAATTTGGCAATATGCTTAATTTGAAATCCTGGAGGAGAAAAAAGTGCTTCACCTAGAAAACATACAGCATAGTTCCAGCTGAATTTTTTATATTGGAAGGATTCTTATTGGTCTGGATTTTTCAATGTGATAAATATATTTCCTTGTCCTAACATCCTTTGTGAGGTCATGAAATTACTACACTCATCAAGGAATGAAAAGCAGATGAATGTCAATATAGGCTTCTGTTCTTACAGGTTAATTAACATAAAAGTATTACTGATATGATGCTGAAAAACTTACAAATTTAGAGATATGATTTTTCTCCAAAAGGAATAGAATAAAGAGGAAATAAGCAGGTAGGCATAATTGAGGCAAAGGATTTTTCACTCATGCATTAGAAGCATTGAAAAATAAATTAAAAACCCAGGGGATTTTGAAAGAAAATGTTATCTCTGTTTAGCCTTCATTTTCAGCTTATTTTTTGTATGTCGGGTACAGAGGAGAAACAAATTTCAAAGTGTTGCATGCTGTGTTTTATTTTTGACACTTTTTGGCAAAGATTATGGTCTAATGCATTCAGTTTGCAATAAATTATGAGTACCCGCCTCACCTAAACATTCTCATTTTGTGGACCTAAATGACTTCTGTGGAAGATGGCCAAAAAGACTTTAACTGAAAATGAAGACATCTTCACTCACTCTTTCACTGGGAGCTGGAATTAATTGCTTGAGGGACAACCAGGTTTCATCTGTCTGCCCTTACCTATTTGCATTGTTCTATGTCTTTAGTATTTAAATCTAGAAAATGGCCCAAATCTGTAGAGACTACATCCCAGAGAAAACAACAGAGGATAAAGATTATAACTAGCTCTATTTTTCTTATACTTTTCTTACACTTTTCTGACCATCCAAATGAACAAAAGCAGTGCTGCCAGTTCCAGAAGTAAGGACCAAATCCTGTATTAGTCGCTTCATAAAATGACTTTATTTCTTTTGCTTGCAGAGGAGAAATTTCACAGAAGGAAATCATAGCCTGTGCAGCACATATCTCTTTCACAAGACAATATTACAGAGTCTGGGGAGCCCTTAAAGCCATACATTTTATTATGTATTAAATTATAAATTAAATTATCAATTAAATAATGCATATACTATGCATCACTTTATATCTGTCAGCTATGTGCATGTGATACATACTTACTCAAAATAGTCATTTCCCTCACTTGTGGCAGCCACGCTTCATCAACTTCTTATGCTGTCTCTAATTCCCCTTTTAACACATCCTATTTTACGGCTATTTAGACAGAGGTACTCAGAAGCCTAAATATGTCGAGTTACTAGTAAAAAAACCCCAACATAACAATGTAATATATTACTGTACTTCAAGATGAATGTGTTACAGATACAGAACTGTTCTCTCACCTCTTAAGAATTTCATTCTCACCTGCTCACAGAATACAGGCAAACCTGTGACAGTAAAGGCTGCCATATATCAACCCCTGGGTATTTGCAACACCCTAGAGCTTAAAGATCCCATTTTCTTTTGGGGAGTAAGATGATCTTTTTGATCTCTGTTGTGGTTTAACCCCAGCCGTAACTAAGCACCACGCATCCACTCGATCACTCCCCTCTCATCCAGAGGGATGGGGAGGAGAATCGGAAAGGAATGTAAAGCTCGAGGGTTTAGATAAGAACAACTTAATAATTGAAATATAATAAACAATAACCCAATAATAAAAATAAAATTACAATGAAAAGGACAGAGAAGGGGAGAGGCATGAAATCCAAAGGGAAGGGAGAAAGAAAACAAGTGATCAACAATAAAACTGCTCACTGCCCGCTGAGCCATGCCCAGCCAGGCCCTGAGCAGTGATCTGCAGGCTGTTGCCAATTCCCCTAGTTTATATACTCAGCATGACATCCCATGGTAAGGAACACCCCTTTGGCTAGTTCAAGTCAGCTGTCCTGGCTGTGTCCCCTCCCAGTTTCCTGTGGCCCTCCAGCCCTCTCGCTGGTAGGGCCTGAGAAAAGTCCTTGACTTTGTATAACCATCACCCAGCAACAACTAAAACCATCCGTGTGCTGTCAACAATGTTCTCACACCAAAGACCAACCACAGCACTGCACCAGCTACTAAGAAGAAAATTAACTCTATCCCAGCTGAAATCAGGACAATCTGTAGCTTTCCTGTGCTTTTTTCTTTCTCTGTTCCAAACTGAAAGTTCCCCTGCAATGCAGTTGTTGGAAGTAAATCCTGCCTTTCTGGACAAATTCAGCTAAATATTTCCTTGTACAGTCCTAGGTTTAGGATTACCCAGGAGATAAATCTGATACATTATGACAGATATTTCAATGTCAACTAATTATTAACATTCCAGTAGTTTCCAAAATTGCATATAAAAAGCTTGGGTGAAATAAATGAAAATTAAGCAAACTTTCTGCATACTTTTTACTAATAAACTTTATGCCTACATGCATGAGGATTTTATGTTTATGCTACATATAGATAAATGGGTGAGCAAAAGAGATCTTCTTCAGCAAGCTTCTTTGCTACATTCCCATAGAAATAATGGTGAATCCTTAAGCAATCTTTGAGGATACTTTTTCATTTTCTTTCTCCTTCTCCCCATCCCATCTCTCTTCCCCTAGCTATTAACAAGAGAGACATTGTGGGGCAGGGGGGAAGCAAAAAAAAACCCAAACAAAACCCAAACCCAAACCTTTCAATTTTAATATTATTTAATATAACTTTCATTGTAAAAATAAAAATAATTATTATTACTGAATTTTGGAGTTTGCAAGTAATTATGATGGGGTTTTTTACATCTTTTAATGAAATCAAATATTCAGGCCCAAAAGTAGCAACATACAGTTTTGTTATATTTTTTACAGATTTTCTTTCCTTCAGGTATAGGTACTTTGTTGAGACTTGAACAGTGGAGTACTTCATTTACTATAGGATACAAAATAAATAAACTTGGACACATGTTATTGATTCAATCTATTCTATTTCATGTACAATTTCTTCAGATAGACCTTGAAAAAATTGAACTTAGGAGAAAAAGTAGCAGTACTATCAAGTTTCCTTAAATACCTGTGGAGATCCTATTTCTAAAAGATCCAAACACTTAACTTCTTTTTGAATATAGCTCAAAATTTAACTCTTTAGTAACCTCATGGATTACATATGTGTTATCTATCTCAGTCTTTTATTAAGTGGTTCCACTAAATGGACCAGGCAAGATTTAAAATCACCCGTCCTCTTAGGGGGAACAGTAAGTAATTTTCTTAGAACCTGTAGTAACATAGTTCATAAAAGCCTTTGGAACTCTGTGCTGAATACCATCAATGCTCTTTTAACATGATAATATATTAAATGACCCAGAGTTTGAGCCACAGAATGATGCCCTTTACAAAGGACATCACTAAACTAACTGCTGTTACTGTATGAAGCCACAAATATATATTGCTCTTCCAAAATTTAATTTTAAAAAAAATATGAGTGCATATACATGAGTTGTGTTGAGAACTCCATACTAGGCTGATAAATTTATTTTCCACTTGTAACATTACAAAGGTTTTAAAGTTATGATAAATCTTGTTTCTTTTCCAAAAAAATAATTTGTTATTCCCTCAGAAAGATTCTCAGCCAAAGAATACTGGGTAACACCGTGAGGAGCTTCACTTTAGCAGCAAGTTTGTATCTCACCTATCATCCAGCTGGTTTACTGAACTTCTCTATAAGGGCAAGTAGGTTGAAGAGTAGGAGGTCTTTTTAATACTGTACTGACTGTCACAGGGCATCCTTCCAAAAATAAAATGGAGTATCTGCCTACTACCACCAGTACAGGTCAAAATGAAGGTCATATGGGGACTTGCAGAAGAAAATCACTTGATTTTTATGTTTTCAAGTGAAAAAATCAAGGGCAAAAGAACAATATCACTCCTGTCAATGTCATAGCTTTACATGACTTTTTTCATCCATTTGACTACAGCCTCTTTAAATGTATGTAAATGACTTGACATGTATAAGAAAGCTTGCTCAATAGAGTGTGAATGTCTGGCAGAGGACTTTGGAGTTACCTTGGTTTAATGTTCTGCTGTCTTGAATTTACATTTAATTACTTCAAAAAAGTAGCAGGTCTTAAATTAGCCTGAATGTCATTAAATGCAGCTTTACTTAAAGGTTTTGAGGTATCTCAATCCAAATGCTCCATGCCTTTCTACGAAATGCTACAAGTATAGCAGCACTGTAAGTTCTGTTCAGTCAAACCAGTAGGTCGTATCATTCTTTCCATTGTCACCTCCTGAGCGTAAAGGGCACCCTCTTGAGGAAAAAGATGTAATTCCCTTTTATGAAATCAGTTCTGACCCTTTCCTGATCAAAAAGGCAAATTGAACTAAGCAGGTGTGTTGCATCTGTGATGTAAATTATGTGCTAAGCACTGAGCATATATAATCAAATTTAATTAGGGACTTACTTAGTAGATAGGCTGTCAAATTCAAAAGGTGGAAGTGCAGTATCTCAGAAAGTAAGCTACCTTGTTTCTGAAAAATTAAAATGAAATTATCTTTCTGTAGCCCATTAATAGTGACACTAGAAGGTAAAGGGAGAGGAAGAGGAGGTAGCAAAACCTCTGATTAGAGAACATTAATCCTTACTTTCTTTTTGTGTATATAAGAATGCATTTTCTTTATAGCAGGATTAAGTAGATGACACCAAACAGAGAATAACATGTAATTTCATTTAACAGTAAAAATCCAGATTTTCCATAGTGCAACAGATTGTATTTATCTCTATGGTCTAATTAAAAAGTTAAACATTGGCATTTTATTGCTACCTCAACCACAAAATTATGCAGCTTGAAAAATGAGTTAAGGGGAATCCTAGTGGTTGGTATTTCCAAGTGTGACATGAAAGATATGATTCCAGGGTTTCAGTCTTCTTGCACCATCATTGTCTGCAGTATGAGCAAATACAGAAAGATATCTATGTGTTCTGTAATGCTTGAAGACCCTTGTGTGCAGTAAACAGTTGGCAAAGTACAGATTTGCCAAGAACTATCTTGACAACTTAGAAAGTTCAGTTCAGTGTGGAGCAGCTTACATTGCTGCCAACTCCTGCAGGTGCAATAGCAGGCATACCAGCTTCAGGTTCTTTCTCTGTTACTGTTCTATCCTAGCAAAGATTATTTTTTTCTTTACCTTCCCCCTCACCACCCCCCACCCCCCACCCTCCATGATTTCTTAGCTGATTTTAAAGAAGTGCTAGATATGTACTTAGGAAGTCACGTATGAACATGAACACTGTGCTCAGTTTCTCAGTATGAAACAAGTAGCTTCAACGGCTCAGTCCAATAAAAGAAACAGACTGTCAGGAATACATAGCAGATGTCACCAAATAACACAGAAGCAAAGGCACATAGTTCTAATCATAAAAGGAGGCTGTATGTATTCATACATGAATATTCATAAAATGTAATTGATAATGTATTTTAGTTTGAACAAAATCTATTCATACAAAAATGGAAATATTATTGTGAAGACTGCTATACTTCATCCTACAGACTGAAATCTTCAATACCTATTGTTCTTTCCTGTCTAAGTAAAACATGCTGCATTCAGAGACAGAAAACACTTGGACAATGTTTTCTGCTTTACAGTACATATGCTACTCAACACTTGAGAATGCTCTCCCTTTCCCTCTTCTATTGTTTTGAACTTCAAAGGATTTTTTTACACAACAACATAGCTTTCCTCAATCTAACAATGACTGTTAGGATCATTGCTAATTTTCTGACAAAACATGCATTCCCATTTAAAAAAAAAAAAAAAAAAAAAATCTTGTCTGTGACTAATGCCTTGACAGTAGTGGCCTCTGAAGTATAATAATTAATGGTCAAAATGAAACAATTGAGAAATTAGAGAAATCACTTAGGGTTGAAAGACAGCTTCAGAGTCTTTGTTCCTTCTGCTTCTAGTCAAGCATTTGAGTATCAAATTTACACGCTTCCAGACAGTAGCCTGGCTTCCCAGCAGTTATTATTCCATGAGTACCTTTGCTACCATTGCCTCCCTCTAGAAGTGTTATATCTTATAGGAAAAGATTAAAGCTTGACTAACTAATGTCACAGACCTAGAACATCTGCTATAGAGAATTCTTTATAGAGAATACTAAATTTAGGAAAATGAAAATTCTGACTCTGTCCCTCTCAGTCCTTCTAAATGTATGCAAATTGTTGTGGGTACATGGTAGTTATTTAGATGTACATGCAACACATATGCAGAAGGTATAACATCAAAAAAAATTGCTCTTGGGTGGGAAAGACTCACAACCGACAGCTTATTTGTAGTCCTACACATACATTTATCTCAGTGCAAAAAAAGAGTTTGCTTGTTTTTTCAGTGACAGCAAACAACAAAACTCTCATTTTTCCTACAGAGACACATGTTAATTACTATGGAGTAGTTGGAGCATTGTTAATTGGCACCCTTATTCAGTGTGAGTTAATTGTTTGCGTATCTGTGCCCTGAAACTAAGACCAGGCAGGTGGCTGCAGAAATATCAACTCAGTATTTTACGTTATAAATGATGTCTAAATCAGTATATTCCAAAACTGGACACTATCATTACTGCAAGATTAGGTGGTACTAAGGCTAAAACACCCTGATCCTTGAGGGAAAATAAGAGAAATCCAAAGAAGTTGCAAAACTAATATAAGCCGCAAAGTATGGTGTTAACTAAAGTAACAATAAAACTGGCAGCTTCAAATCTGGTGCTCTTAGTAATGCACGGTTTTCTACCAGCTACCAGAACCATGGGGAGTACTGGAGAATCTTGAGGAGGTTCAGTCTGGATTCTGAATTGTGAAGAAAACCAGGAAGTATTTCTTTATTTAGAGACCACATGCTGTCTGAAAAGAACTATACTGCTTGAGTTGGTTTTGAGTTAAAGGGACCCATGTGGTTACAGATACTGTTATAATCTGGTTCAGGCTGACTTTCAGGGACATGGGCCAGCAAGGCTACACTCTTGTGATAAACTCAGAAGTATATCATAAACTTCTGAATTTATCTCAGAATATGCTGACAATTACTGTCACCTCACCACCTTCCAAGAGCTTTGCATCTAGGAAGACTGTCTTTGGAATCTTCTCATCTCTCAAATGTAGTACGACAAACAGGCTGGATTTATCTCACTCAGGTTTATGCATATTTCATGCAGATTTCTACTAACAACCTAGTGATCCCTTCTTGTCAATTGAAATAAATGGGTGCTTCTTCATGAAAGCTATCTGACCGTTTTGGAGTGGCACCCTGCAATGAGGGCAATCATGATCATGTTATGGAACTACATATCTGAGCCCTCACTGGTATCCATGATGGGTAACGTAATGTAGCATTTGAAAGCATCCTTATTATCGCCTTTCTGAAATACTGGAAAGGGCATAAGGCTTGATCAGTGGTAAAGACATACACTTTATTTTTTTAAGACTAGAAACTGCATTCTTATAGCAACTAAAGGCACATTCTTATCAATGTTTTTTGTGATCCTTTGATTTGCTGAATGGCAACTTGGATATATCCTCTCAAGGATTATTCATCACAAAACAAATTTTCAGATCTCACTTGGGTTGGAACATTCACATTTGATTTCCCCATACCTTTTAGAGGAAAAGTACTGAAACCCTGACTTATCAATACAATAGTAAACACGACATAAAACTAGTAAAAATAGGTCAGTAACCACTTACCAGAAGTTTATACCTGGTCTACCAATATACTTCAGATATTCTCCAGCATAGAACTTGACAACATTTCAGTTAAAGGAAAAGGAAAAATCTTAAAGAAAAAAGTAATTTAAAAAAAATATGCGAACCTTTTCTTCCGAGATAAAAACAAAACAAAAAAAAATCAATTTTAGAAAAGAACTCTTTGAGGAAAGCCCGGGGTGCTGATATTTGCAAAGTATTTGGAGAAATACTGCTGTGACCAGAGATACTTGACAGAGTTTCAGAAAAATAATTAAATAATTAAATGAAAAAACCAGCAAATTAAAGAGAGATCTATAAAAGATGCTGAGGTAGCCAAAAGGAAATAATGCCTTTGGAAATTATTAAGGACAGAGACTTATGTGCAGCACAAACTACTTCCCTTCTAGCATCCTGGTGCCTCTAGTCATAATTTGACACTTGTCTCCTGCAACCCTTCTACTGAAGCTAACCTGATTCTTTCAAGAAAATTTGAAGTCTGAGAATAAGGGGGGTGGGGGTGGGGGTGGGGGTGGGAAGTAGTCTTATTCACTGATTATGGAAATTCAAGTTTCCTTATGTTCTGAGGTGCACTGAATTGGGCTTATACCTTACATCTTCATTTTAACAGTTAAAACAATGCAAATCCAGTGGTGTAACTATAGCCTTCACCAAAAGTTCAGATTCCTCCCTTTAAAACTGCAGGACGGCTCTAATATAATGTTATCTCTTAGTCTATAAATTTCCAGTATGAATCCTGTTGCAGAAGTGAGGAGACCGCAGTGTTCTTTTTGGTGTTAATATAATGTAAAAAAGCCAAAACCCAAACCAAACAAACTACCAACAAAAAAACCCCAACAAAACCCTAAAACAAAACAAACAAAAACCAAACAAGTCCTTGCTGACTATTTGAATGTTCTTTCAATAGCGTTCCTTCATCTTTTGGGTTTACCAGTCATAAAAGTATAGCATAGCTGATACATCTATCCAAACAGAGACGTGCTGTTTAGCAGTAAATGTTTTGGTCACAAATTATAAAAATGTGTACTTCAACTTCCAAATAATTGTCAAATAATATTACAAGAGGCAAGATGGAAGAAGGATTAGGTCTATATTACTTTGATTTTATTGTTTTGTAAGTAACTAGGTTGTAACCAGTCATTAAAGGAGGAATGTTTGGAATTTTACAAGATCCAAGGGACTGAGAATCTTTTATAAAATCATGTTTTCTTCTTCTGATGTAATGACAAAACTGGATTTTACAAGAGGAATATAAATGTCATTCCAAAAGACATTAAAATTATCACTAAGTGATTATAGTTTCTGCGCTTGGATTGTGCATTTCCAGTTTGTCTTTATAGTGTCAAAATTGCAAATTTTCTAATTGGTACATTATTAGTGTTCTATTAAATAGAATTTTAATAGCTTTACAAAAGCAGACATTACTTCACAAAGTATTAAACCATCACATCTGACAATAACAAGGAAGATATTTAGAACTCTGGAATGTTGGTATTTAAAGAGCAAGGGGGGTGGGGGGGTGGAGGGGAAGGCTACAAAATTCCCAGGGTGAGAGGAAATGAGGATTAAGAAGGAATGTATTTTCATGTTACAGTGGTTGTGATAGTTTTCCTTAATCACTCTTTATATAAATATATCCATTGTACAAGGACTGTGCCTGCTCTGCTGCCAGTTTTTTATGTTATTCCATTCTTTTCTAGTCCACACTAGAAAGACTTTCTGGGTTTCAGCCTTTTTTTTTTTTTTTCCCCTGCATTTGATAGCTATCTAATCACCCCGTTCTTATTGAAAAAGATGAATTCCTGAGTCTATTCTGAGAACTTCTGGTCCACTGACTTACTAAAGCCCTTGCACTCTTTGTGTAAAACTGCTTACTTCCTCAGGTCACAACCCATTACTTTTGTTGTGTATTGACACCTTTTACACAGTTGTCTTTAGAGTATTTTAAGGCAATATCTGAAGTGGGGCATCTGACTGTAAGCTGCTTGCATGCAGGGATGAGGTGTGAGTGTCTATTATTCATTTGTGTGTTCTGTGTCTTCTTTGGAAGGAAATTCTGTTACAGATAGGGAAGTAGCCACCATGAGTCTCACATGGTTCCCTGCTGTGGGCAGCAACAGGACTGAAAGGGATATCCTGGGTGGTCACTTGTCCCATGAATTAGAACACAGCTTTCAAAGCCTATTTATTCTTTGTCCCAGGACAAAACTGTTTTCACCACAAATGGAAAAACATGTATGAATGTTGTTACATGTCCATGTCAACATATGTGTGTGTGATGTTTTATACTTATTTTATTCTTTGCATATTTTTAGTCTGCAGCTCTTGTGAATTTGTTTTTGCAACAGTAAGTCTAGTCAAAGAGGTCCTTCAGCTTGTAAATTTGTAATTTTTTTTTACTTCTCAGACCATGACCTGAGAAAGAGTTGCCATGCACAAAGATGAGTTTTTCCTTACTATGGGTAGTTTCATCCTGCTTGAGGAATAATATTTCTGATCATTGGTTTCATCTCAAGATTCTAGACAAACCTTAAAAACTCTTCTACCAGATTTTTAATTATTTCAAATTAATGGCACAGGTCTTGAAATGATCTATGGGAAGGCAATGTTGAGAATGCAGGACAGTCAATTACCTTCTGTTAGATTGTGTTTTAAAAAAAACCAAGATACATGTTCTGTAAGAAATGTAACAAAGTTTGTACCCTTAATTATCTTATATTCAGATAGAAAAATAGGTTCTATAGCAGATGTAAGACTGAAATAATACTTACAAAGAGTTGCAGGGAGAGTATTTTGAAAGACCAAAGACAGAGCTAGGGATATAGAGTTCAGATATATAGAACCGATTGAGATAGGCATTTTCTGCACAAGAAAAAGAGTTGGACTGTAAGGCCCTAGACTTCCAATTGCACAAGACCTAGGTAAGCAGGTAAGGTAAAGAGTAAGTGGTCTTCACTAATTTTAGGGATCATTACCTTAGTGGAAGTCTAAAACATTGGATGAAGTTCAGTTACTTGGACAATAGAAAGGCTTTACACCAACTGATTTTATACAGCAACAGTAAAACACATCACACCAATATGATCAAACTTACACAGATGTGCATTTATTCCCTAGGCCTCTTCCATCGGTAAAGTATGCTAAAGAAAACAAACCAAAACAGCTAAAACCAAATCAGAATCTCCCAGAAAGGTTTGGATTATACTTGCATCCTGCTGTATGCAACTGCTTTTTTAATTTTTTTTTTTCTATTTTGCATGTCTCCATTTTAAAAAATCAGTTTGAAGAATTAGAATTACAGCCCCATATTTATGTTGTGGGTTATTTCTTGTGTTAAAAACTCTGTCTGACTCCAGAGAGTTATATTCTCTAGAGAGTATTTGTGATTTGAGATTTCTTAAGTAGTTGCCTGTGAAAAAATTATAGTTCAAGGACATGTAAATTAGTACCATTTCCATGAAAGTTGAACTGCACCTATCACACAATGTCTCTGAAATGTACTGCATTACTAGATTCCATCTCATTGGAGTGTATTTTAAATACCTTACCAAGTTTTCCACTAAGTACACCAGCAATTCCAGAGGTTATCTTTAAAAATCAACAGTTATGCACGGTTGTGGTTTTTTTTATTATTATCTGTATGGGTGAAGATGAGCTTATCAGCATACAAGCCCTTTATCTGTCTCCACAAGGTAAGTGTTGTCAAGGGAAATGGTAAGTGATACGTCACTTGTATATTACTGAGTAGCTGACAGGCGCCATTAAACTACCCAAGATGAGAACAGACTTGCCATTCAGTATAGTACAGTAGAGTACACAGAAACACCAACAGGCATCTAACTGATACCATCATCTTTGTTGTGGGATGATTTTTTTTCCAAAAGTAAAAAAAAAAAACAAACCAAAAGCAAAAACCAAAAAACACCAGTGGCTATTGATTTTCAGAATTATTTTCTCTTACCTCAGTTTAGAAGATTTTGTCCAATATTACTGTATAACATACTGTCAATCTAAGGACAAATGTCTTTGTTCCATTTTTGGGTTTCAAGGTATGTAATTGTAGCCAGATTCTTTTGTTAACATATAAGAAAGGTGTAAGAGCAACCTATCCATACTTCAGTTTTATTTTAGGGTATTTTAATGTGCAGTATTTGAAACAGTGCTGGTAAACAGCATAACATTCAAAGATCTTAGAGCAATGAAGACCAAGCATCACAAAAAGACTTTATGTAAAGCTTCTTTGATGTTGTTCCACTAAGTTTAGTAAGGTGTTTTACTGTGGAAAGCAGAATTAACAACACCTGATTCCACATGGACTTGTGTCTTCTGTTTTGATTTCTCTCCAGGAAGAATTACCTCACACAGAAATTTGGCGTGCATTGAGTGTTCTTATGTACTTATATGTATTATAAATACTTATTATATGATATACATAGATTTATACATTATATATATATTTGTCTTAATTTATATGGATTCTTTGATTATAACACATTTAGCTGCATTCCCTCAAGGTGCCATTAATAAGGTATTGTTCCTCTAGCTGGAAGTTTTGGGTAGGATTTTTCATACCATATGTAGACAGCTACACCTTAAACATGTAAATTCCCTTTACAACCAGTTGGCACTTCTAGAGTGTAATTCAACATTAAGATATCTAAAAGATGTGAAAGAATTTTTTTATCATCATTTTAATTGTCAAATTTGATTGAAATTGGACACAACGTTCAACAGCCTTTGAATATGTGTGTGTTCCTTTGCAAGGTTCAAAAATCATTTCGGTTACATTAGAGCTATATCTAACAAAATAATCAGACCTGCACACAAAACCTTACCCTGTAGTTAACAGGATGGAAATGAAGTCTTTAGCCTAATACCGACAAACTATGCTCAGAGAAAGACAGTTGATTCTCTTTATTTTTCTCATATCTTATTATGCATCCAGCAAAACTTTACACTAGAGTAATTTCAGTGCCAATTCCCCCATTTATTTGGAGGTTCTCTAAGTGAATACTCAAGGATTCATTGCATTGCCATTGACTATCAATTAACCTAGGGAGAGATAAAGTGTATCTATTGTTTGTGTTGATGTGTTATCAATTCTGTTGTATCTTGCTCTGTTCTATCAGAGCACATTTGTCAGTAACCTCAGGAAAACATATACACTGTATCTTAAATGCCTTGCTTAGTGCTTTAAGCCTCTGGGTTAGTGTCACAACCTGCAATTCGGCACTCATAAGCAATTTCCTATTGTTCTAGCAAGCCTTTAAATATTAGTGTTGATTTCAGAGCTCTGTTTCCCTCTCACATTAGAACCCTTCTACCTGCACAGGTATACTACTGGCTTTGGTGAGCAGTATCCTTAGATGAGTTCCTATGAGACTGATCTATTAGATATAAAGGATTTGTTTACAGTTATATGACATGTTACTGAATTTCTCAATGCCAGGTATTCTTAGTGCAGAAAAGCTAACTAGTACCAGGGAACAATCCTGGGCAGCTGAGCTGTGTCAGGTTTGTTGCCAAATTAGTCGTGTCTGGAATGCTTTTGCCTAGTGCTGGTACTAATTCACCGATTTGTGAGTTTAGCTTGTCTGTTAATTGTGGTACTATTGTGAATAAGTGGTTTGGATGCATCTGTTCTGTTTTAGATGAGAAGAGAGTTTAATAGCATGTTTTCAGCTGTGCTGGTTGGTTTAAGTGCTAGTTCGCTCCAGCGCTAGCTAGCTTCAGTGCAAGGGAACATGGCTGAGCACATTCAGTTTAGTAGCATAGACATACACTGTGCATCTATGCAAGGAGTAAGTTAAAGCCATTCTCCTTGACCCTTCTGCCAGAGTCCACAGTGCTATATGCATATTTTTCATCAACTATTTTAGAAAATAACCTGACCTCAGACGGCTTATAAAGCGTGGAAATATATGCTGTCACACATTTTTCAGAACAGGGCACTTTCTGCTTGACAATGTCCAGGCAACTGGTTTTGAACCAACGGGTTGTTGAAGAAAGGTAAGTATTATAAGTGTTATTGCATTTAATTTCCATTGATGGCTAGGTAACTCAAAATTTGCAGTACTAAGATAGTCATCCAGATCTTTCATCCAAGAGTGGAATTCAAAATACAAAATTAAAAATTAGTATGTAGGTAGGTTCCCCACAAAAAGCTTGAAGAGTGCAATACTATAATGACAGCTCCAGAGCTACTATGCTGAATAAGAACTACCTTGGATAATCAAATAAAATATAATGAAATTAAATGTATTTTTCTGCAGGACCTTCCTGCCTAACTCTAGGTTTCTTTACTTAGATTTCAGTCCTGATCTTCTGGAGTTCTCTGGTAGCTCTTTCTTCACAACACATAGCTGCTGAAAAGGTAGAAGCAGCTGGTCCTTTTTCCACATGTATTTTTTTCCAATAGATAAGTAATTTTCAAACTTTCTCTGGATGTGGATATTATGATGTTATTTGTTTGTCATAGCACACGGTGTGCTTGAAGCAAGACTGAACCTCCTTTTCTATGAAACCCAACTGTGCCAGTATGAGCTCTTCATATTCTTTATTATGCTTATGTAGAAATACATTTCTATTGAATCAGAAAGTATGCTCTAAAGGCCCTTTATTATATTTCTTCCAGCTCTCAACTATGCTTTCAAATTTCTACTAAATAATCTTCTATTGAATCTTCCTATTACATCATTTTTTCAGTACATTAAAATTACCATCTATATGCATGCTTCTTTTACTCAATGTGTAGTCTTACCTAAGAAGACAATTTTTTTGTAAACCCAGCCAAAACTATGAGAAAAAAACAGAATGAGATATCCCACACATTTTGTGGAAAAAATGTACTTTTTCTACTAGAAATCCCTTGCTCTTGTATGATCCAAGGCTTTAATCTTCATGAAAAGACTAGTGTAAATTTTTCATTTGCTAGACTGGAAGAAAAAAGATAAAATCTTCATAGGCAATAGACTGAGGAGTATTTTTAAAATACATGATACATTTTCTGGGAGTGATTTATCCAAAACCATGTTAAATTATTATTTTTTTTTTTTACTTGTAGTTTCTCATCCAAGTAAATAAGCATAATAATACCAATAATGAAGCTTTCACATAATCATGGAGTAGTACAGCTCCATTTAAATAACACACAGAATTAAGGAAAATGAGGTGCAATATATATAAACCTCTATGGAAAGAACTTGTTAGGATGTGAAGAAGAGGTGTATGAATGTTGTTAATATTGATCTGTTTTTTCAAGAAGTTTGCTAAGAAAATACACACATTCCAACACACATTAATTCTTTTTTATTATTGACACAAATCAAATTCACATGCAGACTACAACAGGACAAAATGCTATCAAGAATTCATGGGTAATAAAGGGTGATTGCAGCTAGCAGCTATTCATATCCTGAAGGTGAGATAATTGGCTCTAACTGTGCTGAATTACTGAGAATAAGCACCTGGGCAAAGCTGCTAGCTGGGTACAAAAGCAGTCCTGATACCTGCATAGAAGTGAAAGTTGTGTAAAGTATATCAGGTTGTTTTTATCTTTAAAGTGGATTGTTTAATATAGATCAGGACATAAGAATAAATGCTGAGAATATATTGATTTTTAATTCTATCTTTTCATGTCGTTTTGCCATGGTGAATATTCTTTGTGTCCTTCTCCAGTGTTATGGATGAATAGACTTTTCCTTTTCAATATGGTACAAAATTAATGTTCTTCTTTGTACTGTTCACTTAAAGGACATTGCATTTCTTCATAGATCTGTTACCTGAATTTTGCTATCTGATGTTGAAAACCACAAACATAGCTGGAAAAACTGAAATACAGTTTTTGATTACTGTGGAATTTGTAGAGGTGCTTAGTACTAAAGGAAGTTTACATCTTTTATGCATAAAAATGGTGAGAATACTAACCTATACTGTACATAACAGTAATAGAACTCATACATTATGATTTATTGGAACAATTTGTTAGTTATATTCCAGTGGAAACATTGCTGAGGTTGGTCTGATACTCTGAGGGAAGTCAATAACTGTCATGTATATCCAAAGTACTGCATATAAAAAAGTAATAATTTTGTGTTTTATCCGAATGTTACGTAATTTGATACATATTTTGTCAATGAGTTTCATGTTGACTGTCATGGATTTCAATAAGAAAAGAATCAGTAGCCAGTGGTGAAAACCAGCAACATACCGTAAAGAGTTTGCAGTTTCACAGTTTTAATTCAGTCATCCAGACCTATTATATGTGCTGAAACAAAGATTTCTTTGGGTTCTTTTTGTCACACACTTTCCTCTCCATTCTGGGCACTGACAGACACACACACACACACACACACACACACACTGGATACTCGTATGACTAAATCACAGGCTGATCTGCATTTATGTACAGACAGTACTTAAAACATTTCACAATCTCAGCAGCATGAAACAACAGAATTATTTGATATGTTTTGTGAGACAATGCATGTGGTGGAAGTAGAAACAGCATCGTCTTTTAGTGATACATTCTTTCAAACAAGCTTTCATGAACAAAAATGTGAACATGTGGATTCCCTTGGAGATACAGGAAAAATTCCCTTTCCTGTCTCAGAAAATTAAACTTCATATTTCCCATGAGAATGTTCTAGTCAGAAAATTATACACTTGCTAGTCCTTCTTCTGAACTAGAGAAATTTAATTTGAGATTCACTGAGAAAATAGCTTTGTAGTCTCCTGATTAAAAGAGTATTGTAGTTTAAGCTGTCCACTTCAGGTCACTGTTCCCAGGGTTATTTTTAATTTTAAACCAAACACATATTTGTTGAAATTTATTTCTGTTATTAGGTTATTGATTAATGTAGATTAATGAAACTTTTACTTGTACCTCACTAAACTTTTCACTTAAGAACTTAATTAAGTTGCTCACCCTTCCACTGCACCCCAAACAATTAAGATTCGGTTTACTTGTGTTTTTCTAAACTTTAATTTCCAAAGTAAACTCTAAATGATATGAAATGTAGCTTGTGCGTTTCTTCCTCCACCATTCTCATCAAATAATCACCTGTATTATGATAATTCTATAGTGATAGAAGGATGGAAGATAAAAAACTAAGACAGAAAAGGAGGTAGAAATATCTGTATGTACGGTATTTAGCTAAAGCAAATGCAGTGAAAATTTTTCATTCTAGTCTTTTGGAAGAATAGATCATTTCTTGGTAACTAAAAGTAACTTGAAAGTGAGAAGGCATTAATTTTCCAGGATAAGAATGCAGAAGCCAAAGATGAAAGCTTACAATTGTCCCTCTGGTTGAAATCACACATATGTTCCTTAACATACATAAGACTGTTCATACTTCTTGATCTGTAGCAGCTATATTTACAAGATTATTTTTGCTAGAATTTTTAGGAAAAAAAAAATATGTTTGAAACCCTCCTAAAGTCCAGGTTATTTTCAACTTGCTTGGACCTTCAAAAATACCTACTCAATTCAGCTGCAGTAAGATTTTTTCTAATTGATTATTTTTTACTGTTATTTCAACCCTTATATTTGTAGGTCATAAGACATTTATAGTCAAACTTCTGGTTCCTAGGGCACAGAAGGTACATAAAAACATGTTCAACTACCAATAAGGTTAGATCCTGAGTGCTATATGTGGTTTTAGCATCTGGCAGTGATATCATACAAAATGTCAAAGACTTGGATGATGATAGACGTGAGGTTCTTCATAAAATCATCCTCAGATGAATATCTAAATCCTTATATTTTCTCTTTTCCCATGGCACGTATAGCTTTCTGATGCTAGCAAGCTCCTATGCGTGACCTGTGCATGTTTTGCTTTGTCCACAAACACGTCAAGTTGGAGACTCTTAAGTTAGCATGAAGGGAACTGGTGGTGTTCACCTAAGTATTTTAAATGCGCTTCCTTTGTGCAGATTCCAGAAAAGCTGGGTAAGGATATCAGAAAGCAATTTTATGACTTGTGGTCTGACTAATAACTTGAAAAAAGGAATCCTGTTTTCAGAGTTGATGGTCCACACATTTCCATGGCAACCAGAGCATTTGCTTACATTGAGATTTCTATTTTGTAATCTTTTAACACTCATTTTTCTTGTCAGTGTATTTTCTCACATTTTGACTTAAAAGTCAGCAGTCATATAATTTACTACATTGTATGTTGGGTGTCTCAAGGGACCAACTTATAAAGAACATTTATTTAATTTCATGTGAGTTGTTTAGTTACATAACAAGGCAGGAGAGGTTTGATATTAAAAAAAAAAAAACAAAAACACAACAGCTCTACAATAATTGCAATCTAGTTAAAATGTTCATACTGGTAGTCCTATGCCTGCAGTGTCTCAGGGTTAAAGCATTTGACCAAAAGGCCAAATACATCATCATGCTATTATTGTCAACAGGCTCATGAGGAAAAATGTGGCTCCTAACCGTCATATGTACAAAGAATGTAGCATTGTTGTCTTCTGTTGTTAGTAAGAACACAAAATTGTCAGTGCCTTTGAATATAGTGCTAATTTTCTTTTTCTATTTGTTTCTTAGTATGCTTTGACATGTCTAATATTTAATTTTGAAAATCTGGGTTACTAGAGACGTGCCTTTTTTATTGTCATGTTTACCAACAGCTGGAGTTTTAAAATAATGTTGATGAGTTGGTGGTTTTTTCCGAATATCATCCCAGATTTTTTTTGGAACACGGACATCTATCACATAAGGGAGAATAAAAGGACTGCAAAGGATGCTGTCATTTCTGTTTGTGTGAGAGAAGGCTGATGTGACTTTCAGCACTAGTTCGGAGACAATGGCAGTAAATTCAGCAGAAACAGAGGCTTCCTTTGTTCTAGATTTACTTCACCAGTTCCTACACAGCATAACTCTTGTCTTTGATGTTTCCTGGCTGCTCTACTAGGTCTTCCTCTCTCTCTACATGCTACCTTTATGCGTGCTTTACTCAGGTGTGTTCCCTCTCTTTCTGCAGGGAGTCAAGGTGTTAAAAGGCATTTTGATATCCTATGACACACTGGTACGTTGACATTCAAGTTAGATATTGCAATGCTAAATTTTAATTAATTTCCAAGTCTAGCTTAAAGTTTCTTCATATAATCATTACTGGTTTCCTCAGTGATAGATTAAACACTGGGAACATGCAGAAACTATTAGAAAAATATTAGAAAAATATAAATCCCTTTATATACAGTGGATCCCGTGATATGCAAAAACAAGTGTCCATTGTAGTTTTTTCTTGGTATTAGTTGGTTCCTACATCACTCAAAAAACTCTTTATTCCTCTTCCACAATGTTTTCACATATAACTGAATATAGGTTTCATATCTCCCTTCCAAGGAGGCCAGATATGAGTGGCTCCTTCCTATGCAAGCTGTGCAGCCACTCAAGTCAGTCGCTATCCTCTTCTGCACAGAACATATGTTATGATAACTGCTTTTCTTATATACACTTAATGAGCCAGTATTCAGCTGTTTTCACTCATGCTTCCCATTTAAGACACAGGATTTTTAAAATGGCTATATCAGCCTTTACACTAATATACATGAACTCACAATAACCATGTCAGAGTACAAAGTTTTACTGTTATTCTAATTTTCTATCCAGGCAAGACATGACTATCAGATTGTGTCTGTGATGATATTGTGATTGCTGAAGAGAACTTCAGTTTTGAAACATGCAGCTTGCTTCAGTTGGGCTGGCAGCTTTTTGTGTTTGGCTTATCTGCTCCTAGTCCGGGAAACTTGCTGGGGTCCCAGAATTGTCTCTATATATGCATATGTACTCAGTGGTGTATACAAAAACACATCTCTGGATAGATTTACATGGTAGATATAAAGCTTTTTTTTGCTGTTGAATAATCAAAAACAATCTTGTTTCTAATGTTCAGATATGATACTCATCTAACAGTCAATGAGAAAGACAAATTGCTAAAAAAATTGGTTGAAAATAAAGAAAATTAAAATGGCTAAAAATACAATATAATGTAGAAACAGGGACTTGGCAGTCCTACCTCAGTTTTTTTTACCGGTTTCACTGTCCAAATTCTTACAATTTCATTCATTAAATTGGTTGTTTTCCTAATAAATAAATAAATAAATAAAATAAACAGTGAAATCTGGAGAATTTATCATTAAAAGAAAACCAGACAGATTAGCATCACTTTCAGTATGAGTTGACAGCTTCTTTTTAAACTAGTCCTTAGTTTAACTTTTCCTTTATCAGGCTACACAGTTTTTAATAGCCTGAGATTCATACAGTCATCAGTGTTAACCAGTGCATGGATTCAAAGCTTTTCTATGAGACAAATTTATGACATTATTGTAACTGAGTGACATTCTTGATGCAGCTTAACCATTAGCTTCTGAAGTTTAAATGAGTTAATCACATTTAAGCGTTTTTACTGGCTTTGTTTCTTCAACATCAGGTGTTTCCATAAATACATTCTCTTATTTTACTATCCAAGAGTTTTAAAATCTGTAACTTTAGCATGAACTCTGCACAATGAAGAAGATTGTTATTGTTCCAATAACAAGGTAATTCATAGAAAGCAGCTCCTTCTGAGATCTGTCATTTTTGAAATATATTGTTAATGGAAAAAAAAATATGGAAAGGAAAGAGAAGAAAGAGTAAAAGGGGAAATACAGGACATGAACAGCATAATGGCATGGTAAATGACAAAAAGAGAAAGGTGTTGCCAAATTGAACACATGAATAAATATGAACTTTGAGATAAGAACAGAAACCAAAACCAAAACAAACGAAAACCTCTAAGCCAGCACCTTGAAGTGTTGATCATCCTTTTTCAAGTCAGTTTGCCATCATTTGGTGAGCATGTTTTGAAAACATCTTTAATTACAGTGTATATAATATACCATCAGATTAAAATTTAAGGGACTTTCATTGTAGGCAGTATTCCCTGTTGCATGGGAAAGATGATTAATCAACCTGGTAGAAGTTAGCACAGTAAAGGAGCCATGAATGGGCTAAACAAATGGTGAAAATACCTTTGAATGGCTTTAAGTATCTTAAATGAAGAATCAGGTAGTTAAGAAAAGCTTCACTCTTCATAAACTTTCATTAAGAGCTAGTGACCTTAATGGTTATTGCATTGAAATGTAAAGAAATCATAGTAATCCCTGCTGAGTATGGTAAAGAACATTAGAATGGGCTGTTTTGCTTTCCTAAAAATTGAGTAATGTAACATAAGAGAATTGAAGGAGGAATTATGTTTCAAGATCATTTCTAAAGGAATAAGAGGACAGTTTTGCATTAACAAACCACTGATTTAAACAGAATATAAACAGGTGTCAGAATTCTAGGTTCAAGTGATATTCAGCTTCAGAAGGGTGAAGACAGATTCTGTTTAATTTCAGCCTAATAATTGAACACATCTGTTAAATTTACATTAAGAAAACCAAACAATCAACAGAAAATTGAACTGGTCTGAAACAGATGAAGGTGAATGAAAAAACAGTGGGGGAAAAAAACCGACAAAACCCAAACAAACAAAATCTAAACCTCCAGCCTAAAACTAAGCTGTTCCCTGTTTACATGCAGTAGAATTTTGGAAAAATGTGAAATGTTGTACATGACAAAGTAGAAATCTTTACAGAATGCTTTTTCAATCAAACCCTATATAGGATAGGTAGAAAAATACTGAGCGCTAACAAAAGATTTACACATCCCAACTGTATATTCTGGTGGTTTGTTTTAATTAACCTAACAAATATGAATAATAAAATGTAACAAATAAGGCAATATTCTTGGGTTCTTAAAGTATAAAGAAGGAAAATATTATGATATAACACCAAAGTGACTTCAGTCAGAAAAGATGTGAAGATGGATTCACTTATTGTTGCAGAAAATGCTGTTTCGCACTGTGAAACAGCAGGTCAGCCAACAACAGAATGGGTTAAGATACACAGCGTGAAGGCTGCTTTTGTTACTTCACTCCAAGAGATCATACATAATCAGGTAGGCTTTTTGTAGGAATTCTTTATCAGGTGGATACTGTTGTTCAGGAAAGATGGGGCAGAATTAAAAGTTCAATTGCTTTTATAGCCTATTGATAAAGCTTTCCTTTATCTAATGTTTTCTCTGGACTGCCTATTAAATTCCGGAATAGTGTGAGCTCATATTTTTCATGTACAGAAGCTATTTTGCAGCATGCCTTTTTCTGATTAAAGCATTAGTGACCTCATTCTTTCTTTTCTTTTCTTTTTCTTTCGTTCTTTCTTTCTTTGGGAATTCTTACAACTCTCCAGTTTGTAACGCCCATTTCTTGTTAGAAATCTTCAGTATATAGCACCTAAGTGCTGGGTAGTGAAGCTGCTCTAACTATATCTGTTCTAGTTAGATTGTGCTTTTTAACAAAGAAAAGGAAGTTTTTCTTTTTCTTCTCATTACTTTTCCTCCTTTTCTTAACTTCCCAGAAGCCAAAACACTGCACCAGCAACTCTGCCAACTAGTTGTTCCTTTGACTGCTTGTCATCTGCAGTGTTGTACAGTGTTGATATCAATTGATGTCTATGCCAGGTTGTAAGTTTTGCTGGCCTACGTTTTGTTGCAAAGCTGAATTTATTGTGCACATATAATACATCAGCTTCTGTCATTTACTCCACTCTTTTCTTTTTTTGGTTAAAAGCCAGTAGATACATAGAAACAGAACTCAACGGGCTTCTTTTCATCTCTCTATGATAAGCAAGTCTTAAACCATAATATATATCTATGCTTGTGTTTTCCTAATTCAGGCATAATTTCACCACAAAATATTTTGAAATCATGCAACTGTGTACATTCACATGTACTTATTACATAAAATAATTATTATGTATACTATATATTTGTTTAATCTTGTCAAAATAATCTCTAGCATAGCTTAGTTAGTAAAATAAGGTGATAGCTGAAGCCAAGAGCATCCATAGTAAAACAAAACAAAAAAACAAAAAACAACAACAACAAAAAAAGTTTAAAGTTCTTTAAGTATTGGCAACGGGTTAAAGTCGAATTTTCAAAAGATGTCTGGAAATATCTATTTCTTTTTGCTGTAAGATTCACAGTACTTTATGTACTAATCTGTAAGTACCATCAGAACAACTTGTACTGATTACATAGCACCTTGTTAAATTGAATTAATTAAATACAGTTAAAATTATAGATTTCCTCTCTATTTAACTTTTTATTTATATTTCTAATATTCCATTATGCAGCATTCATCCCATTTATTTTTGTTCATTTCAGCTCTGTTCTAGTTTGTCAGTGTCAACTAATTTCAGTTGACTGGGCCTACATGTATCTTCATCTAGTTTGGAAGTATCACATTTATTCTTGCTGTCAAAACTACACAAATTTATTATTTACTAATTATTACATGATCGTAAAGAAAAACTGGGAGTGGGGTGGGGTAGGGGTGAGGGTTTTGTTTGTTTTAAGAGAAGGATGTGATCTTGTTTTTTATGGACATGTTCTGTTAAAAAGCAAATGGATTCTAATGTGTGTAGTAATAATGTGATAACTGCACAGCTGGGAGCAAAGCTGATTGCTCTGTGTCTCTGACCCATTTGAATATGCAGCATTCTGGTGTATCATTGTTGTCAAGCAAAGTCCCATTGAAGTCAATGATGCAAGTACCTTTTTCAAGTCAAAGTAGTTCTGCATCATACAAATAGTATGTAATGGAACAACTGTCCAGGCTGCTCACTGAACAACTTACTGATCTTGCAATGCACAAGAGTAAAAAAGGTATCCTTTTTGCATAGTAAGTACCATACCTATTCACACAATTTAGTATTACACACACACACACACACAAACAAAATTATTATAGAAATATTATTATAACATCGTTGGAACTTGCTTACTGGCCTTGTTTTTGAAAAAAAGCTTGAAAATATTTCACCAAAGGCAGATATCACATGGGCAAATTTTGATAAGTCTGAATCATTAAAGTTTAGAAAGTGCATAAGCAACTAAAATGAGTCTTATGGAAATATGAAGTAACTTTTTTAATAGAAAAGCCTATTGCCCTGCCTATAAAACTGGTGTTACTGGATGTAACTGATCTTGCCATGCAAAGTAAAGTTAACCAAATAATTCATATTTATCCTTCTCAGTCTAGTACAATTCTGTTTCTAGATGTATTCAGTGATATTATTTTTATCTTAAAAATATTAACTTCTCCTATCTTTTACTTGGTCTATCCAGACTACCAACTGTGCAAAGCATATTGTTTATGCCACCTACAAATAATATCACTAAAACTCACAGCATCATCAGTTGATTTTATGATCCTTCACTGCAGCTTAATTGCTTTATTTGACTACATAAAGCCTGAGCTGAAATTAACAGCTTCAAGAGTTCTGCATTTTTTCCAAGGATGCTTGTTTCCTAGGTATCAATCAAGATACATTATAACGTATTACCATCAGAGAGATGAATCAAATTGCCTGGATCACACACACTGCATCATCAAAGGAAATATATTTGGCTGCATGGTACAAGGTACATTTCCTATGGCAAGCAGTGAAAAATGGGTGAGTAAAAAATCCACCACTGCTGCCTGAACGCCACCTGGAAAGAAAATGTGTAGGAAAAAGGCTGATATTACTTGAAACAAATTTGTTATCACTCCTTCTCATGACCTTTCTGTAAACCACTGGGTACGTGGTTTTAATTTGATTAATTTTGAGAAAGGAAGGGGCACTTACAGAAGGTGTCTCTTCATTTTCTGTACTGTTTTGTGAATGTAGACTTGACTTACTAGTGAGATAATGCTGCACAAAAACTATGTGTTTAGACCAAGCAACATATTTATTATTCTTATTGTTATTATTGTTGTTATTGTTATTACTACTATTATTATTATAATTAATAATAATAATAATTTACAAAACAATTATCATTCTTTTCATTTAAATCTGCAGATGTCAATGTGATGACATAATGTGAGTGGCTGTGCCCTTCACATAGATTTTGAATCCAGAAATGTATATGGTCTCCTTTTCTTCTTTTACGTCTCAGTATTATTCAGGCACATTTTTCAAAGGACAGTAGTTGTGTTTCTTCCGTCCTTGCCTTTTTCTTCCAAGAAGAAGAGGCAAGAGCCTTGCATCTTCTTGAAACCTTTGATTTTTCACTTAATCCCTTTACTACTGTATTGAGTTGCACCTGTTGAACTGCTCAGTGGAAGAAATTACTTTGCCTCTGTGCTCTGAAGCCTGGGACATGACTGGTTTCTCTAATCGCTTGTAATCAGTGCTGAATCTGTGGGCATGTTGCCAAGGAAGCCATATCCTCCTTCTCTCTGGAGATTCATTGTTGATGTCATGACTTCTGGGAAACATGGATGATGGGGCAGGTTGCCATCCTGCATAAGCTAGAAAAGGCAGAGTATTGTGGGGTCATGTAAGCCATGACCACAAAGGTGTAGAAGATTAAGGTCAGAACTGTCCTGGAGTCAACACAGTGAATCAACAGCTGTTTTCTGAAGTCAAAGAAATGTCCTAACAGTTTTCCAGCCACACTGAATGAAATAATCTCAACTGGATGCCACAAACATTAGACTCGTACTTGCCCCCTTTCTGCAGTCTCCTAGTCTGTTAGATATGGAAGTACTTGCACAGAAGCTGTGAGCTGAGGAAGACCTGTATTCCTTAGTTTAGCTAACATGAGACGTTCCCCTTTAATGGCAACAGTAACACTAATTTCTGGTTTTAAATGCTTTTTTTATATAGAAATATGTATTAACAGCCTAATTTTAGGCAAAAAATGAAAGCAGAAATGTCTTCCCCACTATGCCTCCCTCTCTAAAAGAAATCTCAGGCTATGACATCTTTGTAAGGGTGGAAGATACAGCAATGTTAAAAACAGATACTACTTGTCTTATATTATCTGTTCTGTACTAAGTTGTCAGCTTTAATAAAAAATTAAGATCTCCTGAGACACCAAGTATTCCATCTTGAGATAATTCCACAAAATTAGGTTTTAAAATATCTATTTTTACATGAAACAACAAGAAATACTTTAAAGGTAACTAAGAATCAGTTTTGTCAGAATATCCATTTTCAGGCCAAAAATATTGCCTTTTAAATTCAATTTCTTTTGGTCTGTCTCTGTTGCCTTTAGATTCTTGTTTTGTACTCTCTTGAGAAATACTAGGGTATTGACACTTTTCCTAAGAAATCATCCTGTTCACAGTTCTTGTTGAAACTGTTATGTCTCTGTAAAATACATCAGCTTCAATAAAATTTCAATTTCCATCCCATCCTAAGTAGCTTAACAGCTTTAGGGACTGTGTGGCAGCAGCAAAACCTGTTTCCCTAAAACTCTTTGTCTTGCCTCAAAGAACCTTTGTGTTATTTTTTAAAATAGAGAAAACATGGTAACAAAAAAGAGTTTTGCCAAGGCTTGACATGAAAATATTTTAGCGTTTAAAATACTTCTAGAGTGAGAGAAAATTTGGGACAGCTAGGGGGTTTTTGTTTGTTTGTTTATTTGTTTCATGGAACCATAGAAAAGCCCAGGTTGGAAGGGACCTTGAAAGATCATCTGGTTCAACTTTTCACAGGAAAAGGAGCCTAGATGAAATTGTCAGGCATGGTGTCCAATCACATCTTGAAAACCTCCAGTATGGGCTACTCCACCATGTCGCTGGAGAGGCTGTTCCAGTGAATGACTGTTCTCACTGTAAAAGACATTTTTCTTTTGTTGAGATGAAACCTCTCGCAATGAAACTTGTACCCGTTGCCCCTTGTCTTCTCCATGTGGCTCCTTATGAAGATAGAGCCTCCATCCTCTTTGTAGCTACCCATTAAGTACTAGCATACCGTGATGAGGTCCTTCCTGAGCTTTCTTTTTCCCCATGCAGAAAAGACCTAGAGTCCTTCAGTCTTTCCTGAAACCACTCTGAGCAAAAACCATGGATCACCACCCTCTGAGTACAGCCTGTTAGACAGTTTTCTACCTATCCAATTTTTAACTTGCCAGTTTCTTTGGTTTTAATCAAATTATCCTGTAAAGTATTTTTTTTAAAGATCCTTTATGTCTAGGAATATATCAAAGAGAAACCTGGTCTGAGAGGTGCCTATGAGCAAAGAAAAGTATATGAGTATTTAAATTACTGGTGAGAATGATCCTGAAAACTTTACACAGCCCTAGATCTTAACCCATAATACTTACTGCAAAGTTACTGTGTTGAAAATACTTAGAAGTGAATGAAGAACAAAAAGTGCATTTTTATACATTAATGAGAAAATATTAACAAAGCTAAATGTAGGGGTTTATATTCCATTACTAGATAAAAATATTTTCACTATGTTAAAACTACACTCATTTAACTTTGTGTAAATTATACTTACAGTAATCAAGCAATTTAGCATTAAATAGGTTCCAGAATTTAAGCATATGTGAGAGCATCTATGAAGTACTCTTGTTAGGTGCTAAGACTAGCGTCTATATGAGATGAAGACATTCAGAGACCTGCTGAATAAAACCTGAATACTCAGGACTGTGCAAGCTGAAGTTCTACAGTCATGTAAAAGCCCCTTCTCCTATGAAACAGAAAAAGATCTTAAAATAAAAAGGTTAGTCAGGATGAGTTTGGTACAATGCTCTGGGTGATGCTCTGTATTGAGAAAGGAATGTACTCTGAATAATTAGAAAAGATAAGGTGGGCACCTGAAGAAGATAAGGAGACCATCAAGTCAAGAAATCATTTAACAAAGTAAAACTGAAAGGTCTATTCCACCTAGATCCCACCTGTTGTGAATGGAATGATTGGGTGTCAAAATCAAATGAGTATGTATGTAAAGATGTTGTAACCTCTCATGAAAACCTTATAAAATACCTAACTTTTCACTGAAAACTTTGGAGCTAGTTTGTCTGGTGCAAATCGGCTAGCTCCCCAGCATTGCACGAAATAAATACCTTTGCTGCTTAAAGACAAAATTGCTCTCTGAGCAGTTACTCTGTGCCATTTTGGCATCACCTAGGGCTGTTTGAGAATAAGTTATAGCAGTACTAGTAAGATTAAATTTATAGACAAGAAATTGAAAAAAAAAAAAAAGCTGCTATAGACAGTATTTTAGCTTTCATTGAAAACAGAATTAGAGGGGAAAAAATAACCTATACATTTTCCTAAAAACACCCAGAAAACTATTAAGGAAGAAAATGTAATTTCTGGGTAATATTGGTTGTTTATTTTGGTTTAGTTCTTTTCTCCCTATAAGACAATTTAATTTTCAAAAATTTAGCATGTGTTTACAAACTTATTTTGATGAAAGTGTTTAAAGTAGAGGTCTCAAAATTTTCACATTTGTATATTAATACATTGAATTTAAACTTTCAGCTTTTATCATTATTGCACTTCACTACCATAATTTCAAAATCTTGTTCATTCTCTTCCTGTTTGAATTTATTGGAGTAGTTGTGATTTAACCCCAGCCAGCAACTAAGCACGACATAACTGCTCTCTCACTCCCCCCTGGTGGGATGGTGCAGAGAATCAGAAGAGTAAAAGTAAGAAAAATCATGGGTTGTGATCAATACATTTTAATAGGGAAAGCAAAAAGCGCATAGACAAGCAAAGCAAAACAAAGAACTCATTCACCGCTTCCTATCGGCAAGCTGGTGTTCAGCCATCTCCAGGAAAGCAGGTTTCCATCATGCATAATGGTTACTTGGGAAGTCAAACATCATAAAAGCAAATGCTCCTCCCTTCCTTCTTCTTCCCCCAGTGTTATGGTTTAACCCCAGCCGTAACTAGAGCACCACGCAGCTGCTCGATCACTCTGCCCTCACCCAGAGGGATGGGGAGGAGAATTGGAAAGGAATGTAAAGCTCGAGGGTTAATATTTGAAATATTTTTATATTATTATATAATTGAAATAAATATTAATAATTGAATTGAAATGAAATGAAATAAAATAAAATAAACCAAACCAAAACTAACAAAATAATCCAATAACAATAACAGTTACAATGAAAAGGAGGGAGAAGGGGAGAGGAATGAAATCCAAAGAAAGGGGAGAAAAGGAAACAAGTGACACACAGTGCAACTGCTTACTGCCCGCTGAGCGATGCCCAGCCAGTCCCCGAGCAGTGATCGGCAGCCCCAGCCAACTCCCCCAGTTTATACACCAAGCATGACGTTCCATAGTATGGAATACCCCTTTGGATTATTTAGGTCAGCTGTTCTAGCTGTATTCCCTCGAGATATCCCATGCCCCTCCAGCTCTGTCACTGGCAGGGCCTGAGCAACTAAAAAGTCCTTGACTTGGTATAACCATTACTCAGCAAAAACCAAAACCATCCATGTGCTGTCAACATTGTTCTCACACCAAATCCAAACCACAGCACTGCATCAGCTACTAAGAAAATTAACACTATCCCAGCTGAAACCAGTACACCCAGCTATATGGGCTGAGCACGACACCATATGGTATAGAATATCCCCTTGGTCAGTTGGGGTCAGCTGTCCCAGCTGTGTCCCCTCCCAAGTTCTTGTGCACCCCCAGCCTCCTCGCTGCTGTGGTAGGCTGAGAAGCAGAAAAGGCCCTGGCTCTGTGTAAAACTTCCCTGTGTTATCAACACTGTTTTGGTCACAAATTCAAACATAGCCCCATACTATCTACTATGAAGGAAATTATCCCAGCCAAAACCAGCACAGAGTATTAGGTCAGAATAATGAACTGTTTATTCCTTAGGATTTGCTGAGTCAAAAGACCTGAAAAATATATTACACACAGCTGCATACTTTAATACATATGGAAATTATGTTCAAATGCACTTAAAAGAAAACAAAAACAAAACCAAATCCAAACTACACATTGTGTCTTATACATATACACTTACACATAACTCACTGCTAGCAAATGGAACAGCGTCAAACCTACCTGCTTTCCTTCAGGAATCTGTCATCCATACTCAATTCTTTATCCCCTACATTTGTGGTTTTTTTTCTCTCTTTCTTTTTCTTTTCTCTTGAATAGGTGAGAATAATGATCATTTTAGTTTTTGTTGCAGGCTAGCAAACCATTGCCTTTCTGGACCAAACCTTGAAGCCCTCTGGGAAAAGTATATGTAGCTGAGGCTTACCTCTGAGTAGTTATGTTCATTTTAGGTGACCATAAAAAGGATCCGTCTTCCATACAGCAGCACAGGTAAAGGTTACAGGACAGCCACAGGGATAGGTGCTTGCAGTCGTTTCATGGTTTAGGCTATGTTTCTTGAAGATAGCAATGATGATACAGGCATATCACCACTTCATGTTTTCTGAGCTATGAAGGTAGGCACACAACTTTCTAAACAAAAAAATTCACTATAAAATATAAACCTTTTAAAATTGTAGACTTTCTTAGCATTAATATAAATCCTAGTTACACGTGTAATAAACTCTTGTTTTATTAATTGCAATTACTTCATTTGAGTTAAAATCTTTCAGTATTTTTTTAAATTCCTTACAGGTAATTAAAAAAAAAATATCTAAGGAATGCATGACCAGATGAACCAATGAGATCGTCCTTCTTTGGAAGTTAAAAATGTTTGCTAAGTCAAGATCATTGAGAGCCCTGCCAAACTGACTTGTGCCTATGCTCTTTCCACCTCCCAGTCTAGACAATCTCTGTCCTGTGAACCTCTAAGAAAAACTCCCCAACTGGGCACTAGAGGAAGAATATATCAGAATATTTCCCACGAGCTCTGTATTCAAATACAGTCTGTCACTGATGCTCTGGGAGAGGTGAAGGGAGTAATACTCTCCAGTTGTTCATCATGGAAAAGAGACTTTCCCACTTCTAGTAGATGGCTGAAGCATGAGATTTAATTATAATCATTATTATTGTAATCATGTAAAGCTGCAAGTATTATGAATACTGAAGAAAGTGAAATTCTTTGTGCTTTCTCCAATGTGGACAACAATGAAAGCAGCAGCTCAACCCAGATGTCACCACAGCCAAATCACCTTCACAAACAAACTGCAGAATTTTTTGCAGAAATTGAATCAAAATATACTAAAAAATCTCCAAAAAAAAAAATAAAAATCTCCAAACAATGATCAATTGATTACCTGTCTTTCTACACAGTTTTAAAACTGGAAAGCACCCCTCAGAGGATTTCCAATTCTACATACCAGTGCACACCAAGTAATACCAGGAAGATGACACCTCTCATCAGTAAAATCAGTTTCCCTTATTAATAGATTATAAATATGGAAAACCATTTCTATGCCTGTATTTTTAATTCTGTTTTCAGACATAAACTAACAAACTGCTTTTTTGTATTGTTATTAAGACTTCTGCTAATGGAGAGATTGTTTCAGTAACTTCCACAACTCTTTAGAATCATGTCACACTGTTTCTCTCAGAACCCTTAAGACCCCTGTGGCAAAAGCAGCAATTGCTTACAAGGGAAAGTAATATTAGGAAAGTATTTAATGTGTTCCTAGCTGTCTTTAGTGCAATATAGCAGCTGGAAACTAGGAGGACAGCTGCCATCCTGTGACCAAACAGATCTTCATGGGTCAACATCAAGTGATCCATGGCTCACTGGCAGCCCACAGACCCCAGTTTGCCTTAGGAAATGAATGACTGGTCTCGTTATCCTGGTAAATGCCTAGGGCACAGGGCAATGCAGAGGCAAAGGATCATTCTCTTCAAGCAATGCGCTTTTGGGGAAAATATCTATTCCTGTGTGCTTTGGAGTCCTGAGGAAATCCTTTCCTCAGGAGACTACCTCCTTTCCTTTGTAACTGTACTGTTGTTGACTTCCAGAGAGGAGCCTGAGCTGGAGCATCCACGAGAAGGAGTAGAGCAGAGTCAGAACCCTGCCCCTTTGGAATTCATCACCTTATTATAAATAAAATGACCCATACGTAGTGAATTTCAGGGCTTATTATAAAAATATTATTTAAAAACTACAGCAAAAATAGACATGAAAACAGGCTAGATTTGCAAGCGTATGAGATTATTTGAAGAAAAAAAAAATTCTGCTCCTGTGTGTAGGAGTTTTGTCATTTTTCTTTCTGGGAGAAAAGTGTGTGGAATAGCAGAACTTCTACAATTTTAATTTTACTTAAAATATACTATCTATCTCTATCAATGAAAAGTTTCACTTCAAAAGTCTGAATTTGACAAGTTATGCAGGAAAAAAAGAAAAAAACATAATTATTTTAGAACTTTCACCCAAAATTCTCCCACCTTGGAGGGTGGAGGTTGTGACTTAAATATGAATAGCTATTCACATTCAAAATTAAAGACAATAGGATTATTTTTAGTCACATTTCTGAGACCCTGATTCCAAGACTCCCTTCATCTATTTCCCACAAAGCAAGAGAAAGATCCTCACAGGAAATGTGAGCTGATACCCGCTCCCGTATTTAAACAAATTAAAAACCAGACATATTCCAATACAGGTGTGAAAGCAGATTTCTGTATGCAAGCCTGTGGTGAAAATTTATTCAATTCATTACTGCTTATTAAAATTCTTTCTCTTTAATTAAGGATTGCTTAACATGGACAATAAGCTTAGGGAGCTCAAGGACAACTTTAATGAGCAGGTGGTGTTTGTCTTAAGCCCCCTGAACAAGCAAGATATGAGCAGGAACATTCAGACAATAGATATCATGTGCAGCTATGTCATGACAGTAAGTCCACCATGCTTGAGCATCTGGCCAACCTCCCTGGTGTGCGTGAACCTTACAAATCATGAGATAGTGCACTCCTGCGCTTAGTCTAAACTTAAGTTTGCATACACTGGGTGTGTAAACTACTTTTGTTTTTCACTAAGGGCAAAGGCAGGCAAACTCCGGGACTGGGCCAGAAGCCTCACCTATGGGTGGATGCACCACGCAGGAATTTTCTGTCACTGAGAGACTCCTGGCGCCAGCTGCAATGGGACTTCCCAGCCGAAGTGCATGCCTGGATGGTGTTAAGGTGGTAATCGGTGATGTATCCATTTCTTAGTCTCTGTAACACTTTGCAGTAATGATTTCATGCTTCACTTCTATTGCTCTTTTATCATATTGTGCACTGTAACTACTACTGTTTCCTTTTATCATATTGCATGCTATTTTTCCTTTATTATAACGTAATAAACTGCATTTATTCTTATATTTTATTTGGAATTCATTTTTGCTTGGTATCCAGTCAATCATCAAAACAAAGCCACTGATCTATTTCTTTAACTTTTATCTGGAACAGGCCCCCACAATTACTTTCCAAGTTTTCAAACCTCAGGCATGGAATTAACCTTACTGATTTAAAGAAGGAATATGTCAATGAGAATGGATGCATAGGTAACCTAACCTGTTAGTTATCTGTAAAGATCCCTGGCTGTGCATAAAATCAGCTTTCTCACACAGTTTCTGTAGTACATTTTTGGACACTATGGGATACATATTCATGATATGGTAATTTGCAGTCAAGTCAGTGGCATGGGTTTTTTTTTTTTGGTTTTTATTTATTTATTTATTATTATTTTCATTTTCATTTTTCCTTTCTTTATTCTTAGTGAAATGCCCAGGTATTTCAAAAGGAAACTTGAGCCATTCTTTGTAATACTGTTTCACTGCTGCTCCCCTCCCACATACTCTCAGTGCTTCTAAGCTGCCTTGGGTAAATTGGCAACCAAGATTTCAGGCAAAATCTTTCTGGCTATAATCCCTGCTGTCACTAAAATAACTTCCTAGGACCTATCTTTCAAGGGCATTTGTCATCCCATACTAAAGAGCACTTGCCAATGCAGTTGTTGAAGCAAACTGTAAGCCACTTCAATATAAGAGTTTGATCACAAACCTCAATCATTGCTGAAATCCCAGACAAATTCCCAAACTACTAAATTATGGAACAAGCAGAGTTTCTGCTCTCCACTCCTTTGCTAAAAACATATCGTTATAAATGGGGATTGAAAGAGTGATGTGACCAAACTCTGGATAAGCAAACTCTGTCTTAGTAACTACTGAACTGAGGTGTAAACTAATAATCACACACTAAAAGCACTTCAGACATTAAGGATGAGTTGTTGTTGTTTTAAAACTTAGATATTAGATTTTCTGAAGTATCTGAGCTTAGTAAGTGAGGTTTTCCCCTTTTTTTTTTTTTTTCAGAATTTATCTTATTAAATTCAGGACCCTGAATAATTTGTGGAACGTAAAATTAGAATCTAAAATCCCCATTTCACAGTAGCACCTACAGATAAAGTCCTTTGAGGCCACAAGGGATTTTCAGGTACCTTTTGCCTGACTCTGATGTCCCTCCTGCTCAGTACACTGATTCTATGATTTCCCAATATGGGAGCAAATATTTATATTATGTCTACAGAAACAGCTGGGTATCTAGGCCAACATTACATGTTTCATTTGAGGAGGTGCATTTCTAATGTTGAGGTACTACAGCACTAAGCATCATAATGTTTAATCTCTTCTTTTGCATTTCAAGGAATTCAGATCTAAAGTCACTGTGTGTGTGTGTGTGTATATATATATATGTATATATATATAAATATATGCACAGTAACATCTATAAAGTCCAAGGTGACATGTAAAAGAAATACTCTTACTTGGACTGCAAAAGTGTCTAAAGCTAAATACCTCTTTCTGTCCTGGGCAATTCATTAGGAGAAAGAACAATGAAAAGGCTCTGGTGTTCAACTATGCCACTCTGCTATCTAAGAGCTCATATTAATACTGCAGCAAATCCAACCCAGTAACATCCATCCGTGCAAGGACAAGAAATAACCTGAGAAAGTGAGAACTCATTTTCTATTTCTGTTTTAGGAAAGCTTTTTGTACCCTCATTTCTCTATGAATCTGTGAACGACACGAGTTTATGCATATATCTTTCTGAGAAAATAATGTCTTTTTAATTCGTTCAAAGTTAACTGCAAACACCAAAGACCTTAATTTATATTAATGGGTCCATCCTAGACTTAAATGGTGTTATGGAGATTCTATTGTTTAGTTTATTAATAAACTTTGGGTTAAAACTTCGTAAATTCTATACTATAGTGTGTGATGAGGAGAGGATTAAGAAGAGCAGAAACATAGCTGTCTGACAGTAAGAAGACTTCAGAAGAAACTGTTAAGTGGTAAGCTGCTGAGAAACCATCCTTGAGTCCATAATTCCTATATACTAACCAAGATAAATACAGTCTGCCCCAGGCTATCTTGTTCAAAGAGCAAAGACCCAAATGGACATCATGTCCTTCAATTACAGGATTGTAACTACAATGATTGCTAAAAGTTATCTGAAGTTTAAGAGTAATATAGTACATTTCAGTTATTTAGAAAACTTGGATACTGATCTGATTTTCCCCATCAAGTGTTATCAGAAACCAGGAAAGATTAGGGTGCATCTTTGCTTGAAATTAACTCAATCAAGACCAGGAACACAAAAAATCAGAACAGAAGTAATTTAGAATGCATGGCACTTTTTCAGCCTGCATTGATTGCTGCAGTCAAAGAATTTGGACAAATTGTCAACATCAGATTTGGAAACCTTTACATCTATAATTTAGAAATGAGTTGATACATAGATCCACTGTGGAAACCAGGGCCTATTGAAAATTGCTTTGATCTTTTCAATTGGAAAATTCTCATAGAGAAAAAATAATTTCCTGGGAGCAGGATATAGTTTCAGATCAAAACAAGATTGATTTGAGGTCTACCATGTATCTAGATTTTTATTTGGTATAGAGAAAAAACATTTGAGGAATATGGACTGAGTAAGAGTTACACAAATGATATGTAATTTTTCAAATTATTCACTAATCCAGTTCCATTTTCAAAAGCCCTTCCATTAGACCTATTTCATTTGAATAGATAATCAGAGACTCATTATAATACAGAATGGAGCCATTCCTCCTCCACAAATCCAGTAAGTGCCCTAGATACTGAGCTACACTAAAAAAGATTTCTTGGAAGGGTTTTTCACAGACTTCTGAAATCTTGGTTTCCTCCCAGTGGATAACAGAAAAGTGTTTAAAATCTATTAACAGGAAGAGAAAATATCTCCTGCTCAGCTCTACTGAAAATCAGTAACAGTTGTTACCTATAATTTCTTTAAGTGAACTGGAGAACTGTTTGGGTTGACAGTGTTGTCACAGTTCCATAACCTGCATAAATTTACAAGTGTCAAATATCTAGCCAATAGTTCTGTAGCTCACAATTAAATTACTATCCTAAATTTACAAGTGTCAAATATCTAGCCAATAGTTCTGTAGCTCACAATTAAATTACTATCCTCTGCTCAAAAAATGACAAGAAACCAATAACTCATTCAGAATTTCTATGCTTCCCAACTCAGTAATGACTTGCAGAGTGTACATGTTTTTAATTTAAGCAATACATTTTGGACAGGCATTATCTTACTTGTGAGTATGTTAAGATAGAAATCAAAAGAGTTATAGTGTTCAGAAATTTTTTGATTCATTCTTCTATTCACTGAGTAATATTGTCCCTGGATTAACTGCTACTTACGATATAACAAATATCATTCATGATCATGTGAACAAAACATCAAAGCATTTCCTTATTACTGCAGTTTACAATGATCTCACTTTGACATTACAAGATGAATGCAGAATAATATATAGTGGTTTAAGGCTACCATTTGTCTCAATTTACTTGGGATTGTAATGACATCTAAAGAAAACAAACATTTTATGGAACAGTTCACAAAATACTGATAAAAACCTCTAAATTGTAACTTTGCAGGATTTGAATAGAATAGCATAGTTCAGTTGGAAGGAACCTACAATGATCCTCTAGACTGACTGCCCGACCACATCAGGTCTGACCAAAAGTTAAAGCGTATTATTGAGGGCACTGTCCTAATGTCTCTAGACACTGCCAGGCATGGGACATCGATCACCTCTTCAGGAAGCCTATTCCAGTGTTTGACCATCCTTTTGGTAAAGAAATACTTCCTAATATCAAGTCTGAGCTTCCCCTGGTGCAGTTTTGAACCATTCCTACTCATCCTGTCACTGGATACCAGGAAGAAATGATCAGCACCTCCCCCTCCACTTCCCCTCCTCAGGAAGCTGTGGGGAGCAATGATTCAAATTTGGTGACAAAGCAGAGCTGCAAGCAAGGTACAGCAAATAAGATCCAAAGGACCACAAATAACTCTCGTAGTTGTAACATATAACAATATGTGTTATTAGACACATGCCAGAGGAATACAAAATGTTCCCTTCGTTTCCCTCTGACTTGCTCTGAAGGATGAGGATGAGGGAATCTTTTTACTGTTTGGTATGCTGCTCTTCCTGAAGATGTATTACAGTATTATTTAGAAAAGCAAAATATGAATATGAAAGGAACTATGAATCAGCAAAGTATTTCACTGTCAAAGGAAAGAAAAGGAAAGGGGAAAGAGTACATCATAATTTTCTTAGTATTGTCTTCTGTTCAGCTGTCTAAGGCACACTGGAGTTAATTAGACTGTTTTCATGAGCGAGTTGAGGAAGGTGGCTCACAGAGGGTATGGGTTTAGAAATATTATTAAGTTTGGATTCGTGCTGGCTTTCTTGGTTATGATGTGCCTTTCTAAAGCTTTAGTTTCTAACAAAATTGGAATTGCAGTCACAGCAATTGCAGGAACAGATTTCCAAGTGTAAAAACAGTCTTGCCCTTCCCCTGCTCACAGCTGTTTGTTTGCTGGCTCCAGTACTGTATAGCTGTGAAGTGAACGAAGATGCAGAAAAAATAAACAGGCCAGCAACACAGACAATAAGAAACTGATTGGGAAACAAGATTGCCTATGGAAAATCTGGGAATCCATTACTATGATTCCTTAGAGATGGCTAATATCCCTTAAAAAAGGATGTGTCAGCATAGACCCACTGTAGAAAACGAAAATGGGTCAAAGGGCTTCACAGCAAGTAAGGATTTATGGAGGACCTGACAGGCCGCCATCTCCTTGACAGGCTGCTGGCACTTCTTACAGTGGCATTCCACTAGATAATCTCTGATTCTTCAGGGAGTAGGTAGGGCTGTGCTGAGCATATATGCTGGGTACATACTGACCACAGGCACTGAGTGGTGCCAGTACTGCACTCTGGCTGTGGGAGACAGAAGCTGGCCAGGAGGAATGAGGGGACAGAGCTCATCTCAAGCCTATGAACTTGTGCTTTCTGGGTCCATGTCAGCAAGGACAGGAGTCCCATAGCAATCCGAAGCACTGTAACATGGAGATCCATTTCCTGAGGTTATGCCTCTGGTCCTGTGACTCCAAAGCGGATTTTTTCAGCCCCTGTTCATATCAGAGCTACTGTGGCTGCACAGGCTGCTGTTACACATCTGCCATCCTTTCCTCCAAATGAGCCTCCCTGCTTGCTGACTCCTGAAAGAAATAACTATTATGACTGAAACGTTCAGGTGGCTATGGAGAACACATTCACTAAAGTCTAAAACAGAAGAGAAGGGGAAAATAGAACTCAAAAGTCAGTCACACAATACACTAATACATAACTGAACTAGAATGAGCAAAAAACATGCATGCTGTCAATCCTCTGTGGCTCAGCCTGACTATTTTCCTACTGTTCTGACATAGCAGATAGTCACAGTCAGACCAGAGTTGGCCAGATCTGGAGCAACTATGGCCAGGGAGCCATACAACTATCACCTCAAGCTCATGTGTCTTGCTTCTCTACAAGGCTGATTAACTTGGGCTCAGCATCTGATGCTCAACTCAGCTCAGGCAGTGAGACCTCAGGGCATGCACAGCAGCAAAATTTCAAATGCTTAGATGAGTTTTCATGTAAATGTTTATGCATCCTGAGTGCTGCTTACCATTTTTGGAAGGTATTTATTGATTTCTCTGTCGGACATATGCACCTAAATCTACCTAATTTGTATTTTTATTGCTGAATGCTGCTTGGCTCTTATCTATAGAATTTTTTTTTATAGCCTTTAACCACACCGTATGTCATCTGGAACATAAGAATATAGTTTTGAGGTTGTAAAGTATGTATATACCACATAATGCAGCCCATGAAGTACTTCTTGACCTTGCTTTGAACAAGCTACATCTGGAACTTGAATCACTGTCAGTAACAGTCATTAGAGTACTCAGCTGGGACATCAGCTTCCTCCTAAGTGGTTTCTCAGATTCAAAACCTATAGTATTAATTTTCTTTGTGATCTTGGATCCAAGTGATAAGATGTCTATGGTTCAGCTGCTGTGGCATCTTAAAACAACCCAAGCTGATACTAGAAAATCAAATTCACTCATTTGTATTAGGTTCAATATTAGGTTTAGAGTAGATACGAGTTTTTTGAGCTGCTAATGTCACACAAATGTTAATGACTGATATTTTTAAGCAATTCAAAAGGAACAAAATCATTTCCCAAAGGGGAAATTTCAGCACAATTGCAATATGCTGTGAAAAATATTTCCTAAAGCAAATAATCAGAAAATGGCAGTTAATTAGTGTATCAACTATGAAAAAGAAGTTAAGATTCACTGTATTAAAAGTAGGACCATATGACATCATTTGCCAAAGATACACAAACTCTCAATTTGTGTGTAAAAATGTGAGTGAATCATCAGTGGACATTTTTTATTCTCTTTATGGTTTTGTGTCCACAATATCTTTTCAGAAAATGAACTATCTTGCTTAGTTCAAACATTTTTAGACTCTTTCTATATCTGCAATACATCTTGTAGCCACTTCTTTCCACTGAAGAAAAAGAGGGGGGTTTAATTCAATTTTTGAGGTTGTATTATCATGACTAAACATCATTATATGATTTGGAGTTCAATTCAGATCCAAATTCCTAGATTTTTTTTTTCCCCCTGATACGGCTCAATTGCAGCTAGTAGCTCCTAAAGGCAATAATTTATAACAAGTTTCCTAATAAAAATTGGATCATTTCTAGACTAGCATGAAGTGGTTTGAAATTTTGTCAAAAAAAGAGGGAGGAGATTGCAAGTTCTTCATTCTTCACCTTCAAATCTGAACCTCAGTATTTCACTGAAGCCAAATACAGATTAAAATATCCTTTCATCTCATGTTTAGGAAATATAGAAAATCTTTATGAACTTGCCAAGAAGTTGAAGTTGCCAAACACTATTTGAATTTTATAGACTCCATACTGCATTATAAAATGCTGTTTGGATGATCGTGGCTATCAGCTGCAATCATAGAATCATGGAAGAGAAGACAGAAGACCTTGAGACACAATATAGCCCAAAATGGATTTAGACTCACTATACACTTGTAACTCCCCCTGCATCTTTGTCTCATCTTTAAAAAGTATAATATCAAAAAGTATACTATCAAAAAGTAGACAACCTCTTTAGTAATGTCCTTTATAGCTCATTTATCTTTATTAGAAAAGTTTCCTAATCTTGTGGTTTAACCCCAGTAGGCAGCTAAGCCCCAAACAGCCACTTGCTCAGTGTCCCACAATGGAATGGGGGAGAGAATTGGAAGGGTAAAAGTGAGAAAGATAAACATCGTTTAATAGGTAAAGCGAAAGGTGCATCCACAAGGAAAGCAAAACAAAGAATTCATCCACTACTTGCCATTGGCAGGCAGATGTTTAGTCATTTCCAGGAAAGCAGAATTCCATCACACATATTGGTGACCTGTGAAGACAAATGCCACAGCTCTGGATGTCCCCTTTCCTTCCTCTTCCTAACAGCTTTTATTGCTGAGGATGACATCATGTCCTATGGAATATCCGTTTGGTCAGTTGGGGTCAGCTGTCCTGGCTGTGTCCCCTTCCAACTTCTTGCACACTCTCAACCTACTCGTTGGTGGGACAGTGTGAGAAACAGAAAAGCCATTGACACTGTGCAAGCACTGTTCAGCGATAACTAAAATATGGGTGTGTTATCAACGCTGGTTTTGTTACAAATCAAAAACTGAGCACCACACAAGCTACTATGAGGAAAACTAAACTCTATCCAATCCAAAACCAATATACATAATAACAAGCCTTATCTGTATTTAACACATTGTTTCTTGTCTTGTCTTATCCACAGCAGATAAAGTGGGAAAAACAAACAGAAAAGATTAAAAAATTGCTTTCTTTCCTTCATTTTTTACACAACTGGAAATAATTTTCATGTTTCTCTTCGTTTTTTTCTAGATTAAATAAAGCTGGTATAAATTTTTTCTTCAGAGATGAAATTTCTCAGATATCTGGTCCTTTCACACTTTCTGAAAGTGAAGAAAGAACTGCTCTTTCTCTCTCTTGCTTTTCCTCCTCTCAAGCAAAAGAAGATTTCTTGTGTTCCAAAAAATCAATTTCACACCTGGAGAGACTAACCATTTAAACTTACAAACAAGTTCAAGAGATCAACATTGACCTGAAAAAAAATAAAAAAATCCTTTTTTTTTTTTTTTTTTTTTTTTTAAATTAAGGCTTTATGGCTTAAATGTTTATGAACTAGGACAGGATTTGAAAGATACCTTTTGTTCAAAAAAAACAAGAAGATTTTTTGTGAGACAAACAAAAGACTCAAACACTGTGTGTTTTTCCCTTCATACCTGACACTGGTTATTGATTCTTCTTGGCAAGTACCAAAAGACTCCACTCCCTCAGTGTCACCTAATGGCTTAGGTAATTTAGGAAACAGTTGAACTCTGAATTCAGGAATGGAAAGAACAAGCTTTATCAGTCAGTTGAACCAACTCCCAGTTATCTGTTTTCCCCACTCTTGCATTGATCCTGTAAGAAGTAACTTCTATTATTCATTCCAAACTGCACTGTTTCCTGTGGTTTACTTCATTTTTCATTTCTACCATAAAACTGATTCATGTTTGTGCTTTAAAATAGGTTAATATTTGTAAGACAAACTAAGATACATATCTACGCATATTTTACAAAGCATAATATACCTGTATCCATTTTCACATAGCTCTGTGGATTTGGGATTTTTTTACAATCCTTGTTTTCCTGAAGTAGGGAAACATAAAAGTTCCAGTACTTTTACAAAATATTATTCTCATAGCTGAATAGCTTTGTAATTCAAAAAATTGATTTAATACAACTATTTTTAAAACCATGTAATAAAAAATACCTAGCGTTCCCAAAAGCAATGGAAGTATCTTACACACTGTCTACATTTTCACCTGTAATTGTAGATAAATGCAGTAGACACATGCATCACAGCCCTTTTATTAGATTTCCTCTGTAATCCTTCTATGTGATCCTACTATTTGTCCCTACTAAGGGACAAAGTATGAATTTAATGCTTACAATGAAGCAGACACATCTCTGTGTGGCTACTCTGCCATTCACATATACACAATTCAGAATGAGTATAGACCCTTGAGCAAAAAAAAAGAGGTTCTAACGGCTGACAAACTTTTTTTGGAAGTTATTTCTCCTCCATTTTCCTATGCAAGCTCAGGAAAATCACTCGTTTCATAGCCTGGTTTCCCTAACAGCAAAAATAGGATAATTGTGTATATGGGGTTGAAGAAGACAAACACATATTTCAGTGCTATGTTCATGGAGTGGGGAAAGAGGGCAAGTACCTAGACAGGCACAGGCAGTAAACAGATGTGATATGGCTGAGCATTAATCTGAAGCTTGCAACAAGTGAATCTACTGTTAGTATTGGTCTCAATAATATAGCCTGACCAAAATTTAGACTGAATTATTTTTATATAAATCTCCATGAAATATAACATATTATAACTGAAGAAACACCACCCTCTGCTTGACCTTAACTATAGCTGGTGCACTAGAACTATGGAAGAGAACTATGCAAATTATTTAAGAATAGAGAGGAAAATGGGCAATTTAGGTGGTAGCTGTAATGAACAGCAATGACCTTAGAAAACCTGGAAGTACTGACATTGCAAAAATGGGACTTCTTTAGCTGGCAGTTTCTCAGACACAGTGTTTGCAAACCTAAGGTGGTGGAGCAGACTGTATTTGCATCGAAAAGTTTGATGAGACAAATAAATAAGAACATGTGATGTCCACAGTCTAGAAATGTAGCAGCAGACCTTGCAGCTGTCTTGGAGGGCTAGCATTTCACTTCTTTGTGGAAGAATAAGGAAGACCAGGAATGGAAAAAAAAGCCCAATTAACCAAAAAAACAAAGTCTAAAGATCTTTATAAATTCTTTACAAGGGCAACAGTACTTTAGGTTTTTGAAAATCTGTGAAGCTCAGGTGCAAAATATAATTCATTACAGTGACAATGCTACAGGGCTAGTTTTTATATTGGTAATGACCAAAGGAAAATAAAATAAAAATATATGTCATGTGTAATATATAATAAAATGTATATAATTACTTTTTCTAAAAGACTTATTTTTACATTAATGATATTAATGTCAGGTGGCCAATTTTAGCTGATTCAACTATAGCATCATTACATATATATATAGCATCATTACAGATATGTGTGACAATTACACAATATAAATGCGACTGGAGGTCAAAAAGATTTTAAATATGTGGTAGACTGAAGCAGGTGGATATTTTAAACATAAAATTAAAATATTTTTTTCTCCCCTTTCAACTGAGCAATCAAGTCACTATGTTAGATTTAAAGGTAATATCAGTATCTACTAAGGAAATATGCTAGTTACATCGTTCTTGTGATTTTAAGAGCTCAATTTATGAATCATTCATACAGTATTTAACAAGATGTGTAAGACATGATCAACCAGCTCATGTAGTAAAATGTGAATTTGAAATAAAACTCAAATTGTTTAAACTTTGGAAATATATGAGATTCCAAATTTTAATACAATCTTTGGCATCCAGTTCATTTTAGATTGATCCAAATATTTCTTCTAGTACAATTGTTTTAATTTAGGAACATATAATATAAAATAAATTTCAAAGTGTAATGTTGGGGGTTTACATGTTACCAAGGAACATTTTTTGCAACATAAAATATACCAACAAAATTATCACCTTCTATGGAAAGATACAGTCTCATGGACTTGTATATGGAAAAAAAAAAACCACTCTAAATTTTATAGAAAATATATAGAAAAAAAATTAACTAAATTTTATCTCCTCTATAACTGCCATGTAATAGAGAATAAATTATAGATATAAATCCATATCAATTCATCTATTAGTTGGCTCTGGAAACTAAAATATCCAACAACTCAAATAAGAAGAAACAGACAGCATTCCTGAGAGCTAACACTTTCCAAGGAAGGACCAAGAAGTAAGTAATTAAACTGTACATCAAAAACCTGAGCCAAATCTAGTGTTCAGTTATCTGTACTTTCTTTAAGTCAGGGCAATTCTGATATATATTTTGATGAGGAAATGAACATGAAGTCTTGTCAAACTACACAGAGAACAAGACAATGAAAAAGTAACTTAACTCCTTTCTCACAGTCTCTCCAAATAACATCTCATTTTTTTAGTTGTAACAAAGAAAGATAATTCAGTGCCTCTGCTGGAGCAGCTGACTGTTTCAACATACAAATGGAACACCTAGCCAGGTGAAGGAAAAAATGTATTTTCATATGAAAGCAAATATACATGAAATCCACACATTTATAATCATTCACTGGTTAGAAGGTACTATAGTTATATTTAAGGGTTTGAGAAGGTATGTCCTAAAGACAAAGGAATTAAGGGAAAAAGGTAAAATGGGTTACAACTTGGTTAAAAATCCTGTTCTCAATTTCACAAATAAAGATAGTGTGATTAGCACTATTATAAATTAAGTTCCTCGGAAGAAGGTTTATATATTTGTAAGGAAGTAGTGGTTTTCACTGTTTCTCCAAATGTGATAAATATTTACCTTGTGTTTTCAGCAAGTGTTTGTTAAGGCAATTACTCAAAGAGTCTTAATAAGAAGCAGGAGAAAAAATTCTGACCTCCTCCCTAGACGTACCATATAATGCCATACTGCTCAGTTGAGGGAAACAAAGAACTAAGGTTCTTACAGGGCAGATTATCATGCTCTGGTTTTGGATCACCCTGAAACAGGACTTAATACTGCTTGTTGTACACACTTCAAAATAATTACATTAACATATGAGCTCACTCAAACCAAACCTTAAATCTGTAGTGCTAGGACACTGATTATGTCCCATTCCAATTTTTTTTTTAACCCAGGTTAATGGAAAGATTACAGGATTACCTTCACAGACCCTGCTCCTCCTGGTCTGACTCTTGCCATTAAGAGAAGCAGAAAAGGAATGTACTGTCAGGTAACAATCAGTAAAGTAGGACATGGTGTACCTGAACACAAGGATTCCCTGGGAAGGTAGGCCTATGTATAATAAGAAATATTATTAATGAGCAACTTTGACTACATCTGTGATATTACAGAGGGATTTTTGTTTTGGTTTGGTTTTTAGTATGTGGAAGATACTCTTAGAAATCTTTCTAATCCTACTGGGCATAGTTCTGTGTTGTGTACAGCACAGATGTGAAATCAGGAAGGAAGCTAATGATCAACTTAGAAATTCAACAAATAATACAGGCAAGAAAACTCTCACAGGTTCTAATTTATAAGAAAATGAAAGTTGAAGTATTATGTACAAATTGATATCTAGATGGTGACTGTCATAAAAATAAAAATCTTGGTTATAGTCTCAACTTGAAAGGAAGCTCAGAACATTTTTAACAGATTTTAACTTGATGAATGGATAGATAAATGTATCCAAAGGAAATTTTCTCTCTCATAAAATGGAGCCCTAAGCATTTAGACGTGACTGAAGACAACAGAAGAATCATATGAGATAATTTGCCTCAACTGATTATTATCATTATGATTGATTGTCATCCAAAATTTGAGATAACTACAGGGTAATCACTTAATTGAAAGTAATCTTCAGGGGACTTCAAGTAAATCTAGATATCGAATATAGTTCTCTGATGTAAAGCAAAATGGCTTTACTGGAATCTTAATTTTAATATTCCTCAGTGTGGGCTACAAAAAGAACATCTATGGAGAAAAAAAAGAGAATACATTTCAATATATCAAGCTGAAACCTAAATTAGAAAATTGAAACTGTTACAGTGTTAGGATTTAAGAACCTTTGGGAATGATCTAAGCATAAATTTCAGGGACCAATAGCTATCTAGATTTTAGGACTAATTAATATACATTCACATATTAAGCAGTACAGTGTTAAAACTTAGGGGGAAAGTCAATGGGTTTGTGTGTTTTGCTGGCTGTCCTGATTTCAAATGTCATAGGGTTGATTTTTCTTCCTAACAGTTGGTACAGTGCTGTGTTTTGGGTTTAGGATGAGAATAATGTTGATAACACACTGATGTTTAGTTGATGCTAATTAATACTTTCCCCAAGTCAAGGACTTTTCAGGTTCCCCATGCTCTGCCAGTGAGCAGGTGCACAAGAAGCTGGGAGGGAGCAGAGCCAGGACAGCTGACACAAACTAGCTAAAGATATATTCCATAACATAGAATATCATGCTGAGTATATAGACTGGAGGGAGTTGGCTGGGAGGCACCCATCGCTGCTCAGGGACTGTCTGGGCATTCGTCAGCAGGTGGTGAGCAATTGTATTGTGCATAAATTATTTTTTCCCCTTGGATTTTATTCCTCTCTCTCCTCCTCTTCATTACAATTGCTATTGTTGATGTTGCTGTTGTTGTTATTACTTTTATTATTACTACTTTATTTCAATTATTAAACTGTTCTTATCTCAATCCATGGGTTTTATCTTTTTGTCTATTAGCCTCCCCATTGCACTGGGGGAGGGCAGGAGTGAGCAAGTGGCTATGTGGTACCTAGTTGCTGGCTGGTGTTAAACTGAGACACTGGCAAACCCTAAAAGAAAAAAAAACCACAGTCCATTATACACATGAAAACTGTTAAATCAGTAACAAACCAATTCTTCTGAAAATATTAGAGCCAGTCAGATATTTTTCAATGTCAGAAAAACACAGCTTTCAATGAATGAAAAAATGAAGTCGCACTGAGAAATGTTCATTTTAGTTGTTTCAATTTTCCATTCAACTGCTATCATGTTAGAAGAAGTAGCTTTCATAAGCTTGAAATATTTAACTTTTCTATATCTCTCAACTGCCTTTCATTCCCTTATCATATAGAGTATAAGTTATTTTTGTTTACTTTCATCGTCCCCCTTCTTACCCGTAATCTGTCACAAAATGATGAAAGGTCAACTCCTACGTCTGTATGCCTCACGATATCAACATTTATCGCCCACTGGTTAAATTTATAAACAAACTCCTCTGCACTTTCTCCACTTTAAGCTCCTATAACCAGCCACAAAGATACCTCATTGTTATAGAGAAAAATTGTTCAGCTCGCATAGCTGAATGACCAGGATCAGAGAGCTTTACAGTTACATAAATGACACATAATTAACTAGCAATCAGTGAGCTAAGCATTCAGGATCAACCTCAGCAATACAACCAATAAACCACAATCCCAAACAGTAGGAAAATGTTAATATACACCTATAGATTTTCAAGTCCGTTTCTGTAATTATATGCCCCTCTTAGGCATTGCACACCCCTCACCCCCCAGCATTACCGCTTACCACCCTCCCATCCTCAGTTTGTAAGTGCAGGTCCCACATGTGCAAAACCTCCTGTAGAGACACGAGTGCTCCTGCTGTGCATGCACCCCTGCCACTGCTGACACCCCTCTAAGACACCAGCATGGGCAGGTGCCTCACATGTCCCGGTGTGAACCTGGAGGAGAATTCCCCCCATGCCACCCCTGTGTTGTGATGCCTGGCTTGGTGTAGGCTGCCTCTGTGTCACATGGGGAGCTGCTGAGCCTGGCCTAGGCGGGGCTGGGGATGCCATGGGGTGGTGACACCTCGCAGAACCCAGCTAGGCTCACTTCTCTATTTCCAAGGAGGCTTCCCCAACTCAATTACAGATTTTCATGTTCTATCTAGGTTAGCCACACATACATGTAGATAAGCTAGTGTGTTTTGAAATGTTTGCTATTTTACACATAGTTGTGCAATATTTTATTTATTACTTCTGGCAACTACAAGCCAAGTTAGAGATTACATGTTGAATTTGTAGTATACCATTTCTAAAGAAAGAAAAACCACAATAGCTTGATAAATAGAAAAAGCAAAGATAAAACAGGTATTTGCTTCAAAGGATCCATGTTTTCCATATTAGTGAATATAAAATCTTCTAATATGCTACATTTACAAGTACTTGTACACACATTTTTGAAAGGAAATATTCTAAAGAATAAAATCCTATTGTTCTACAGTGTAGAAATTGTTTTTTTCTGAAATAATCCTCCCATTAAACAGTACCTGTTTCTGGGCATTAATCCAACTAGCAACCCTCCTACCCCTGTTTATATTCTACTGAGTACCATAAAAGCAGACTAGGATTTTTGTTGTGTAGATTTAGAATTTCACTTTTCTTTCAGGAGATATCTCTGCAGGGCAATTGATTCTGAATGGTAGTATAAAATAGACACTATTATTAGGACTCCAGGACCATACTAATGTTTCTAGGCCAGACTTGGATCACTTCAGATCAGTTTGTTCTCCAAATAGCCAGACACTTTATTCAGTTCAGGCAATACTGATGTTTGAGGGAGGGAGTATTGATCTCCTTGAGGGCGGGAAGGCTCTGCAGAGGGATCTGGACAGGCTGGACTGATGGGCTAGCGCCAGTTGTATGAGGTTCAACAAGAAGTGCTGGGTCCTGCACTTGGGTCACTACAACCCCATATAACGCTACAGGCTTGGGTACGAGTGCCAGAAAAGGTGCCTGTTGGAAGAGACCCTGAGCTGCTGGTTGACAACCAGCTGAAAATGAGCCCACAGTGTGCCCAGGTGTCCAAGAAGGCCAGTAAGGCTTGTATCAGAAATAGTGTGGCCAGCAGGACTAGGGAAGTGATTGTCCCCCTGTACTTGGCACTGGTGAGGCTGCACCTCAAATACTGTGTTCAGCTTTGGTCCCTTCACTACAAGAGGGACACTGAGGTGCTGAAGCGTATCCAGAAAAGGATGAAAAAGCCGGTGAAGGGTCTGGAGTGGAAGTCCCATGAGGAGCGGCTGAGGGAACTGGGGTTCTTTAGCCTGGAGAAAAGGAGGCTCAGGAGGGACCTTATTGCTCTCTACAATTATCTGAAAGGAGGTTGAAGGCAAGTGGGGGTAGGTTCCTTCTCCCAGATACCTAGCAACAGGACAAGAGGAAATACCTTCAAGTTGTACCAGGGAAGGTTTAGATTGAATGTAAGGAAAAATTTCTTCCCTGAAAGGGTGGTCAGTCATTGGAACAGGCTTTCCAGGGAGGTGGTAGAATCACCATCCCTGGAGGTATTTCAGAAACACATAGATGTGGTGCTTAGCAATGTGATTTAGTGGTGGACTTGTCAGTCCTAGGTTCATGGTTGGACTTGACAATCTTAAAGATCTTTTCCAACCTAAATAATTCTACATTTTTTTGGCAAAACAGCTGGGGATTACCCTGCATTCTTCACACTGAATATACTGAAGCCACACTTGTAAGTTAATGATACAGCAAAATATAAATTAATTCCACTTCTACTGGTAGCAATGATAACAAGTAAAGTAGGTCACTATGCACATCATAAGCCTCACAGAAAACAAGGGTCACAACACTAGCACAAAAAGGATGAATTTTTTAGTAGTGTTTATCATCAGAAAAGCTTATATCAGAAGGTTCTGATTATTTAAGAGGATCACTGTAAAACAAAAATGTATTCCTTTCCACACAGAAAAAAAAATGAAAAAAAAAGAAAAAAAAAAGTCAGGACATCATCAGTTCAGGGATGGCTTGAACAGGGCTCTGAAAGACAGATTAGTGTGTAAAAACCCTACTCAAAGTGTACAAAAGAAGCTTCTGACTAAAGCAAACTTGGCATCTAAAAATGGTGCTAAAATTGCAGTGTCTATGGAAACTGTGATTTTAGATCTGAAGAATTATACTCAGGGACAGGCAAGAGGGCAATGTCCATAAAATATGTACCACATCAAAAACCAAACAGTAGACTGGAAACAGCAAATAGCTAAAGATCCTGACATTTGCTACTGCTGTGGAAGAGGGTCAGGCATCCATTCCAAAACTGTAGAAAATGTAATAAAAGGGACATATCTGAAGTGTAAATAATCCAGGAAAGACTATGATAAAGTATAAAAATTCTATTTCTATTGATACATGGATAGCATCACATTAGCTAAGAAGCAGATAACTCTCAAAAAGCTCAGTAAGTGTTGCAGAACAATCAAACGAGTGGACTGCAACCAGGCTTTACCATTAGCCAGATTCTATTGTCTGTGCTGTAGCTCCTTCCACCAAAGGTCAGACCACACCACTTCTCCTCCACCTAACACACCCCACCCATCCCCATCCTCAGGGCTATTTAACCACTTAGCAGGAATGAGCTACACCTGCACATCATCTATGTCAATCAACCCACAGCCACTGAGGCAAGGTCACAGCTGCATGTTATCAATGCTAATCAACCCACTGTCTTCATTCCTCTACAAGTAAGAATAAAAATGACAACAGTACAATTAATGGCTAAAATAAGAAACTAGCCTTCAAATTAGGAAAATGTTCAGGTTTGTATAATGAGTAGATGAACCTCATTTTGACAGGATCAACCATGGGTTTACAGTTTACTCAGAATATACTGAGAATCATGTGTCTGGTTTTTGACTGTCTCCCATAATCAGAAAAACTTTGTTTCTGATTCAGAAGACAGAGGTAGCATGGAATTGTTCAAAAAGTTAAATGTGTATATCAGATGCTGCAATTCTGCATCTTAACAGGTGTTAATACCCGTTATTGGGGGCTCAGCATGAGCAAGAAAACCAAATGAGATATCTTGAGCACTGAAGTGTTAGATGGAAGTATGCACAAATGGAGTCTCCAGAAATGCACCATGATACATACACAGCTGCATGTGGGGATATATAATTTTAAAATCATAGTCATAGAACCATAGAATAGTTTGGGTCAGGTGAGATCATTACAGTTCATCTAGTCCAACTTCCCCTGCCATGGACAGGGACATCTTTCCCTAGATTAGGTTGCTCAAAGCCCCATCCAACCAGATCTTGAACTTTTCTAGTGATATTAGACATGCTGCTAAATGGTCTTGCAATTGACACGTCTCCTACTTTAATATTGGTTTATGTGATTGAAAGACTGCTCAGAAGTGTTCAAAGCTGTAGAATTATTTTTTTTTTAACTCTACCTTTTTTTCTGTTCCATAGGGTAAGATACTTTGCAATCAAGACCGTTTATTGAAAAAGGAACATGTGCAAAAATGCAAATCCATTAAAATAGAATAAATGGAGATCTTCCCATTTCTGTTCATGAACTGAGCTACATCAGTCACTAAACTGTCTGATGGTTGCACCAAGTGTAGGATGTAATGACACAAGAGTGCTCTTGGCAAAGCAGCTGGGCTGCACTAGGGCTCCTGACCTGTAGTCACCAAGACAAGAACCTTCTGCTGCTGTCTTTCCTTCCCCACGTTTCTTCTCTAGATCTGCCACATACATTGACAGAGGACATTTCTTTGGAAACTTTCCTTCCTGATATTTGAATGTGTGCAGTGAGAGTGTACTGTAATTCACACAGTATATAGATCTAAGTTTGCTGGTTTCTTAGTTTAAACTTCAAGGCATTTTTTAATATTCTTTTTCTTACAAAAACTATTATTTTATTATTTGAGCAAAATACCATGGAAATTAAAGTTGGATAAAAAAGAGAATAAAATAAAGGAAAATAAAAATTATGGTAGTATATCTTCTTGTATTAATAATTTTAATATAAATTTGGTGATAATTAAAATTTATGCTATTTTAATTTAGTTCTGCACCACTGTGAAGTACACAATATTATAAATATTTGCTATTTGCTTTAGATTGGTTTTTTTGCCTTGATGAATACTTTGCAAGTAGTACTTAATTAGTGTTAGCACTCTGACATGATATTCCAATTACGGAATGCTACTCTATAATTCAATTTATTTTAGATAATTATGTATTCCCTCTTTTTTCCCAACCCTTTAGTTGCTAAAGTGATCCCAAAGGTTCTTCATATGTTAGGACCTATGTTCATAATTCAGTGAGGTTATTTTGTCATTTACAGAATCCCTTATAATGGGGTGAGCGGTATGTGTAAATGCATGCTTTATTTTTAATTACTTGAAGTACTGAATATGTAGTAATTCCAGTGTAGTGGAATATTTTAAAAAAGTTACTGGAATTTCTTAATTTTGCCAGAAAGTTTATAAAAGAGATCATATTTAATGTATAGAAATACAGATATTTAATGAAATAAATGGTGTCTGTGACAAAAGAAATATATTCACACCCTTGTACCACATACAAAAAAGAAATTGCTTCAATTCAGAACTATGTAATTTCAAAACCTAACACACAACCTATCAGACAGGAAGAGAAAATACACACAGATGGAAAAAATAGGACAGACAAATCTTTATTGTTAATTTGACTCATATCATAGCAACTTAAAAATTCCCCAGAGTGAATCCTTGACAAATTATGTAACTACTCTAGAAATGGTGGATGCAAAACTGCACTTAGAAAGTGTTATGTATGGATCACTTTCAAACTAGAACTACATACTGAGATTCTCTTCCCCTGGATTCTATCTGGTACTATTCAATGCTATTCAGTACTCTTGAGAGTATGTTGGATGTTGGAACAGAAATTTAATATTTATTACAGACTTATATGGCACCACATTAGAGGAAACTGCAATTGCAGGAGGACTGGATTAGAATTCCAACCACTCTGAGAAACTGGAAAACTGGTATGAAAAAAAGTAACGGTGTTTAATGAAGTCAAAGACAACTCTACACTTAGATGGGAACAAATGATTTCACAAGCTGGAAGAACTGTGTGAAGGTAGACTGCAATTTTCCAGAGTGGGATTTTGGGATTATGTTATGAAGTAAACTATAGTAAACTACTCTTGAACTAGCCTGCTGTTCTGAAAAAAGATAAGTTTTATGTTGGGATGTACAATTACGTGGTGCTTGTAAAGGTAATGTCTCTTCTCCACTTGAACATGTTAAATTATAGTGTGCGCTCTCTCTCTAATGTGTGGATCAGCTGAGAAAAGTCAGGGCTAGAAAAATGTGATTTACAAGAACAGTTTGAAAAAAATTTGGACTGTTTACTGGGGGGGGGGGGGGGGGGGGGGGAGAGAGAGAGTTATAGCCTTCTTCAAATACACAAAAATGTGGTTGCAAAGACCAAAGATAAAATAAACTTGTTTGCATGCCCACAGTGCAGTGAACTGGGGGTAATGGATATAAATTGCATCAAAAGAGACTTTAATTACAGGTTAGGAGGAACATAAACTATTTTAAAAACCTGTAATAGATTTCTTACATGCATTGTGGGCTTTCCCTCACCAGAAGTTTTGAAGAACCAGTTGATCCATCAAAAATCATTCAAGCAGATGAAGAGGTATAGATTTGATACCACTTAAAACCCACTTACATTTTGTGAGCCCTTTGGTTTTGATAATTTGTATTGTGCACATTCTAAATGTGGATGGTTCTTATCTATTACAGTGCTAATTAACAGGATGCACCAAGCTATGCAGATTGAGAATGAATGTGATAATTGATAAAAATGATTTTCAAGAATTTGAATCTTTAAGATGCTGTTAGATTTGGGTTTGAGTGAAATGGTTAAAAATCAAAATTGATGATGTAAACACCTTTTTTTCTTAAGGTATAAGGATAGAAAAAGGAAATGCAGAATTACATAGCTGTGGGCTGGGAGATAAAAATATACAGAAGACCCTTAGTTTAAAATTTTAATTTTCTAAATTAAGAAAAATAATTTTTCCAATAATTTCTCAATAAAGAAACCAAATATTTTAAATAGATGATGAAATGAGAAGTTTTTCCATTCATAATATCTGTTTATTCTATGTAAAATTTATTCCTGTGCAGGTTGTAAGGAAAACAGGAGAATATTTTTCTCTAAAACAGTGAAATGTTCTTTCTTATAGTGACATCAGTACCGGGAACATCTAACAGAAGATAAGTGAGGTATAAACCAAAGCATTCACTAGTGAACAATACTACTTTCTTCTTGCATTCTGTTAAATAAGAAAATTCAGCATTTGGCCATTTTAATATAAGCAACAAAGGGTTACTCTTAAATTCTGTTTCAGAAAGGTATACCTTTTCAAGAAATTTTTCTTGTGGGCGGAAAAAAGCCACATTTGGCCTCTGAGGTTGTGACATTATTTCTGTGCTTGAGAAATGCACTAAAAACTTTTACTTCTCTAGGCAAAGGAAAGCTTTGACCTTTTTTCAGATTAAGTACCTGAATAATATGGTGATGAGGACGACATAAAGAACCATAATGGGAATCTTCATCGTCCCTGAGGGGAGAAATTGATCTCACAGGTTACTTGTTCCAGATCAGAAGCCAAAATAAGACAAAATCTTCTTCAGTTCTAATGTGTACTTAGCTTTCTCCTCTGTAGTTTATGCTTCTAAATATAGCTTTTTAACCTGAACATTTAGCTTGGGACTTTAGTTATTATTTAAGATCCCACATAGGAGAATTTTGAACACAGGTGTTACATTAAAATTTTAACCCTTTTTCAAAACTTCACTGTTTATGTAAATTTTTTAGGGAATTTAGTTCATATGTTACATAGGTAAGCAATAAAAGAATCTGTATTTACTAAATGTTTTCTAACTGCTGTTATTGCATTTTAGATGTATAAATTTATTACCTTCATGGAGTCATTCACTAGAGGTGTGTTGAAATCAATTTTATGCACTTAATCCTTTACTTGACTAGAAGAAAATAGTGTATTAATATGGAAATATTTTTATTTTACTTTTCAATAATGCTTTTCAGAAAAGAATTAGATTATTGCATATTTGGTCAACTGTACATAGTAGGGTTACAGCATATTTTCTTATTTAGGCTAAAATAAAATAACACATTTACATAAAATAAGTGAATTTATGGTCAATAGATTTCAAGTTAAACTTGCAACATCTATAAAGTTCCACTTTTAAAATCTTTTTAAATGGCTAAAGTGCTTACTGATTTTCTTTTGTATTTCAGTTACACCTTCAACTGTATTTCTATGCAGCTTATAATAATGTAACGAATCATTAGTAGGAAATGTGTCAGTATCATGAGGCACAAATGGCTACAGATACTCATGTGGGATATTTACAGGCAATGATCAAAGCAATGTATCTATGTTGGGTTCTGTGACACTCTGCTGCCACTGATCTGAGAGTAAATCACATATTAGCTATTTGTTATTTATAAACTAGATCTAAACATATCTTTAATATTATCCCAAACCATCTCTAAATTACTTTATTACTTTGTATTAACTAGTCTTCCCTGATTTCCAGAAATGTGGTTCTTAGTGCCTCATCTTTCGTGTAAAGTATGGTGGAATTAATTTCAGGGGCTCTGAAGCAATGCATTGCAGCTTTTGCAGCAGTGTCAGGCACTACCGTGGTTAGTAGTGCCAGCTGGCTGGTCTCACAGTGGGGATTTATTCCTCTTGAATAAGCATCCTATGACCCAAGGAGGCCTCCCATGCTGTTCTCAGTGATTCAGCAGCTTGTAGGTGACAATCAATACACAGAGAAAAAGCAGTTAAAGTCCTTACACTACTCTGCTCATTGAAAGGAAATTTGACTTCTTAAAAGTAGTGACATTGATTGCACTGGTGTGTCTGAATTTTATTCAAGGTCTTCCCAAAGTCCCATTGGCTGTGTTGCCTCATAGCATAATAAAAAGATGAAAATTCAAAAGAAGATAAAATTATATTTATGTTAAAATTTGATTTTGCCTGCTTCATCTGGAAGTAAACAACCCACAATTAAATTAAAACACTTTCTTAGAGAGACACATGCAGAAAATCAGTGCTTGCTTCAGGCATTCTTTAGGCTTTTTTCTGCATTTGTTAGACCAACATGACCAAAGTTTATACTTTTATTTTTATTTTAATTTTTTAATCATCAGCTAACAGGCCATGGGGACATTATAAATAAATATATAAGTAAGTAGGAAATAACATTTATAAATAGTACAAATATTTTGTAATAAATACAATTACCTTTCTAAACTCATAGCTGACTGCAAATAAAATTAACAAACCATTTGCTTCATATGGTAGTTTATATTTTAAGTGTTGTAGAAAAACAAAGTTTCTCATTCATCTGCAGAGGTATCAGTAAAGATCTGCAGTGTGTGAGGCCTGACTGCCACTGAGAGAGAAAAAAAAACAAACACAAGCAAATCATGTATTCAATTGCCATAGCCAAATGACGATTGTGTCATTAAAGTAAATGAACTCTCAAAATGAATGTCCAGTGTCAAGAAGATTATTACATTCTTGGTCCTGTACATATGTGGAGTGCAGAGATAGCCCAAGTGCAGGAATCCTGTTAATTCTTAAGTTAACTCTGTATTACTGTTCTAACAGTGTAGTGGGAAGCAGATACCACAAAGACTTCTTGTACTGTCTTTTCTCTTTATACTTTCCTGGAACAGTTTATCATGACTGAGTCATAAAGGTAACAGTTTGTAATACTGTCTTGCAAAAATCCACCAACTTTGGTAGAACCTCTTGCGAAAGAGAACTCAGCTTAGTGTAAAACATAAAAGCAGGGGCATTGAATGAGTTTCCTGCACAGAAAGAAGTCATAGGGTGATGGGTTTTTTTCCTACAACAGAGCAACCAAGCAGTATCTTTCAATTAACTATTTTGAATTTGACTTACAAAAATAGTATTAAAAAAATAACTCTTTTCCGCTCTCATAGAAGCAAATACACTACTTACCTACTGGAAAACAATCTATCAGATAAGAAAAACAGGCATATTTTATTCCTAAACCAGTTACTTATGCAGATTTTACACCAAATGAATATAAAAAACCCCTTCCATGTCAGCTGTAAAGTAGGAAAAAAGAAGTAAAAGTCATTATTCAGCAAATTAGTTGTGATTAAAGACTATATGCAAATCCTCATCCTCAAATAGTTGTTTTGAAATTAAATCTAAAGCAAAATAACCCCCAAACCCCTGCAAATCTCTCATTACTCTGCCATTTACAAATGAGATTTCCAGGCGAACTCCAATTGTGTTTAGTTAAACAAGCTGTCAGATTGCAATTGGTATATTCAATATGGACGTTATTCAAGGGTAACATTGTTAACACATGCAATAATTATCAGAAGGAAAGATATGCAATGTATTAATTTGGTTTCTATTACCAAAAAAGCAACTGTGAACTGCAGTATATAAAGGAGTTTGACTTGTCTATATTTGATCATTTCTTATCTGAAGAAAGGAAAAGAATACACTGGGTCCTCTTGATCTTTATTTCAAGTCACCAGTTGACAGTGTAAATGGCTACTGGTGTTAGGAATCCACTGCAGCAGGAGGTCAAACTACATGATTCTCACTGGAGAAAATACCTGGTTTACCACAACAGTACCTATTTCACTGTTGGAATCTGTCCCTTCTCTTATGTGTGCAAAAACATCTGAATTTATAATATGCTATGTCTTTGATTCTTATCAGAGTTTTGGAACATGTCTAGAATATCCCCTAAATAATTCATACTTAAAAATGACAGTTATCTAAATGCAAGTATTTAGAAAGCAGATTGACCAACTCAACTGCTGCTGGAGAAAAAATAAATAATATCGTGTCTCTTCAACAAACAGGTATGTAAGCCCAATCTTTCTCTTAGTGTTTAAGCTCCAAAGTGGAATTAATGATCTTGGTAAAACCTCTATTTTAAATAATTATGAAGAAAGAGTTTCTCTGGGTTGCATTTTTCCCCTGTGAAACATGTGTTTTCAATTTCTAGGTGAAATAAAACAAAGATGAAGTATATAGTTGTAATTAGTATAGTTATAAGTTGTAATTTTGTAAATTTACAGTGCAGAAGACAACTATTTTATGTATTTCTCAAAAATATGTATCAGCATTTCCTGTTTTCTTACAACTATTCTCAACCTTTCACAAAAAAGCTTCTTAGAAATGTTTGGCCATGTTTGCCCAAAGTTAAAATAACAAGTGTTGAGAAGATAACAATAAAGATCAGAGACACAGAAAATTATAGCAGACAAGTGCAAGTTTCAAGGACAAACATTGAACTTGTATCTGTGGAGTCTTTCCATTCCTCTGCAAATCCCATTTGCTTATCTTCTCATAACTTCTGCTTTCTAATATAAACCATCACTTTTTCTGCATCAACTTATGTTAGTAAGAAGGTTTTCTAGGGCTGAAGAACTAAATAGTTCAGTTCCTTCCTCAATTTGCAGCTAATAAGGTGTTTTACTTTGATGAAACCATATTGAGTAAATGTATATTTTCTTGGGGGGCTTGTGGTTGTGCTTTTTTAATTTCTTCTTCTGAGGAACTTAACTTTTAAAATCTTCCAGTACTCAGTTTTCAAACAGGGAAGTTTGGTAATAAATTCAGAATCTCTTACTTTCAAATGTCATCTGGAAGAAATGCCAATAATATATTTAAATATAATTTTCCCATATCTCCAATAGTCCAGATTCTACAGAATTGTTCATCTTGATGATTAATTATATAGGGAGCTATATAATCAATCTGGGGTTTGATTTTTTTGTAATGACAGCATTATAAAACAAAATCTGGATTTATTTATGTGTAAAAAAGGGAGAGATGGACAAGGAGAAATGTAGAAAACAGCACTAATTTTGATTAATTAGAAGAAACAGAATATTGTTTCCAATTATCTGTTGGTATCCAAATACTTTCTGTCTGAAACGAAGCATTTATTAAAGTATGATGATCAGAAATAAAAATATAAAAATATCAGCCTAAGCTGATTTAGAATTTCCTTTAGGCCATGGTCCTGAGATATTTGAAAGTTTGCCAATAAAATCCAACACTTCAGTTCTGAATGGGCCTTTAAGTACAAATCTATTCATTCTCATTTCCTTTTGTCACTTTTTTCATTCCATGCATCTTCTTTTTTCTTCTCTCCCTCTCTCTCCCTCTCTATGTATACAAACTTTGACATATCTGTCAGCTGTGTAAATTTCTACTTAAATGGAAAAATGTTCAAATAACCGTTATTGGTTGTTTCAGAACACAAAGAAAAATTTCCTAAAATTTCTCAAAAGAGGATGATTTAGCTATGTAATTGCAGGAAGCCATAAGTAAACAAAAAACTCCACAAACTTTTGAAATATGTTAAAACTGAAATATACTTATCACATTATATAATTTAAAAATAGTTTGTGAACAGGACATAAGGTTGCTTTTAAATTGTATCCTTTGTCCAGTAACCTATGCAAAATAATACTCCTAATAATAAATTTGCTTAATATAATATTGCCTGTTAATCTGCATTGATATTTTTATAGCATGAAGGTCTGCAATTACTCTCTAGGGAGAAAATAAGTGCTTGCAATGCTGCTTGCTTTTGCTATGACTGCTGAAATTTACTTTGAGGCTTCTTATTTTATTAGCATCTGTTTTGTTATAGCAGTGAGTGGCTTAGAATATTCCAGCTGTTTTCCTACTCATAATATTCCTGTTTTACAACAATGGCATTGTTTATTTTTCATGTGAATACAATGCTTTATATGAGGCTTTCGTTTGAGCCAATTTTGTTTCATTTAGAGTTTAACAACCAGTATTTTCTATTTTCTGTATTATTTCAGTGCCACTAGTTAATTGTACAAGCTTTTTAACTCTTCTGAAGAAAGGGAGGGAAATAATTTGCAGGTATAATAGGATGGAGAAGTTACCCACAAGTTATATGAGGTTTGCACCTTATCTGCCATTAAAAAAAGAAAAAAAAAAAAAAAAAGAATAAAAAGCATAATTGGATATATCATATATGTCTTGCATACTGGGTTTCATAAAACACTGTCCTGCTATTAGGTCTGATTTAATATGGTGAAGAAAAAAATATCCCTTTCCCTTTGGAAAGACAATTTCACAAATGCATTAAAAATTAAAAAGGAAATTATAAATATAATTTTAATTTATTTTTTTTTTAGATTAAATTCACATATGTTTCTATGATAGCTTTCTGGTCTCAATAAACTCATTTAATTGCATTTAGGTACATAGTTAATCAGTGAACCACTTAGGTATTTTTTTCCCTAAATAAAATAAATTGACCATAGCACCATAATCCTGACTACCCATATCAAAACACTGATATTGCTAGCTAAGTGAAAACAATGTTATTGGGGTTTTTTTCCGACACAGAAGCAATCTTTCATATTTTCATCAAATTTCCAAACTAGATTGTTCATAATTTCAGCAAATATACCTACTAGATGGAAGTTTTTCTATTAGGAAAGATCTCCTTTCTGTCTGAATGCACAAATATATATACAGTGTATATGTATTCTTTATGGAAGCTTTTTTTACCTCATTGTAGTGTCTGATGCATTGCCTGAATTTGTAAGCTTGGAAGCAAATGAACTACACACAGTGGGGTGCTGAGCTTTCTGAAGGAAGGGAATCTATGTTGTCACATGTGATGTGTGGAAAAGCATAACAGCTTTTAAAAGCACACAACATTTCATTAATAAAAGATAAAGCAAATTCAGAAAGATATTTGTCCTTTAGACTACAACTTTCAAGCTGCTGTGTATGTCATAATTTTTCTTAACTTTTAATATTTTTTGATGCAAATTTCCCCTCTACAATACCTTTTTGCTTATTTTATTGCAATAGCTCATGTTTCATTGAATCCCAATGATTCATTCATTGATAAAATGTAATAATGAAACATAGCAGCATGTTAATGAAACATAGCAGCACAGACAGAAATTACTGAAATGTAAGAGTACTAAGACCACAATACACACAGATGTTGCTTGCCCTAATAATTGTGACACTCAAACATATGTCTACTTTACGTATTTTGTAACGATGGATGCCCACTAAGAGACTATTTTTGTAGACATAAAATCTATGTGCTACTACATGTATTTAAACCTTTAAGAAATTTTTAAAGGAAGAGAACACATCTTTTTCATATCATTAGAAGGAAACACTATCATTTAGGGTAATGATTAATCTGCCAAAATGAGACGAGGACCCTAATTTTAACATGTGCTCTTGCACAAAATCTCACTGGACTTATCAATCCTGGCAGCTTTAGCAGGCTTCATTAAGCATTAGTTAAATTAACCATAAATTCTTAACATTATTGGATAATTGCTTTGTGATTCTGAGGTAACTCCAGAGTATACTAAAACTCCATATCAATACAATAAAGTTGTGCTTCTCAGTATGATATCACACTGTTTAAATATTGATTGATGGTTGATCTTCAGAAGCTGGAATGGACTTTATTGAATTCCTAAATAGGAAGAACTGAATAGTAGAGTGAAGATTTTATTGCCTGGTGCAAACATAGCTTTCAATATGCTAAAAATAGTGGTGAAGATGACCAGCTGAAATTTGCAGAAGTGGTTATTATAAAGTATTCCAACACAGAAAAACCCGCACAAATACTAAAGATAAGGACACATTATATCATTTGTTGACTAGAATATTGTGGCATTCTTCCAACATAAAACAGTATGGCATGAATTCCAAGTCAATATTTCAAGCAATAAATGGGTTGGCTCTTTCTGAAAAATATGTTGTAGGTTGCCCAGAAGTTAGGAACTTGAGAAAGAAATTACTGAATGAGTAGTATAACTTGTTACACAGGCAGATGGGTAAAGAGTTACAGTTACCTATAAACTTTCTACAAAAATAAAGAAAAGCAGGAATGATTTCCTTCCATCAGGGAGAACAGAGCATTTATCCCTGTTCTTAACTTCAGGAATTACTGGGGTAAAATTTTGAAGATAATCATATGTCAGCATATCAACAGATACAGGCTGAGTCCAGTAATGCACCTTGGTGCCAAAAATGCTTTGATATTACACTTCAGGCATCCTGGAAGGTTTAGAGCTCATCATGGAATCATAGCATCATTTGGGTTGGAAGGGATCTAGTCCAACCCTGCTGCCACGGGCAGGAACATCTTTCCTAGATCAGACTGATCAAAGCCCCATCCAACCTGACCTTGAACGCTTCCAGGGATGGGGCATCCACAACTTCTCTAGGCAACTTGTGCCAGTGTGTCACCACCCTCATAGTAAAGAATTTCTTCCAAATATCTAATCTAAATCTACCCTCTTTCAGTTTAAAACCATTATTCCTCATGCTATCACTACAGGCCCTGGTAAAAAGTCTCTCCTCAACTTTCTTGTAAGCCCCCTTTAAGTATTGAAAGGCCTTAATAAGGTCTCCCCAGAGCCTTCCCTTCTGCAGGCTGAACAGTCCCTACTCTCTCAATCATTCTTCATAAGAGAGGTGCTTCAGCCCTCTGACCATTTTCATTGGCCTCCTCTGGACTCTAATAGGTCCACATCTGTCTTGTAATTGGGGACCTCAGAGCTGGATGTAATATTCCAGATGGGATCTCATGAGAGTGGTGTGGGGGAAGAATCACCCCCCCTCAACCTGCTGGCCATACTTCTTTTGATGCAGCCCAGGATATTATTGGCTTTCTGGACTGCAACTGCACATTGTCAGCTCTTGTCTAATTTTTCACCCACCAGTATCTCCAAGTCCTTCTCTGTAGAGCTGCTCTCAATCCATTCATCACCTAGTCTGTACTGAAGAAATATGAAGTACCTGATTGCTTTGTCCATGCCTCTTTGGCATTTACGAAACATTTCATGGCTGCAAAGTGTATGCCAGTCTATATGCTGGTCTTTTCCTGAGAACAGACACCTATCAGTGCTTCTGAACAGTAACAGTTCCAGCCCAAGAACGTGAGTTTCAAATTAACAGCTTGAAAGCCAGTACTCTAAGAAGAATTAATTAATCACCAAATTACAGAAATGCCTTCCCTCTTCCCTGTTGCAACTGCTTCACAATAATTAAATCTTCGTGGCCTGTGTCTGAAAATATAAGCAGAACCCTGTCTCTGTTGCTTAGCATTAAGCAATGTGCAGTCAGGGAGTGAAACATCTTTGATTCCAGTCTATGGACCTAGAGTACTAATGCGTGGTAGGAACATTTTTATTAGGAGGTGGCTGCAACTGAGACATCCAGGGAAATTGTACTGCTTGCTGCTCTTCTGTAAGGAACAGGTCACCCTGGCTTCCACAGCTACAGCACTGCAAGTGCTACAGCACTGCACGCAGTGCTGAAGGGCAAAGCCAAGGAAGGAATGGCACAAAAGAGGCGTTCCTCTTGCATCTTCTGGTCAATTAAGAGTTTGTCCTTAGGTGTCCTCTGGTATCTGAATTCTGAATTCCTCCACTCTTCCACCAAATCTGACAGCATTGTGTGGATGATATTAGAGCAATAGGTGAGCTTTATTACAGCCTTTTGGAGTTGTCTAAATTCTCAGCCTCATCATTGTATCTGGATAGCAGAGGGATTCCAGACAGCTAAACAACTCCTGCCAGCCCTCTGGGCTATAGCAACAGCTTCCCACGAGAGGCCAGAGAGCCTCAGGCAGCAGACGGCAAAGAAGTAAAAACGTCCCCGCTTTGGTGATTAACTTTGTAGTCAAGGAGCTCAAGAAGACAGGTATCATAAGAAGATAACTGGCTTCCTAGAAATAATGGCAGGGGCTAATTTCCTTTCTGGGAAATCAAAAGTGGATAGAGGAAAGCGCCAAAAAGAAGGCTGAAAAATCTCTCTGCTTTCTCTGTTTTTTTTGTTTGGGTTTTTTTTGTTTGTTTGTTTGTTTTATTTCTACTATTATTATTTTTTTATTATTATTCTGATAATGGCATCTGATAGCCCAAGAGAAGCTTTAAGAACTTCCCAGTTCAAAATCCCAGTGAGGATTCTCATGTGGCAGAAATTAGTCAATGGGATGAGGACACTGGAACACTGAGATGGAAACAAAGGAAAATCAAAGCTAGTTAAATCACTGTAATAGTTATAGTTCACCATATGTTTTGCTTAATCACCCATCCTGTTAAATCAAGGATAAGGTTATACAATTTGATTAGAGAAATCTCCATCAAGAACTGTTAAATATGGGGATGGGCAAGGAAATTACAGAAAAAGTAACTGTCCTCAGAAACACAATATATTTCCTAAAAGCTGTTGTATAGGGAATTGTTCCTTAAATGAAAGCTGGGAATGTGTAGCTGGAGACTGTGAGCAAATGGCCCCAGGAGGTAATCCTGTGAGACTTCTCTCTGGGAGGTGTGCCATGCAGGTGTGTTAAAGTTAGCACATGTCCATTACACTAGAGTCAGGCTTCAGAGGTAAAATATAAGGTGTGAGGAATTTTTATAGTTTAGGAAAAAATAACAGAGATTTCTGAGTGTGGCAAATAGTTTCTAACCTAATTGTTCCCACAGCTTTGGGCTACCGAAAGGCATTTCAGATATGCAATACATTTTCCTATAATACAAGGTATATGTAAACTTGCACCCTGTTATTTTAGTATCATGCTAAATAAAGCTATCATCCTGTATCTGAATTCAAAGCAGTCAATTTCTTTTTTAAATTTCGATACCTTACAAAATAAAAATTTCCTGTTGGGTTGACCTTGACTGGCTGCCACAATCCCACCCCACTGCTCTCTCACTCTTTCTCAACAGGACAAGGGGAGAAAGTAGGATCAAAAAGCTTGTGGGTCAAGATAATGACAGGGAGATCACTTATCAATTAACATAATGGGCAAAACAAACTTGACTTAGGGAACATTAATTTATATTACTTTATTACCCTATTAATAAAACAGAGTAAAATGGTGAGAAACTAAGACAAAACTAAAACCACTCCCCTCTCCCCTCTTTTTCCCAGGCTTCCCATGACATTGAAATCTGTTGATATCTAATATGCAAGAAGGTAAAACTGTCTAGGTGATATAATTTTAGCTGTAGTATAGAAACAACACAGACTAAGACTTGAGTCTCAAAATTGATTACGAAAGATTAGGATAGGAACAACAATCTAAACCTGGGACATTGATGGGCAGTTGGGCAGATGTCTGGACATTGCTGTTCTATGCAATGAAAGAAGGAACAGGAGACCTGATAGCAGTGAGATTTACATGTTAAGGTACAATTCACTTTCACAGTGAAATAATTGAGTTTGAATGCTGCACTGTCAGAGATAAAAAAAACCAAGAGCTGACAAGCCCTCCTAGCACTCCTGAATAAACATGATTATCTTGTTTCAATGCAGGTAGCTCAAATCTGTGTTACCCTTCTTCAGTACTTTACTATCAGAATTAATGTGGGCAGACGGAGCTCAGGTCAGTCTGTCCAGTGGTGGTGTCACAGGCAGAGTCCCTTGTATTTCTCTGTGAATCCAGCGTTGAATAGCTGCAGCTGTTTCTTCTTTGAAGTGATAATGAAAAATAGATTTTGACATTGTAATTGCCAGCACAGGGTTTTTTTTCCTTAGATGTGAATGCAGGATGAATTCAATACATAGCCTCAATACCTGTTACAGCACTCAAAAGTGAAGAATTTTCTTTTTCCCCCTTAGATGTCAAATAATTCATCAAAATTATATGGGTGGGCACGTGTTTATTATGTCAGTAACTACACCTATTAAGTTGTACATGAGGCAGGTTGCTTGCACATTCAGTCACACTCATAATTCCAATGCTTATCACAAGCTATTCTTCATAGCCCTTTTTATATCAATACATTTTGATATACAAAGTGAAACTGCACGTAAGTACAATGTATAGAATCTGAGCAATATAATGAGATTTTTAGTATGTTTCACTATGTCACCACAACTCACATTGTCTACTGCTAGAAACAGGCAGTTTTGAGGAATGCTTCATGCTAGTCTTCATGTTAAATGTGCACATTCATAGATGAAGATATGTGATACATTTCTCAGCAAAGGGCAAAGAAATAGGAAAGCCTGTGGCTTTGTTCTTATACATTTTTTAGTAGTGAACTGCGCAGGCCACAGCTATTTATCCATTTTAAATGGCAAAATTAAAATAAGCTGAAAGAAGTGAAAGCTGGGGACATTCAAATGGGAAAGGATGGTGAAAGGTTAAGTCCTTTCCCATTTACCAGTTTGAATGTCCCTTTTACTTTTCTCTCCAGATTTTTAATAAATAACCTCTTTATTACCATTTTAATCTTTCAAATACTTTCCAAATAAAATATATTTTCAATATAATCTCTCTGTACATTTTATATAAACCTGATTTTATAACTTTATAAATTAAAATATTCAGATCTGCTTTGCTGAATAATTCATATCTTCATGCAATATCCTAAAACTTAGCACTTACACCCATGTTCTTAAACAATATTTTTGAATAAATCTGTGTTATGGGAAGTTTTACAGTGTGAAGGCAGATAAGTGAAAAACAGAGCTGCAACAAGCAGGTTTTAATTAAATAAAAACCATGTTGGACCCTGTTGCTTCAAAACCTTTGTAGTTTTTCCCATGATTCCCTGCAGCAGCAGGAAACAGAGGGAAGCAAAAAGCTGCCACAATGCATGCATCATTTTTTCAATACTGCATTGCAGGGCTGCTCATTAAAAAAAAATAAACTCAAAATGTTATAAATATAGAGTTTATCTCTGAAAAAAAAAAAAAGAATCTCAAATGAGGAGGCAATTCTGTTTCTCAAAGCAAAGCAAATCAGTAAAATGTAAAATGGGGAGAAATTAAATTATGTTATGTAGAGCAATATATTTCACTATCAATCAGGGCTTCCCTGAGGCAACAGTCTTTCCAATAGATCTTCAGTCTGAGATTGTAGGTAATAAACTTCCAATAATTTGTGAGACTAGGAGGATTAGTGGATTAGTGCACAAATCTTTGGACCCTGAAGAACTAGGTTAAGAGATCTGCTTTGGGTCAAAAGAGAAATGAGTTTGATAATCTCTGATTAGTCCCTGAGAAACATTTGTACAAATCACACCACCACCTTTTAAGCATTTCCTACTATTGAAATTCTTTACTTACATAGGTCAAAACTGGTGTTACATGCAAGGAAAAGCATCCAGCGAGGCCATGTCTTTCTGACTGAAACTGAGCTGCTAAGCCAAGGCATACCGAGACACTCAAACTGTACTCTGATGGATTATAACAACTCATACAAATCAAACATTAAATATTCACATTCTTTTTTCTTTTTTAAAACATCCATTTCACACTGCTTTTCAGTTCTTGTAGTGAGGCAGCCAGTGGAGTTCACTCAGTCTGTAATCCCATATAGAAAACTGGCATTACTGGTTTTCAGTGTAGAGCAAAAACAAACCCACGCGAAGCAGCCCCAGCTCTTTCTGTACAGGGCTGACGGCCCATGAGGGGCGGCTGGGGCTGCCTTGGGCCGGGCACAGCCAGTTCCAGCCGGCTCCAACCGGCCCCCACAGGGCACAGCCAGCCCCGCTGCCCTGGTCATGGGGGTCAGGGAAATGTCTGTAAAAAAGGGCAAAGCACCGCACCCTAGAGTGAGGGGGAAGCGGAGGAGAGTGGGGGGAGGACGGTAACAGTGAGAAACAGCCCTGTGAGCACCGACATCAGAGAGGAAGTAAGGGGAGGAGGTGCTCCTGTTGCAGATTATTTTAAGATTTTACTGAATCTTTCTGTATTTTGTGTAACAGTTAGTTATAAGAGCATTTTGATTTTAAGGCGTTAATCTCCATATTAGAATTATAAATTCTATAATAGCACTATTAATTCTATTTAATATCAATATTAATTTAATATCAATATTAATTCTATAATAAGCACTTATTAACCAATGACGTATGAATCGCTGTGCTGTTTGTTATCCGAGACTGTTACTTCAAGTCCCTATGCTATAGACCATAAAACCCTTAGTCTTTACTGTCTAGACCATAACCAGAGCACCTAGGTTCTATTGTGTATAGGATGAGTTATTGGACAGATTGGCAAGGCTGATGTCCAGCCTTCCAACTTGGCAACAAAACTTACTTTTAAGGTGTCCTGAAGTGAGCTACCTTCATTATAATACTAAAAATCACACCCACAGGTCAAGAAAACCCTTGCCCAGGTGAAGACCCTTCCCCTGTGCAAGTGTAGTAACAGAAAAGGATGACACAGCAAATATTACAAGTATATGCAATCATTGTAACTAACCAATCATTGTAACTGGGAGTGTATGACCTTGTAAATTGTGTATAAACGTAACAGTAAAATCTACACAGGTGTGTTTGATTTGTGGAGATGCCACCGAGCACCCAGTGCTGCAATAAAAGAGTGCCTGCTTCTTAATACTACATTGGTGTTAAGAGGTTTGATTCCCGATTTTGGTGACACTCCAGGCACTGCAGCACATTCCTACAACCTGTAAAGACCCTACGCTGGTGTACATGTGTGTTTCCTGAAGGAATTCTGGCCTGTGGGGGGCCTGTGCAGGAGCAGGACTGCAAGGCTGCAGCCAGTGGAGATGACCAGTTCAGGGGCAGGGGAAAAGTGTGAGGAGGGAGCAGCAAAGACAAAGTGTTAAGGACTGACCACAACCCTGATACCTCATTGCCCTGGGACGCATGGGGTGGGAAGGAGGTAGTGGACTCTGCAGTGAAAGAGTTAAGTTGAGCCTGGGAAGAAGAGGGGGTGGGGGATAGGTTTTTTTAGTTTTGCCTTCATGTCTCACCACCTTACTCTATTTTAATTGGCAATAAATTAAATTATTGTTCCCTATGTCATGTCTGTTTTGCCTATGATGATAACTGGTAAGCGATCTCCGTGTCTTTATCTTATCCCATGAGGTTCTTCACCCTGTTTTCCCTCCCATCCTGTTACAGAGACGGAGAGAGAACAGCTGGGCAGGGATCTGGCAGCCAGCCAAGACTAGCCCATCACAATCATATTTCTGAATTTTGTGAGTCCAGCTAAAAACATTTGAAAACCACAGCCATGAAAATAAGCTCTATCCCAGAAGTTGTCCTCAGATCGCTGCAGACTTATGCAAATGCTTTTCCATGATGGAATCCTGTATCACAGATAAAGGAGATCAATCAAATTAAACTAGAACTTGCCTAGATTTGGAAGTTTTCCAGGTCTGCATGTGGAATCTTATTTCAAAGTAATTACATTCTCAGGATGAAACACTATTTTAAAGTAATTATTAATGATCTGTTACGTCAATAAATTTGACAGCTGTAGACAAGTCCTTACAAGCCCACCTTTCCAAAAGACTGTATTTCTGGAATAATTTCTTTAATCAGTAATGAAAAAGTTAATAGATTCAATAGAATTTGAATGTGACATATGGTAAGTCAGGACCAGTTACACTAAATCAGCATTAATGGCAAAACTGCTGTTGTCATTTGAGCTTCAAGTTGAGCAGTTTCACAAATTTATCAGTTGTACAAAAAACCACAAATGCATCAGGACATAATGGCAAACCTTTCTGAAGGCATTGTCTTGCTATTGATTTCACTGAGCACTGAAAAACAAGTGATTCTTTGTTATAACTAATTGTTGCAACAGCACTAGAAGCAGTTAAAATCTGTTTTATACTAACAAGTGTCAGGTATCATAACAGTTCAGGAAAGAGTCCATTTTTCTTCAGGGATTTTTTTTTTCCTAGCTGTTTTTATTGCAATTCGGTAAGAACTGAAATATAAATGCAGTTAGGCAAGGCTGTGAAAATAAGCAAGCTTATCTTTATGAATAAAAATATTCTGCTGCTCTGAACTCACTGTTGCATCACTCTGGGCCAGATGAAAATTTCAATTTTGAGTCCAAATAAGGTTTAGAATATTATAGAAATGGAGCTTTGTATAAAATAGAGAAGCCTTACTTATGTGGAAAAAAAAATTACTAAGTCAAAAAGACTTGTGTGTAACATGGTTGTAAGGCCAGATGTGATTGTATATAAAAAGATATTCTGGATCAGACTAATACATTCTTCAATCTGCTGTGAAGTCTTTCATTGCACACTTAGGATATTTGGTGAATGAGTAAAACTTCAGAAGAAAACTCTACATACGATAAAAATCAGTCCCACTCTCTATGTTATCAAGTTAAAATGAATATAATTGCATTTATCTATAACTACAACAAATACAGTACCTTAGTTATCTTGAGAAAGACTCTGAAAGATTAAAGTGATCTATGGTTCTTGTGAAAAATCAACATTAATTATAATCAAATTGGAGTACTTCAGACAGCAGATTTATTCATGTTTTCAGGTAAAAATATACCTTAGAATTATCAAGTTAAGGACACATTTCACCTGTGTGGAACAATATTAAAATAGTTATGTGACACCTATTTTACAAAAAGACTGCTCTTAAAAAAATCAGACTCAGTAAAATCACCTATGTTCTGAAAACACAGTTATTTTAGAAAAAATGTCTGGACTTTTTGTACAGTACCTCTTTACATCTGATTTTTTTCTGCATAATCTTGTCAGTACACTATTAGGCTCACTAGGCACTTCTCAGTTCTCTATTTTCATCTAAAAATAATTATGTAAACATTTTGTTTACCAAATCTCCATGGGAAATCAGCCATTTCAGAAAACTAATTAAGCACAAATATTAATTTAATTATTTCTAAACAATATTAAAATTGCAACTATTGTTGGTCCAAGAATTGTAACAAAATTATATTACTGTAAGGAATACTTTCAAAGAAACAGAAGAAAATCATAACAATTGACTTTTCAGCATCACAGTGGGATGTACTGAAATTGAACTGTACTGGTAGCAAAGCTGGAAAACAATAGATACAGTAGCAATACATCAAAGAAATTGTCATATCTTTCATAGGAACATAAAATTTAAAGTGGCCTTTGAGGTCGTGTAGATTGGTCCCTGGCTGTGTCAAATCTATTTGATAGAAACACTACCATTGTAGGGAACTGTTGCCAGATCATTCTTACCCTAATAAAAGTTCTTATCCTAATAAATTCTAATTTCCATACTGAATTAATTCATGCATATGTTATAATCATTTCCCTCATGACAACATTTGTCCATCAGCTTAAATAGCTTTTCTTATTCAGTATTTTTCTTCTCTAATCATTTAGGGACAGTCATTACATTTCTCTGATTCTTTGTCTTTCCTGTACTGAACACTCCATGTTTTTCTAGACAGCTTTGTTAATGAACAATCTTCAGACCTGTTTAGTAGTTTATTTGATTACCTGCTTTATTTTGAATGTTGTTTTTTTTTCTTTAGCTTTTTATATTTCAGTGTTATCACAGCCTTGTAAAATAGCATGGTACTTCTTTCCTCAGGTTTAGTAGCATCCTAAGATTATTCACATTTGTCGTGGCTATCATGCATGGCACTAGAAACTGATAACACACCCAGAACTTTTTTTCTTTTTTTTTTTTCCTTTGTGTGTATGTGTTTGTAACTCAAGATATGAATCCCCAGTTCATTTGATCAACAGTGCTTAAAGCCATGTTACACTACTCTGTCTCATTTCCTTGCCTCAGTATGATACAATTTCCTGATGGTAATATTACTCCCTAGTTTTCTGCCATTCTCGAACTTCATTACACAATTGTAGATTATGTGCAAAGCAAGCAATATCAAGTATAAGAGCTGCTCCATAAGGAAAGAACACTCTCTTTACTAAGCAAGTATTTGTAAATTAGTCTCATCTCTTTATTTCTCCTAATTATGCTAATCCTGTCTTCACTAGGGAACTGTAATTTCTGATCTTTACTGTGTCAGAAGTCCAGCTGAGATATATTGTACTAGTCATGTCTAGTCATCAGGACAAGATTTAAAATTTATCAGGCACAAAGTAACAAATATACTAAAAATTGTGTTTTCCTCTCTTCTATTTTCATGTAAGTTTACAATGTGAAACCTGAAGTGACTTGTGTATCTCTTTCATTTGAAATGTATTGTAGAAATTATCTATTTGAAGTTGTTTTAAACATAGAGATGCTGATTTCTTACAGATATATATTACCAATACAGATATTTAATAACTTGCCAGTGTATCATACTAAAATTAGGATTATAAACATGAGGCAAAGTTTAGGTATCAATGAGTAAGACCTCAATCTCCAGTTTTTCAAATTAAGCTTCCCTAAATGACCTTGTTTAACATTCTGTCCTTATCCATACTACTAATTTCAAGCACACATTAGGCTCACCAAAGTTAATGAGATTATATCCATTTTAAATTAAGCTTATGTGTTGAGCATCTTACTGGGTTGTAGTTCTTTACATTGTCATGGACTTTTTGAACAAAACCTTTTGAAATTCAGGAAAAAATTTCAAACCTGTAAGTGCAATAGTTATTAAAATGCAGTACTTTGTACTACTTTGGTGATTTGACTTGATGCTTATCTACTGGGATTTTTGGGGATGGTGGCTCTTACTCATAGTGAATAACTCCTGGTTGGATTTTTTCTTCCCACTGTAGGGCATCTTTTTACTGGCTATGTAGAAAGAGGATGGTGATAAAACATTTCAGTGAAATCTGTATTACTGGTGAGTTAGTAGGAATTTAATGAAATTCAGTCAAGGCAAAACCAGTATCTTGTAATGACAGAATTACTCCATGTATCAGCACAGGCTAGGCTTGCAGAGAAGGCCCTGGCATCAAAAACTTGAACATAAGCCTGCAGTGTGCTCCTGCCTCGGTCAAGGCCAATGGCATCCTGTGCTGCATTGGAAAGAGCACTGCCAGAATATTGAGGTAGGCTGCCCTGTCCCTCTGCTCAGCACTGGTGAGACACATCTGGAATGCTGGGTCCAGTGCTGAGTAAAAGTAAGGCTGTTCCCAGTAAAAGAAAGGCTGTCAAATTGGAGCAAGCCCTCTGGAAAACCACCACGACAGACAGCTGAAGCCCATGATATAACAAGAGAGGCTGTTCAGGCTGAGGAACAGAAAGTTGAAGAAACACAACTTGTCTTCCACTCTGTTGTGGGACGATACAGAGGAGACAGAGTCAAACTTTTCTCAGGACTGTACAGGAACATTTGAGAGAGAACGAGCACCGGATGTAACAAGGAAAATACCAACTCAGCATGAGTAGAGAATGTTTTACAATGAGATTGGTTAAGCCCTACAATAGGTTACTTAGCCTTGTGGAATGCCCATTGAGGCCAAATCCTACTCACACTCTTCAAAATACTATTCTTTAAAAGCTGTTCATCAGATATATTTGCTACTAGCACCTCTACAGAGGAATCTGTGAAAAAGAGATTTGATATCATTCTAGAAGTGATATCTGAGCTTCACTGATGAATTGGGAAAAAAGTCCTATTTAGTCCTATTTGGGGTGGGTTGCTATTAACAGCTTTATGTAATCTAATGTATCTGTTGAGACCCTTACAGTGGGGGGAAAAAAGGTGCTACAGCCAACCTGCAATAAACAAATCAGCTTATAAATGACACTGAGTGCACAGTAAGTCATTATTTCACAGCCTGCACAAACATCTTGTTCATTTACGGATCCACTTCACAGTTCAGAAACTAACTTTCAAAATGTTAATAGGATTTGTCAATTAATTCAAAATACCCTCTGCAACACAACAGTCAACTTTGACTGATCTGCTTCTGGTTTGACAATTTGAGTCCAGTCCAAAGTGAAAAGAAACCTTGGTTCATTGATTTTAGGAGGCTTTGGATCAGTTTTATTAAAACTAATAGGGTTTGGATACAAACAGACAGGAGCAAGAGACAAGCTTTCTTGATAGCTGGCTTTACACAGAGGAATAACTTGATTAAAACTGAAAACAAAGCACGCAATGAATCACATGCTTGGACAGGCATATTTTTCTGTAAGGTGCCAACTAAGTGCTTAGTTAAACAGTACCCTTGTACAGTCCTCACCATCTTTTTTAACTGTGATTCAAAGGATGAGGAGAAAGGGTTGTGTGGCATTAAACGGTTCCATGGAATAAGGATGAGAATACAGGATTTATTTTCTCTGCTGAATGCCCTTACAACTGAGAGACTAATGTATTTTTTTTTATTTTTTTTCTTTCTCTACTCTCTGTTATCTATCTTGAATTAATTGCTTTGCAATGACCGGACTTCCTCAGACGAGGATTGGAGGGTAAGGAAAGTAGAGTCATAGCCACGTATTCACTGGATCTTACGACTTTTGATTGATGCATATAGCTTTGGTCCTCCTAACCTCACAAGAAGGTAGTGAATCTCAAGATTCTTATTTTTCAATAGGTGTGTTAGATGTTGTTTCAGAAACTGTGTATTGACACTAACACTTTATCTTTCTCTTCATAATTGTTTTCCCCAAAAAATCCCAAGGTGGATGGACCTACATGTAGAAGAGAATAAATCACATGCATCACCTTGCAACCCTGATAGAGACATCTTAATCCTGTACATCAGGAATCTAAGACATGTTTTTATGGTCTATCTCAATAGTTAGCATGAAGTTTTTCAGTTTCTTAGCTGTTCTCTTCATTGGCTAGGAATTCCGTGTAACAAAATTAGAGTCTTAGAACCCATGGGAACCAAAAGTTCTAACTTAGAGGTGCCAAATGTTCTTCACTGGAACAAACTGTTGGACTTGGTGCATCCAAACTGCAACCAAGGCTGAGGAGCAAGATACAAGACTGTTTATGCTATGCAATTTTCCTGGGTTGAAAACTCATGCATTTATATGCAAAACAAAGAATTCATTTTTAGGCTATTATGTTAATATTAGTGCAACTACAATGATACTAACACTAACAGTCCAAAGTATCTGATTATTAAAGAAAAAGCCTCACTAATAATGCAATTAAAATTGCTATACAAATGTTGTTATCCTCACTCTTTCACTGTCCTGATTCTTCAAGTCAATGGCAACAATTAGAGAAGATGAAGCTGGAAGAAGGCTGCAGTAACTTGTAAGCACCCCAGGTTCTTCACTTAGAGGATATGATATTTTTTTTCCTCATCATTGGAAATTATTTTTATGAATTTGTTTCTATAGTCTACCTAATTATTCTTCCTTCATTGGTCCACAAATTCTGCATTATTTTGAAGTTTAACTGTACATGCTATGTTTTGTATGTATTCTACACTTCTTTTTTTCCTTTAAAATGCCTAAACCCTTTTTTAGCCAGCTCCCAAAATACCATTCTGTTAATAATCAGTAATTGGTCATTGGAGATTTACTGTTATATCTGTGTGCCCAAACGTTCAAGGTCCCTGCTATCAGCCATAACTGAACTTCTCTGCACTACATTTTTATTCTAAGGCAGTAGATAATTAATTCTATATGAGAAAAATACTTTTTATTTCTATCAGTTACTGATCTATATTAAAACAGATATAGAACTACTATGTAGGCTACTGTTACATGACAAAGGGACTATACTACACAAGAATAGAAAGCTAAGCTAACGACAATAGTAACCTTGTAGTTGGACAATTGCTGTTATGTCTAAACAAACCGAAGCAAAGGTTCAGGCAATCCAGACTAAGTCCAGAAAAAACAAGTCTGACAATCTATATTTAAGTGTCCTTGCAGGTGTCTTAAAAGCCCGTGATTTGTTACTAACAATGGTAATATTTTATGAGCTACAGGGCTAGAGTAAAAATAGTCAAAATTATTCTTACATATACCACAATAATCACCAAAGAAACATGTTCCAAAAGTAGCCTGTGTCTCTATAGAAAAAAACTTTATAATGTACATAATACTATATATCACATACATATCTGAAGATAGCTACATATTCTATACTGACTGGCTACAGAGGTCTTCAACACAAGAAACTGTCTATCATAGCCTCCAGGCCAACACAAGTTGGACTGCTTTGGAAAAAATCTTTGCTCCCTGTTTACTTCTGTTTCCTGATTCCCCAAGAGATTATCCATGTTACAGTCTAGCTCTCCTTTGTGGTCAGCCAAATACATCTATCCAAGAAGACTTACAAGCACACAAGTACAGTTCTGATATTTTTGTTCTTTCTCAGTGACCACTCTATATCAATGAATCAGCTGTGCCAATTTGGGCTACTTTTGCTTCATAATCTGCCAAAGCTATCTCAAAAATACTTTCACCCCCAGTATTTTATTATGTCACTCCTCCATAACGTGATATATATCCTTAGCAAAACATTGCAGAAATACCAAAATAGAAAGCTGTAACACAGCTCTGACAATATTTAAACTCTACCCAACTGAATAATATAGACTGAAAATATCAGTCATATGCTCATGGCAAGGGACTGAGAGAGAAGGCAGGTTAAAAGTTATCCGGCGCCTTCATAGCCATTCTGCTTTAGAGGTTCACACAGACTGAGAATGTGAGACCCTGTGCAACACTAGTTTGAGAATAGGACATTTCTCTGTTGGTATTAAAAATGTAAATATTTTAGGCACTGATTCTAAATTTTCCTGGTGTAACCTCCTTGTGTCACAATGCTCATGCATTTCATCATGTCCACATTTAACTCCAATCTGGGCAAATCATGAAAATTATAACTTTTATTTCTCTTGAATGACAAGCATTAAAATAGCTCTGACTTTGGGCTGCAACTAACATGACTATTACATTATTCATTGTTACCCACAGATGGTAATGTATAATTAGCAAAATAATAGAATATAGCACGTTATATTTTTTTATGGGAATAGTAATCATTGAACACATGTAGCTGGGCACAAAATATTTAAGTAAAATTTAGCTTTGGATTTTTTCCCTTCTCAATATTCCCATGTAGAAGAAAACAGATGGTTGAAATTCTGTAAGTTTTATAGAATATGATTTATTCCTATTTTATTCTTTGAAATTTACTACCAAAGTTTTAAGAAAAACAAAAAAGCCATGAAAGGGAACTTGCTTTCTGTGGAAACACTTAAAAAAAATAATCTTCTATATTAGACACCATTAATGTAGAAAGGCAATCCAGATTAATAACTGGATGTAGAAACATGGTCAGGAGTAAATTTAATCTTCAACAACTTTGACCCATTTGTATGAGGAAGTCTTTTTTCAATCAGCATTCTCAAAGGTAAAATATTTTACTTTAAATTTCTTCTATTAGATCTATTAGAAATATGTTCTCCTTTATAAATGAAATTTTTATTTTCAGTTTGTGTGGCATGAATCAAAGAGTGTTCCAGAGGCAATTGTAATAAAATAGCAAATTCTTAGATCAAACATAAAATCAGCACCTGAATCAATATATGCGTATTTGAGTGGGACTTCCACCATCGGTTCCTCCACTGAGAAGGTAATTCATTTCAGAAACTGTGTTTATCTCAGTACTTCAGCTAGCTAGTTTAATTAGAAAATAGGTTAGTCTAATGTGATAACATGTAAAGTGACCAGAAATCTGATTTACAGGTAATTTGGACTCTTAGAAATATTTGGCCTTATTGTCAGATGTGGGAGGCACGTGCTGTATGATTTATCACACATTTCTTAAACAAAGCATCTATTTTGGATTGGATATTTTTATTTTATCACTTCACAGAGCCTTCAGATTAGTTCAACAAGATTATTGCATATGGAAATATTATCGCCAGTAAAATAATCACTTTGTTCTTAGATGTTGTGGTTTTACCTCAGCTGGCAACTGAGCACCACACAATCACTCGCTTGCTCCCTGTCGGGATGAGGGAGAGAATCAGAAAGGTAAAAGTAAGAAAACTGATGGGTTGAGTTAAAGACAGTTTAACATGGAAAACAAAAGCCATGCGCATGCAAGCAAAGCAAAACAAGGAATTAATTTTCCCCTTCCCATCGGCAGGCAGGTGTTTAGCCATCTCCAGGAAAGCAGGGCTCCATCAGGCATAATGGTGACTTGGGAAGACAATTGCTGTAACACCAAACATCCCCCCCTTGCTTCTTCCCCTCTAGCTTTATGTGCTGAGGAGGACATCATATGGTCTGGGATATCCCTTTGGCAAGCTAGGGTCAGCTGTCCCAGCTGTGTCCCCTCCCAGCTTCTCTTGCACCCCAAGCCTCCTTGCTGGTGGGCTGGTGTGAGGAGCAGAAAAGGCCCTAGCTCTGTAAGCAGGGCTCTGCTCAGCAATACCAAAAACATCCCTGTGTTATCAACACTGCTTTGGTCACAAATTCAAAACATAGCCCCATGCTAGCTACCTTGAAGGAAATTAACTCTACTGTAGCCAAAACCAAATTTCAGTATACTGGTGTCTAAGGTACAAAGTTATGATGAAGTGAGTCCATTGCATATGATCTCTCAGTCGTTATGTGCCTGCATGAACTCTGTGCTCACTCGGAATCTCAAGCTGACAGTTTTGATAAGTATACAATAATCTTCTCAGAATATATCAAGTGTGTTGAGGGAACAGGAAGAAGGATTTTGGCTTCACAAACTTGTACCATCACAAGGATCGTGCTATCCATTATCTTGGAAGGCCTATTTATTTCAAAAATTTTTTCAGGACTAGAAAATTTCTGGAAAAAAGCTCTTGATTCTGTGTAATCTTATTTGAAGAATGTACTGCTCCACTAATGAGCAGACAAGTTGGCTAGTCATGATCTATCAAAATCTGATGTGATACTCCATTACTAACTGATAAAAATTACAAACCCCAGAAATAACTCAATATAACCAAATTGGCACATATAATAGTTAACTTTTTTCCTGTTGGGTAGCTTGAAAAATTAGCACCTGTGGCGTTTTATTTTACACTTGGATAATGTATCTATGAATGCCTTCATTTAGGATTATATTTTGCCTTCTTCCCAACATTCTACCACTTTGGGCAGTTCAAACATTGTTGCTGTCTAGACTGCAACACTGTCACCGTCATCAAATAGATGTTTTCCTGGGATTGGAAAGTAATGGAGATGAGGAAAATCTGAATAAAAGTAAATCTAGGCACTTTTCAGCGTTGTGAGAGAAAAATTTTCCAGGGGCTAGCCAGATAAAAGGCTTTTGTACCTTTACACAGGTCTGTCAGGTAAATGAGGTTTTGTGACTGTGTGCAAAAATACAAACATAAATACGTTTAATAAATTCATACAATCAATACAAAATTTGCTACACCAGTAGAATATTGCCAGTCAGAATCAATATAATATGAAAACTAGAGGATCATAAGCTGCAAGAAATACTTCAAAAATTTCTAAACTGCATCTTTTCTGAATGGGGAACAAGTCCTTAGACAGTAAAAATTCCTTATAATTTCATTTTAAAACCTCATAATTTTTGACATTTTGTTCCAAAAGGCCCCAATATCTTAAAAATGCAAGCAATTCTGAACCCAGAAGGGTAACAAGTACATGAATGTGATTCATACCTTTTATGGATATTGATGTCTAGGTGCATTTCTTATATCTATACCTATGTGAATTGGATAACAGTATTAAAGTCTTTCTTTCTCCAACAGGTTCAAGGAACATCACAACCACAGTCTTTTGATTCTATCAGAACTTTTCATTTCAGTCTGTATAAGAAAAATGTTTATGTATTAAAGAGAAAGAGCGTGGGAAAGAGAGGGAGAAAGAGCATCAGAAAGAAAACCCATCTCAAGACTGACTATTATAGAATATCAGCTTAAAAATGTTCCTACTGGGTTTAACAAAATTTTCATTAAAGTGTATTTTCATCTTCAACATGAAATATGTACAGAATTTTTAAAAATCTCAAGTCCTTTTTCTGTCCTTTTCTTTCTTCAGCATTAATGAAATACTGTGGCTGGAGCATTTATGTTTAACTCGTGTGACTCAGGACATTAGTCTCAGTTGCTCAGTGCTCATATTCAAAATTGAATGAGCCTTCTAAAAATCTCTTACATTATCCAATGCTCAAGTTTCTTCTTAAAAATACAACACATGTGCTGTCTCACTTCAGATTGTTCTGGCTTTTTATCTAGTATATACACCGTGTACCTTTTGTGTTTTAATGTTTGATATTTTCATCATACTGAAATATGACATATATTAAATACCTAGCAGATATTTTTTTCTCTAGCAATGTTCTTTGCCAAAAATTTAATGTTTGTCAAATATTTCCAGGTTGTATACTTTATGAAATATAATTTCCAATACACCTTGTAACTACAAGGCTAAGTATTTATATTTTAGAACTTCCACATTCCACCATTCTGCATAACCCAGCAGTCTTACTTCTTTTTGGCATACCAGTAGCATTACCTAAAATCACACCAGCTACAGCACTGGAGATAACATCTAGTAGCTATGGTTTTCTATGCACTGTCAAACCAAGGTAAAACATAGCTGTCTAGAATATTGTCCACTGCAGCATCTCTCCAGTATCAATAACCATACATATAAAATTTAACCTCAAATAAACTCAGAATTAAACATCCAGCATTCTATATTCTTTTCAGATTGCAGCACCTACTTGCATTCTCCTTCTTCTGACATTCTGTACAAGAACGATTATCAAATGATTGAAAAATACATGCCTCCCTTTGCATTCTTGAAATGACAAATGTCAACCTAATAATTCAGCATTCCTGCCATGATAACAAAGGTACAGATATCACAGTCATTCTTTTTGGCAGAAGTTTTGTGCTTTCACCTGAAGAACACAATGAAATTGGTTGTCCTGTACTGCCAGTGTTAAATTTTATTTACTGTTAACACCAACATCATTGAAATATTGAAATTTAATTGAAACTTAAATAAGTTTATTAATATTTTTCATAGTATCCTTGTTGCATTTTTACTTTTATAGCCTAACTTATGCAACTTTTCTCTTTGGTTTTGGGTTGGTTTTCTTTTTTTCCAAACTTAGGGGTTGATAAAAGTTCTTTGTTTATTGGTTTGGTTTTTTGTAGATGTATTAGAAAAATCACTCTAAATATTCCTTGTATCCTCTAGTACATGGCAGAGGTAGCACTGACTTTAACGACTATCCAATCAGCTTCTATTTTCCTCTAGTAGAACAGAAAATAAAACAATCAGATTGAAAAGGCCAAAAAAAACCCCAAGAAAAAAATATGTGATCCAGTTATCTGAACCGAACTCAGAAGTTCACATCCTTTGTCAGTTCTGCTGTCTGTCTTGTGTGAATGGCTTATATTATCTGCCTCAGTTACCCCTGTAAAATAAGGGTAATTGTACAAAGCCTTGCACACATGACTTGTTAGCTTCATATTTCAAGACATCGTATGACAGGGAATGAAAGATTCCAAATTTATTATAGATATATTTTTTCATGACAGGGTCCACAGCTTCAGTTCTGTACAAAAGACTATAACACATCAACTTCTGTTCCCACAGTGACTTTTTTATATCTGGGTTTACTTTTGTTTCTGGGGAGTTTCATTTTCCTGAAATCAGTGCTAAGAATGGAACCTTAAATATTTTTTTCTTGGTGGTATGCTTTTATCTTCCCTAAACTTTATGGAGGTTAAAATATATACTGTTATCTTGAGAGAGACCATAAAAGTAAGCTTTTCTGATTTTAAACAATACAAAGTACTGCACATATGTAAGCAAAATTTAAAAGGTTTATTGGACTAGAGAGATCAATATATTCCCTGTATCTCCTCTTTTCTGTAATAAAGAAATTCCATCAAAAGCATCATAGCATCCAGATTAACCGTTAGTTGTACAAGAGCAACCAGTTTTGAACACCTTTCTTCATCTGAAATCTGTGACTGAATAATTTCACAGAAAAGGGAGAACAATAACCTTAGAAAAGTATAGACCTTGTCAGGTAAGAAGAGGCAGAGCTGATACAGCCACAGAACAGAATGTGCTCTATAGATCAGGATTAATTAGTGTGAATGTTACCACCAACTGGTAGAAGTGACAGGGCAGAGAAAGTTCAGTAACATTCAATGAGTTCTTAATAAAGTTTTGAGCTATTTAAACATGTTGGGTGAAGTTATCAAAGTCAACTATCTTTCTTGCCATTAGATTTTCTAGTGTTAAATTTTATCTGAACAGTAATGGGATACAAAAATAACTTGCTTGATTTGTAGAAAAATAATATTAAAAAAACACCTGTTTTGAATTTTTATTTTCTCACTTGCAGAAGTTGCTTTCCCAGGTAGAAGATGACAACAGCAAAGAAAGGAAAGAAAGAAAATGAGAATTGTTTCCTCAAGTTCTACCTATATCATGTGCTTTTGAAAAACTGCAAGTTCTCCATGAGCATTTTTCCATTTATTCATTTCAAAGTGAGAGGATAGCTATAAACCACTCTGGAAAAGATGCTTCACTTCTGCAAAGTAGTAAATTGTGTAGATGTGATGTTGTCATAAGTTAACTCTGGCTGGCAACCAAGCACCACACAGCCACTAACTCACTCCCCCCACAGTCGGATGGGGGAGAGGATCATTAGAGTAAAAGTGAGAAAACTCCTGGGTTGAGATAAAGACAGTTTAATAGAGAAAGCAAAAGCCACACACACAAGCAAAGCAAAACAAGAAATTAATTCACTGCTTCACATCGGCAGGCAGGTGTTCAGCCAGCCCCAGAAAAGCAGGGCTCCATCATATACAGTGGTTACTTGGGAAAGCGAACTCTGTAATGCTAAACAACCACCCCTCTTTCTTCTTCCCCCAGCTTACATACTCAGCCTGACATCCCATGGTATGGAATATCCCTTTCTCTTGTTTGGGTCAGCTGTTCTAACTGTATTCCTTCCCAGTTCCTCGTGCCTCTCCAGCCCACTCACTGGCAGGACCCAAGAAACTGAAAAGTCCTTGACTTAGTATAAACGTTACCCAGCAACAACCAAAACCACCCATATGCTATTGACATTGTTCTTACACCAAATCCAAAACACAACGCTGCACCAGCTACTAAGAAGAAAATTAACTGTCACAGCTGAGAGCAGGACAGATGTCATCCCAAGGGGCTAATAAATTAGACAGGAAAATATTAGATTTATTCCAATACTTTTTTCCAGAGTCACATCAATGTCGTAGGTTATGATTTAAGTATTTACAACTTCATTGAAAGATACAAGATTTGTTTTAGAGAATATGCATTTACCTAGAAGGTTATGTATTGCTCTGTATTTTGGAATGAAATAAGGTTAACATTACAATGCATTTCTTTTATTTTTAAAAACAGAGAATCCAGTTTTGATGCACAAGTAGAAGACACTGAGAGGCTGCACTTGTCATTTCTATGAAATTCCCTCAAAATGAGTTTAGTGTAAAGCTAATTAACTGCTTTCTACTGAAAAGGAAATTTAAAAATAAAATTCACAAAATGTTTACAATTTCTTTTGGACAAGAAAGAAATGCTTGAATACTTCTAATGCCTTGACATGCTGTAAGTAGTAAGCTAGCATTGATATTCAGTTTCCAAGGAGTCATTGTCCATTCCTCTACTACTGAACATGAGAAGTGTGGGATGACAAAAGCTTGTTTTCTAGGCATTTAAGTTTTGGAATTTATTTTCTTACCTTCAGTGTGTTTCTGAAGACACTTATATACTTAACTGTCATAAAACAGTATATGGGAATTTTGGGGAGACATGACCTGCTAAACCTTAATTGTTCACATGCATCCACCTATGCAAAACCTGCTGATAAGCCCATGTGGAGAAGTTTAAGGACTTGCAGGGAAAATCCCAAAAGCAAAGATCTAGTATACACAAATGTAATTTATTTACTCCACCTGAAAATTTCAAATGATGTGAAAATCATGTCTCTGATAAATTTGAAAAGCTTTTGCATGTAAAGAAGGAAAACACAGTTTTTAAATAATAAAATTACAATGAAAGTGAAATTTAGAGAAAGAAAAAATACTTTTTCAAGTTATAAAATATGATTTCTTAGTGAACTGATACTTTACTGAGTACTGAGTAAAGTTCTATTGTACATGGGTTATTTTCTTCATTTTAGGTTTGTGTTTGGGTTTGTTTTTTTTAATGGCTAGTGTGTGAATTCAAGAACACAAAAAAACATTTCTTCTGACATTTATAATCAAAATTTAATAAATGCAAATGTTAAAAGAAAATAAATAAATAAAAGTATCACCTACAATAATTATTACTTAACACAATCAAAAAGTGAAAGATACCATGCTTCTTTTATTTGAAGTGTGCTCCTTTTACTCACAGTAGCCCATATAGTTGCATATTTCAATACCACTGCACATAAGGACTAAATCTCAATAAGCACTTATCTGCCACATGGAACCTTGCCATGCATTCCTTATTTCAGCAAATGTTTCTTCATGCTCCAGAAGATAAAGGCATGTCATTGTAGCAGCCTTTTTTCAAAATACTGAAAAGCTTTCCAGTAGACCTAGGAGCTCAGTTCGTTTCAAAAGACCATTCAGTAGATCTAACAGCTACAACAGTTAAAATAACAACATTGTCAAGATATAGTGGCTTCACTAAGAAGCTTTTTTTTTTTTTTAATCTCCAATCCATGCTTTGTTTTTTGGGTTTTTTTTTTTTCCATTACGTGTGTGTTACTTTTGTTGATGATGTTCTGGTAAATTTAAAATAAACATTCTTTAGGAAGAAGATAATGACTTTAGTTTAGGCGCCAGGGACATCTTAAAGAATCCTGAGAACAAAAAGAAATTATTCAAATATATGTGCATAAGAAGAGAAGAGATCAACCCTTGAACTGTCAAATTTAATATGAAGTGAAGTTGAACTAACACTGAGATTTCCAAGGACTTACATATATATTAACAGACCTCCTTGCATTCTATGATTTAGGAAAAAGTTTTCATCTGTATGGACTTCAGTTCAGTGATAAGAACTATTTCAGGAACTCAGAATCCTCCCTGTATTGCAATTGTTAAGTGGTACCTTTGCCACTCTACCAAGGAATTAGTCTGCTGAGTGTAGGACTCTAAGTCAAATCCCCTTCACAATAGCACAAAGTACTGCTACTGTAGCAGTAAAGCAACAGGAAACATAGGTTGAGGCTTCAGTATTTCAGAAGAAAGAGAATGGAATTAAGTTTTCTATATCATTTTCCAATTTTTTGCTATGTAAACTGAAAACGTGGTGTATTGCTAATGCTATATGAGTGTTACAGACAAATCTCAAGCAAACTGAGAAAGTACTCCACCAGTTTATATGCATGTGAGCCTAAATTTGCAAATTTTTATATAGTGTGTACAACCCAAAATCTTCATATGCCCTAATATCCAGCTGAACCAGAATGTTCTGTGTGGTCCTGCTGAAATGTCAACAGTATTTGACAAAAATCTAACTCAATAAAGTATTGGTAATTTATATTTTTGGGGGGTGAAATTGCTTTGCCATAATACATTAGGTAAATTCAATATATTTCAATAAAAAATAATTTTAAAAATTTTTTATGTTAACAGTCTCTATAAAATAATTCAACTCGTTATACATATAATGTTGTTAAAAAAATAAAAGGACTGTATTAACAGAAATAGAAGCATTTAAAAGAATTTTAAAGTCTAAAGAGAGGAAATCTTGGAATATCACCCAAAATTACATTATAGCTATGTTCTTATTTGTAGTACAGCTAAAATAAAGGTAAATCTTACTCCCTTACCCTTCGTCAGAACTTAGTGCAATAAACTGTATAAGGAATGACTATAGGAACAATAAAGGGAAAATTAAATATGTGATAATATGATAATTATTAAAATGACAGAAGTTTCAGATGTGCCATTTTTATCTCTAATGTGCATGGATTGCAGTTCAATGATGTCTTGACACATAATTCAGAATTGTTCTTGAAGTATTATAAAATAAATCAATCAATAAGGATGTGTTCATTAGTCTGTTTTTTGGAATTTCTTGACCCTTTTGTCTTTCGTTTCTCCTTACTCTTATCCAGGGACCCAGCACTGATTTGACCACAACAAAATTCAGAAGGAAATCTGTTGTTGATCTTATTTGACTTTCAGCTTCTTCTGAAAGTTGGAAAGAGTCGTGGCATATTTTTATGTTTGTATTTAGAATAATCTTGCTGTTTTAAATAATAAAAACCCTATTATGACTCAAAAGCGAGCATGAGGAATAAAGTTCTATAGGATGAAAAGAAGTTAATACTTTGGCAATATGAACTTTAACAGGACTAGAAATCAGCTGAAAGGACGAACATGTCTGAGGAGGAATACCCAGATCATATAGGCAATAGATTATTAGATGACAACCTCAGAGAGTGAAAGAACTGAAGAAAAAATGAGCAAGAATGAACTACATAGCTAAGATCTGAGAGTTGATAAAGACTGAAGACTAGAAAGCCTACACTAGGAAGAGGTTAGAGATTCACATTACCACGAGATGCTAAAGGTGAGTGAAAGTCAAGGGACAAGAATTTCTTTGTCCAAGGAAAAAGCACATCTTAATCTTAAAATTAAATATTTATGATTAGACAGTTACTTTTCTTTTAGTAAACTTCTAATTCTAAACCATCTGTCTCCACCTAAAACCATTCCATACACTCTCCTACTGGTATTACTCTCTTCAGTTCAGTGGTGTTGGTCTGTGTGGAAGATTCTAATTTTTCAACCCTGCTGATGAAACCTACCTGGAACTATGACAACCTGGATTCCAGAACTCTGTTTTGTCTCAGTGACTCCTCATCTACTGGTAGCTAAAACTATTCTCAAATCTATTGTCAGACTTTGTATAACTTAATCAACCTAGACTGAAAATAAGTCAACAAAAAGATTTGGGCTCATTACTCTATCCACATCACCCTCTCTGTAACTTGCAAAATAAGATGCCCTAGATAGGATCAGGACTTGAATCAAGATTTCATACATTCTTAAGTAGAGAAGAAAACTAAAGCCAAAAATTCTTTTTCTTATGTCATACTTTTGAATTGACAAGTCACAGAACAACTGCTTTACTTGCTGTACATATAAATAAAGCAATTAATGGTCTCAGTATTTTTTTAAAAAAGTGTGTATCTTTGGTAAAATCTTTTTTCTACAGGAGTGCTGAGGTCAGACTGGAGAAATGATACTTCTATATATCTGAAAAAATATTCTGAAATGCACTTTTTCCTAATTCGTGTTTACACAGTAGCTTTTCTGAATCATGTTTTGAAATACATTGTTTTCCATATAGCCGAGATAGAGAACATGTATTTAGCTTAGTGTAGCATGCTCCAGTTTAAGGACCAGATTCCTAAAACTTTGTATTTGGAGTAAGTAACACCACCAGAGCTAGTCCCCTTGTGAATCTGAACTACTGCCTAATTTTCCACAGGTTTCTTGTTATAAGGGTGCTTGGTTTGAGGAATTTGGTACTAATTTGTGGAAAAAATACTACTCAACAATAACTCAGATTATGCCCTTAGATTTGCATAAATAATCTATACATACTAAAAAAAAAAAAAACAACCCAACAAAAAAACACCACCATAGCTCCTAGTCAGTAAAACCTGAACACTTTATTTTTTAAATGCTAAAGTTTTGCTGCTTTATACTCATATTATCCATATGTAAAAGGGCAATAACATCTTTTATACTGAAGAAAACACGAATGACAATTTGGTCACAATGTGTCTCCTGCACATACACATTAAATATTGAACTAGTCATCCCCAGAATCCTAGAAGCAAATGTGTATTACAGTTCACAGGACAGAGAAACAAAGCATCACAAAAGCAATGTGCAGATATCAAAAGCTCAGCCAGTGCTTTAAAACACAGAAAAAATGAAATATGCCGAGATGATCCTTGGAAGCAAAACATTCTTCACTACAGATGAAGGCACAAAAATCTTAGTCATTCTGCTAGTTTCCAGTGGAAGAAAATTCTTTCTTCCCCAATCTCTTGTGATTATTTTAACAGAGAGCTTAGATTAACATAGTGTCTCTTGAGATGGTTAATCTTTGATCTGTCAGTCTTAATTTCTAAAAACAGGAGCTTTGTTTTCTGTCAATAGGTTGCAGGTTCAGTAACTCTTAAGAAGACTAACTAGTTCATAGAAAATAAACATAATTCAGCAAGTACTGCAAACTCAGAAGTGGAGAAGTGTTCCAATATTGGTATTTATGAGGTACAGACTAAATGTCTATAAACTACTCATGAAAAATACTAAAAAAAAATCAGATCAAACAAGGTTTATATAGTGAGGCCTTATAATGCATTCTGAATAATATATAAAAAAAGAAATATTCAAGTGCTGTACTGATAACCTTTAAATCTGTAGTCATATTTTTAATGATTATATGATACTATGCTTATACGGCTTGACTTTATTAGGCAAAAGACTGTAAAATATGTCACAGATGGATAAATGTTGGCACAACACTGCAGTGTACAGAACATCATACATTTTATATATAAATATTTAGGTAAGAATATTCAGAAACATTCTGGTAGAATGGAGGGTATGTTATAGTCTACAAAGGGACACAGTTTCTACTGTCCATTTTTGGGGAATAAGTGTTGAGCTATTTTCTATCCAGATAAATGATCTATTGATTTTTTATTTATTTTTACTCTCTGAATTAGTTAAAGTGTTTTAACTACATGAAAAGACAAATTTTCCTCCATTAGGTCATTTCCTTCATTTAATGCAAGTTTATATATCCTCTGATATGCCAACATATGGCTGGAAAGCAGCCTTGCAGAAAAGGACCTAGGGGCCCTGGCAAACACCAACTTGAATGCAAACCAACAATGTGCCCTTCTGGCAAAGAAGGCAGATGGTATCCTGGGGTGCATTAGGAGTATTGCCAGGAGGCTGAAGGGAGGTGATCTTTACCTTCTAATTGAACACTGGTGGGACCACACCTGAAGTACTGTGTCCAGTTCTGAGCTCCTTGGTACAAGAGACATGGACATACAAGACACAGTCCAGAAGATGATTAGAGGTCTGAAGCATCTCTCCTATGACAAAACATGGAGAGAGTTGGGACTGTTCAGCCTAGAGACAAGAAGTTTCAGGGGATCTCATCAACATACATAAATACTTCAAATGAGACTGCAAAGAAGATGGAGCCAGGCTTTTTCCAGTACTGCCCAGTGACAGGACCAGAGGCAACAGGCACACACTGAAACACATAAGGTGCAATATCAACATCAGGAAACACTAATTAGTTGCAATTTGAGTTAAGATGAACATCAAACATTGCAATACACCCATATTGATTAGCTGTCAACAGCTCACCTCTCACAGTATCTGTTATGGGTCACAGGTTCTCCCACTTGCCTCAGCTAGATTGGGCACCAGTTGTAGTCAGAGTCCAGCTCAGTTTGCCTCACACAGGGCACCAATTGTTGCAGCACAAACAAACTAGTAAGCCGCAGCAAGGCTTTCACCACATCAGTCAGATTCTATTGCCCATACTGTTTCACCTTCCTCCAGAAGCCAGACCACACTACTCCTCCATCCAACACCACCCCATTCTCAGTGCTATTTAACTACTTAGCAGAATGAGCTACAGCTGCACATTGTCCATGTCAATCAACTCACTGCCTTTGAGGCAAGGCCACAGCTGCATATTACCAATGCTAATCAACCCACTGCCTTCATTCCTCTACACTTTTTCACTGTGAGTGTACCTGAGCATTGGCACAGCTAGGCCAAAGAGGCTGTGGAGTCTCCATCCAGAGTTACTCAAAAGCCATCTATACAAGAGCCTGGGTAACTGGCTATAGGTAAACCTGCTTGAGCAGGGGAGTTGAACCTAATGACATCTAAACATTCTTTCCAACCGTTCTGTGATTTTATAAATACATTTTTCAGACTTTTCAGTAAGTTTCTAATTTTTATATTTATTAATTTTATTGGTGAATATAAAAAGATGTGGGCTTTAAATTTGATCTGAACAGATAATTACTTTGTTCTTAAAAGAGTGACTTTGACATCACAAGTTGATTGGACACATTATAGAAAATATGTATGGTTCATCATCTGACTTAGGCATCCATAGTGGGTTAGTCTTGGCTAAAAGCTGAATTCCCACCCTCCTGCTATCTCATTTCCCCTCCTCAACTGGACAGTGGGAGAAAACCACATGTGAAAACTCATGGGTCTAAGACAGAGAGATCATTTCTCAATTACTGTTGTGGGCAAGAGAAAAATAATTTGGGGAAAATAAATCTAATTTATTGCCAACTAAAATAGATTTGTGTACTAAGAAACAAAGACAAACATTTAACCAACATGTTTCCTCCTGGTTCTCCAGAGTTCAACTTCACGCGTTAACTCCCAACTCCTCTAGCCCCCACTGATCAGCATAGGGGTAGGGGACATGGTTAATACACAGCTGTTTCTCTCTGTTGGTGTTTCTTTCATATCCTTCCCCTGCTCCAGTGTTGGCTCTTTCCACTAGCTGCAATCCCTTCAGGGAAAAATCTGCTCCAGGATGGGATTTCTATGGGCTACAGTTCTTTCAAGAAATACCCACCTGCTCTAGTGTGGGGCCACAGAATCACAGAATGGTCAGGGTTGGAATGGACCTCTGGAGATTATCAAATCCAACCCCTCTGCTAGAGCAGGTTCTCCTAGAGCAGGTTGCACAGGATCGCATCCAGGTGGGTTTTGAATGTCTCCAGAGAAGGAGACTCCACAGCCCCTCTGGGCAGCCTGTTTCAGTGCACTGTCACCCTCACAGTAAAAAAGTTTTTTCTTTGTATTCAAATGGAACTTACTGTGTTTCAATTTGTGCCCATTGCCCCTTGTCCTGTCATTGTGCACCACTGAAAAGAGCCTGGCCCTGCCCTCTTGACACTCACCTTTGAGATATTTAGATGTCTTTGTAAGATCCCCTCTCAGCAGGCCCAGCTCTCTCAGCCCTTTCTCAGAAAGGAGGTGGTCTGTGGCCTGCAGTGTGGATATCTGCTCTGGCACGGAGAGCTCCTCCTCCTGCTCTGACCTTGGTGTTCCCTCCGCTGTTTCTCACTCTTTTCTATCCTCTCTCTGTTGCTCCTGTGTCTCTTCAGTTTTAGCATTACAAAATCTTACCTTAGATTTTAGCATTAAGGCCTGCACTGAATATTTCATTAACACTATTTTCCAGGATTGGACTAATTTGCTGATATTGTAAGAATGTTATCTTTCTTTACATTTCACCTTGTCCAAACCAAAACAAGTAGAATAGAAGTATATAATCTGTTAGGGGAAAAAAGTCAATATATACTTTATTATTAGACTAAGCAAACGATGTAATTATTTAATTTCTTTTTATTCATCCATCTGGACTTTTTTTCCAAATTATTAAACTGTGGGGTTATTTTTGTATAAAATTATGAAGCAAAAGATTAATCACTGAGAAAAAGATCTAATAGTAACAGGATGTTTCAGCAGCTTTAGATTTAAACTGCAAGTACATTCTGGCACTCACAGATTTGGGTAACATTTCTGGAGCAGTTAGAAGGCTATAATGGTTTGTAATGTTCTTTTGCAATGTTCTGTCCTGGCAGGGATTAATAGAATTAAAGTCTCTCTGTCTAAGATTTTATTTCTTATATATTGTTAAGCAGAACAAGAATCTTAGTTTTAAGGCCAAGTCTTTATTCCAGAGACCATCAGTAACTCTACTGGCACACTTACAGACAGATGAAGTAACATATTTTTGAAGAGTAAGCTTAATGTGCCATAAAGTATGTTTCACATTATTTGAGTTAAAATCTTTTGAAATCAGGGCTAACCAATACTGAATTCAGCCCAAAAAGCCAGGGTAAACACCTGACTACTTTCTTGGGCTCCCAGGGCATGAAATGTTTATCGTCTGTCTTTGTTATGAGAACAAGATTTGCAATTTGCCTGTAATAAATGTTCATTTGCTAATTTTACTTCACCTTAAGGTTTAAAGTACTCCCCTCATCTTTTGGTTTGTTCTCTGTTGCTGTTTAAATGAACAACTATATAGTCCTTACTTCTTAATGCTAACAGGATTATGAAACCGTCAGATCAAAGAGGCTTAGATAAAGCCATTGACTTAACAGCAACCTAATAAAGCAAAGGCAGATGCTTAGAAAAGTGATTGTCATACTTTGTGAAAGAAGCTAACAGTGAGAAATGAAATTTGTTTTCTTCAATAGCTTGTTTCCAGACTAGTAATTTCTACAGCAACAAAGAATGAGGAGGATTTGTAGCCAGCCTCAGAGAGCCAAATTAAACAATGCCTGTTACAGCAAGGTCCTTTTTTTTTTCCTCCTCTGGTTTGTTTCTTTTCACTGAATATTATCCTTCAATCAAAAAAAGCCTCTGCAAGTCTAGCAAGGCCTGGCAATTAGTGAGCTGAAATATAAAAGATACTCTTTCCCTATGCAAAAAAAAAAAAAAAACCCAAAAAACCAAAATAAACCACAAAAAAACCCCAACCAAAATGAATCCTAAGCAGCCTGGCAGAAGAGAAGGCTCAAAAGATGTATTTATTTAAAAAATATTCATGTCAGGAAGCTTTTGATGAGAGGTACCAAAAGAACTAAGGGAAGAAGAGGTGCCAAAACAAAGAGAATTGTTGATATAGTGTGGTATGTGCTTAATATAGAGCACAGTTATTTCAGAAAAAAATCCATCAAAAAATTATTCTTTTTCTTGCTGTCAAGAGTCTTCCTTCAGAATTCAATTAACAATAATGTTTTAATGTTTTCAGTTTATTAATAAAAGATCTAAAAAGATCAAGGGGATGCACCAGGGCTTCAGCTCTGTTATATCAGTGACCTTGTAATTCCCCTGACAGATGTGGTTGAATATTCTAATAGATCCTTTCTGATCACAGGCACGTCAACAGTTCACAGATAATACTTTCATCATACATTGATTGTGGGCCTATTCTATCTCACCTTATCATGTAAAATATTCAGAGTATTTAGAGATAAATCTCTGCAACATGAGTGTATTGAAGTACATGCACTTACATAAACCCAAAAATTCTTGCTTTGTGTTTATTTGTCCAACATTCCCAGTATAACTATGATTTTCATTGCTTTTTACAAAACAACTGAATATATCTAATGTAATCCCATAAAGCAGGGCATGCCCTTACATATCATTTCTTCCCTCAAAAATCAGCAAAGCTTTGTTTCCATATGGAAACAACTGAATTTTTCCAGCTAAAAAAGAAAAAAAAAATCTATATTTTTTCTGCAATGTTGTCATGGGGAAATAGTCAAATGAAGTTTACTTACTATTCACTTTAAAATATGTGAAATATTCATGGAGCAAATGAAGTATCACAACTTTTCAAAGCAAAGACTGCTTAATAAGAATTAAATAATGATGTGATTACTTTCCAAATGACTATTAATTACTTCTTGCTAACTACTTTTTCAGTAATGCCAAGTTTAATTACACGATGTACAGGGTATAAATAACAAAGTATGGGAACAAAGGAAAGGCAGGGATGAAGTTGAACTAGCATATGGCCTGCAAGTGGTACACAATTATAGTCTTAAATCCATGATGAAAATATTTAAAACACAACAACCCAACAACCCAACAGCCCTCAACCATGCTTTGGAATATTACTCCTGCCTTCACAGATCATTTATTCTATTTGAAAAGTCATTGATATGCAAGTAAAATGCTATGATTAAAAGCCTGAGTTCCTCTATATACCTGGAGAAACACACGGTGGGTCCCGAGGCAGACTCATAAATCTCAGTTCTGTATTGAAGAGAATTCATTCTTTCAGGTAAGAACAATATTCTTTGTTTCTTCAAGAGGAAGCATCATGGGCCTGCAGAGCAATTTGCAAACACTCCAGTGTAACAGGATGCATCCTTACTTAGAAAAGAGGTAAACTGAAGTGTGATTGTATTAAATTACTTTTTTCCCTTGACATGAATGAAACCCTTTCTGTTTAGAACTGTGCCCTGAAAGGCCCTGAATGCCTATATGGTTACTCAGTTGCTTGAGCATTCAGCCCTTAGCAACATCATGAAGAGTGGGAGACTAACTATTTTTTTTTTTTTTTTTTTTTATGGGAAAGCTTTTTTTATGTAACTACGACTTTTTGGCTATCACATCATTTTACACAGAAATGCACAAAGCACTGACTTTCATTCATTACCAACCAGGGATGGTTTTATCTACTGATCTAATTGTAGTCCCACTTACTATTGTCTTCATCCCTTCTGCAACTTACTATTGTCTTCATCCCTTCTGCAAAGAAATCTCTCCAGAGCTGTTTCTTCACACGTTTTTAGCAAAACAAAATTTCTAAGGGTTCAACTCTCCCTGCCCCCAGCCCTATACCTATTTATATATTTTACCCGTATTCGGCTTTTTTATGTGGAGGATACTTGTGAGTGTAAGATGATGATTTCATTGTAATTCCCATGTGCCATATTGCACCATGGATATTGTACAGTTACATACACTTGACTTTCTAAAGACCATGTAGTTGCCATTTTTTTGTGAGCCAAAAATTAAAAGCTATAACCAAGGACCTCTTTACTCAGCTGTCATTTAGTCACTTTACTAAGCAAATGGCTATAGCCGAATTAAGGTAATGAAGCTTTGGACTCTGACATATTAGTGAGCATGGCTTTCTACAGGATGTTTTTTCATGATTTCATAATTTTGCCTTGGACAGTGTAAAATTAGCTCAGGAGCTCATGTAACAATTTCTGAACCAAGCAGTATGAGTTCATCATGTAAGGTGTCCCAAAATTGTTGCCAGCTTTAATACATTTGTTGTAAACTGCAATGGGGTGGCACAACTGCTACTTACAGTTGGTATACCCCTGGAGTGGTAATGAAATTTGCCAAGTGGTGGGACATCTGAATACTGAAGTTATGACATTCATACATTCTCTGAGTCATTGGGTAAGTGGGACATAGCTCAGCGTAGCTGTGGGCAACTGATAATAGTTACTCCTCCTTGCAGTCTGCCCTACCACTGATGCATAAGCCATCCAAGAACATTGACTTGCCTTTGTTTTAGCGATCCCAAGCTATAACTTTCCATCAGTCAAAACCTGAGTAAGATCTGCAGTAATGCTTCTCAGCTTGTTTTAGCCATATCCATCTTCTTTTACATCCTCCCATAGTACCTGACCTCAAGGATTTGTGGGGTGCGTGTGTGTGTGTATAACATGTTCATAATTTATTGGGGCTTAATTTAGTTGCCTCATATTGGTGTCTAACAGCATCTCTGATATTGTAGGGTGTCCAGAATTTCTGGACAGGGTTGACAGACATGTGACAGGACCTGTAGTTCACCTGCTCAAGCTATGTCCGAATGATAGCTGGAGCTCATATTGTACACTAGGACAATTCAAATGATACTCAGTTATCTGTATATGGGCAGGTAAACTAAGTTTCACATTTTCAATTTGGGATTCCACTGTAGGCTAAGACACCTACTTATAAATGCCTACATGTGAGCTAGGTGTTTAAGTTCCTGTTAAAATCAGTGAGGATCTATGACTGGATTTCTCTGCTTCAATATAGACAGCTACTATCCTTTTGGTTGAGGCAGTACATCCTTTCTGGATTCTTCTCTAGAAAAATATTGACCTCCTGTAAGTCCTGTGACATATCTGCCAGCGTGCAGAAACATTTTGAACATAGGGCATTTAATTTGGCTCTAAGTTCCCATGTATATGTAAGCAGCTGAATTTCACTCCTAGTCCATTCAGTCAGTGGAGCCTAAAGAGTGACTCAGCTTACTGTATAGATAGCACCAACTGGTTAGTCAGTGGAATGTCTGTCTAGGATCTATCAGTTGTATTGATGGGGACTTTTGTTGCCCAACTGTAAGTATGTGGTGACATTTTAGAAGTTCTAGGGTGTCTGATGCTGACAGGTAGGACACAAGATCCATGGGAAATCCAGGCTGTTCTGGAGCTGGAAGTTAGACAGCATATGCTAAGTCATCTCACATAACTTTACATGCTTCTGTGTGTTTAATGTTGAACTCAGTCCTGACCTCAGTGTTTTACACTCTAAGAAGAGGTAGCCAACAGAAATTACCTTGGATGCCTAAGGATTTCAGCCTTTTTGGTAACAGAAGGCTGAACAGTGGCTATGGGGCACCATGCATTATCCCTAAAGAAGATCCTGTAATTAAATATTTTTCTTTGCTTTTAAAACATGATTAGGGGAGTTTTTTAAAAGAGGACAAAAGATGATGCCAAAAGGTGTGATTTTAAATAAAATCTTTTTCAAAAGACCTTTCATCTACACTCTACGCATCCATCAACTTCAAAAAGAACTTATGTACTGAAGTCAATTAGCGATTTTTTTCTAAAAAACAATCTCACTCAGACTAGTAATGAAAAGGTGATGAAGCATAAGACAGTATTCTTAAATATTGATATGAATGACAGGACACTATAAACTAGATAAGTACTGACAAACAAGTTTCAGCTGCTGCATGAGTACAGTGACACAAAATTTCTGAAATGTGTTTCTTAGTCAAGTACATTGCATTAGGACATTTTTATATCATTATAACAAGAAAAGCACTATTGTATGTCACTGAAATGTAGCCTTGGAAATTTGACCAATAATTGCTACTGTCTTGTCGCGACGGAGGGAAGACACAGTCACTCAATATGAGTGATCAGCAGACTTCATTTATTGTGCCTTACAGTCACCTTTTATGCCTTGTTATAATTATCTCATACATATTACAAAAGTCAAGCTCATTATTGGTTAGTTGCCTAAATACCAAGCCCGCCCCTAGTTTCTCTTCTATAGTTATCTGTTCCCACCTGTAACATTCTTTTCCCACCACGATCTTCCTGTTATTGTGTAACAAGAACAGCCAAGGATAGTGTATTTTTGCTTTACTTCAGATAAGCTGAGAGCGATGTGCATTTTTGTCCAGCCAGCTGGACTATGTCTATGTGAACTTTTTCAGCTAGCCAGTTATCCACACTGTCTCTTTTCTGAACAAATTTTATTTTAATTTTTATGTACCACACATCCATTTTCTGGGATGATTTGCTTTAATGAAAGTTAGAGGTGCAGAATGATATTTTGATTTAGAATACAAATTCCACTCAACTGTTCAACCATGGTACTAATCTGTAGTAATAATCTGAAGTCTATATTTACCACATAATATCTCTATGTATAAACTACTTTGTTTTCTGTAGAATAGAATCATAGAATCATTTAGGTTAGAAAAGAACTCTAAGATCATTGAGACCAACTGTAAACCTAACAATATCAAGTCCACCACTAAACTACGACCCTAAGCACAATATCTACATATAGTTGAAAAATATTTTAATTAATCCTTCTTACAGTCCATAGGAATATGTAATATAGAAAGCATGAAGTGATATAAACATGATGCAAATTGTTTATTTTCAAGTATGTAAGTAAAGTCTGCAGCTAAACCAAACGAAAGCAAAAGAATATTGTAGAGCAATATGCAAATAATATTGTGAAGGTATCAAAAGCAGAAGTTATTTCTTTTACCTGGAACATTCATAATTCTAATAATATTTTATCCACAAAGGATGTAAATGTAAGTGGAACAAAAAAGAGAGGTATACCTTCCTTAGGTTTACTGCAAGTGCCAACAGTACAGAAGCAGGAATTGCTGTATATATAACTGTTAATATTTATAACTCTGGACATGATCACAGAATAAATAAAGGCAGGAAATTAATTCCAAGTGTAAAAAAGATGGTAGTCTCCTGGTGAATTATAGAACTATTCACTTTTCTTTTTTCTTAATTCTTACACAATGGTTTTTACCAATGGATTTTATACCTATAATATAGCCATACAGACAACTATATATATGTTCTAAGTTTAGATAAAGGAAAATACTTATTCTCCCCTTTTCATTGAATAAGGGTAAAGGCAATGGATAAAAGTAAGTCAGTATTTATATAACATTTGTAAATGTTCCTAGATAGCTACAGCAAGCCATATCTTGTCTTCTACCTAATTTAGTAGTCAATATTGTCAGTATTCTTATAAAAGTCTAATTTCATTTGGATTCATACTATTCCTCCCTTTACAATAATTTACTTTAAAAATATTTTTACTGTCCTAAAAATTGGTGCAATTTCAATTTCATGTAAAGTTTTGCTGTTGTGTGGAGAGGAACAACAGGAATACCCAATCTAACTCACTTCACTCAGTTAAAGTAAAGAAAAATTGTGATTATTCTTTATAAGATTAAAATGCTTAAAAGAAACAAGCAAGGAAACCCTAGGCCCCTCTTTAACTTGCTGTCTATTCAATTATTTCATTTCTTTCATGTTTATTTATTAAAATATTAAGCAAATTCTTAAGTGCATGTTAAAAGGTATCATGTATTATATAAATACATGTTCTTTTCTGAAAGGATAAGACCCATATGTAAAGGATGAACAAAGGAATAAAATATACCACAGCAAAGGCTGAACTCTGTATATTTATTTTGCACTGTCAACTGGAGAGACTACAGTTGTAGCTTTAGAAGAAATTGTTACAGTCCTTTAAATTACCTTCCCTTCTCAACATAAGAGATTTAGTGATTATGATTTTTTTCACAGTTAAAAAGCACTGACTTCAGTCAGTTACTGGCAGGGATAAAGTAAAAAAATAAAAACATAGTAGGTAGACAGTAAGACCAGAACAAAGAAACCAGTAGGTTTATCAGGACTAGAAAATCACAACTGGTTTCTTACAGATTTCTCTGTGGTTGACTGACTTGAGTGACTAAAAAAGTACAAGTTTTCCCAGAAACCTTTCATTACCAGTGGGACACTTAAAAAAATCTCTCTCCTCTGCCTAAATGGGTATTTATCTGAAATTTTTGAGACATTAGAATTCTGTTCTTTGTAACAATGTAATTGTTTAAAGTATTACCTTAAGACTTGTACTGAACTCACATGGCTTCAGAACTGAGGCTGGTCAGGCTTGTTTTCTCTGAGATTTTCTTGGTCTGCCTGCCAGTTGAGAAGTTTCCAGAACAAACCATGAGGGTATATGCTCAGTTTAGTTCTCTAGATGGACAGTATTAAATAGGAGCACGCTTTTTCTTTATTTCTTAAGTATTATTTTGGGGGTAGTTGTCACAATATAGGGTTGTTAATTTGCCTTGATTCTTGACTGTGCTACTCAGAACCTATCCATTCTACCTACCTATCTAGCAAGCTGAAGTTAGCCCAGAGAAGGGCTCCTGATCTGATGGTATGAATAAACTCAGAAAGAAAAATAACAAGTAAAAAAAGTGCTTGGGAAAAAAACCAAAAACAACAGACAAAACCAACCAAACAAAAAAAATCCCAACCATGACAAACAGTTGCAGCCATGTTTTCAGAAGTCAAGAAAGGGTAAAGAGAAACCTGGAAAAAGTCAAGCTGAAAGATTTTATAAAACATAGAACATAGTTAAATGGCTTCTAGACCTATAAGTGAAATGGAATAGAGATATTGCATCAGAAATGATGGACTAGAGGTGAATGATAACCAAAACTTCCTCAAGGTTTTCAGGAAGAGTAATAGTTACGGATGGATACTAGTGGAACTAAGCACCTGGAAGGAGAGCTTGCTACATTTGGTGAGAAAAGTGTTAAATCAGTTGGGCTAGGTAATAAATTGTGTTCCACCTTTTACAAATAATAATTTGAATTACAAAAATGAAGCAAAGTATTGCATAGATACCATTCTGTTAGAGTATGAATGATGTGATGGGAAAATATGTTGAACTTATATTTGTGAAATAGAAAACCGTGATCTAAGTAAGTATGATCATGTTAGTCTAATATTAATGATATGCCAAGCTTTACCACTATTATGAAGGAGAAACAAGTATAGTGAAGTTTAACTGGAATTCCTCAAAATGGACCATCACATTTAAAATTAATTATAACTACCCATTGATAAACATTTCTGAGAGAAAAAAAAAAAAAAAAGCTGGATGGAAATCTGCAGAATAGTACTGCATACACAACTGAAGAACTATGAAAATATCCTGAGAACCTTTCATAATAAAATTATTAGCATGCATTTAGGCATCAACATAGTAATATACTTTTTCTATATATACTTAACAATTTTAAATATGTGATAAAATAACCTACACCTAGACACTCATATCCAAATTCATAATTTGTCTGTTTGAAACTCAGAGTATGGTGCAGTCTATGCACTGTAAAGTATCTGCAATAAAAAAAGGATGAGCATGCATAAATACACAAATCAAAATAAGGTTATCCTCAGGATAGAAATGGCTCTAGTCAGGATCTTTTCTCCATTCACTCTTTGCAATTTATTATAATCATCCTGTATGGCAGCACCCAGCAGAGTTTCTATGCTGTACTTAAAGCTGACTTGCTGCTTCCACCATGGCACTTTTCTTTTTTATCGATTTTAGCTTCACTGTTACATTCATCTTTTCCTAAAATTAGGCACATATATTTTGAGATTTATAGTCTTCATCCTACACCTCACCCTTCCCACACTTCCTTCTAAATCACTTTACTAGTGCTTAGCAGTAAAATGGATGTTTATCATAAATTGGCTTAGCATTTACTGTTGTTGGAGTTGCGCGTGGAGAGAGAGGAAGTGAATGAAGTCTTCACCACAGCTGTTTTAGAGTTAAAAAATACACCCAAAAAGACTTTTAAAAATTCATTATTTTCAGTTCTATTAATTTTGAGCACATTAATATAATTGAATCAAAGTCCTACCTCATATGCTTAACACAATTCTGGTCTATATGAAGATGTACCTCCTTCCTCTCTAGTGAAACCTGAAAGAATCAATTTTTGATTAATTCTACTAGGAAGATTAAAAATGACAATAAAAATGAATAAAAGCTTATGCATAATAAACTTATTATCCAATTAATGTCCAAGAAATAAGATGCTTCAAATCTGAGCTTTTTCTCAGTTCCAACACTCATTCCAGGAGTGTTTGCCTAGCCATGAAATTAAGTGATATGCAGGATTTGAGTACTTCTATTCTTGCTATTCAAATAAAGCTCACCTGTAACCAGGAATGCCCAAATACTGGAAGTAAAAGGAGGCTAGTATGTTGAAAACTGGTTTCAGGCTACTAGATAGGTAAAGGTACAGGAACAGGTAGGTTTTGAGTGCAACAACGGTCAAGAATCAAGGTAAAATAAGAACCTCATTTAGCAACAACTACCCCCAAAAGAATACTTAATAAGTAAAGTCAAATAGCAGTCCTATTTAATACTGTTTAACTAAAGAAATAAAATCTCTGAACACATCCCTTCATGCTTTGTTCTGGAGACATCTCAAGACTGTACCCAAAGAATTATGCCCAAGAGCTATATCTCAGGTTGTCTTTAAGAATTTTTTGAGAAACCTAGTGCTCTTCAAAATTAAAAAGACCTTAGGTCCGCCAGGAGACTAACTCAAGCCACTTGCAGGTCATGATTCAGAAGCCCTGAAGTGCTATATTGTCCCAGTGCTGCTCCATTCAGGTTGTTAAAATACTACTCTGGGTTGCCAGACAACTGTTTCTGAGGTGGGTTGAAATCAGGGCCAGTATGTCTCCACTGGCTCATCTCCTATCTCTCCAGGATGTCTATGTATCCTATTTAAAATACTCTTAAGACACCTTTATTTAAGGCATGGTTTAACCCCAGCCAGAGAGTAAACACCACACAGCTACTCACTTACTCCTTGCACCAGCAGGATGGGGGGAAGAGATCTGGAAAGATAAAAGTGAGAAAACTCATGGGTTCAGATAAGACCAGTTTGAAAATGGAAATAAAATATTATAATAACCACAATTACAATAACAATAATAATAAAAACAACCTGTAATGAAAAGGAAAAAAGCAGAGAGAGGGAAATAAAACTCAAGCAAGAAAAGTGATGCAAATGAAAACAATTGCTCAGCACCAACCAACTGATGCCCAACCAGTCCCTGAGCAACAGCCCTCCAGCCAAACTTCCCTCAAATTTTATTGCTGGACCTGATGTCATATGGTATGGAATATCCATCCCTTTGATCAGATGGGGTCAGTTGTCCCAGCTGTGTCTTCTTCCAACTTCTTGTGCACCCCCAGGCTACTTGCTGGTAGAATGGTTTGAGATGCAGAAAAGGGCTTGGCTCTGTGTAAGTGTTGCTCAGCAATAACAAACACATTGCTGTGTTGCCAACACTGTTTCCAGCACAAATCCAAATCATAGCCCCATACTAGCTACTATGAAAAAAAATTAACTCTACTCCAGCCAAAACCAGCACAGTTTAAAAGATTCACATGCAAGGAAGTGGAAGTCACACTGGGAAAACAAAACACACTGGATTTTGGGTGGCCTACTGCGTGATGCCAGGCAGGCTTACCTTTCTTTGCAAGATTCTTCTTCTCTTTCTGTTATTTCCTTTTTCATCATCATCACCATCATCATCATCACCATCACCATTATTATTATCATTATTATTATTTACTTCATTTCAATTATTAAAATGTTCTTATCTCAACCCATAGATTTTACCTTTTTCCGATTCTCCTCCCCATCCCACCAGCGGGTGGGGGGGAGGGAGTGAGCAGCTGCGTGGTACTAAGTTTCTGGCTGGGGTTAAACCATAGCAATAAACTTTTCAATTTGTACACATTTGAGACCTATGGCTTTTATTCCCCTTGCCCAAAAGTTTAACTGATTCTTTTAGAGAAATTAAAACACTAATGGTCTTTTTCTTTGCAAAAGATCCCCCAAAACAATTTATTTGAACATTTTTTCCTATTAGACTTTTCTCAGGTCATGAGTCTGCACTCTAAAAGTCCCTATAGACCTATGGCTAACACCATAGGTATTCATAAGGGAAAAAGTAAAGATGACTCTCAGCAAATATTTCATAGACAAGAGTAAGTCCTGTGTTTCCTGAAGGCCAAGTTGTTCCCACAACAGTGCATGTATGAATATTTCCAGACCTAAGAACTGCACAGGGTTTCCAGATTCTATACAAGGAAATCTCCTTATGTATACTTTATAAAACTCAGCATCTGCAATGAGAAATATGTTGTTAAACAAACATGAACAGATCCACTGGACAGTCACGGACAGAAGAAGCTACTGTGAACTCCAGGTTTGAGGATTTATTGAACTCAGAAGATTCTGGTTTTGTCACAGGGCAAAAATGTCAACAAACAAAAACCACATACCTTCTGTACAAAGAGCCATTAGAAAAATACAGATCAAAAAGGCAGATGAGCTCAGCCAATCTCTCTCGTCTAGTATAGCTCTTTCTGTCTATATTTTCACTAATTCTGTGATACCCATCTGTCTTCTGGCCTGTTTATCTACCTTATTGAAGCTTAAATGCAAAAGAGGATGGTAAAAACTTCATCATTTTGTTTTTCATAAGAATGATCCAGTTGAAGACACCCTTTGGGGAGAGTAGAAAATAAGCAATAAAAATCAACTCTTCAAAATGGAAGCTTTATTTCTGAACCTAGAATTAATTGTAGCAGCGGGAATGTTGCAGAAATCATGACCTTGTCTACAGTAAGGGCAATTAGAAAAAATAATCCCATTGCTGTTAATGTTAGCTCAGCTGAATTTACTAGGGCCTTAAAGACGTCTAAGGAGCAAAATCCAGAGGAGCTAAGATCAGACAATAAATAATCTTTAATCAGAGCTTCAGGATCATCAGAAAAGCTAGATTCCTTAATACAAACAGCAGGTGGAGAAATAGCAGCAGGCTGAAGTGTGTTGCAATGTTTTAAACAATGTTTAACAAATCAGTACAAGACAAGATCAGAGACTAATGTTGAAAATTTTCAACTAATAGGCCTTTTACTTCTGGCTTTCTATTTAAAAAGAACATGACAATTTAACAATTGACAAAAATAGATATATTTTGGTGGCTTCTGACTTTGGTAATGAACATTCCCTTATCAGGAATTTCAAATTACTTGAAAAATAATCTGTAACCTTTACCTAGTTGTTAGAAAGAAATCTTTGGAAGGAATGTATTTGTTGGTGATAATTTCTTAAGCCTTCATTCTTTTATGTTTACATTTTATCCACATTTCTGAAAACATTTATCTGGTGCTATTATAAATTCCTTCCATTCAATAAATAAATAAATAAATAGATAGATAAATAAATAAATAAATAAATAAATAAATAAATGTCTCAGTTTCATACAGATAAATATTACGAGCAGCTTAAAAAGAAATTTTACTGTCAGATAAAGTATGAGTATGCAATCTCAGAGTCATCTAAATTTCATTTGAGATTAAACTCTCAAAAATCTATGCTGGGTTTGTGTGCCTTAGTTATGAGTAGCACGTTGGACACCTGGGAATTGTTTCATTTTCATGTGATAGGTATTAAAAAATAGGTCAGCTGAAATGCCTATTATGATGTGCACTAAAGTACCAGGAGGGATGATGGGAACACGGAATGAACTGCTGCATGTCAAAATATATCCTCATTCTGAATAAAAACGAATAATTCAAACCCTAGTTTTATGCAGAGTTTTTAAACTTTGAATGCCTGTGAAACTTGGAAAAAAATCAGGAACTTTCATTTCAAAATGGCTTTACTCACACCTGCTACCTCCAATGTTCAAAATATCTTTTGCCTGGGGAAAACTGGATTGTGTATCTTTTCCCAGGATTTTGACTTAGACTGCAACTTCTCAGTTGAATCCTGTAGAGTTAATATCAATAATAACAATCTGCAATGGGATGAAACAATGCTCATTTATGTGGGACCTTACACTTGTCTATCAGCTTTAAGTCATTAGATATTTCTGGTATGTGTCAGGAAAACAAGGGAAATAACAATTTTAATGAGGTGAGGTTTTCCCAAAAGCTGTGGACTATGTATTTGCTGTTCTAATGGCTGAGGTATATACCGGGGGTGGGGGTGGGGGGAGAACCTGAATCCTAACCTAAACTCACAGATTAACTCTTAAAAGCTTTGTATCTTTATAACACATTTGGGGTAGGAAACAGGAAAGTGATAGTAACTCAGGTAAAATTGACTTGTGATACAGAGCAAGTCACGGAGACTGGTCTGGGGTGATGGAACCAGCAAGGCTGTTGGCAGCTTATGAGAAGTTAGAAAGCAAAAAACAGGGAAAACAGTAGTCCCTTGCAGAAGGTACATTCACAGACATCCAACAATGTGCTGAAGGCAGAGCTGAAGTGGAAGTACTATACACAAAGCCCAGCCCACCAGCCAGGACAAGATTCCTCCACCAGCAGGAATGAGTGCCCTGTGTCCCTGAATCTGTGGTGTGGTCTGGAGGAGACAGGGCCTTGGCTGCTGTCAGTGTGTGGCTTTGAGTGCTGTGGCTATGTTACTGGGTTTCCCTATTGCAATAGGGAGGTTGGGGTATATGATTAATGCCAATTTTTTTGAAAGCACTAAGTCAGTAGCTAAAACACAGCTCTAGAATATTAGCTGTTGTTCTAACAGTCCTGTGCTTAAAAACTTCAGCTGCAAAGCAAGTGTGCTTGCTAGTGCCCATCAGGTGCAGAATTTTTGAAATACTTTGAAAGTGTAATCAGATAAACATATCCCTAGTATGCCTAAAAATTGTTACACAAAACATGTTCCTCAAAGACTCTTCTACCTGTCTTAGAAATTTTGGTAGCAATTTTGCCTTTCTTTGTGTAGACAGTAGTTAAGAGCATACCCCAATGAAACCAAGGCGCTTACACATTTATTTGCAGATAAGGGTGACTCAAAACCAGTTTCTGAGACACAGGGAAGTGCCTTATTATCCATTCATAGGGAAAAAATAATTAGATGTATGTAGAAGAATGCTCTTGCTTCCTGTTCAACCAGGGTTACTGCACAAAAAGTGACATTAGATTCAGTATGCCAGAAGGAGAGCGAGTACTTGCTGTACTAAGAATCAGCAGTATGATTTTACATATTAGCTGGTTGCTTAGGAAAAAGGAGGACTGGACTGGGCCTCTGGAGAGTTTTTTATACATTTCACATTTAAATCCCTGGATTTAAAAAAAAATCAAAACCACTAAGCCAAAAAGTATTTTCCTTTTTTATGTGTACTACTCTAGCCTATTTATTTCTGAAATTTCAACTGAATATTAATCCTTGCATTTTAGCCTTTCTCACAAGGCAGATGGGAGTTTGTGTTCTTGTAGAGATTAAATTTCACTTAAATTAAACCTTGATCTTAATGGGAAATATTTTAACTGGTACAGAGTGTAGTTAGCATCATAACTCAGTAACTTTAGAAGTCAATATTTTCAAAGAATACTTACTGGTACTTGGCCCCTCGAGGAAGAAGACACTTTCTTCAAGTTCTGATTCAAGCACTGAGGCCCTGGAAAGACCAGTATTGGAGTTTAATGCTCATCTTATTCCCTAAGGAGTAGTTCCTCATTGTTCCTCACTGGTGATTTTTTCAGATCATTTTTTCAAGGCAGCTATTTATTCCAGTGCACAGCAGCTTGGTTCCAGTAGCTGAATTACAGGCTCCAAATTGTGTTTTGGGGCTTGGTCACTTCACTCATAACTTCGAGGTACCTGGTTTTGTTTGCAACACCTGGAAGTCTCCATAGATCTTAATAACTATGTATTGAAAGATTGGGAATGAGCTATACGTTAAAACATGTAATGAAAAGTTTTCTGCTATTCACTTCAACAACTCTGGCAGAAAAGAGAGAAATTGAGAATAAATATAGAGGGAATAATGCATCTTCAGTAGTGGTTGACCAAGAAGTGCTTACTCACTACATTTTAACAAATACTTAATCAATTAAGTGTTCTTGCATAGATATCAAATTACATCTCAAAATTTAGAGATATCTCTGTTTAATGAAATTGTGTCAAAGAACCCATTAGTCTGCCAGAGGCATTAACCCCCCACCCACCTACCCCCACATTATGGCAATAGGAGGCTGCACATTAGGAGTGCAGCACTGTATCCACATTACAGGATAACGGAGAGCCCTGGGGCAAATTTTATTATGCAACCAAGGAGAAAGTTTTCAGGATAATGTCACAAATGGGTGATTTAGATTGACTAAAGAACCACTGTGAAAGGTATTAACAAAAGTGGTTTTAATATGATGTTGTAAAAGTGCAACTTAATAAGTTCAATGGCAAGGTTCTTTCTGTTGCTGCATGGCACAATCATTTGAACAACGATTCAAAACTACGAAGACATAAATCAGTTACCAAGACAAGTTCAAAGTTACCAAGTCTAAAATCAAAGTTACTGTACTAAAAGGTGTTGTGTGTCATTGGTTGCTTACCAAAGATCTGCTGTTGGTTAAAGGTCTGTCTGCCCCAAGGAGAAACCTTGAGAGGTGTCCCAGCTCAAGGGGAGATCACCGCCATGCAGCCAAACTGCCTAACAGGGGGACCTCAAAGAAGGGTCACTTAGGCTGTCATATTTATGGAATAAAGTGTTTGGCTCATAAACAAATATGAGCATGTGATGGGAAATGCATGCATGAGACTACTTGTACCCACAACTTTCCTTGTTGCTTGATAAATGAGCTGTGGAAAACATACCTGCTATTCATGTGTTAATCGCATGATTGGTGTTCCAAGCTCATATGCATCAATGCTCAGTGTCTCACTCTGCTCCTTTGTGGGTTTTCAGAGAACGGATTGAAACTAGAGGAGTTCTTGGCCCAGCTACATCTCAGGCCTTTACCTCCTTTGGAGCCTGTATCAACACCTGCTACCTTGGTTAAGGGGTCCGGTGTGTCTGTTACAGATAACAAAGCAATCAACTGAACTGTGCAGCAAACAGGAACTGATCCTACAAATTATAAAAGTTCAAAAAGGATCACTTCATATCGCATGTGTTCTTCAGTTAATTGAATTACCACTTGACATTAAAGTTAAAGGATATAGTTAATTTCTATCTGACCCATGACATTGGAAAAATAGAACTGCAACTACAGAAATAAAAACATTAATTTAGATTTTATTTTACTGCAAGTGTGTGGTTTGTCCTAAAAGCAACATTTGGGAAATTAACATATGCTATCATCCTCTGAAGATTAAAATTCAACTTTATTCAGTACCTCTGTCAGGTACTTTGAGAAGCAGGCAAGAGAAATCTTAGGTCCTCCCATTTACAGGATGAAATGAGAGGAAAAATAAGAGGAAGGAGCCCATCTGTACTGCTCTGTCCTGCAACATATTTTCAGATGTTCTATGTCACGTTACCAATGCATATCACTAAAAAAAAACTATCAATCAATCAGATTAATAAAATAATATTTGGAATTACATTTGGAATTTTCAAAATGAAACTGCAAGTTTTTAAAACTCAGGAGTTTCCATTATGCTTTGAGGTAAGTTTTTTAAACTTTTGCATGATTCTGCAGAAGAAAAAAAAAATCTGCAGTTTCATTGATTCAGCTTTGAATGGTAAAACAGTTTCTTTGAAATTTATTGCAATAAACTCTGTTATATGCACACCTAGCACTAAGATACAGTTCATATTTGTGGCTGACACACATTTCCCAGACTTGCCTTATTCAGTCTCCTAGGTATGAAGTATGTTTGTGTGTGTCTTTAGTAATCCAGTGTATGGGTCTTTTTTCAGCACAAATATGCACTCCATCTGTAATCAGTGTTCTGAAGCACACACTCAAAAGCACTCCTGATAACTCATGCAAAGTAGTTTTGCTCCCAGTGGATGGTACACTTGGGTACCACCTGCAGCGGCACCTACTTTGTGGACAGGTGATCCTTCAGAAAGTCTTCCACCTCTACACTTGCCTAATGGAAGTGGACACCATTGGGGCAGGTGCAGTGTGGATGGGTAGTGGTGGAATAGATCACAGATATGAGCCCTAGCCTCACACCCCTTTGGTGACAGGCAAAATCTTGTGGAAAGTGTTCCCTGTGATCAGACCAATTTGGGAGTCTGATGTCTGATACCTTGAAGTCTGCAGGGTGGCCAGAAGCTCTCCAATGAAGATCTAAAAGCATTATTGCACTCTGAAATAGTCTCTGCTGTTTCACCTGTGTCATGACACATAAGATATACTCTGTTCAGTATTGATTTAACTAGAAACTGCTTTCTTAATCAATATTGTATCATCACATCACTGTACTGATGTCTCAGTAGTATCTACTGCACATAGGGGCACTTTTCTGTGTCTCTCCATGGTTTCTGTTGGCTTGTGATTGAGCTGTACTTTTATTGTAAGCCCACATATGACCAAGAAGTATTGTTGCACAGTAAGATCACAACGAATAATATTTTCCCCCCTCTCTTTCTGTCAGTCCCCTGCATATGGAAAATTTCTGATAGTAAATGGTATAGACAGCTGGCTTTATGCCAGTGCAACCCACAAGCCTGTTTTCTAAGACTACATGGTATTTGGGGCTTAGAAATAAGGTGGTAACATTCACCTCCCTTTTACATTGAATACAAATAAATTGTCATGGCATTAAATGAGTTTATGCAAATCCCCCAGGAGAAAATATAGCTTATGTCACCCTCTAGGATGCACCTGTCTGCAGTAGACACTGGCAGGGCACAGCTGGGGCTCCTGTCTCTCTGAGATTGAGGGCTGGGAATGGTAGGGGCTCCCCAGGGTCCATGAGGGCAGGGCCTAGCAGGGGTGAGGCTGGGCTGGGACATGGGCCCACAGCTGGGGTTCAGGATCAGGCCCAGTGAGAGCAGCCAGGATTAGATGCAGCCCTGGAATGGCTGAGCAGGACTGTAGGGAAAAGGACAGGCCAAAAACATGCAAGGATGTCAACCCACAGCTTGGGCTTAGGGTCAGACAGAGCTCAGTTTCTTCTAAGCAACCTGATTTAAGACATTTTCAGCTGAAGCTAACACAGGTGTCTGCTCTTTTGTATACTAATAATTGGGTCATTGACTTTTTCCATAAAATGTGTTTGCCATGTAAAGAATTCACAGGTCTCTGAATAACAGTCAGAGAACGTGGAAACTTAATTGACCATCTGTAGGTATCTATACACATCCTAAAATTAGTGTCAGTATAATTTATTCTTGACTTCAGCTTCCTATATAGTGTCCATCTCCCTGAAATACGTCATGTTTCAGACTTCAATAAAAGGTCATGGTAACTGTCACTTACTCTCATGTCCATGTGAATCTTCTTCAATCATCTTTGTAGACTGCAAACATCTGGCATCCAGCAGAGCATAGTGTGTCTTTCTGCCAGCTGTTGTAAACTCCTAGCATCCAAGCTTCTGCAATTTTCTTAGTAGAATGGACTTTTTGCCTTTTTTAATCTACTTTAGTCCCACATTATCTCATGTTTTTTATAAATCAGTGTTTTTAGGATTACTCACAGCTGACTTTGAAGATAAACTGAAATCAAGCAGGTCACTGATCTATTGTTTGCAAATTGTAGCTTGGCTGCAGATTCAGGTGCTAATTGGCTGGCAGCTGCCTTTTGCAAAGCATATTTGTTTAATTACAGGATCAGCTAGAGGTGCAGTGACAATCATGATCACTATTTGAAACGTTTCCATCCTCAAGCCGTGAATATACTTTTTTTTCCAGAACCCTGATACAGGTGTCCATTTACTGAATATTTTTGTATCTGATATCAGTGCTGTTTTCCCAGGCACTGATTTATGATGCATTGGGTACAGCTTAACCAGCCTTGTGTTGTTGCCTCTTTTGCTTGCATATGCATTCTGTAGTACTTGCTGGTTTTATGCTTTCCCAGGATAGTTCATTGCTTTGGGGAATGTTTTTTCTGGTGTTAGAGACATAAATCACAGTCATCACAAATTTGCATATTAGAATATCTTCAGTATTTTAAATGTTACATATGGTTGTGAGCACTGTAACGTAAGTATCTTTCCTCTCTTCAAGTCTTGTACTCTACTGTCTTTGATGCCACATTTAAAAACATACAAAAACCCTCAACATTTTTATGTCTGTAGTGCCTTTCTGCTGTGAGTTATAAAATGTATCAAAATACTTTTATCAACTGTTTCAATGACTGAAGGAGGATTTTTTGGTAAGAAGTGCCCTATGTAATGTAGGAGTTCCTGTATTTCAGTCTCAAATCTCACAATCTACATTAAACTATATAATGTTACTTGTCTACCCCTGTACATATACTCTTAACGAGGGATGCAGGACTTGAGGCTGATTAATAGTTCTTTGTATGTAGAAGACCATCCCATTATGAAGCCTATATGAATCTAGAATAGTGGCTGTTCCATATTTCAAACTTTGAGAAACTGTCAACTGTCCCTGGAAATAGCTTCTTTTTCACTTTTGTCCTTTCTTTGTGGAACAAATAGTAATAAAGTTTTACCTTTTTTCCTTTTTCTCCCATTCATCAGTTATCTAAAACTCTATGTTCGGTTTTGGTCCCTGCTATACAAGAAGGATGTAGACAGGCTGAAGAGGATCCAGAGAAGGGCCACAAAGATGATCCAAGGACTGGGAAGCCTGCTGTATGAGGAAAGGCTGAAAGAACTGGGTTTGTTCAGCCTTGAGAAAAGAAGGCTTAAGGGAGACCTTATCACCATGTTTCAGCATTTAAAGGGTGACTACAAAGATAGAGACTGCCTTTTTACAAGGAGTCACATGGAAAAGACAATGGATAAATGTAAAAGTAAAGTAAAATATGTAAAAAAAATATAATGGATATAAATTACACCTGGGGAGTTTATGGCTGGACACAAGAGGAACATTTTCCACAATGAGAACAATCAGCCACTGGAATGATCTCCCCAGGGAAGTGATGGATTCCCTAACACTGGACACTTTTAAGATTCAGCTAGACAGGCTGTTGAGCTATCTTGTCTAGATGATGCTTTTGCCAAGTTTTACCAAAATGATCCTGGAAGTCCCTTCCAACCTGGTATTCTATGATGTTTCTATCATTATTTGAAATTGTGATAAGAACCTTAAAAATGGCATACTGAGTGGATAAATCTTTTAGAATATTTTACTAACTTATGCTACCATAAACTGATAATTATATGGATCCATTAGCTTAATCTGTCACGGTCACTAGCAATATGAACATAATTTTTTTTTTTTCCTCAGGTTTGTGAAGTTTAGTAGAAAGACTGAATCTGCTTGCATGAAAAGTTGGGATGAGTGTCAACTTGTAACTCAATAATAATAATAATAATAATAATAATAATAATAATAATAATAATAATAATAATAATAATAATAATAATAATAATAATAATAATAATAATAGAAGTGCTGTATTTCATTTAGTTCCATCTCTGTCCCCTACAGAATAAATGAGAACTTGGTTACAAGCACAGATAAGACAAACATGAAGTTTTTCTGCTCAACAGATAATTCTGCATTTTAAAAAAACCTGACCCTTTTTATTTGAAAAATATTGAAGTATTTTCAGAATCTGAAGTACACACATGCCCTCTTCAGAATCTTTAACATACTAGTTATTAAAGGATAAGAGAAATACAGGTGCAAGTTCCTGTTTAGTTTACTTGGGTATGATGAATCTGATGAAAATGAGCCTCCTTTATGCTGTATGTTCTCTAATCTCCAGGTTAATGAACAACTAGATGGAATTACATCTGTCTTTGCTAATGGCACTGTTTCACTAAGTATGAATAATTAAATACCCAATACTTGAGAAGGAATAGATTCAATAGCCTGGAAGTTAGAACAGTTAAGGAAAATTGAGGTTAACATCCTTGTTTCAAAAAAATACAGTCAATTTTCTGGAGAAAACCAACTCAAATACGAGAGGTTGAGATTAATCATTGAGAGCTAGCTCATGTTCATTGATTCTCAGAGAGTCAAAATAACATCAACTATAACATAAGAACATGTGTTTTCTATACCCTGTATGAGGATATAGATATCTGAACTTTTCTGAAGTAAGTGAGGGAACATTTCTCTGGGATTTTTATTATAAATTCCATTCTAGTGTTGAGGAAAAAATCACAATTAAAAAAATGTTGAAACCAGATGTTACAGTATCTCTTAGTTAAAATGTTAAGAAGGCTATCATCTTAAATTCAGTATCACTGCAAATATTTTATTATCATGATGGTATTTTGTGTTGATATCGATGTGCCTTCTACCACTTGTAAACATGTTATTTGAGGATATCGAAGTAACAGATTACAAATAAGATTGGTTTTGGACAACAATCTGGCAAATAAAATATGAACATACTGAGACACAATTACAATTGTGTAAACTGTGTTATTCCAAAGTTTTGAAAACCTGTGGGTTTTCTGGTTGTTTTGTTGGTTGGTTGGTTGGGGGGGGATTTTTTCCTCCAAAGATAACAGTATGACAATTGTATATCAACTTGAGAGGTGGTTTGTAGTTTCAGGAAAGAAATAGCTGTCTCCCAGTGTGCACTGGCAGATGAGAAGACTGCCACAAGGATTTTGGAATGACATCCTAAACCCTAGAGTTCATAAGGAGTTTCTCACATAAGTTCCCGTAGAGCTTATGGGTTGGATTAATTTTTTAAAAAATCTTTTTTTTTTTTTTTTTTTAAAGGGTCTTCATTGATGCCAGTTATAAATTCATGGAGTGACTTGTCTAGAAAGGCATAGGAAATAATGGGAGTTAAGGCCTTCTTGCTAAAAGGCTAGGTATTCATGTATTCATACATGCAATTGTAAACACGGTGATGATCTCATTTTCTGGACCTGAGGTATCCTGAACTTCATGAACAAGGAGTTCAGGCACAGGACGTTTCTGTTTGTCAGGAATAATAGGTTTTTTACTTTAAATGAGTTTGAAGGAAAATTTGAGAGAAATTGTGTGCACCATCAGTCTGAAATCAGAAAAATAAAAATGAAGACAGGAGCATAAGAAAGCTTTGCTGTTAGGAAGCATCAAGACCAGCTCTGAGCTCAAGTGAATGAGGCAGTTGCCCTGGGAACAAAATGCTAGGGCAGCAAAATTTTCCTACTTACTTTTATCAGACACCAGGAAAGGATTTCTCTCTGTTGTCTATGAGCTGTATAAGCATCCCCTGATGAAGGAAGGGGAGGGAGATTTGATCCTTTCCAACAGTATCAGTCATTGCCCAACTCCCATAACTTCCCTCTGATGGGCACAGAGCAAGCTAAGTCTCCAAAGCATTTTCTTCTCTCTTTGACCTTCCCCTCCTTGTGGCAAGAGAAAGCTGGTTCTTCATGTTCAGAATAGCAATGATAATTCTTTGTCATACTTCTGAGGAGACTTGAGCTGGTATTCTGAAGTAGTTATTACAGGAAAAAAAAAGAAAAGAAAAGAAAAGGAATTCCAATTTTTAAGTGTTTAATAGTATAACTGCAGATTTAACAACAGGCAGTAATCTAATAGAAGAAATTATATGAGTACACTGAACATCTCTAGATATGAAAAATTTTAAGTAGCAGGTTCCACCTTCATGGATTTTATTGAATTTTCTTAACGTGTCTGAAACAAAACCAAGCCTGCCTGTTACTATTTATTTTAGCACTTGTATATATGTCACATAGTCTGTCCAGCAGCACGTCTGTCTTGAGAAGTCATAACCATCACTGGTAACATACTCAAAAAACTTTTCATGTGCAAATCGCAAATGGTAGCATTCTGTAGGCTTGGGTGAAATCAGACAACTTCTGCTAGTCATGTACCTTTCCTAAAAGCAAATTCAGAAAGTTCTCCTATGATGTCTACAGCACCTAAGTTTATAGATTTCTTCTGGAGTTCATCTTCAGGCAGGAGGCAGATGAAATGACCTTTTTGCATTCAATATATTTTCTATGTGTAACTACTACATTCCTGACACTTTTATAGTTCAAGAATTGCATCTTTTCATTGGCAGGTTCTTCAAATATCACAAAAGAGTTTTTATCTAAAAAAATTAACCATTAGATCAGAGTGAAGTTTAATTAATTTTTATTGTATTGTGCTATCAGATTCTGGATCAACACTGGTTACTTTACATCACAAAATGATAAAATATAATTTCCTTTTCCAGGTGAGTGTGATCTATTGCATTGCCCTAATGTCATACTAATTCTTTACTTTCTACAGTGTTTGGAGAAAATTGTATCTGGATCAAGCATAAGATACTGGTATGCAAAAATCATTTAGCTTTATAGTCTTAAAAATCTACATAATTATAAGTAAGCTGAACAAGACATATATATATGCACACAAATGCATAAATTAAGTATGCACGACTGATAAGAAAGACTTAGCACCCTGGATAGCAGATATTGGTCCATAACATGATTGCTGCAGCTCAGTTACTTAATTTTATTTCATCAAGAATTGCAAACAGATCTTATTTTAGGAAATATATTTCAAAATTGTATTAAACATGCTGTACTCTGCCCATGATTTGTGCACAGAAAAGTCACCAAAAATTTGATGAGTATGTTTAAACATATTCTTATATGTATTCAGATACATACATTGCCTAAACCAAGAAGATAGCTAGGGATCACATTCACTAATATCTTCAGAAAAATATCAGTGACATTTTACCTGAAAGACATTTTGCCTTAGATTTCTCCGTATGTTTTATTCTAAAAAAGTCTTAAAAACCAAACCAAACCAAACCAAAACCAAAATTCTATCAGACTCTATCAGTTTTAAATCATCATAAACAATTCAAGATAGCTGTCTCTAAATTACATCTGACAGTGATGCTGATGATCTGACATTCATGCTAGTAGAGATATATTAACCCAAAAATAATTAGGTCTGGTAAAGAGTGTGTTGTAAATCACCCAGGCCTTCCTGGATTGCATACAGTAGAGTTAGATTTTTTATGACTGAAGGCAGAAGAAAAAAGAAAAATATTTTAGCAGAAAAGGCACTAATCTTCCAGATAGAAAATGAGAGGAACCAGTATTTCAATTGTCACAGAACTGAAGCTATGTTTCTTGCATATCCAGGGAAGGGCCAGAACAGCAGTGACACTTCGTTAAAGAAAAATATCCCCAAGCCTAATAAGCTAGAAAATTCTAGAATTAAGGTTGCTTTTCAACTCCACACCTCCTTGGGAATTTGCAACTACATATAAATTCTGCAGCTGCATACTTTTCTCCCCACTACCTCCTCTCCCCACAGGACTACCTCATGAAGTGTGTAAAATGGATGATCCTCACGTAAATAAATAAATAAATAAAGTATTCAATATTTTGTCTTATCTTTTTATTTTCACTCTACAGCTGTATATTTCATTTATTAGACTTTATTGAAACCATGTCCTCAAGACAGTTACTGCTTTTCTCATAGCTTTTTCTATCACAGTCATCACTATAGCAACACTACTTCACAAGCATGAAGAAACTTATTTCAGAAATTTCTGCAGAAGTGAAGTTTGCAGCTGAAGTTCTGTATTTGAAAAGGGGAAATTGATATATTAAATGAACTAATAAATGAGGTCAGCTGTACTGAAAATCTTAGCCAAATAAATATAAAGATTTTGTATTTTCTTTTAAATTGAAATCTGAACTGATTGCATCTTAAAAAAAAAAAAAAACAACAAAAACAAACAAACAAAAAAAAAAACCAAAAAAAAAAACCACCAAAACCAACAGCTTGAATTTTAGAGGTAGTTGGATATATAATTTTTCAAAGAAGAATACTAAGAATAGTCAGAAATCTAAAAGGAAAATTGGGCAGACATCACAGATTATGAGTAGATAGTGAGAATTCTTAGAAGTCAAACTGAGATATTCTTTGAAGAGGAAACAAAAGCAAGAAGTAGAAACCATATGACTGTTTTAGTAATATAAATGCAATTGGAAAAGTAGCATAGTTACTATGCATGAAACTAGTAAAGGCTAAAGGGAAAAGGAAAATGTTACTGACCATAGTGTAGCATAGGGAGTATAGGAATGAAGGGTAGAAATGGAAAGTATCATTGCTTAGTAAAACTCAGAAGCATAATAAACTCAAAATGACAATGCCCCATTATATATCCATTGCTGAATTCTGTCTAGGAAGCAATTAAAATGGAATGAAGTTATTACAGGTATTCTTCAAAGACAGTTTAGAAGCAAATTTCATCTTATATTTTTGCTAATTAAACACAAAAATTAGGAACGTCTGAACGAAATTTAAACACAAAATTTGATCAATGCCAAGTGCAGAATGTGATGACTTTAGGGCTACAATAGTAGAAGTAGGTTAAAATATGATATTATAAAGTGAAATTTCATTAAATTAGGCATTCAGAAAAGAAGTATAAAGTTTTCTTGGAAATAATTAAGGAGAAAAAGGTATGGTAATATATGTGACTTAAAAACTAGGAATCACCTTGTAAAAAATACATTTGCATAAAAATGTAAATGATATATTTGTTTCAGTCAAAGGAGGTTCTAGTTCAAGAAAATTAAGTGAATTCTCAGTGTTTTGAAACCTTTTCATTTAATTCGTCTTACTGAGTGTTCTGAGTCTTCCCTGGGGAGTGGGAAAATTACCTGTCTGCAGTTATTAGACTGTTCTAAAAATACCTTGCCTAGGAGTCTGGGAACTATTCAGTATCTTCTGGCCTGTTTACTTTCAGGAAAGTGGAACTTTCCACTTTGAGGCTTAGCCTGATACCTGCTTATAAGAAGGGTAGTAACAGGAGGTTTACTTTTAAAATTGACCTGACAGATCTATGAACTTTTTATTCTGAATGGAAGCCTCCAAAAGCATGGGATGAAGCTAGCTGGTTCTTCCAGTCCTCTACGTTGCCTCAGCTGAAAAGAACAATTCAGCTTAGAAATGGAAGTGTGCTTTTTTTATTCTTAATCAGAGTTTGAATACATTTTGGTTTCTTCAGTCAAAAAATTTTCCTCAAGGAGTAACAGAATGCAGACATAAAACTTTTAATTCCCAATAATCAGGGAGGACTAAAAAATACAGTGGAAATTCCATTGAACGAGTTCTAAGTCAGTATGAAATACCACTTGGAGCTGGTGGTACCACCTCAGCAGCACAGGCAAAATTGCATGGTGTTGTGTAAGAAGGAGGAGCTAGAGGTTCTGCATGGTAACCTGCTTCTACCCCAGGCAGTGCACAGAGAGGAGGAAAGATGCTGCAAAAGGACTGAGGGGAGGACAGACTCCTGCAGATTTAGGCTCGCTGTTCCTATTGGCCTCTAGGAAGAGATGAAGGGAAAGCTGATCTTAAGCAGTAGCTAGCACCCCACAACTGTATCATCCTTTCTTGTGATTCTGGAAATCCCTTGGAAACATCTCAAGGGTTATTAAGTCTTACTAATAACATACTTTGCCTATGCCTGTTTGTCCTGACAGTACTTTAATTGAATGATACTTCTAAATACAAGTTTTAAAATAATTACTTATTTTATATTACACAAAATATTCCACATTGCATGCTACATTACATATGAGTATTATATTACATTATTGTTATATTATTTAGAACTCCATCAACAGGTAAATACATAAAATGTCCTGAATTTGCTCTAAGGTAAATAATCCACATAAATCTTTGAGAGTTTGCTTCCCAAAACAGTTGACCTAGATCATCTTACAGCAGAGAAGTTGTATATTTCACTATAAAACTAAAAAATAGTAGACATATCCATCTCCCTTGAAGTTCCCTTTGCTGTGCCAAAGGTAAGTACTAAAAAATGCAGCACAATATTAACACTATTTTCTAAAACTTGTCTCATATATTCTGCATGTTTAAGTTTGATAAATCAGTCTGCTGAATTTGAGTCTGAATTCAAGTTTTTTCCAACTTTCTGAAGTTGGAAAGCATAGTCTGCTATTAATTTCATGAATAACATCAGATTCAAAATTGAACATCTCTGCCATGTTGGGGATCTAAGCATTAAACAGCTACTATACCTCATCCCTAATTTCATGCAGTAATGGAGCTTTATCTTGCTGAGGTCAAGATGAAATATTATAAATACTATCTTAAATGATGATAGTTTTAATTATTAAAATTATGAAAAAGGTAGATTTGTTAAAGATCATTTGATTGATATTTTAACCTTTAACATGTTAATTAAAACACTATATTAAATATATCCAAAAGAATGACAGCATTAATTGTGAAGACAGCAAAATATAAAATGTAGTCTAGTCTACTTATTTTTACTGGCTATAGTAATGGGGTTTGGGTTCTGATTTTGGTTTAGGGGGGCAGTTGTTTTTTTCTGTTTATTTGAATAGTTATTAAATATAATACTGGCATACAGTCTTTATGCATGCTGGAAAGCTTTTGCTTTTACAGCTGTTTCAGCACATCCCTCTTCCTGACACTAGTTGCCTCATGTAGGCAAAAAATACCTATATCAGTATAATTTATATATATTTCCCTAATTAAAATCAGAAGGACTTTGGAGAATCTTTGATAAAATAACATTTATAGAAAGTAACTGTTTCTCTTGTGCAGCTATTTGGTGATTTGTGATTGTGATTTTTTTCCAAAGCTAAAAAATATTTGTGGACTTTTTTATATATATCCATCAAGAACCCCGATTGTCTCTTCAGTTTAGATTTATATTGAGTCCACATCAAACCCAGTGTTAACTTATGCCAATAAGGGCCTAGGTCTTTTTTTCCCTCCTCCTAGATTAACTGATTTGCTAGAAAACTCCCGAGCTTTTATAAATTTTCTGGCCTCTTAGAGATCATTCTTATTACCTGCTTGACCCATTACTGGCAAAAAGAGTGTTAAATCACTCCTTTTCCTGAAGTTACACCATTTTTATGCTTTTGATAATCTACTTTTTTACAATACTGTGCACTTCGTAATTTGCTGGAACTGTCCCTAATAGTACTCTCATCCCTGGTAAATAAAAGGATCTATAGACATTAGGACTGCAAGTTTGATTTGCCCTCAAATGCAGACTGTCTACATGAATGATCGCTCACTATCTTTACTCAAAGAAAATAGCTGGTTGATAGAACAATTTCCTGAAATAGAGCAGAACTAAGTTATGAACCTTGTTCACAAGAGCCATTCATGTGTTTTGTTCACTAACTGTTAATATAAAATAATCCCTTAAGCACTTAGTGGAACCAAAGTTGTCTCTCTCCTGAGCAAATGCCTTAGTTGCTTTATATGCTGTTCTTTCATCTAACTGACCTCAGATATTTTTTTTTTTATTATTCTTATTTTGCCCAGGGAAAAAGCTTTAGACAGAGAATTGGAAATATTATTCCCAACCTCAGAACAGCATATAATTTAATTCTGTTACTCTCCTAAGAGATTAAAGATGAAGACTTGAAATCCAAAAGACTGAGGAAGTTTTTAATACTTGATCTTCACGTTGGACACATCCTTTCATCACTTGTGCTTTAGATTACAGCTGGAGTAATGCTGCTATTTCTTAGGCCTGTTGAGAATCTAGGCTTGAGATACCACAGTTATGAGACTTCTTATGTGTGACCCTTATGATATCTCTTGAGAGACAAAGGTAAAGTAAAATCTCATTAGAACCAGTGATATTCTTTTACTGCTTTTGAACTGCCTCTTATACCCATGAAAGCAACCGGTGACTGAAACTTGATAATTACAACACTTTTGTGTTACACTATCAACAATGGCATATGTTCTGGCAGTTTAGAAGCATAGAACAGGTATGTTTGGAAATACTAGGTGATATAGGAAAACTTATGAAAAACACTGGATGAGCAAACCCAGAAGGTATTTCTGTAATTGCATAAATAATATGCTTTTACTTTATCACCACAGCCCACTTCGCAAAAAGGTATAAAATCCCTGGTTGTGCCACTGCAGAAAAACATGTCCAAACATCAAGTAATGCAGGAAGTTCCAATGCACTGAAAATCTACATATTACATGCTTGATTGACCTTGGAAGTGAAGGAAAACTGCAAGTAGACAGCACAGTACAAGATAAACAAGGCTGACAGTGTCCTGACTTTTGTTCTTTTTAATCTACTTGCCATTTTGCTTATCTCTTGTGTTGTTGTGATGGTTGTTTGAGAAGTTGATTTAGTTATGTATGTTTATGCTAGGTCTTGCAGACCCTTCCAGACATAATTTTACTTGGCAAAACATGGACCTTACTTGAGAAGGAACAAGGTCCTTAAGTAGTAGCTTCAGCAGGGGAAAAAAGCAGACGGAAGAATAAAAGAAATACTCTATATATTTACAGGATTGTGAATAATTGCAATCCACTTATCTATTGGCAGCATTTTAAAATTCAGATTTAAACAAGAAAATTAAAACCACATCTGAACAGGAAACAATTTTCAATCCACTTCTCTCAAAGAAATAATACAGACCATGGCATCTTTAGCTCCTCCTTTACAGGCAATACATGTATTTGTTTCAGGCAGGAATTTCAAGATGTAGGACATGAAAAAGTTACACAGAAAACAAATTCTGCCAGGTGAAAATGCAGAGTGGGTTTACAGCTGTATTGATTTCTAAGGAAAGGTGATGAGATAATCAGTGATGGTAACTTCTATTAGATAAACACAAAAGGGCTAATCTTCCACTTTAAAAGTACCAGTGTTCACTTTCCCAGATGGCACTATCATACAGGAAATCTTTACTTGTTCTGTGGGACTCTGTTGAAAGGTTACAATTTGCTATTAGATTTTATAAGTGGCTTAGAACATGTTTTATACAGAAAAATTGAGTTTATTACATCAAGCATGATGAGTTTCCCTGGAAATGTGGCTATTTTTATGAAATGCTATTGGAAGTTAGATTCTTTTAAAACCTAGTCTAGCTTGCAGCTGCTAAGCCTAGCTGAATATTTGATGTTCTGTGTGGACTATTCCATAGACATGAAAAAAGGCTGCCAGATCATGACAGCTAAGGAGTGTGAAGGTTTACTATCAAAACTTCCTATTTTGGCTGCATATCAATATCTCTAACACACTGTGCCCCCACTCATTTTCAATGCAATTTATCTAATTTTCATATCTTGAATATCATAATGCAGCTGGTTTGGGCTTTGCTTGCCACTCCTTTTCTTGTTAAATAGTTTAAACATTCATCACAATATTTCTAAAGTTTTCATAATTATTCATTTTCTTTAATTCAAGTAAAATAATACCTGTTTGTCACGGGAGTATTTTTCATTTAGTTCAAATAGCTGAACTGAATGTAATCACCAGTAGTTTTTTTCAAATGTAAGTTCTATGTACCTGTCCAGAAATAGCTAATACCCTGTTTTCTTCAAACAAAATATTACAGAAACTATATTTTAGAAAAGGTGCAGGTAATAATATACAGGTTATCCATACCATACATCTGTGCCATATCCCAATGTAATGTAAACCCCACTCATTTCTTTGATGCTTTAAATATGTTTTATATGCATACTGTATGTCCATGCATGTACACACACGCTTATTTCTTTCTGTACAGAATTAATAAACCAGTTTCTTCATGTGTTTTTTCTTGGTTTATTCATATTTTATTTATAACTATTTTCCTTTCTGGTTATAGTGTTTTTACAATGTTTTCCTGTTATTGATGGGTTCCTCCTGAAGGGTCTCATGGGAAAAAAAGTTTTATGACTATAAATCACACATATGTTTAGTGGTTTTCTCACTGCAGACTCCTGCTGTGTGGATGTCTAGCTGTCATTACAGAGTCTACCCCTTGGGCTGTCAGTTCTCTTATCCCTGCCTCTACTGTAATTGATCCTAGGCAAAATAACCTTTGCACACTGTTTGCTCTTTTTTAATGACTGCTTTCATACTGTCTGCCCTATAAATGATAACTTGTTCCAGTATAAAACAACAAAAAAAGAAAATATACTATACATTTATTTTTTATTAAATATATAGTATAGTTTTAAAAATAATAATGTTATAATTAATGTTTTAGACCATTTAATTTCCTTCCTCAGGGATGGAATAATGAACTCAAAAGCTTTCAAGTGAAGTTAAAACTTGAACTAAGCATTACTGTAACTAAGTATTAGTGTATGAAGAAATATAAACACAACATTTTCTTAGTGTATGGATAAGACACTGAGGTTAATTGCACAATCTTATCAAGATTCACCTCTATCTCATATGATTTTAAAATTGTTACAATAAGTGTTGTATGGATAACTTTCATCTAGACATATTTAATGAAATGAATCCTTCAAAATAGTACATGTGATAGATATTTAGTTCTTTATTTCACTATAAAAAGGTTCTGAAATGATCAGATTCAAACACTTAGGTCATGCTATGGACAACAACTTATTTCCACAATAAATTACAGTTCAGAAATCATAGTACAAACTGAATTGTATAGGTTTCACTATGATTTCTTGTGTTAAACACTTCTTTTTAGGCCGTGAAGTAGACAACACGGAGGACTCATGAAGGGTAATAAACAATCAATTTTTCACAAACTGCTTAAGGTAGCAATGAAATATTTTTATGTTAATGCAATTTTGGTATACTTCATGCTGTAGGATTGTTTTCATTTGATTAATATTTTGTTGATTGAAGAAGAACAATAATGAATGAGATTATTATGATAGGAGACTCATTTTCTTCCCAATTTAGAGTTGTTTCCCATAGAAATTGATAAAGGACCAGCCAGTCTGCTGCCCTATTAAACACAAAATGTTTAATCATCTTTTCTGGCCATGTTAGCATAGTGGATGGAAAACCTGCTGCTCTGGGAAAGGAGCCCATGGCAGGAAGGATACTGCTCCACTGAACTGGTTTTTCTTTTCTGCTGCCTGGCCATCTTAGCTCTTGTCTTGAGAACCTGTGAAAAGATATGGAGGGGAAGAAGGCAATCAAAACAAGACAAAAAGAAGAAGATTTTAGCAGTTCTATGTGGAAAAGGCCTGAAGCTTCACAGCTTGATAGATGGGCTAGATCTGACTTTATCTGGCAGCTTTACCTTTCTGATTGGATGTAATAGCAAGGTTATAAAGACAATTATGTGTCAGGTGTTTGTATTTGTTCCTGACATACTAGTCCTTCCCTATATTTTACTGGGAATATTAACTGTGGAGTAAATGTCAAAGCTGATTACCTTCAAGGCACACAGAAATTGGCTTTACGCTACACTAAGGTAAGCTGTGCTTACAGGTATTTCAATAGTATGGTTTGAGGACTACGGGTATCATGAAGTATGGGTTAAACCTTCTGTGGAAGACAAAGATACTTTATTTTTTTCAGAAGAAACAGCTTTGAAATTGCTAGCAGGGAAGCATACAAAGGAGGCACTTGGAAATAAAGGCAAAGCAGGGGGGAAAAGAATAGAAAAAATGAAATTAAATTACATTTTATACATTTGCCTCTTCCACATGTTGTTTTTTTTTTCTAATATGGAAAGTCTCTGGGGCTCATAAGAACAAGATTTTTTAAATTAAGTGTATTTTTATCACAAACCCATTCCTTCTCCTTCAACATAACTTATGTAAGACATGCCTTTCAGAGGCATGAAAAACTCCAGGTCAAAAAGCAGAAATAAAAATAGGCAGAAAGTGGTTACCATAAACTATTATTTTTAGGCAAAAATAAGCATACAAATTAAGTGCTATTATTAAATGCTTTTGTTTACGTTGAATTTCTTTGTTTGGAGATATTGGAAAGAGTTTTCTCATTTCAGTAAGAAAATATTTTTAATAAGAAAACATTCTGATTTTTCCCTCATCTTATGTGAAAATGAAACACCATTGAGGTAGATGTGTAATTACAGGATAAAAGGGGATTTTTAAGGAAAACACTTGCAATAATATCAGCAGCACATCACTATCTTGTTGTATACTCCATGAATTTGTCTTGCACATAAGAAAAAATTGATTTAGATGAAAAACATATTGAGACACACAGATTAAAAGGAATGTCACATTACTATTTACTTCCATGACTTCCTTGTACTTGATGGGAAAAGCTATGATAATCTTGAATTACTTATATGACTTTATCACGATATCAGTTTTCTCTATAATCTGATGTACATATATTGTATATATATATACACACACATACAAAAGTGAAACTCACAGGAGACAAGTTTTTTGAAAGAGAATATGCTTTACATTTTCAGTATGAACTTTACAAATTAAAGCAGAAGAAAGTTCTGAGTATGTATTACTCCTAAAGTAGTAATTCCCTCTCATCTAACTTCAAAAAGAATTTACTTTATTTGTAGAAACATTGAAATCTGTGAAACAAAATGAAATATGCCCTATTTCATATGAGAAATTTCATATTTCACAGAAGTAATGAACAGCTACACCATAGCCAGTACACTACATACCCTATAATTAAATAAATCAATAAGAAATGTATTCACTTGAATACTTTATCTCCCAAAGTGAATGTTACAGCCAACAAACCTTCTGTCTGCTGCAGAAATGGCCTATAGTCAAGCACTTTTCTTCAATGACTGGAGATAAAATACTATAGCAAAGCAAGGTGGTGATATATACTCTAATGAAATAATAGAGATTGAGTGACTATAATTCACAGAAGTAGCTTGGAGATTAAATAACTAAAAGCATACTGGAGATACTAATACCATTATATGTTATTAATTTTTAATGCCAGAAGGTATAATGAGTTCACCTGCTCTCCTCTTCTGCATGACACATGTAAGAGAGGACTACAGATAAACACTAGCTGCCACACCACATTCTCTTACGTTACATTCAAGATGTTTCCTAATGTTCATTTAAGATTGTATTCATATCATCTAATGACACAAGAGACTATGAAATGATGCCAGAAAGGGACCTGCAGGTCATGGTGCACAGCAAATATTACAGCCTTGTGGAAAAGATGGTCAAATGCATTCTGGTCTGTGTCAGCAAAAGCGTTGCCAGCAGGTCAAGGGAAGTGATTATGCCCCACTATTCAGTGCCTGTGAGGCTGCATTCGGAGTACTGTGTCCAGTTTTTATTCCCCTGTACAAGAAAGACATTGATATGGTGGAGTGACTACATCAGAGAATGACCAAAATGATTAGGAGGATGAATCATAAAATGTTTAAGAGGATGAGAAACCTAGGCTTGTTCAGTGTTAAGAAGGTAAGGTTTAGGGAAGATATTAATGAAGTTTTTATGCAGAGAACAGAGACAGATTCTTCTTGGAGGTATACAGTGATGAACAAGAAGCTCTGGACACCAGTTGCAATGAGAGAAACTCTGACGTTAGGAAGAACAAACTAGATATTAGGGTAAAGTTTTTCACCACTAAAATAATCAAAAACTGGGACAGGTTGCCCACAGAAGCTGGGGTGGACTCTATCCCTGAAGAGATTTTAAACTCTACTGGCCAAGCCTTTTAATAGCTTGATCTAGCTGGTGCTGCTTGGAGTGAGGTCTTGGACTAGATGACATCCAGAAACTCTTTCTAAATAATTCTATGATTCTGAGATACATTAGCATAGGTGTCTAAATTAGGAAGATAGCTTCCTTTTATAGTGTCTTGAAGAGCCAGACACCTCTGCAGGGCTCAAGAGAAATGGAAGGTTTGTGCCCCAAATGGCTTTCATGAGGATTAAGTGTCTCTCCAGGGATAATAAAGACTGAAAAGCATTGTTCTAATTTAGGAATATAGATTGTCCTGTGATTACTAAGGCAAGTACAGTATGTAAAGGATTTTTTAGACTAGTTACCAACTCTCAGTATTTGTGTGTGTCCATTCTTTAAGAATTTCAGCTGGTATGAATATAGCAACTGCATCTGTGAGTGAAACAACAAATGGAATATGGAAGGCACACAGAGTACAGAGTGTATGATACAGAGTAGAGGAAGCAGACTCTAAGAGGGATGATTGAATTTTAGAATCTCCTTTTTTTCTGGCTGCATAAGTCTTGTCATGATACTTGTCACAGTCACAAAAAAAAAATCATGAAAAGTACACATTTTTTCTCTTACCGGGTGGGTAAATCACCAGAGGAAATAATATCATATTTTTCATTTTTCCATTCCACAACACTGTTCTGTATCACCGGTTATTGATTGTTCATTTTGTTTTGTAATTTAGTAAGAATATTTTATTGCAGTAGAAAATGAAGTTTAAAACAGTCAGAATGATTAAAGTCCAACAAATGTATCATTTACATTCTGTCTATATTCTGAGATAAAAAAAGTCCTAGCTGTACTTTGCAGAAGTATTTCAAACCAATACAAGAAATGTTATGTATACATGGTTTATTAACAGGTTAAACTTCCTGACACGAAATGAGAGTAACGTAATAGAAAATTATGCAGAGGTTTAGGAAATGAGGTACCATAAAAAGAAAGGAGGCCATATAAAACCTCCCCAAACCCCTGAAGAATATCTTCTTTTTTGTTTCCCCACATATATTGCAGTTAGGGACAAAGTTACTATTTTCTCCTATGGAACACAGGACTGAATTACATAGTGAGGGAGAAAATTGCTGACACCACATATGCCAACAGCTGACATTTCATTAACTGGACTCATAATTTCATCCTTTAGTCTTCAGCATTCCAAATACCTTCCTTTTCCTTGGACTTTCCTGATTCAACCAGGATAATCTATTTTAATTTAACTGAAGAAGCACTGAGATTTCAAACGTTTAATATGCTTTGAACTGTACAACACATCTTATGCAACAGAATCCCCGTAAGGATCGATTTCAAGAAACATGGGCCGTATCACAGTAGGCAGTCATATTTGCAAGCTAACAAAAGCAAAACGAGATGAACAAAGTAAACTAAAATTAGTAACAACATGTTTCTTGCCTGTAGCAACATATATAATAAGTAATGGATGATGACAGATTACTTCTAATTTTTCCTCTTACTCCTACTAATAGAAGAAAGTCTGTGTCTGGGTGAGGCGGAAAACAGGGAATTCTAACCCGCAGATTTTTTTTCCTATATCTCCAAGGTGTAGAGCAAAATGCCATTAGTGACAGAAATGTACTGCTCCCTTGCAGAGCTGCTCTGACTGTACAGCAAAAAGTGTAGAGTACAGTTTGTGGTCTAGAAAGAGGCAGCTGGCTCATTGAAGAAGAGCAGGTACTATGTGCAATTCTCACAGGAAAGGCTCTTTCACAGGCACCAGTTACTCTGCTTCCACAGAAAGAAGCCCACCTTGGAACTTTGCTCATTTCATGACTTTTCACCCCATTCCTCAATGAAAACACTGTTGAGATCATAAATTTGGTAAAAAAACCAGAAGATATTGATGAAACACTTTTTCATACAATTATGAGTTAATTGGACGGATTGGAACTAAATGGACAACAATATAGTCTTTATTTCCTCTTATTGACAAAAGTGGAAAGTAAATTAGGAATGATTCTGTATTGGTTAATAGAGAAGAAAAGAGAATCCCACCTCATCTACTCAGTGAAGCTCCTACAAGACTAATATGCATATACATCTTTTATATTTTTATCTTAATTAGTACATACACTGATAAATAGTGTTCTATAAATCCATTGAGGTTATACTTAAGAGCCTGTAAGTTTTGCCTAATATGTTGCTATGGCATTTACCTCATCTTTTCCATATTTTTATTAAGATGATGATGGATACACTAATGAAAACTATAATTAAGTATTTTATTTGATGATGTATGTCAGTGATACAATTGAAAACAGAAATACAGCACTTTAACAAGGTGAGATTTTACAATGATAAACTTCAGCTTTTAGGACAGTACATTTTGCTATAATTAACATTTAGATTTTCTCAAACTGGCAACTTTTGATTATCCTAAGTGTTATATCATGGAGTTCCTATTATTTTTTCATATCATTTCCACCATAGTTTCAGTGAGACTATTAGGGAAAGTAGTGAGATTGCCTATTTGGAATTAGCTGGGATGGACTCCGCACTTCATGGCTGACTGTTACACAGCGGTCAAAACCAAGGTATTCAATGCAACCAATCAGTCTATGTTTCAAGCTCTTAAAATGTATTGTATAAATGGGCTAGTAATAATTGAAAAAATTTATTATTTCTAAAGCAGTTTTCTTGCTGCATAATTTCTTCTTCATGTGTATAGTTAGACCTTCAACCGTAAACTTCTACCCAAGTGTGCCTCAGACAAAGTTTTTGGCTTGAGGACTAAAATACATTTCTTGTTTTGTGTTTTGTCACATTGCTTTTTATAAACTAGAAAGAACCATAAAAGCAAAACAAAGCATTAAGATTAGATCAAGAGCTTATTATAACAGTGCAGTGTTTCAGGAAAACCTCTCCAGCTATGGAGCTGTTACCAGAGTGAGAGGGGAAATACTGCTGTTTGATAGCATACATATAGTTTCCTCAACTAGTAAAGTTGGCTGTCTAATTCTCACCTAGCACATGTCTTACAGAGTCAGTGCTACTAATTATGATAGATGCAACTACAGTAGGAAAAGGAAATGGACCAGAATACAGGCTTGAACACTAATACAAAAATGTCCATACAGTTTAACTGAAAGGACAACCCTTTGTCTGTGGCTCACATTAGCCAACACTGTCAAAATTGCTCAGGTTTTGTCTGGTAGCATATTACTTGTAAAAAAGTGCTTGTTATGGGCAGTTTGGATGCAGCCACACAGGCTTATTTTGTGTAGTTCTGGGGGGGAAAAAAAAAAAAAAAAAAAAAAAAAAAAAAGTGAGCTTTGTAAAAAAAGTTGTTGCTATTTTCATAAGGGCTTAAAAAGTAGTTTTTGACCTATTCTATTTAGCATAATTAATGGACAATAACACCTTCAAAGACATAGAAAACTTCCAACAGAAAAAAAAAAGTGCCTATAAGTTTAGCTTAATCTTCTCATATTTATGTACTTTGACTAATATTTTGTCATTGATATGCCATTCATCTAGACTTTGGTTGGGGGAAATTATATTCATGCTCCTTCATAGAAATTGAAGACATTTAAGTAATATGTATTATTACAGTATTTTTTCCAACCATTTCTACAGCACTCCAGTATACTTTTCTTTCATTTTCTGATTCTCTTCTTATAACCTAGAAATTAGTACAGGATACTGTTCTGTTTCCAGAATTAAAGCAGTTTTCTTTTTGGCACTCTAAGCTTCCCTTCAGGCCAAGGAGAGAATTAAATTTAAATCTTTTTCTGCCTGGGTGTTTTAGCCACTAATCTGTTTTATTTTAAATAGTACACAATAGCACCCACATCTTTTCTTCTGCCTGTGCTGTTTTCTGAAAAAAAAGCTTCTACTGTAAGAAAATGTATACCATTATTTTTATTAGGTGTGCTTTGAGTACACACACAGCAAATAGGGCACTTCAAAGTCCTTTGTAGTTCAGCCCCAATCACAACTAATTGTAAGGTATGTATGAGCCTGCATGCAATTCAGATGGCCTTAAACTGTGTAAAAACACAACAGGAAGGACATAGAACAGGAACCATGTAAAGTAGAAGCCTTTTAAACTAACTTCGGCAATGTAAAATTTAGACAAGCAGACATAAAAAAAAATAAACCAGATTTCCTTTAGAGTCTTAAATATCTGTCTTAGAAGAAGTTGACTTGGAGACTAGCTGAAAAAATTGTGTAACTATTAGAGGGTTAAAATGCCATTATATCAGTCCTTCCAAGAAAACAAACTCAGGGGAGTATCTAGTAGCTCAAGATGTACTGGGTTAGTTTTGGTTTATAGTTTTGTGCTGTCTTTCAGTTTTGTCCAAGACCTGCTTTGTTTGCTTAGTAGCACTTTCAGCCAAAAGCAAGCATACAGAAATGCTTACAGAATTAGGCATTTGGAGGATCTTCACCCTTTATGTACAAAAAGTAGTTGTTAGTGTTCTACATCAAGTAAGAAATCCAGGTTTGGCCTCAGAGTATTTCTAGCTACAGCTTTCATGATGAAGACACGCAAACTGCTTTGTGGGACCTGTTCCTGTGTACAGAAGGAAATGAGATTTCAAGAGCAAGATGAGTACCAAGATAGAAATTAATGATGTTGATGGCTGGGACAGATAATCTGTGAGTGGGGGACTCAGGTTTCTAATTATTTCTAATTTTTCTTCCATGACTGGTCAATACAAATATGTAAGCAATCCAGACAAAAGAAACCAGGACCATCTTATCTTGTCTGAGCATCCTACACATCGACTTTACATTCTTTATGATTGCTTTCTTTAACCTCTTGTTTCTTGCATTATTTATTTGACAGAAAAGATGGAGAATTCATCCAAATCTTTCAGGCTGATGAGAGTAGCAAATTAATGCTGAGAATTTCTATTCTCCATAGCTTTTTATTTTATTTTATTTTATTCTTGCAGCCTGCAGACTAGCAGCATTTAGATATTTATTCAGCTCCAACCATCCACTGTTTTAGAGGAAAATGATTGTGATAATTGTATTAAACATTGTTTGGTGTGTGTTAGGTATACTAAGAACACAGTAAACCCACTAAAATTAGGAAAATGTACTGCTGCCTAACTTAGGAAACTTTAAGTGGCTTAGCTATAGAATGGATTCTGAGATGCTTAGCTTTACTCAAAGAGCAGCACCTTGGGCATGACCTGTAGCAGAAAATTAAGCAACATAGGCAAGCTTATAGGTGAAAGTTTTGTTCCTATGGACCATAGCAGAAGTTAATTTGAGTTCTGTGATTGCACCCTCGGCTTTAAGTGTGTTAAGTCTGAGTAAAATCTAGCACAAATTTTAGGTTCTTCACATAATATGTCACCTGGATCTTCATATTAAGCTGAACTATCTGTCTTTTAAATTTGCATACAGATCTGAGTCTGGACATTAGTTTTCCTGTGGAGATTGTCCATATATTTAAAAAAAAATTGAGTGAAATTAATGGTATAATTAAAATACATTTAAGTGACTCTATAAAATGTTATTTATGATTCTCTTTTTTAATGTTCCAGTAAAGTAAGACTATATTAGGTACTTATACAGTAACTAGTGAGTTAGTTTACATATGTTCCTGCTGTAACCTTTATAAAAGCACAGTTGACATTTGAAATTATTTGTTCACATAGGAAATCTAAATGAGGTAAATGTCTGTAGATGTATCAGCTAGCATAATTCTAAAAATTCTAAGAAGAAAAAAATACATTCTAATGCAGAATATAGAAACTGGATGGATCGGAAACTGTGGGTGCTATTAATGAAGAAGTATAGCCTAACCAAATTAAATATTCTATGTCATGATTCTTGAAGAAGAATCTAGACTTCTTAACATTTATTTACATTAGTATTTTGAAGAAATTATGTTATATTGGGGGGGGGGGGGAAACAAAACCAAAAAAACCCAAACAAGCCCAAAATAAATAAAAGTAAATATTAAATGATCTTTCCACGGAAAGGAAAAAATAAAATACCATCTAGTCAAAAAATTGCTTTATCCAGTTTGATATACATACAAAAGCTAATTTCCCATCAAAACAGCAAGAAACATTTGTATAGCTATTTAATGCATGAAATCAATGCATCTGTAAAATTAGACAATTTAATATTTTTTTTTTCTATAAAATTCAGGGCTCAAGTGGGATTTTCAGCAAAGTGTGTTTCTTTCATAATGAAATTTCCCTTTTAGAACTTTCTAATCAATGCTGCAAAACCTGCAAAAATCACATAGACCCTGTTTCCTCTTTCCTTCTAAAACTAGATTCTGCAGCATACATTTTTCCTTCATACAATCTGTTTTCTTCAAATGTCTATGACCATTCTATTCCAAATGGAAGTGTGAGATAAGTTATAGTCTGAGTTAAACTGGGTTAAGTGCAGAACAATTTACGACAATGAAATGTATGTAATTATAAATTTTTGGGTTAGCTGAGATCTCACACGAGATGATAAAGAAGAAGTAAAAATTGTCTGGTGGGCCATCCAGTATTTTATAAATACATACAATGTTTGAGCTTTAAATGACAAACTTCAGTAACAAATGGAAATAATTGTAAAGAGTAAAAATTGGCTGAAACTTCAGTAACAAATGGAAACAATTGTAAAGAGTAAAAATTGGCTGCATACATTACAATTTTTGTAACTCCCTTTTCCAAGCCCTAATTGAAGTCTTGACTTTTTTAAAAAAAAAAAACTTTGGGCATATAGTCAAAATTCATAGGAAACATCCTCTTTTATATTCTATTACACTATATGAAAGTGTGTGCAATTGCTTTTTAGTATAATGCAATTGCAGTTTAATTGCCAAATCCAAGAGATCTGCCTCTGTATTTGAGTAATAAGGTAGCAATTATTTTAGACTATTCATTTTCTGTCTTTTGATAACTGCATATGAATGGACAAGACCGTTCATGTACTATTTTTATCATTCTTCACAGTTTGGCATTTTTGGAGGTAGAGGGTTTTGATAAAACATGTTTTTAGACAAGGAGTTCAGGCTCTAGCACCACTTAGGATAAACAAATGCCTGCTTTTAACTTTCAATATATATGCTGCTGTTTTAGTGGGAATTCAATGTTTGCTTAAATACAGTAAGCATCTGTGACTGTTTTCAAACTTTGATTTATGTTTGTATGTATATCAAACGTTCAACATCTGGAAGATCAAGAAGAAAGAAGTAAAGTAACATTTATAGTTCTACCTATAGCAGTATATTTTAAATGTGAAATATGTTTTGTTTCTTCATTGACCTTACAGTAAACAGAAGGAAAATAGCCATAGCTCTTCTAGTCTATTAAGTTAATGTATGAAAATTTTCACTTGTTAAATGAAATTTGGTAATCTGTGTAAAACTACTATCAAATCATACAAGTTTGCATTCATAATGAGGAAAAAAAAAAGTCCAAAACAAACTCCATAAAACTATACCTTATTTCTGGAAGACTAATTTTCCACAAGTCTCTCCAGGAATCATTAAAAGGACTTAACATCAAAAAGATGTTCTCCAGATGTCCTTGGAAGTACATTTGTGTAGGAGATGAAAAAAAACCTAACCATGACAGTAAACAGCAATAGCTTCTTGAAAGCAATTCCTTCTTTTTCTAAGGAATTGGCAGCTATAGAGCTGAAAACTAACAAAATTCTTAATATAATGTGGTTTTCTATTTTATTATGTTCCGACAAAAAATGAAAGGGGGAACTTTCATTTTCTTCCCCCTCAGAATAAGAATTGCATTACAGATAACAAATCATTCAGTGTCTATTCACCTCTAATATGAACAGCACTTATTCAATCTTCTTTTCCAAGAAATTCTTAGAATCTACTATGTAGCCAAAAGTACCTGATAGTGTTATTTAAAAGTGTTTTGTATTAAAAAACGCAAACAAACAGTAGTGACATGCATAAGCATTTGGGACCTTAATGTCATGTTTTGACAGAAATGGCTGTAAAACCACAAATGGTTCCCATAAGTTATATGATCTATATTTAAATAGGAATACAGATAGATAAGAAGCTTTATACTGTGCTAATGATGCTCATTATTACAGTGATATCACTGAAATGCATGATGGTTTTTGTTCACTATATTAATAGCTAAGGTTATTAAATCACAGTTTACAATCACAGCTGTGTTTTCTATGTTTACATGAAACTGGTTTGGAAGGCAAGGTATGAGGATTAAAAATAAAATAACCTGAAATAGCAGTAGATGGAACAAACATTTGCTACAGATGAATCTACTCACTCAGTGTTCTGCTGTTTAAAACCTAATTAATGGGAGGAACAAATTGTAAACTCACTAAAGCTGCTAAATCAAACTAAATTAATAAAACTGAACCAAACAGCAAGCAGCAAGTAAAAAGGAAAAAAGGACTGCCCATTAACAACTAATATACTGTATAAGTAAATAAGTATAATTCTGATTTAAGATATTGTGTGGTCACCCGGAAGGACTTTGTAATTTGTGAACACAGCAATCCCATTATAAGCTTGACAAATTCCTGTGTGTGCCCATTTCAGCAGTGACCACTGTCTGAAGAAGTAGCTCTTCATTTTACCTTTCAGTAGAGGCAGAAGGTTAGGGGATTTATTTTATCAGCACATTTGTAACACTGATAAATAGGAGCAGGGTAATATGAGATACACACAGTGTGAAACTGAAAAAAAGAGGAAAACCCAAAACCAAATCACACTATATTAGAATGCAAATTTTCAAACTGATATTGAGTCCTGGGCTATTATTCTTATGTAAGTCAGGTTTTTTTATATTATCGCTAATTTTAAGGTGACTTCTAATAAATTGTTGAAAACTGTGGAGGAAGAAAACTAAGACAATGAAATGAAATTAAATAGCAGCAGAATACTTATCAGGAAGAAGTGAGATTACACAGGTCTTCGATAAGAGTCCCCTTGCAGAATATTGTGTTTCAATCTATTACTAGCATTTTTTTTTTAATTGAAGCACTTAAATTACCATGGAGAAATTCAATAAAGCGCGGACCAGGGGTACCAAACATGAACTGTGCTTTGAATAACCTATGTATCCTAGAGGAAGAGAAAGATTAAGGAGCTTTAAATATTTTTGTCAAATCTTCAGGTAATAAAATGATACTAGCTGTAACTTATTTTAAAATTCCAAAAAGAACAGGATACCTTTATCTATGTGAATGTATAAGTAGCTCAAACAAAATACAAAATTATGAATTATTTCTATTGAAAAAGACAGTCTTAACATGATGTGAGGTATTCTAGTTGTAGCTCCAATGTTGTAGCTTTAGTTGCAGCTTCAATGTACTCAGTAAGATTATGCTTTGTTTCTTTTCTTGTCTGTCTTCCTTTTTTTAAAAAAATGAGTTGATTGAATGTTTTAACATTTGATGGGAATATAAAGCACATGTGTAAGGCGATTTGATAGAACAGAACAAATTGTGAAAAGTTACAATTATTATGATATTACTTTAAGTTCCCCTGGGACAATGGAAAATGCTGAATGAATATCTTCCACACGACGAAGACATACATTTTTATGAAATTTAAACAAAGCAGCATTTTTCATCTTTCATATTCAGTGTTCCAATGTATATAAAATATCTTTCATAATAAAGCCATCTGTCTTCCATTATTTCATAAGGTACTTCCCTTTTGCCACTTTTCTTTGAAAGTAGTAGGATGTACCTGAAATCAGTCTCACAGTCTCATCGGGTTTTATGATCTTTTTTTCAGAATAAAGGGAATTAAATTCTAACATTACCTCTTCATCCAGACTTATCCCATTTTCATTGACTTACCTTGTTTCTGCAGGATGCAGGGAATTCTGGAGTGAATGGGGCAGACTACAGTGCTAACAAAGCTTTCTGCCTTTGCTCACCATGATCTCATGAGTACAAGATTCCTTAAGTCACGGAAAGTTGAAATCCAGTGTTAAGGAAATTGCAGTCTTGCAAGATGTATAGACACACCTACACACAAATGAGACAAGAGAAGTGAGCTTCACAACTAACATGCAACATACTGTAGGCTTTGCAGACATAAAGTACAAAGCTAATCTGCCCTATGAATTTGTATGCAAATTTATGAAACCATAGCTCTCAGACCAGGCTTCAGATTTCAGAACTGTAGGTTCAAAACAATAGCAGAATGCTTTAATAAGAAAATCGCATGCATAGGGTAGTTAAGGGGGAGGTTTTCCCCCAACCCTTGATGTCCAACTAGTCTTCAGCTTCCTAGGAAAGATGAGACCCTTGCACTCAACCAGCCTGTCAGAGCTGGCTACAGAGACTCTGCTGAACAGTACGCTATATGGGAGAGTGATTTGCCCCTCCTGTTTGGGAATTCACCATGACAATTGTTCAAATTTCCAGAAAGTCACACAAAACAGATCTCAGCTGAGAACTTATTGTTATACAAATTTGTGACAGATTAAGATTTGAGATTGATGTTGATAGTACACTGACTGCAAGAACAAGCATGGAACAGTATACACACAAAATCTAACCACTAGTAAAATCCAGCTGGAGTTAAATCATTAAGTGGGCATAGAGTATAGTTCTTACCCAACAGATGTCCCTATGGGGATAAGACTGGTTTGGCCCATCGACTAATCCCAGTAGTTATGATGGAGTCTTCTCTAACTTCTCCCCTTCCTAACTTTTATGATATTTCTGTACTGCTAGATGGAGCTTGAGTGACTCTAGTCATACATACTTTTGTTACTGCTTTGCCTTTAAAGGTACAGCCAACAAAATATATAAAGCACATGGTCAGTGAGGGGTGGTCGCATCTTGGAGGTAAGTAGCTTTGAGATGGAGGTGTGCTTTGGTATTACAGTAAGCAAAGTTCATCTGAGGAAAGTGATTCTGCCACAGTTGCCAGTTCGACAGCCCCTATCTTCCCTTATCTTCCTTGCTTGACAGTTACTATGTGGTTTATCAGCACATGGTACCATCAGGTTCCTGCAGGTCCAGCCCATTGACTAATCCCAACAGTTACAATGGAATGTTCCCTAACTTCTCCCCTTCCTAACTTACTTTTATATTATTTCTTTACTTTTAGGTGAAGCTTGAGTGACCGCTGTCATACATACCTTTGTTACTGATAGGTGTAAAATTATCTCACTTTACCTTTAAAAGCAGAGTCAAATAAAAATATAAAGTGTATGGTCAGTGAGGGTTGTTGTACCTTGGGGGCAGGTAGCTTTGAGATGGAGGTGTGCTTTGGTATCATATTGAAATTATAATAAGCGAAGTTCATCCCAGGAAAGCAATTTTGCCAGTTACTGGCTCAACAGCCGATATCTTCCCTTATGGCTACTATGCGGTTTATCGGCACATGGTACCATCAAGTTCCCCTTTCTTCAGGGAGTACAACAGAGCCTGGACGAGCTGTCTTCACTCCACTCCACCCCCATTCAGTTACTCTTAGCATGTGCTAAGGTTACGGGTTGTGTTGCCTGGGGAACTACTGGGGAGTATATTCCATGCATACCAACCGCATTCCATCCTGGAAGTATGCAGTTTTATGTTAAAATCTATTTAATGTTATAATATAACATTAGTTATTTTTTCACAGTTCTGTTAAATGAATTGCTTTTATCAGGAGGAAAAAAAAAAATGGAACTGAGCAGCTGATTGAAATTTGCAATGATAACAGGATTAATGTGTTCTTTAGCATTTTAAAAGAAATCTCTGAGAAGGATAATACTTTTTTCTGATTCATATACTCTGACGTGACTGGAAGCTGAAGTATGTTTTTTAATATATTTTTCCTTAGAACACTGGTATGCCAGTGTAAAATTGACCTAACTTGCTGTGTTCTCTTATAGACCCAGGAACTTTTCTCTGTTTTACTGTTACAGAGGTTTCCTGGATAATGGCTTCAATAAGAGGAGAGAGGAGTAAAAATGTTCTCCAGTGCATCTGAGGAAAATGAAGATCATAACTGTTTTGGGATGAGTGATCATACAAAAACCCTGAAGTTGTTCAGATGAGAGCATTTGAAAATAATTATTCAAAATGACTAGTTGATAATGTGTTTTTTGTTTATTTTTCACATGTGATTTTTTTTCCCCCCCTATGGTTGGATCGAGTTCAAGATTGACATCTCGATTCAGGTATGTACATGGGAGCAAAGTATTTAAACTCTCATTATGGTCAATGGTGATGTAGTCAATAAAGTCATTGGACCCTGGAGAAACTCAGATCACATATAGTACACACCTTGGTTGCACCTGTGTGTAAATATAAGACATAAGAATGGTTTAAAATTATATAAAATCTTGTGGGGAAAAAAAAAAAAAAGAAGAATTGTAATGCAATGAAAAATGGTAGACTTCTTATGAGGACATCTAATTATACAGTTTTCCACTAAACACCTTTGACCAAAACCTCTTCAAAAGGTATCTCATTATGTAACTCACTAATGTGGTTCAGACCCTCAAAAATGTCAGGATGAGGTCAGATGGGTTTTGAACTCAAGTGAAACAGGTTCCTCACAGCTTGTGATCATTAATTTGCAAGCTATTTGTCAGTTGCATGGTAAGCAGATGGAATGTACTCATCAGGGCGCAACTTAAATGTTAAACAAATTAAAAAAAAAGAAAATTGAAAATTATGTCACCAAGCTGGCAGGACATTGAAATACTTCCAACCATGAGAATGAAAGAGAACTGGAGTTGATACCAAAAAAAGGCAATATACAGAATGAAATAACTTTTTGTAATCCAGTTCCTAGCTGGTTTTTGGGAGCTCTTCTGTAAAAAGTTCTAGCTGTTGACTTAGATTCAGGACAGCAAAAGGGCTTCAGTGATAAAAAATAACTTCAGAGGTTTAATCCTTTACAGTACAATACATAGTTTAACTTTTTCTTCATGTTGTGATGACTTTTTAGGCTTGGTTTTCTAAATCTGAATCAGCAGTGCAGTCTTCAGTGCATTCTCAACACTGGACAAAGGATGAACTAGGCTTATAAAATTAATTTAAATATATGTGACTCTGAAACTACCAAGCTTCTATGACAGCAGTTTTCCAGTCCTTTCATTCTGTTTCCTATTCTGCAATATTTCTTTTTTCTTTTTTCTTTTTTCCTTTTTTAATAGAATATGTGTATTAGAGCATACTTCTGGTGTGCTGAATCTCCTAAATTACAATCTTTAGTCATATGATTTAAAGAAAAACAAATTCCTAACAGTAAAATAAGGTTTTGTTGTGGTTTTTTTTTTCAAATATGTATTTTCTATTATTAATTCTAAACATCTGGATAATTTAGAGAACAGTATATGACAATGGCAAGTTTTAATTTATGTCATTAAGATATTATACCTGAGTTTAGTCACTCATCACAAATATAAAATGTAATTTTCATTTAAAGTCAAAATCAGCTTTGGGATTTCATCTTTCTTGATTGGTTGGAACTTTTAAAAAGTTTATATGGGTGATGAAATTAGAACTAATTTATCCAATTTGATATATCTCCCCAATCACATTTACAAAGAAGGAAGTATGTTAAATGAGTTACGTTGATGAAGAAAAGAGAGGTCTCTTAAGAAATTCCCCTTGATTTATATAATTAAGTGTCTTGTTGGAGACAACTCTAGTGATTCTCTTCTGTTAAAACAATATTTTCTCCTAATTTATTCTAATTAAGCAGATTGTCGTGAGGTCACTTATAGGGCTGTTCATCATTCTTTGAAGTTCTTTCGGTGAACCAAACACAAAGTGGCACAATTACTCCTGTCAAAACAGTTTTTCTACTTCAATATTGAATATAAGGAAGATATTTTTTACTATTTCCATTATTTCCAAAAAAAAAAAAAAACAAAAAAAACCCCAAAAACAAAAACCCCCCCCCCCCAAAAAAAAAAAAAAAAAACAAACAACAAACCACTACAGTACTCATGTCAAGTAGTAACTAATTTGGAAAGTGAACTGGAATATGGAAGTGGAATATGACACACATTACAGAAGTAGGAACATCATGTCCAAGCACAGGAAATCCTTACTAACAAAAAAGAGAGGAACTGTTGCACAAAACACCCACTCCCAAGAGGACCCCTTCTCTCTGGGTTATCCTCATGCCCCATCATCTTCATGCCCCAGCCCTGTGCACACAAAGGGTTGCAGTTTGTCAGGCAGTAACACCCTCCCCAGTGGACCCAGCCCCAGAGCTGGACCTGGAGCAGGGGAGCAGTAGTCACTGGCCCTGGCCACTGTGACTGGCTCAGGCCACTGCAAGTCTAAGTCTGCATGGCTGGGTGAGCGCACAGCCAGGCCGTCTCCTGCTGAGGGCAGAAATCATATTTACTGGGCTACAAATGAAGTGTGGTAGATATTCCTGAAGACCTGAGTAAGCAAATTATGTGCACTTGAAGGAAGGAACTTAAATTTAGGATAGTCACAGTTAGATAGTCTAGTTTCCTATAAAACCTTTGGTTAACTTGCAACCAAAGTGAACTGAAGTGCTAGAAGGGATAGGAAATGTAAGTTCAACAGAAAGACACCCCACACACACATTTTATTGCCTGATGATTTAAAGAGATTGACAGTCCTCAATCTAGTTGCATTGTTACTAATTCAGATTAGTAATCTTCCTGTACAATATATAATTTCCAAATGGAATAAGTAATCCAAGGAGAAGTAAGAATTAATTAATGAAGAAGATGTGTGAATAAAATCATTCCTGAAACAGTATATTATTTATCAATAGCTTAGCTATGTATAGGTCTTTTTCATCCAGCATTCTTGTTTTTTGCTAAGGACTGAAATTGACAAAAGAAATACCAGGTGTTCACACTGTAAGTAAAATTAAATATCGTACATTGAAATTAAGGTTAGAATGGCATAGACATAAGATAGCATGGGAGTGGACTAATTATCTAATGTCAAATATTTTGTAATCTATCTTTTGCAATAAAAATGCTAGTGTTTTATCTACCTGATGATTGAGGAAGCAAAATCATCAGCAGTTTACCAGGTGCATTCTTGCTAATCTAATCAGAAAACACAAATTTCTTTTTCTCATCAAAATGCTTTTCTACTCAAACAGTAACCTCTAATCAAAAGAAACAAAGAGAGAAATATTTTATTTTTTTTTTTTAAAAAAAAAGGAGGGTGAGGTGGGGAGAGAAGGAGAGTGAAGGTTAAAATTCATGTAGGAAATATATTCTGCCATAACATGTTTGATGTAGAACAAGGATCATCAGATCTGAAGTCTGAAAGAAATCTTACCTGCATTCACAAACAGTCCCCTTTCAAGGAGGAATTACATGACAAGCATATAATGTACTCCATTTAATCATAATTTACTCAAGTTCTATTATAAAAAGAATCAGGATGTTTTTCGTATTAATCCTGCAGGAAAATTGTTTTTGAAACACACATAGAGTTTTAAATTTTAGTTTTAGTTTTCAGTCTAATGCAGACATGGTAATTTACATTCATGTGTTTGTTTGGTTTGTTTTCTTTAAATTGTTCTTTATTCCACTGATTGTTTTGAAGCATGTATGGAGAGTGTTGAAACTCAGTATTTTCAAAAGTGTATCTCTGTATGTATCAGGTAATTGGAGATTACTCTGACAGAATTGTTTTGAACACTAATAAGCGAGGCTGGTTTTAAACTTCAATCTTTAAAAAACTAAAACTAAGTTAAGTCAATAACAGTTCATTCTGTGCTAATGGTTATTTTTTGCACAATAATAATCATGATCACTACATACACAAATCTGTGAATCATATCTGAAGTTAGTTGTTGGTATACAATACCATGGAGCTGGTACCATATAGTTAGTGTGATGGCTATGCTCCTTGGTGGTTCTTGGTTGCTGAGGTCAAAATGATCAAGCTTGAGAAATCTTCAACAAGTGAGCTTGTCTTCTTTTCCTCCATCCTTCCTCTGCATGCATGGTGCTTTTAGGCTGTTTGTCCCCCTCTCAAAAGGGAGCAGTTAGTCACTGCCAAAGGGGACATCTCGGCTGCTTCCAGTGTTGCTTCTCCTTTTTGGTTCTGCTAGTCTCAGTCACAGTTCTTGTGTATTTATCAGTGTTCTGCCTATTTGCAGTCTCTAGGGTTTTTTTGTTATTCTTATCCTGTTCCTTATCTAGAACTTTTTGCCACTTGAATAGCTCTATGTGCAAGAACAACTCCTTGTTTGCTCTGTTGGTGGCCAGTTTAATGGTTTTCTTCAGCTATAATGGTGTTCAGCTAATCTATCAGATCTCTCAACAGAGCTTAAAGTTAGGAAATTATTTAAATATTATTGGATATCAACATAATCAAATATATTACTGTCCAAGAATTACTTGTTAGCAGAAGATTTGTCATGTTGAATCAGACCAAAGGGTCATGCTCATATGTTGACTCCTAGAGTGATCAAAGCTAAATATATGGAGAAAAGTATTAGAAAAGGGCAATCCTTACTTTTGTGGGTTTCATTCATCCTCCAGTCATTTGTAGATCAGGGATTTTCTGAGTGAGATGTAGTACCTATGTGTTCACTGTCACACAATAGATTTCTCTGAACTTCTCTGTCATCCTTGGCACTCGTTTATGCTTTGACCATCTACAACATGCTATAACATTGAATTCCACAGCTTCTCTAGACATTATGTGAGTTTTTCTCTGCCTTTTTTTTTTTTTTTTTTTTTCAGTTTCTTTCTACTTCAGTCTCTTTAGAGGTAGGTAAGGTAGCCAACCCCTCTGCTCTAGTGACTCTAGCTTTGTTTGACCCTGTTAGTGATTAACATTAAAAGTTATTAAACCTGAACTGTTCCCAGTTTTTTACTGATAGTTGTTAGTCCCACTGATCATTCATCTAGGAAGAGTTGGAGTAATTAATTATACTGCAGAATGAAAAATCTGAAATCAAGGAGAAATATGGGACAAATGTATCTTTAGTTAAAGGAAATTTATACTTTCAAACACATATTTTCATGAATGAACATTCCAATAGTAGTAGTTGGTTTGATTATGTAAACTTATTTCATGACCCTAGTCTGTGCTATGGTTGATAGTGGGATTGGAAAGGTTATTCTTAAAAAAGAACACACCATTTTTTAAATATGTCAGTAGCCATTGTTTTAGGAGGTGAAGTGACAAAGTTTTGAAACAATTCTTTGTCAGTGTCAGCTATACTGCTGATTTCTCATCTTACAATTTTCTGATGTAAACATATCAACTAAGGCATTATTCTTTTTGTTTCTGTGTTTATATTTTTCCTTATTGATTTGGTGAAATTAATTATAAAAATAATTGTGGAGGTGAGCTACAAGTCTGTGTTTAACTTTGTAGCTATCAATTAGTAACTTCTCTGTGGCTGGTGTTTCCTGGTTCATAGTGAAAAAGTGTTTCAAAATTTTGTTCATATTGGTATTTGTTAAAATACTCTATTCGGTATTTTCTTTTATTTCTAAGGAGATAAAATTGGTGTTTCTTTGTGCTTTCAGCATATTTTCTCTAAAAGCCATTAAACATTTAACAAAACCTGAACTGTCACAAAACCAGTGAGGTTATAGATGGAGAGACAGCAGGTTTTTTATAGCTTCAGAGTAAGAAAAAAGCTACTTTTTAAGGCAGTCCATTCCAGACTACTGGCTGCAATTTAGCATTTCTTTCTAGATAGTTCTGCTGATCTGGGACCTGACTTAATACCTATAAAGGTTAGTTGCAGTTTGTCAATGTAAACATTAGATGAGCTCTGTTAGGATCCTTTGCTGTGGATGAAAGCTTTAAGATTGAAACTGGGCATCTCTGTTAAACTGCTTAGCAAATGTTCGTTAAATTATAGAGTATGTGGAAAGAGAAAGAATGATCAAATCAATCTGTGAAGAAAGGCTGTGAAGAAAGCTAACTCTAGAAAATCATGGAGGTATGCTGTAGGGCATAGGGGAATTAAGTCTATTGATTTTTATCTTTTGTACTATAACTTTTGTTCACCGCCAGATGGTATTTCCTAATATGGAGTGAACTATTTGCTTTTTCTTATTTTTTAAGAACATAAGATACTGTCATATTATGACAGTAGCATGTGATTTCTTACTCATTAATATCCGTCGTATTTCATTGAGTTAATTGGACACCGGAACCAAGACCAGCATTAAGTTGTACAAAGTGCTCTGTGAACTTTCTTAATTAAATGGCATTCTACTATCATCAGTAAACTGTACTGACTAGAGCTCAGAACACAAAACATTTTAGAACACAAACTATGAATTCACACTTTAGTAATTTAACATGGCTTTTCTGAGGCCACTATCATTTAATTTAAGCTACAAGTTCAAGGTGTGAAATTTGCACACAGATACAAACTTTATATGCTTATGTTGTATTTGATGGGATTCAGCCCACAGGTTCTGTAAAGTATATACCCTAATTCCAGGATTATTGTGGAATGAATCAGATTTAAAGGGAAGGAAAACCTATTTCTGCTAAACAGATTCCACTTAATATCTATGAATTAATGCCTCAGAGTGGAAGAACGAGTAACCTGCCCTTGCACCAAGTTTAAATGCTTCAAATGAAGACATCAGGTAGATTCAGGTCCTCAAGGACTGTGTAAGTACTTCAGCACTGGATGTTACATGAGACAGAGGCATGACTAATGACTGATTTCCAACAGAATGAACTGTGAGATGTTCAACTCCATGAAGCCCAAGACATTGTTGACAGATAAGCAATCGAAACTTAATTTCTCAGAAAACTGCAGGTGAAAGAAAATGTAGATCCCCTTTTGGGGTCAGTTTTTGTGGGGATCTTGTATTTTATTGTGGGTTTTGGTGTTTTGGGAATTTTTTTTAATTGATTTTACTAGCCAGGCCAAAGCAGCCAGGAAAAGGTTATCTAACTTATCTACTGAAAGTTCATCTGCATGTTAACAGTTTCTGTACAACAGCTGGGATTCTAGAAAACTTCTTCCTGCACAAGCACTAAATAACAGCACACTTTTTCTTACCCTGACTTCCTTGCAGATTGATAGATATTTATACATTTATCCTGGCTTGGAAATTCATTCTTAAAAAATATTTTCAGGGAAATTTGTTCTTCACTTGTTGAAACCATGAATATATTTTTCTGTCATTAAATAACACTCCATTCCTCTCATGTCTTTTTTATTTTACTTGAAAATATACCTGTTATTTCTTTTTTTGTTCAAGTACTTAATGCCGTAAGAGATAGAAGGCATTCTTGTATGATAAATCTGAATTACTTTAGTAGTGCTAATGCTCTGCATTAGACATGCTGTATTGGGATCAGGCAGAGCTGCTCTGGTTAGACTTCTGAAACCTATCTGTCCAAAATCAGCCTACCTATTTCTACACAAAACTTCATTGTGACATTTAGACAGGAATTTAATGGATGCTGGGAGACAGAAGTGAGTTAAAAAAACCCTGAGGATGAAGAAATTGGCTTGAAAGTTCAGGGACCTATCTTGAGTATAGGAATATAGATATGTAGTTAATAAAGTTCCATCTTTTAAACTACAGAAAAAGACTTGTGTGTATCTGATTCTGATCATGTGGATATGAAAGAGTTACAGATCCTCCATAAAATTTCAGTGAAGATGTAACAATCAGATCAGGGACAGGCTGAGCATTCCCTGTAAAATACTGGGGTGGTGGTGTAAACTGAGAGGCAAACTGTCCTTGCATTTAGTACACAGCAGTAAAAGCTGAGACTTAAAGTGCAAAACCTGATGTTCTTAATTAAGATGACAAAAACTTCATTCAAGAAACACAACAACAGTAGTCAGGAGTGGGGTGTTACTTGCTATCCAGTTGAAAATAGGGACTGAACATGACTCTGAATTGGTGGCATCTCTGTAAAACATGTATTTCAAAGTTAAAAACCATGTCTTTCAAATGTTCCCCTCCTCAGACAAGTGGTTTGATACCATTTATATAGAGAAAAATCACCTGTAGCAAGAGTATTTAATTGAAGTAACAGTTTAAATTTTGTTGTTGTTGTTCCCCATGCCCCCATCCTCTCCCAACCCCCATCCTTGCTTTATGTTAACATATGAGAACTTAATATGAAAATCACAGTATATGTAGAGAACCAATGGAAAGAAGATGATATTATGAAGTGTCAGCATGCATCTTCTTCACCAGACAGATGAAGCTTTGCTCCTCACACAGAATCCTTGGCAGGATCTCTGGACATGGGAAAAAACATGTGCAATGATACCCTACTATTAGAAGAATGAGAGTTCAGGAAAAACACTTCTAGATTCCTAAAATAAAATTCACTTCTCCTGTAGTATGAGACTGGTCTGTCACAAACAATCTTTCCTTCAACAACAACAAAAGCTAGTCAAAATGAATTATTTTCTCTGAGTTACTTGAGCGTATTGGTTTTGCCTTCTTTTAGAAGTAATTAATATATTAAATCTTACAAGAAAATTTCTGCATTGGATTAGTCCTCAGGGTATTTCATTCCTACCAGAGGTAGAATTCTGGAAATCTTCAAATAATCTTTTTATATAGAATTTAAAAACTCTGAGGATTTTGTAAAACAAATATATCATATCATCAGTTTCTGCATTTGCTGCAGTTACATAGTCCGAGTGGTGTAAAAGAAAACATGAATGTGTCCTGCTTTGTATTCCTCACGTTTGAGTCATTAAATCAATAGGTACTTTCCAAAGGTTTCCAAAAGTTGCCTTTTGCCCCCCCCCCCGCCCCCCCCAAAAAAATAAAAGGTTAATTATAAAATAATTCAATATACTGTTGTTATTTTTTATGGAATTATTTATCTTTTACAGCTGAAGAAAAAGTTTGACATGTTAATAAGAAAGTATAGAGAAACTGAGAAACTTAAGTAATTAAAGGTGAATCATCAGGAGACGCCTGTTCTCTAGAGTTTCACAGTTCTTAACAGTGTGTCACCACCAAATAATAGAAAGTGATGTTTAAAGGCATGCAAAGCAAAGAAGTCATTATTACCATCCACTGTTGCCTCTAGTGTACCATAGAGGTATTTATAAAACAGCTCTGTTAACCTTATGTCATTTGCATCAAAACATATGGCTACTGCAATTCAAACACTTGCCTATAGTAGTTAAGAAAAGACATGATAATACACGTCATGGGAGATTTACTGAAATACAAAAAAGGACTTACTTCTGTTAAAACAGGAGAAGGTTTATTGAAGATTATTATTTTCCAAGGAACATTTAAAAAAACCAACAAAAAACAAAAAAACCAAACAAAACCCAACTAGACAGCAATAGGTGAAATTTCTACTACTAATATCTGTATTTTTCCTGAATCTGGAAAATTATATAGATAAAAAATAAATCTTCAACATCTTTAACTTACATAAATATAGATGTAAATAATATAAATATATACATACAGATACTTTTTAAGATGTATACATAAGTTCAAAAAACATGGCTGCTAGTGACACAGTCTCTATCAGAAAGAATTAATAATTTCTATTACTTGAGAATCTTATGATCTGGCTATTTGTGCTGTACACAGAAATGTTGATATGGCATGAAGGTTCCTCAGCGTGATGAACACACTGAAATGACAGCTTTCTAGGTAAAAGTATAGGTACTCATTTAGAAACTTTGTAACATGTCTTATTTTAAAATAACAATATTTGCCCTCTTCAGTTATATCAAAAGAAAAATGTAGGTATCTTCTCTGTCCAGAATGAAGACAGAAGAATATGTCTGGGCACGTAAGAGTTTTTAAACTTATTAATGTTTAAACATACTTCTCTCTCCATTAATCACTGCATGTGATCCCACTGCTCTTTTTTAGGACCTCTCTGTCTGTGCTATTATAGGCAGGGTTAGATTTTTTTTTTTTTTTAAAGGATCAGGTACCAAAAGCTTATTGCACTGAGTTGTTTACCAGATTTAACCATAACTCCCTATATTAATGTCAGCTTATGATTCAGTCCAATATCTGCAGGTATGGGAACCTTTCTTAGTAGTCTAATCATTCATAACTGAACCCTGATATTATTTGCAATAAAAAAATACCTCATAATACTATGATACTGATGCTAAAATTGTGGAAATCTGAAAACACATCCTTTTACAGAAAATGTTCTAAGTTGCATGTCTTCCATTGCAAGGGTCATGCTTATGCCATATGTAGGTGAGTTTTGACTACTACAGAAAAGTCAGAAGCATACAAAACCTGAAGCATAGCCACCCTTTTATAGCGATGATTCTCCTGAGGATGCTACCTCTACATTCTCCACTGTCAGAGCAGGATATCATTATGATCACCTTTACTATTATTTAGAGCTGTAAAGACACAAAGCTCAACATAGGTAAGGTATAAAGAGATTAAAAAGGTGACAAAAGCCAGAAATCTGACACTAGGTTTCAGAAACTCAGAAGTGTACAATATGATTCAGACAGTTCTAGTTTTTTGTGAGTCTTCACAGTCCCTCCAGGCTATCCGCTGTATGGTACCATTATCCAAGCCACATTCATCTTTCTATGCCAAAGGCTATCTTCCATGCCCAAATCCAGTGTTTGATCCTACCATAGGGGTTCTGGTGGATTCCAGACAACACTTTTTTCCTTATGGGTTGAAAATGGAAAAATATCCCTTCCAGCTGAATAAGTAATCCCTTCAAGAAAAAATGGCTCTTATCTTCAAGGAGCTTCATGATCTGTACCCATAATTTTTCAAAGATCTTATAAAGCTTTAAATCAAGACTTTCATTAGCAGCTAACTTATTAGACATTACAGAGCTAATTATCAAGGTTAAACCTAGTCTTACAGATGGCAGACTTGAAAGGAGTAAAGACTTCCCTTCACTACCCTCCTACCCCTCAAAAAAACATCTTATAATTAACACAATATCATTATGTGTCTGTATATGTGACAAATAGCAGTTGTTACGAATAGCCTTAATTCTGGTGTTTCCCAACTTTAACTATAGACTTTTTAGCTTTAATAGTGCTTTCCTGTACTCGCTCATCTGTACTCATTCATATGCTGAAAATATGGTTTTATGGGTAAGACAGCTTTAATTGTTATGAATGGGGAATTTCCAGAGCATTAAAGCCAAACGGAAAAGTAGAGTAATCCATTTAATATATTATAAGTAAACCAATAAGCACTTGAAACTAATTCTTCAACTTAATCAAGATTTTCATGAAGTGTCCATGCAGAAATCTTTGCTACAAGACATGTTAAATGCACAGCTTTTAAATGGAAAATAAATGTCATTCAAATAGTTTTGCTTCTACTCATGCATATTATTATTTCTTTGTTTTTATCAACACTACAAGCTTTCTCATTTTTCATGGTTTTGGTTTCTTCATGGTACAATGAATGGATGTTCCACGAAAATTATGTTAAAATAACAGAAGAATGCCATGAATATTCATGACTAATTATTATTCTTGTTTCTTGATTATGAGGGAGCAGGGCAAAGCCTGTACATGCAGTAAAAAATGTAAAGAAGGGTTTGGAAAAAAGAATCTGTGTATTTTGTGTGCAGTTTTCAAAATTTAAATTTCTGTTCAGGATCAGCTTTTAACAAAAAAGTATCAGTTACTTTGAAGGGAAAAAACAAAAGAACAAAAATCCCATCAACAAATAATACCTGATACATCATTCAGATGAAATGGAAGAATCACAAGAATGTCATCACTCTTTAGAAATTAGAAGCTAATATTGTAACAATGCTCTTGGATGGCTGTGGTCTTCCTTCCCCGTTTGATGTGCTACAATGGCCTTCAGAGGGTGCTGCGGTCAGCTGAGAGGCTACAGAGAAAACACAGAAACATAAAAAGAGTCAGTCAAGTGCTAAAATAGCATATGAAGTGCAACTCTTATCTGCATGAAAACTGCTCTCTCTCACAGGCACTCCTACAGCACCTTCCCCATTTGGACGGTTTCCACACAAAGGATAGATCCAACTTTCAGTCCCATCAGGCAGGTATGCACCCAGGCTGTGTCCTGGCTGCCCTTCAGGATGGGACCTGACTGCATGCTATACTCCCACATGTATTAACCTCTTTTGGAAGGCAAACCAAACACCCTGGCAGGGTGAGTGCTTGTATACAATCCTTTCTTAAATGTCCAGAGGAAAAAGACTATGAGGCACATTGTACAGCATACTTGCCCTGTCCCTATAGACAGTCATGTCGTGCAGGACAGAGCTAATGAAAATATTGAAGTGCCTTTGTTCCCTTGTACAGTTAAATACCAGATACTTTTAACAGCCATTAGAAAAAAGAATTGATAAAATTCTCTATTTTAGCACATTCATGTGTGTGTAATTAAATGTGTGCATGCAAAAATATGTGTGTGTATATGTACATATAGTTAGTCTACTTCCTTTAAGGATACTTCTTAGCTGAGGATTCCAATATTTTCCATAAAATCATCTCTAAAAAAAAAAAAAAAAAAAAAAAAAAAAAAAGTATTCATGGAGGTATAGTTGATAAAAAAATAGAATGAAGAAAATCCATTGCCTATAAAAGATCTATACCGATTGTGATTTTCAGCATGAAAGAAACCCTTTGCCTCAAGTTGTATCAGTGATCAGCAGGCTTTAATACATACATTCTTGAAGTCTTTGTGTATCATTGTGGCTGGTGCTAGGCTAGAATTCCCAGTTGTTTTATCCCTGTAGCAGTCTCATAGTAAGGGTTTTTCTTAACTCCATCATCTAATAGAAGGTGAAATGACCTTTTAAGACAGCTGAAGACATCTTTTTTGTAGATACACTGGGACAGGTATCTGTTTATGCCTTTGTAGAATGACCTCACACAATTGGCATCATCCACTACCAAATTCCTTAGCTCTATTGTAGTGTAATATCAGCACAGTTTTCTAATGTCTTCCACCTCACATTATCACTGGCATCACACAAATGGAGCACAAAATGCTAATGGGTCGCAAATCTTGGGTGTGGTTTATCTGGTGTAATTAAGTGTCTGCATCTGAGTTCAATCACTGTAGACTCCCTTCAGAACCAGTGAGATAAACAGGTGTTTTGAGGAGGAAATTATTCTAGGAAGTAGGCCTCTATATTTGTTTAGATTATTTTATCTTAAAACTACACATCCACTGACAGCACAGAGATTTACAGACAGTGTCGGGATGATTAGATCATATATGGATAGCAACACTGGAAATGGCTAAAGTTAGGTGAGATGCATGCTATCTAGACTCCCTTTATAATCAATGGAAAGACATGATATTTCAAGGGGATGATTCATCTTATTTTAAAGTAGGCATTCACAACAGGTGAATGGATGAATCATGCTTCTACTTTTCTATGGTTTCCTTTCACTGAATTATAAAAATATCCCCAAAGTGGAAATTAGTAGACCCATTCTCCATGTGGTTAAGTAATGGTTAAAGAATAGATTTGAGAACACTATACAAGCCCTGAATACCAGTTCTTTCTCAACTTCTCCATTTTAATTGTAATTAATATTTTTATTAATTTTATACTTTATATATTATTATATATTTTACTATTATAATATAAATATATATTATAATAATTGTATATTAAAATAAGTTTACATTAATTAATTTTTAATATATATGTATAAAATACTTACTTGTTTCCTTATATAATAGGTTAAGATTTGCTTCATGGATCCATTCATAACTTTTTCAAGCAGATATTAGTACAATCTCTCTTAATTATTTATTAATGTCCTGGTTTCAGCTAGGATAGTTGATTTCCTTCTTAGTAGCTGGTGCAGTGCTGTGGCTTGGATTTGGTGTGAGAAGATTGTTGACAGCACACGGATGTTTTTGGTTGTTGCTGGGTGATGTCTATACTAAGTCAAGGACTTTCAGTTTCTCGTGCCCTGCCAGAGAGAGGTCTAGGGGGGGCATAGGAAACTGGGAGGGGACACAGCCTGGACAGCTGACCAGAACCAGCCAAAGGGATATTCCATACCATTAAATGTCATGCTTGATATATAAGCTGGGGCAGGAAGAAGAAGGGGGATGTTTGGGGTGGTGGTGTTTGTTTTCTCAAGTAACAGTTACATGTGGTGGAGCTCTGCTTTCCTTGCGGTGATTGAACACCTGCCTGCTGATGCAAAGTAATGAATTAATTCCTTGTTTTGCTTTGCTTGTGTGTGGGGGTTTTGCTTTTGCTATTAAACTGTTTTTATCTCAACCCCTGACTTTTCTCATTTTTACTCTTCTGATCCTCTCCCCCATCCCACTGTGGGGACAGTGAGTGAGAAGCTGTGTGGGACTTAGTCACAGGCTGGGGATAAACCACAACAATTAACTAATTATCTGTTATTCAACACTACAGTTCAGTAAGTCAGGCAAATTAGCAATAATATTGATCAGTTTGCAATACAATGAAGCACAAACATAATTTTATTATTAACAGAAATGTGTGGATGGTAATACTTAACTTCAAGGGGCAGACAGAGCCTTGACCTTCTTTCCACTATGGCTTATAAACACCCATTGTGTTATTTATTTGCAATGTTAAATGGTATCTTTGTCAAATAATCAATATTCAGATTTGGTTATTTTTAGCCTGGCATGGCTGGATTCAAGTTACTTTGTAGTCCTTCTGCCTACCTAGCCACTACCTGAAGTGTGAGAACATATGAAGAATACTTCAGTCGCTGCAGTTACAATCCTGGTTCCTTCCTCTGGGTGAGTACGGTTAATGAGATGTTTCCTAGGAACCATTTTTGCTGTGGCAGCTTGTTGCTTCTGCTCAGCACAAACTATGGAAAGTGACAAATTACTCATAAACAAATACATGCATTTTAAAAAATCTTTTCTTATTCCTTTTCACCTGAAGATGTACCTCTGTGCTGATATGAGAAAGATAAAAAAGAAAGAAAAAAACACTTACCTGTAAAGAAATTCCAGCCTTACTCTGCAGGCTGGAAAGTAGACAGAATCAAAATATTAGGGAAAAAAGGTTTCAACAAAATGACACTAAAAAGTAGGGAGGAATATAGGAAACATAATATAGGGGCAGCCAAGCTAAGCCTACCAGTCAATTAAGACCCTTCCTTCTTCTCCAGTGCCAATCAGGGGAGAGCAAGGAGTGCCAAGGAATTCTCTCCTTCTTCACTGCTGTTTAAATACACAAATAATCCCAGACACTTGTATAGACCTGGAAAAACTAGCTTGTTCACCCCACTTCTTTGACCTTGGGAACTGATTGCCTAGCAATAAAATCAAAGGAGGGGGAAGAAAATTTAATCTCCATCAAATAATGCTATCGGTGTTGCTGGCAGCAAAATTTAATTCCAATTATATTTATACATATCCAGTTTGAACTTCTTATCTGTTTTTTTTTTCTTGTTTGAATTTTTTTGGGTGTGTTTTTTTGTTTGTTTTTCCTGGAAAGCTATATGGAAAAGACATGTTACTGACAATAATTTATCAACTTATCCTGCATAAATTACAGAAAAGTGTGTTTCATTTACACACATATTTTTATCTTGCTGTTAATGGACACCGAATTAACAAGAGAAAAAAATGAGAAGGCGCTCTTAATCTGTATGGATACCGAATTTTCATGATTTCTTTGTATGAAGTGAAGCCACAGCTTTTCAGGAAGATCACAAATGAGTTTATTGATCTCAAGGACATTAGAGAAAGTGCTGTAATTTATGCCTTATCTTGTTTTAAATCATCTGTTTCTATAGTATTGTTTATCATCTGCATGGCAATATAGCTTGGTTCTGAATTTGTACTGATTGAAAAGGAACACCATATTCCTCTAGAGAAATTGCAGAAAGTGCACTAAAATTATTTCCATGATTCCTAGAATTATATGTAGTATTTTTATCGTACGAAGTTATCCCAGTCTAAGAGATTATCTTTTTGTCTTTATGGTTATACAATTTTGCTATGATAGAAGGTGAATGTTAACTGAAATGCAGTGAAGGAAGAATGTCAATATAATATTTACTTTTTCCTACTCAACATCTGCATTCTTCTTGTCATGTCTAAAGGTCATTATGCCTATCGAGCCCTTTGCACCTCCAAAACCTGGAGAAAATTTATGACAGTAACAGCACTAAAGAATTAAATCTATGTATGTTATAGGAAGAAGACAGAGAGTTGAATTGATTATGGTGTATAAAAAGCCTTGAGGCAAAGGAGAGTGAACAATGAAACAAGGATTTTGTTTTCTTTTTCATCTCTTCAATAAATTTCATGTATGTCTGTACTTATTCACTGTAGGTGAAACCCCTGAACTTTGTGAAATCTATCTTAAAATAATCATTATCAAATAGGATCTAATTCTGTGAAATTATGTTAAACCCTTTATTCTGAGCACTGTGATTTTCTAGAAGGTTTTATGTAATCAGAGAAGTGTATAATTTAAGAATGTCCTGAAACAGACATTATTACTGCTAGCTTCAGACCAGCAAGAAAAGAGATCACACATCTCTGTGAAGAATAATTCTGTGACAGCTGGAAAACTGTATTTTAAAAAAGAATAGACTCAAAATAGTGCAAATGTGAAGATTTTGCTGAATGGTGGAAATTTATATGAATGACGTAATTAAAGCAGTCAATGTCTCCAAATACTGTGCCAGCTCCTATGCTGCCTTGTCTTCAGCAGGGACCCTGAGAGCCTTTGCTTCTCCAGGTTTTGTGTTCCTGGCTCTGAAGAGGGGGATCCCTGAGCCCTGCCTGAAGCCTGAATTGGAGCAAGTCTCAACTCCCTGCCCTGAACAAAGAGCCAAGGCTCAATAGGACTATATGACAAGAAATTAAAAAAAAAAAAAAAAAAAAAAAAATTACCCAAGGCAGACTTTAGAGAGTATCTATCTTGGCATCACAGATCATAAAAGTTTCTATTGTAGTCTGATAAGTTGGCTTGCATGAAAACAAACATAAACCTTTTGTTTCTTTTTTGAACAACTCATTAGAAGTTTGTCTAAGTTGATGCTCTGTAGAATGTTTAAACTATACTAAAACATCAATATGTATTTCACATTAGGGTTTTCTTAACAATTCACTCAAAGATTTCTTACTGTCTTTTCCTATAAGCCTAAGAGTTTTTCCTCCCCTAGTTCAAGAAACAGCAAGGCTTGTTTCATTTGAGACATGTAACTTGTTTAAACATGCTGTTCTTGTTCCCAGTTGCAAGGAGAGGGAGGTCCTTATAACATATTCCAAAGAAGAATGACTTCTTTTTTATGGAGTTGTAACTTTCTTATAGAGAGTAAAAACCTGTCAACTTCTTTTGAGACCCACAGCATGCCACTTGTAATTTCACTGAGAAATACAGCCCTTGATTGTCAATGCCACATAATGGATGTATCCCATATAGAACACAGTATGTGTTTAAACCTTATAACTTCGATTTTTAGAAGAAAAACGATCTAACCCTGTTCCCATTGAAAGGTGCAGCACTGACACAAAACCCTGGTTTTGTGTTGAAATTCTTCATTCTAGATCCCTGAAGTCAGTTGATACTTGTCATTGAGTTTGCTTGTTAAAAAAAGCTATGAGCAATAACTTGCTAAAAATACATTTGCTCATGATGAGTAGAACAGAACTGAGACAGCCACTACCTCTCCATTCAGTGTTTATTGAAAAATTAAATGGGAAAAATTACGAAGCAAAAGATCTGGTCTTTCATTTTGAAAAACAGAAAGAAATGTGATTGAGCAATAATAGATTACATAAATAAACTGCACACACTTGAAAACTTGGAGGGAGTTATCAACCTATTGATCTACATCATTTAATAAAAAAAAAGTTACAAACAAAAGCTTGTTATGTTTCAGCTGAAAAGCACCACAGAACAGAGTTGAACTGGTCAAGGCAATAATATGCAATTTTTTCTTTTCTGTTCATATTGTGGTGAGAAAAACAGCAAGATTACTCTAAATGACAGTGAAAAACATTTTTTTGAATGACAAGCTGATCATTTTGTTATATTTTTCATGAATCATTTTTCTACTATTTAAGAATATTTCTGTTGTTGATTTTTGAACACATGTTCTCTTCTCTCAATGATGTAATGTCCTGCCATAGTAACATCAGCATAACCATATATAAACTACAGGTTCATTAATGATTTGTTCACAAGAGCTATCCTGAGCAGTCTAGAAGGGTCACAGGATGTCCAAAGAAAAGGCATTTGGGTGTGAAATGGCAAGTAATGGTGCTTAGAAGTGCAATGAAAGTGGTAAATCTGATATCGCTTGAGAGCTCTTTCAGAAACCCAAATGGAGGAGAACCTAATTCAAAGTTTATCTTACAGTCTTTTTCACCCCCATTTAATGCTCATTAAAGATCCTGAATGATAAAATTAAATTGATTCTGCACTAAAATTCTATGATCCTTTACAAAGTCAATGTAGTGATACCATATTGTTCAGATTTTGGGTGCCATTAAGATGGAAACATAATTGCAATGGAAGTTACGTATTTTCTAGTCTGTATTTATAACTACAGGCGAACCTTTTAAAACTATAGTCTGAGGAAGTGAAATATGATTCTGCAGTGTAACGGCAGAAAGTTGGTTGTCATTGTCCAAATGTCCAATGTCCAAATTACTGAGTCTTTTTACAGTGTATGTGATATTAATGACAGTCTATACTGGTTTTGCTCAAAGGTGTAAGAATGTTGCTCAATTAACATGCCAAGATTGTATGTGTCCCATGTGACTACATAAGAAATAGGCCAAGAACCGCATTAGATCATTGTTTAGCATTATGAGACAATTTTATCCATGATTCATTCATTAAACATCTGAAATTTCCTCAGCTGCAGAAATGTGTGTGTGCACGATAAGAGCTAGAGTATTTTAACTGTGGGTACTAGTACACAGATAGATAGATAAATAAGTAGAGGAAAATATTTTATGTACCTGAGCTACTTTGACAGGAAAGCTATGATACTAAAGAGAATACAACATTGAATTAGTCATTAAATTGAGAGAGAGAAAACAAAAAATTATCACGAACATAAAAACAGAATTCAACAATTTGGTTCAATAATTAAACTTGAAGAAATGGACAACACAAAAATAAAACAATGACATAGTTCTATTAGCAAAGTAATCTGCTATGGAAACTTCAAGAAAAATGAGATAATTCTAAGGACCAACTTCCACTTTGAAGTCAATGGCAAAAGTCCAGCTAAAATCACTGTGAGCAGAAACAAGCCCTAAACAATGAAAGGAAGAGTCTGGCAATATTTCAGGACTCCATTAGCTTGATGATTCATGCAGTGCCAAGTGTTTGGGTATCTGAGACTGAAAAATAAACAATTTCACTTCTTACATATTACTGCTACAGGTATAACCATTTAGGAAGGTTCTCAACACATTCGTATGCATACAGTGAATATTGTATGCAAATTTTGCTGTTTGGAACATAGGCTAATTGGCCTAGAAATACATTAAAACAGAAAAAAAATCAAAACATAAAATCCAATCAAAATTGTAGAATAAATCTTCTACTGGAATTTATCAAGAAAATGACATATTTTTGTTTTTTCCACACCTCTGTCATACAGTATTTTACAAAGCTGTAACCTAAAAAAAGTTTTGTTCTCATAAACCAACAATATTATGAACAGGAACTACCTACAGCTAGAATTCTTAGGAAAACCATTGCAGATTCACTGTCTGGTTTGACAGCAACCTCTTGAGGAGGTTGGCAGTATTTCTTCTGATATCATGTGTCAGAAAAAAAAATCAGATTTTACGGTTATAGTGACTGATAGCATGTTGAGGCATTGAGGGGAAAATTCCAGGTTCTTTGAACCAGTGATTTCAATGGAGCTGGATTTTCACCCTTTGTATGTCCAACTTTAAGATATTCACTATATGTCATAAATTAGTATCTATCAGTCAGAGATGAAACATCTACCAGAAAAGCCATTTATGCCTGAAGTATGTTTGTTTTCTCAAGAAAAATATTATTTAAACCTTCTTATAAAAGGTTTAGATCTTTTAAATAAGGGAAGATGAAGGATGTGATCAGGGTTTATTACTAACATGTTAAAACCTTAATGAGAAATGATTTCTGAAAGCTTTCTCTTTAAAAAAGTATCAAAACTTTTACTGAGTTATGTTGAATCTCTCTCTTTGTTGCAGAAATAATTCATACCTCCAAAAATTTATACTACCATTCTTTTCTGGTAGCTCACACACCCTGAAAAGAAATATTGTGGTCCTGCAAGGAGGTGAATGGGATTTCTGCTTGGTCAAAATAAAGTCAGAGTACATGACAGGGAACAGGTAACATCTGGTTAGATAAATCTCTGCTCTGATTTAATGTAGAAATTCTGAGGGGAGATTATAGAAATACTTTGTTATGGATTGTATTACTCATCCAGGAAAATGACAATGAAATATTTGGTTGTATCAGTTTGACTTTTTTTTTTTTTTTTCCTTCAGTATTGCAATCAATTGAGATTGCTTTGTCTCATTCTTTAATACTGCATCCTGATTACAAGTTGTGCTGAGATGCAGTCTGAAGATGGAAAGTCAGCCAGACTTGTATTTTCCTAATAGTGGATTTCATTGATATCTGCCATTCATTTTAGCTAATCAATAATAATCTTGGTTTTAAGAACATTATTGCCTTTACTTTAAAATTAATATAGGGTATTTGAAACTTTAAAGATTTTCTGCAGATTCTCCAATGGATTGCCATTGTTTCAACTACAATACACTTGTTTGGTTGTTTTTTTAAGGGTAGCACAGTACTAGAATTTGGGTGAAATAACTTATGGCCAGAATGACATGGGAGGGGCCAAAAAGGCTAGTTTGCCTCCATGCATAGTAACACTGCTTTAGCATTTCACACATTGATCTTGGATGGCATTTTAGTCACTGAAACTGATACTCAGTCTTTCACAGTTAGACCCTAAAATGACTAAAAGTTTTGATTGACAGGTGGAAACACGAGAGCTTGGTAAATTCTTCATGGTGAGGCAAACTGACATCAGTGATGGTTTATTTTTAAATGCTACGTTGCAGGACACTTCAGACGCCAAGCCACAATTCAGCTATCCGTGCACTAGGGAGTCAGTGCTGTTAAGTGGGAAATGGTGAATGAACCAGCCAACTAAAGACAAACAATTTCTTTTCATAAATCAAGTTCCAAGAGTACCCAAGAAAGGAATTAAGCGGAATTCTCAAAGCCCTGCTCAGAATTAACTTTGAGGGAACTTTGTTTTCAAAACTGAAGTTATCAGGTACCTAAAGTTCTTGTTATGGGTATGGTGAGACTTGCCACCAGGGTCAGAGTTTTTGAGAGAAACAAGCTTAAGGTAAAGCCTTAGGCCATTTTCAAGAAGTTTCATAGCCACACAGACAATAAATTCCTTTGCATAGAAAATAAATTACTGTAGCATCAAAGAAAATCAAAGGAAAATATCCTCAGGGCAGACTAACTGAAGGTTAAAGTTATGTTTTGTATTCTAACCTTTTTCCTTGTGACAAATGAGGTTTTCTTGGGATAGTCTTTCTGTGGCCTCAGCCTCAAAAAAATGAAGAAACTGGATTTCTAAGCAAAGATTGTCAAACTCTTCAGTGATAGGAAGCAGAAGTATGAGTCTGAAACTTTCCAAGCAGATAATGCTATGTTATATTATATTGCATTGGGAAAGAGTACTGTAACGTTGACATATATTATGACAACAGAATACACTTTAAAAACAAAACAAAACAAAACAAAAACAACAACCAAACCCAAAAACAAACAAACAAAAAAACCCAACCACTAAAGCTATGGTAGTACCTGTGATATTTTTTTTCCAAAGAAAAACTTCTGCAGTTTCTTCTTTCTGTAGAGAACTACTGGTTATGTTTGGAAGCTGACCTGGGTAGGTTTTCAGCTCCATTCAAATATACCTGAAAATAGAATGGTGAGCTTGAAAGAATGTACAAAACTAAATCCTTGACACAAAAATAGTGAAAATTCCTAGAATACCACTTTATCTAGTAAATATCTTGTGATTGGAAGTCATTAGTCACTCTTTTAACACATCTTCATAGCTTAAGCAAAATTGCTTTTTTTCAAACAACTCTCCATGTATTGATGCTACGACTTGATTTTTCACTACATTCACGTTCAGTTTCCACCTGCCTCCAGCACTCACATCAATGGACAGCCAGGCAAAGGGGAAAAGCTTCAGGGTTTCTGACATCAGAGAAGCCTTGGTCAGTTTGTTTAAGTTGATAGCACATTATTTTCTGCTATAAAATCATGAAAAGGAGAGATTTAGGTACTAACCAAATGGACGGAATTACCTAGATATCGTCTGTATGGTATGTATGTTATTATATATTAGGATTTCAAAATTGGATAAGTTCATTTTATAAATAATCTTTTCCCCTTTTAACATCTTTTCCACTGATAGTCTGAAAAGCAACTTATATATCAGGAAGAAGCTTGGCTTTTCTTATACCTGTTGTGTATATTTTTATAACACTATGTAAAAGTCAGGAAACAAAAATTTTATACCAACATTACCCTTTCAGGAAATACTGCTTCATGATCTATATTTTACAAGGAAACCTAGGCTGAATGAATAAGCTTGACTTTTTATTTTTTTTCTTGAACCCAATTTTGGGGTGAGTTGGATCTATGTAAGAGGAGATAGATATATATACACACACATATATGCATATAAAATTTCCACTGCTAAATTCTTTCTGCACTAGACTGAATCAACACCAGCTAAATTGTTCTTTCTTTTGTCACATTCTGTGAATCTTCACTTGCTAGTTACTGTTTAAATGTTTTGCAAACATGAAAATAACAAAACCTAAAAGAAAGCTTTATGTGCCTTTCTCCTTGCATATTCCAGTGAAGATTCTGGATTTTTCTTCTAGAGATTTTTTTAAAAATAAATAAAAAAGAGTGAGAGGGGGAATAAAATGAAAAAGGAATATGAAGTACTTTATCCTAAATTTTCTTTTTGCCTTCCTCCCCACCCTCCCCAGCAGCAAGGAGTGTTCAGATATTTCCCCTTAATTATACTAGTTTTCTTAGAAATTTAGTTATGTTTATATTAAGATTCCCTTCAACTGGCCCATCTATAGGCAAAATATGTATTCGTTGAGTCATTGGTTAAAAATGCTCCAGCTCATGAATGTTGAATATAGTCTTTTCTATTCTGCAACTATCCTCTCACGCTCAGCAAACAAAGCTGACTATGTCAATGAATAGGGTCGTCAACTCCCAAATGTTGGTTTTTTTTTTTTCCTCAGGACACTAAAGCCTGTTAATGTCTTTGGCTTTGATAGCTATAGAGTCTGCAGCATTATGTATGTGAAGCTTGAGTAGAATGTTAATGATATTAGGTATTTTAGACTACATTACATCACAAAAACACAGCACAAGTTTCTGATAAGCTATGGTTGCACTGCCAGGTTTTAATACGCATCTATCAAATCTGAATGTAAATGACAGACATAGTCATGCTGTTTGTAATCATATACAAACCATGCACAGCAAATACATGCCTTTGATTTCTTTGATTTGTTGCACAAAAGGCAAATATATGCACTGAAAGGTTGAAGGGGGTGGGTGGGGGTGGGAAGAAAGAAAGAAAGAAAGAAAGAAAAAAAAAAAAAACAAAGAAGAAAGCTGCTTTTCAACCTGAAATCCCCACCCCCAAGGATTTACATATGATTTAAAGTATTATTGCTTGTGAGGATGTTTCTATAGAATATTAATGTTTTCCGAAGAATAAAATGCTGCTGCCTTTTTAGTGATCCAAATTCTGCATTCCCTAATTTCATGACATTGTTTCAAGCATGAATTGTCAGATCTGTTTCAGCTTTCTGTCATGGATGGCAGCTTTCAATCATACTGCTGAGTAGAGCACCTTGGTGAGTCAGTGACATTGTAGGTGAATTCACAGACTTTCCCTTAATTATCCCTTCCTGTATAGATATAACACTTTCTGGATTGAGAAACATCCTTTACTTTAGCCTTTTTAAATTTAGTACTGTAGTTGTCTTTCATCAGGGCACTGAGTGTTTGACCATGCTGAAAATCTCATTATAAACAATGACAGGAGTAATGACTAAGATCCATAGACATGTCACAATACCACAGCACACTCTTTCAGCCTCATGATCACATTAATGTTCAGAGTATGAAATAAAGGAGATAAATTGGTCAAGGCAGAAATCTACGTACATTGTAAGGTATTTTAATAAGAGATTTTACACTATATGGTAAACATTTCAATGTGAACAAAATATGAAAAAACTTGGTTTCATTAAACAGATTTTAACAAAGGTTCTTACAAATTACAAAGCAAAGATAGATTTATTTCTGTTGAAATTTAAAAAGCTATAAAACCCATGGGGAAAAAAAAAAGCCACCTCAAACCTGATTACCTCGTGATTTGAGCTATTTTAGGCAGTTGACAGAAATTTATGATATATTACCATGGCAACAATGGGTTATCTCAATAGCGGTATTGCTTGTGAAGAGAATAAATTCTCAGGATGCATTGTAATACTTATAATTATTGCTCAAAGTTTTACATGTTCTGTAGAAATTGAAAGCTGTCTTTTTCTTTCTTTTTTCCCCCTTCTTTCACCTTTTTTATTACAATAAGAATATTTTTTCTTGACACTTCTTAAAGAGATTCTACCTGTGATAAGTTTCAAAAGTGCTCAATTAGTCCACTAGATGGAGCATCTACCGTTTCCAGGGGTGGGGTGGGGGGAAGTTATCGAAGAAGCTAATTTTCAGAAGTACACGTTAAAGCCACTGAAAATTTGGGGGTGGGGGGGAGCAAACTGCAATATATTTAAACCTCTGTTTACAAGGCAGTCTTTTGATTCAGCCTCGTTTACCAGAATAAAAAATGTTTCACATCTACATAATGTATGATGGAATCTGTTTGAGAAATGATTTAATAAAAAAAAAAAAAAAAAAAAAAAAAAAAAAAAAAAGACACACAAAGAAACGGGGAGGGGGAGGAGGGAGAGAAGAAATGCTTTCAGGGTTCTCCAGTAAGATTTCAGTGCCTTCCTTAATTCTGTGTTATTTCATATATTTTGATTTAAATATTCAGCCTGCAGAAATCTTTAGGGGGCTTTTTGCATGAATGCGCAAAAGAGTAATTTCTGTGGGAAAGAAAAAGAAATTATAATGAAGCCTGTGTAGAATAGTGTGGGTGAGAAAAGAGGGAAAAAAATAAAAGATGCACTTCAGTGAAAGGGAAACAGCACTGGACATTGTACTGCCATAGGATGGCTGTGAAAATCAGGCAGGAGCTCCAAAGCGTTCTTTCAGTTCAGTGAGCACTGAGAAAGTGAAGCTGAGCAGCTGTGAGTTCGGATGTAGTAGGTCAGCGTTGATCTGCTCAATCTACAGGCTTGGGCAAACCAATGATGTGCATCATTTCTGAGGTTCAAATCAAAAGATCCCTAAGTAAGAGTTCCCTTACTCCCCCTACCTTCTTCTCCTTACCCCTGGAGACAGGACACTTACTTTCAGCAGCGAAATAAGAATGGATTTCCTGAAAGCAGGCTTTTGGCCAGATTAATTTATGCATACACAAACCTATGCTTCACCAATTTACTAAAAACCATCATTTAAGCCTGTTCAAATGTGCAGCTGTTTAAATGAGGTTGGAAGCAATTTTGCCACACGATGCTGATGTCAGTTAAAAGCTCGGTATTAGCAAAATGGGAAGGCATCAACGGAGTGTGTCTGCTACAGTGATCTGTGTTCCCCAGCGCCTAATGGATCAGGGAGACAGATATGCCTAGCTTGTTGGCCTGTAAAGTTAAATTCAGATCTATTACCTATTACACATATGCATGTATACGAGGGCAAGCATTTTAAGTAGAATGAGAATTAGTTTGGCTCTGGCAAACATCCAGGGTGAGTCTGAATGGATACTTTCAGGAAAAGCAGGATACAAAAGTGCGTGTGAAAATGGTTACAAACGATAGGGGGGGTGGGGGGTGGGATGGGGGGTGTGGCAGGGGGGAGTGCTGAGAAATCGAGACATACCAGTAAGACACTGTGGGTAAAGAATGCATTTCCAAGGGTGCGATCTCATAAAAAGAAAATGCCATGCTGTATAAAAGCTGTAGGTAAGACCTCCATCCGTTCTGGATACTAATTGTCAGCTTCATGAGCTGATGACAGTGGAAACTTTTTTTAGATAAAACATAAGCTTAGAAATAATTGTAAACTGCTCTGCATTATGCAGATAAATGGATATTCTTGGTGTCTAAGAAAACAGCAAAGGCCTTTTGATCTGGGGCCTGCCTCACTCTGAAGCATATGAGAAAATCTTTTTCTGGGTTGGTTGTATGACAGATTTTGATTTCTATTTGGCATGTTTTAAATATCAGAGGACAGACCTGAAAGTACAGGATTTTTTTCTTTAAACAATATAAACAAAAACCACCATGAAAGATTTGCTTTTAAGTATCATTTTGGTCAAATAGCAGACTAAAAGGGAACCAAAAACATAGAAATAAATATTGACCAAAGACCATTTATTTTATGAAAAAAGATTGAAATTTCAATTAGACTATTAAAATGTATTATCTAGTAACACTATGCAGATTCTTACTGCTGTCTCTGACATATGGATAATGACTTTAATATTTTGAAGGCTTTGCTGCTGCCTTTTATGTTCTTAAAATAAGTAAGATAAGAAGAAGATGGAAAGTTAGAGGAGTGTTCTTCCTCCACAGGTCCTGATAAAGCAGCATATTTCAATTCCTGCCTTACAGTACAGCACTCCTATGTATGCAATTGTCAGTTTATTTAAACATGGCTGATGTGAGATGTAATGTTTAAATCCTTCTGTTCTCCAGCTTCCTTTGGGAGGAATTAAAATATGGAGTAAAAACTTCTACTTCTGATTGTCTTTGTTTCATATTTTAGGATATTCTTTTTCAGAAATTTATGCCATTCAGATTGTGTTCTGTTTTGACAAAATTTAATGGGGATATTTTCATTACCTTCACCTGGGTTGAGACCCCTTGAATCTAGCATGCTACTATACTAATTCAATGACAGGTAGTTTAGAATGATGGTTAGAGGAGAAAAAAATTAGTTACTTTATAGAAACACAGAATCTGAGTTAACTGAGAGGAATGTAACAATTTCTGGACTTTTTAAACATGGGTTGTTGACTTCCTTGGTCATAATTGTTTCTTTGGAGCTATCATGCTGTCATGTAAATACATATTTAGAGGCATTTCAGAAATGAGATTATTGGCCTAGTAGACCATGACTGTGCCAAAGGATTTACAGCACATATTGCAGTAAAGCTGACAAAAGTCATGTATAAAGTATTGTAAGCCACTCTGAATGTCTTAGCTGCTTAACTTTCTCAATAGAGCAAAAGACAGAAAGCACTGGACAAAATCATGTTTATACTAATCATATAAACAGTTTTGTAAGCTTTATACTGTGTCATTCCCACACATTCACAGAGACAGTAGCTAATTCTGAAAGCTACTTCCCATCAGAAAACCTAAATTGAGTGGAAGTAATATAGCAGAAGCAAACTCAAGAGCTTTCTCATCTCTGAGGTAGTTACTCTGCAAGAATGTATTTGGAAATGTAGGAATAAAAAGTTTGACAGACAGGCAGAGTCTTAACAGGACAAATTTATCTGCAGAGAAGAGAGTTGAGTTCACAGTTAAGGCACTGTACTGGGATTCTAGGTCAACAATAAATCTTAAAATTTCGTGTGTCTCAGAAACAAATTATCATTCACATGTCATAATGTAACGTAACATTGGTGATTTTACACTTGAACTTCAAGTGATTTTTTTCAATGGAAATTACAGTTAGACATCGTAAAATAGTATACAATGTTGTTCTTGACACAACTCACCAAACTAGAACACAGGATTTGACTCAGCTCCTTAATGATCTTTTTTATTCATGAACATTTGTTTGATTTAAATAGGTTTTATATGAGCATTCAGGTGAGATTTGATTTTTTGATGACAAGAATGTACTCCACCAATAAGCTGAATGACAAAGCAAAATTATTTTTGAAAGGATAGGAAATCATCCATTCATGGAGCACATGAATCCATATCATCATGTACATATGTACAAAAATTCACAAACTGATCTAATAAATTCTAAAAGGTAGAAACTTTTTATAGGAGGTTTAGTTCATAAAAGGGTTGATCAGTTAAACAAAGGATCATAATCTGATTTTGGTTGGCAATTCACATGTAAGAGACTATTTATAGCTTGTCTTAGCTGTTATTTTTAATAAATTGTCTAATCCTAATCATAATTTTAAATGTTAAAATCCATCATATTTACAACAATTCTGGTTATAATGTGGCAGATAAGAAATTTTTCAAGTACTACCTGCTGGAACAGGTGGTTCAGACTTGATGAAGGTTTGCTGCGTGCTTGGACCATCTCTTACACTCCAAGCTGTATACAGCAGCACAGTATACTAAAAAGCACAAAGCAAACTAGCAGATGTAGGGAGTGACTCTTCATCAAAAGTGATGAGCCAGTTTGGCTGCCCCTCTTTAATTATCACAGTGATTGCTATGAAGATGGCATGAGAGAAAACAAAATTTCTTATATTTTGTGGTAACTGGAAATAATGATTCTTTAGGCTAACCAGAATTTTTTGTCATTTTTACTGACAACTGAGTTCTTATAAAATCTGGAATTTCATTTAGATTCTCCTAATAACAAGCAAATTTGACTCCTTGATTTTCGTATTGTTAAATTTCAGTCACCAGAAAAAGCGAAGAAGGTATTGTCTCTAAACTTCTCTTAAAGGCTGTCCAAACCAAAGTAAACAGGATTAAGTAGTGTTTCTGATGTATATCTGCTCTCGAAGAGCCTTGCTTGCTTGCTTTACTGGCATAGCAGTGCAAGAGAGAGATGTTTCCTGATGTGCCTGGTTTAATGTGCCAGAGTTAGGCAACAAGGCTCTCTCTCACAGTGGACAGTTGTATTTCTCAAAGTTAGCAAACACTATGCTTCAATATAATATCAAATGTAATATTCCTGCATGTATCTCTCTAAATAATATACACCAACAAAGGATGAGTAATCAGTCCAGGAGCTGCTTCAGTACTACTACATCCATGGGATGAAGAGAATTCAGCTGTGGAACAGATATGATGTTTCTCCATGGAAGACTTTTCATCTCAACAACACAATTGCCTTTGTAATATTTTAGGAACGCTCTTCTGCTACGTTAGCTGTGAATTACTCCTTTATATAGTCCCTTTAAAATGCAGATTAATTAACTTCCTAAGCCTGAAGTGTGTCCTATTGTTTTTGTCTTTATGTATTCTTAGACTTAAAGTATTTTTGTATTCTGCCAACTTCTCCTTTAGTATCTCACTTTTAATATTGTAACCATTTACATTCTTTTCATTACAGGTTAATGGAAAAAAGCTTTAAAAATCACCTTCAGGGACAATCTACATTCAGCTATCCTGCTACTGGGAAAGGAAGTAGACTACAAGATCTTTTGAGAACTCATTTCTATTTCATAATTAGGTGATTTTTCTCCAAAAATCAGGTCATTTTCTAGTAGTATTTGAATTATTAAATAATAAATTATACACAAAGTCACAGTAATTCAAAATAAGCTTTTCTTGCATGAAATGTGGAAATTTACCAAGGAATAATAGGTTTTATTTTAAGTGTTGAAATAAAACATTTTGAAATTTCTCCCAAAATGACATTTTTATGTCATAGTGATGTTTTTAATTTCAATATTAATTTTAGAAATTACATTTAATTACAAAATAGATGTCATTTTTAAAAATATTTTAACATTTAAAACGTTTCTTTGTTTGAAACTGAATTGAAGCCCATTTTCCCTTCAATTCTCTAATTAAGAAATTACAATGTTTCTCCAAATCATCTGTTTTGTTTGGTAAAATATTAATTTTGTCAGAAAAGACAGTTTTGCTTCCCCCCTCTCCCTCAAGAAATCTGGTTAGTGAAAGAAAGGTAATGGACATACTGATTAATGACTGCAGTTCTTACTAATTGTTCATTTAGTATTCCATCCTTTTGACCTAGAAATAAGAGATCACAGCATAGCATACAGTAAGATAGTAGGATCCATCATGTATATATGCCATATATATATGAAGTAATTAATGGGGAAAAAATCACATTTGAGCTAAAAAATAGCTTGGTAATAATACCACATTTTAAATCTGAACAAAAATCCTGTTTATTCTGAGGAAAATGAAGCCTTTATGCTGATAAATGCAAGGCACCCTTTTAAATGAATGCCTTTTTAAGCAAAGCTATCACACAAAAAAAAAAAAAAAACCAAAAACAAAACCAAAAAAACCCACAACCAAACAACAAAACCCCACCAAACCCAAGGACAGGATAAGAAATCCAGGAGGAGAAAACAAGAGGTAGTTTTTTTAGTACCCAAGTAATGAATCCTCGTTTCCATGGATTTGATCCTTATCCCTGTGTCTAACAGGAGTCTAGTATAAGAATTTCCCTTTAGCCAAAGTATTTATGATTTCTTTTTTGTGTGGATTATGTGACATCGAATAAAGGTTGTGTTTATACTGCAGCTTTTCTCTCAAGAACAGCTCAGCTGGGAGTGTATCCTTTATTTGTCTGTCATCTTTCACAAAATCTACAGAAACTTAATAATCTTTTGAAGACCAGGAGTTTGCCAAATTTGACTGTGAATTTAATTGAGATTGCTTAATTGTGCATCAGTTATTTGAGGTTGTCAAATAACTAACTATAGAAACATACACGGGTGTGACTGTATAGCACTTAGAGTAAAACAGGTTGTAATGAACCAAATGGAAGGATTAGTGAGGTAAGAAAAGAGTGAGCTTTGACAAACTGGGACCAAGAGTAGCTTGATGAACTTTTTCAGTACTGCAAGCGGTCAAGTCCAGGGGACCAATTCTAACCAGTTTGTAAGGGTAGAATCTATGAGCTCAAGTACACACTGTGAAAGTCCTCACATAAAACTGCTTTCAAGGACAATAGAAAATACTGCTTTACCTTTGTAATATAAAATGGGATGTATCTACTTCTGTCAAGACAGCATTTCTTATATTCAAAGTGTGAGAGGCAGCAGTATGTGAAAATTTCTATTAAGTGATCTTTGCTAAGTAATGATTCATAAGCACAACATCGCATGCCGCACATGCTTCCATCAATAGAATAAGTGACCAAGTTTATTACTAAACTAGAATAAATACACTCAAGTTTGCTTAGGGTTACTTTGGGTTTTGGCAAATAAAGCTTTCATTTAATTTAGTTCTAAGAGGAGTTTGTTACTGTTGTTGATGGACTAGAACAAGAAGTATTTTCACAATTAATTGAAAAGCCAAGCAGCCAGTCAGCTGGTGCAATAAAAGTGTTAAGAATATTGTCACACTACCTCCTTCTTTATTCATATCAATTACTAAGATACATTAAAATGCTATGAAATTTAGGTGAATAATCATATGAATGTAGTCTGACTGTGAAGTAACTGAACTGAGGTGTTTCAGAACATTTCCATAGCTGGCAATTTGCATATTTGTTTTGCCATATTGCTGAATGATTAATGTATTTATAGAAATCAGAACTGAATCAAAAAATATTTAGTTAATCAGATAGTGAAAGAACAGTCCAATTATTATTTTTTTTTTTGGGGGGGGGGGAAGATATTTTACAAGAATCAGGCACTTTTTTCTCTTTTTTTAAAGTTCATTGGTAATCAGTTCAATTTAAGTCTGCATTCTTGCTTCAGTTTGGAACATAACATAATATTTCATTTTGTAGCTGTTGAGAATGAACCACTCTTCCTCTTCTATTTATCTGTTAACACCTGTGAAGCTGTGGAAAATAATGTAAATTGTTTGCCCATGCTTCTGTAGTGTAGAAGGTTTGCCAGAAGGCAAATTACCCTTAAGGTTGTTATCTAAGAGGTGCTGCCCTCTGGGCATGAGCATTTCTCTCTATAGATAATGAATAAGCCTCGATGACTGGCTTAGTTCACATGATTTTAAGGGAGCTAAAGCTGGATGGTTGAATCTCATCTCTGGAGTCTGTACTTGGCATGTACATAAAGGAAAACATGGATTTGAGGAGGGAAATGCCTAGACCCTACAACCACCACATGTAATTAGATTAATGATAACTCTCCAAAGACTCCATCACAGGAGGAAATTATTTGTCTTATCCAAATCTCACAGAAAGCAGCTGTAAGATTTTTAGTGCCTTCAGCAGAATTTGTATTATGCCACAGCTTACCATGATTTCTCTTTAGATCATTTGCATGAAAATGTTTACACCAAACTGTAAAGCAAACAAATAAAAAAGGCATTACAGGTAGGATTTATCTTACCCAAGTTTAGGAGTCAAACAATTAGTTTTCTTAGGCTAAGATAATCATCCTAGGCTCTTTTTGTAGCTTAGTGAAGATAAATAGACACCTGCAAAAGGCAATTCATCTCACTAAGTTTAGACAGTCATCTTGAGCCAAGAAGGGTTTCTCCTGGATGTGTCTGTCTTTTTCTACTGAATAAAATGGGAGCAGGCAGTGATTAGTTCAGAATTCGACAATTTGCTGTTAAGAATCTAAGCCAGGCGAATTGAATCCCAACATAGACTAGATACTTTTCTGGCTCTTTTCCTTAACACTTTCATTACTGGCCATTCAGTAAAATTACCAAGCCCAGAAGCAGAGTAAATCTTGACAATTAAAGGGTCATATTTCACACAGTTCACAGGGAAAACAAGAAACAGACATTTTAGTCTGTAAAAGGGGATTACAGGAATGCCTCCTCACCCTGGAACCCTGAAAGGTTGATGTATCTCATAGACAGGACAGTTTGCCACAAATCAGAGTCCTTTCCTTGAGGTCTGCATAGCACAGATGACTTCACCTCTGTTCTATTGAACAGCGACTATACTTAATGAAAAGCTTTAGTAAATCACAAAACCTAACACACCAAAACAACCTTGTAAAAATACAAAGCGTTTATGTGAATCCAACATTTAGGATTGCACTATTGTTATATATATATATATACTGCTTTCTAAACACTCTAAGAAATAATTAGAACTAGAAAAAAGACCAGGAAGAGAAATAGGCTAGTCTCAACATCCAAAAGATATTAAAAACTTTCAAAAATCTCAAGCACTTCAGTGATTAGCCTGGAAGAGAAGGAAGGGAGGGAGGAAGGAAGGAAGGGAGGGAGGGAGGAAGGGAGGAAGGGAGGGAGGGAGAAAGGGAGGGAGGGAGGGAGGAAGGAAAGGAAGGAAGGGAGGGAGGAAGGAAGGGAGGGAGGAAGGAAGGGAGGGAGGAAGGAAGGAAGGAAGGAAGGAAGGAAGGAAGGAAGGAAGGAAGGAAGGAAGGAAGGAAGGAAGGAAGGAAGGAAGGAAGGAAGGAAGGAAGGAAGGAAGGAAGGAAGGAAGGAAGGAAGGAAGGAAGGAAGGAAGGAAGGAAGGAAGGAAGGAAGGAAGGAAGGAAGGAAGGAAGGAAGGAAGGAAGGAAGGAAGGAAGGAAGTAAGGAAGGAAGGAAGGAAGGAAGGAAGGAAGGAAGGAAGGAAGGAAGGAAGGAAGGAAGGAAGGAAGGAAGGAAGGAAGGAAGGAAGGAAGGAAGGAAGGAAGGAAGGAAGGAAGGAAGGAAGGAAGGAAGGAAGGAAGGAAGGAAGGAAGGAAGGAAGGAAGGAAGGAAGGAAAGGAGGAAGGAAGGAAGGAAGGAAGGGAAGGAAGGAAGGAAGGAAGGAAGGAAGGAAGGAAGGAAGGAAGGAAGGAAGGAAGGAAGGAAGGAAGGAAGGAAGGAAGGAAGGAAGGAAGGAAGGAAGGAAGGAAGGAAGGAAGGGAGGGAGGGAGGGAGGGAGGGAGGGAGGGAGGGAGGGAAGGAAGGGAGGGAGGGAGGGAGGGAAGGAAGGAAGGAAGGAAGGGAAGGAAGGGAGGGAGGGAGGGAGGGAGGAAGGAAGGGAAGGAAGGGAAGGAAGGGAGGGAGGGAGGAAGGGAGGGAAGGAAGGAAAGGAAGGAAGGGAAGGAAGGAAGGGAAGGAAGGGAAGGAAGGGAGGAAGGGAAGGAAGGGAGGAAGGGAAGGAAGGGAGGGAGGGAGGGAGGAAGGGAAGGAAGAAAGGGAGGGAGGGAGGAAGGGAGGAAGGGAGGGAAGGAAGGAAGGGAGGGAGGAAGGAAGAAAGGGAGGGAGGAAGGAAGGGAGGAAGGAAGGAAGGAAGGGAGGGAGGAAGGAAGGAAGGGCGGAAGGAAGGAAGGGCGGAAGGAAGGAAAGGAGGAAGGATGGAAGGGAGGGAGGAACAGAGAGAGGGAAGAAGGGAGGAAGGAAGGGAGGAGGGAAGGGAAGGAAGGATGATTTTTTTTTTAACTATTCCCTAATCAGCAACCTAAGTTATTAAAGAAAACACTGAACAAGACAAGGACAAAATCCCAAGGACTATCAATTATAGGAGTTGAATACTGACATCAAGTCATTGATGTACAATCTTTATGTATTTTTAACCAATAATACCCACAATGATTCATTTATTCAGGTTTTATTCTTTATTTTTCTAATGACATATAGGTCTATACCAAAATCATTACTAATGCAATTACAGGATAAATTCAAATTATCCACTTATTCTCATAAAGTAATAAAGTAAGTCTATAAAAAAAAGAAAAGCAAAACCAAAGCAAACCCAAAATAAAACAAACGAAAACCACCACCACCACCCCCACACACACACACAAAACAAAGAAGAAAGAAAAATCGAAGCTCTAAATTCATTTGAGATAAGTTTCTCTTGACAAACCCACATGGGTTGTTTCTTTCTGCATCACAATTTTCTAACAGAAAAAAATGAGTCAGTTGCAATGAATAGCATATGAATTTTATGACGAGGGAGACAGCATATTGAAGATTTCTTTCAGACTTTATATCATCTGTACAAATTAAACTTACCTGGTTTTCACTAGTAATGAACTAATGACTCATGTGGTCTAACTGGAAAGAAGAGTTATAGTATGATCCAACATGTTGACATAGACCAAATGATGAGATACAAATTCAGTTTACAGCTTCCTTCAAGGCTGGATATAAAAAGCCAGAATTGTCACGCTTACATTGATAGCAATAGAGCAACTCCTTTCTGAAAAAAAAAAAAAAAAAAAAAAAAAAAAAAAAAAAATCAAACATCATTAGTTTCATGGATTTCCAACCACATATGTTGAGTCCTAGGTTTTTTTTTACTAGACTAATGGACCTTCATCCAACTTTCCACTATGTCTTCTAGTACTAGTTACTCTTGCCCTACCCAATTTAAAAGAGAAACCATTCCATTACTTTTTGAGTACAGTGTAGGATGTATTCAGGAGCTTGGCCATTTGGTAAGGTGCCCACTATGAAGTTTTGTGAAACACCTCATTAAGGAGAGGCATACTGTAGCCCAGTATAATATACTCAAAACATGTTAAGATGAAAACATAAATGCAAGTCTTTTCTATACTATCCAAAACAGATGACATTGTCACAAGTGTTTAAAAAAATGTAAGTACAAAATACAGTAAAAATTGTGCTTAATTTTCTTTAAAAAAGATTATTTCAGAAATATCTCTCTTTCATTCACCTCATTTACTTTTTTCCTTCTGATTAGCTGCTGGTACTAGTTTTTATAACTAACCTTTATTTTGGTCATTGAAGGGGTCCAGAACTGTTTAATATTTGTCTTGAAACTCCTTCTATTGAGTTCCTAAATCAAATATACTTTAGAAATAATTAGAATAAAGGCTATTTTTTTCCAAACACACATTTTGTTTAACTGCATTTTGTTTAACTATGAATAATCTAGCTAGTAAAGTATTCTCTGTTTCAATGAAGCGTTACTTTAGCATCTTTAGAGGTTATTTGACCTTTTTTTCAGTGAGAAATATTTATCTCACTGGATCTTTCATTGCACATCAGCCAGTAGTGGTTACAAGCACCTTTACTGACTTGTATGTAGTTTAGTAGATCTTAGACTGATAGAGACCAAGTGTGAATGCAATCAACCACTTTAGAGAGAACAGCAACAACTTCTCAGTATATTTTTTCGTTTTAAAAAATCTTTTCTTGACTTTTCCACCTCTTTTAATTTTGTTCTTTCACTTACTTTCACTAGTCAGGACATGACTTCTCCTTAATATTTACTAATTTATTTCTTACTAATGTTTTAAGATACAAGAAGAAATCAGTTCACATAGTCAATAAGGGTCTGTTGGTAGCTGAACATCTCTGGGAGCCTCATAAGCATTCCTTTGTCACTGTTGTCTAGGAAATGGGGGATTGCTTCATTAGACATCTAAACTTAAATATATATATGAATCTCATTCAGCATCACCTCTGAATCAGTGGAATTGTAGCATGCATAAAGCAAAATCTTTCATTCATTTCATTAATTTGAAGATGAAGCAGAACTATATGGCTTGGTAAGGTTTTATTTGGTTTGGTCTTTGGTTTGGTTTGGTTTGGTTACTTCCAGAAAGCTCCACAATTAATTGAGAAGTGGCTGATTACAATACTAAGAAGTCAGATAAGTTTAGACATTGACATTTCAGTTCACTGTTTTGTAGAACTGCTGAATGCACAACAAATACCATTTATGCTTGCTCCTTCTCCTCACTTTCAGTTCCCATCTCCTGCCAGCCCTGTGTATTTGTTCCTGCTGCTGCTGTTGCTTCCTTCCCCCTGATAGCTGGTGGGCCCCTAAATGAAGTTACAACACAGATGTCAACAACAGTCCACTGTTCTTCCATTAGAAAACACTATGCAGCAGATGTTTCAAATGGCCCAGCATACATTTACTGGGAAGAGGTAAAGAAGAGCTGCCAGAGTACTAACTTCTTGGCTTTATGCCATATGATATGAATGACAGGTTGGTAAAACAGAGATTACACAGAAAATATTTTTTTTAATGATGATTTACCCCAGGACTTGGTTTGTTTGTTTACTTGTTCTTTTATCAAAACTATTTTGGCAGCTTCCCATGTCACAGACTACTCCCCAAAAGATGTAACTTTCTGATCAGTTCTGTATTTCTTAAAAAAAATAGAAGGTATACTTAATATCTTTATTTCTATACAAGTCTTCTATGCTGTCCCTTAATTAAAAATATGGATATGATATTTCATCTTAAGTGACTTTAAAACAATGCAGAAATTTTGACCCATAGAATAATTCAGTTTTGAAGTCACCTCAGGTCATCTTGAATCCAATCTCCTGCTCAAAGCTGTCAGTTATGGGTCAGACCAGGTTGCTCAGAGCTTTATCCTCTTGGCTCTTCAACACCTTGAGGGACAGAGACTGGACAACCTCTCTGGGTAACTGGCACCACTACTGCACTGTCTGCATTGTGAGAAAGGTCTTCCCTATATCCAGTCTGAAAGTTTCTGAAACTTTTTTTTTTCAGTTTATGTTTGTTGTCACTTGTCCATCCACCATGCGCGCAGCTGTATAAAGACCTTCTATAGACACTGGTGAATTCCTAGTAGATACCCCTCAAAGCCATGCTTTTTCCAAGCCAAACAAACACAGATCTCTCAGCCTTTCTTCACAGAGTGTAGTACTTGAGGTAGGAACTGGGGTAGCTAAAACATTCTGGATGAGGTCTAACAAGTGCTGAGCAGAAAATGACAATCTATTCCTTAACCTCCTGGCTGTGTACCTGCTAATACAGCCCAGTTTATATACCGAGCATGCCATCCCATGGTATGGAATATCCCTTTAGCTAGTTTGGGTCAGCTGTCCTGGCTGTGTCCCCTCCCAATTCCTTATGCCCCTCCAGCCTTTTCACTGGCAGGGCCCAAGAAACTGAAAAATCCTTGACTTAGTATAAACATGACCTAGCAACAGCTGAAAACATCAGTGTGTTAGAGCTGTTTTTTGTGGAGTGTGTAAACTGGTTTCCTTTTTGAATGAAGCTAGACTGGAAGATGCCTTGAACGACAATGTCTAACATGCTCTAAATGTTCCACAGTTTGCAGGAACTGACTACAGCTAATCTGAAGTAAAAATGCCCAGAAATGTAGTGTGGATGCTTGGTTCTCTGAAATAACTATTTTACCTTATGGATATTGTGCCACACTATTTCTTAATATAGACAGTTTTATTTCTAATTAAAATATGATACTGTTTAATTTCAGTGGTCAAAACTCACAGATGGTGATATGATTATCATGATTATTATAGTGTTAACCTAAATCAATCATTTGATTTAGCTAGAGAAAGCCAGAGGTTTTAATGGCACCCACTGCTACTGTATCTAAATATGTCCCACATGGAATAAATTTCAGTGAATTCACTACTGATTTCAAGGAGTTCCCAGACCTTATCAGGTTACAGAAATTTCTGCTTGCAGCTTTTTATATATATATAATATATATAATGATATATAATAATAATAATATAATATGTATTATATATTATATATAATAATATATAATGAATATATATATATATGAAAATTATAAATGAATGCCTACTCAATTAAGACTTTTTGTTTCTTTGTCTGCAGATGGAAACACAGGCAGGGGAACTGGATTTTTTTATTTCTACTTGTCTTTCTTGGTGGTTTTCCCTGAAATAAACCTTGGTAACTTAAGCCATTTTTCACTCTGTTCCATGACTGACAAACTGAGTAACATATCTGAGAATTTATTATTTTCTAGAGCTGACCAGAAAATGATTTTTTCGGTTCCATAAAACAGAAAGTGTGCAGTTTCAGAATATTTTATTATTGTTTTGATGTAGAATAAAAAAAAATTGATACTTTTGGAGAATGTATTTGTGAGAAGGCTATGGTAGATCCTAACTCAGCCTACCCAATGCCAAAACAATAACCTGCTGGCTAGAACATTTAACTTGGGTGTGGGAGTAACTGATCTGCTTGTTTGTGACAGATTAGGCTCCTACAGACTTTACCCCACATACCAGGCAAGCTTCATGCTCACCAAATTAAAGCAAAAGCTTCTATAAAAATGTCACGTTCTTCTTTTGCATTATCTTCCCTTCTATATAAACAGATAAATGGAAGACTAATTCTACAGAATTGTGATTATGGGTGATTTGTAAGAAGAGGAGCCATATTCCAATATTATTTCTATTTGATTCAAAGCAGGGATTATATCTTAGCCTTTCTATGCCCCTTGGGTATTTTGTGACTTTCTTTCCCCCTGAAAATGTTCTAGCCTGAAACAACGAATTGAAACATTTCTATACAACTGTTCTTACTTAACTTTTATCTTTTTTGGAAGGTGGGAGAGGGAGTGTTGGTTACTGTAAAGCTACCTCTCCCTCTTGATGGGCCGCTGTGATACCTGTCTCATCTTATTGTCTGCCAAAATGGAATCCATAGCCATTATTTCTGTATATTTTGTAGTATTTCAGGAATGGTAAGCGTATGCATGTCAATATACTGGTGCCATTCTCTCCAGAAGATAAAGCAGATCTGAGCTTATTTAACAGGGTAAACTGGAAGCTTTATGAAAATAAGCAAGTGTTTATTCTAAACATAATTAGATGGTATGTATACCACTACAAATGTTATGTCCTGGAATGCACATTAATGAATGGAAATGTGATTAAAATATAATGTTTATAGTGAATATCATTATGTACATTAGCAAAGGAGCATTCCATTGCAAAATACACATAAATAGGAAAGGATATAAGAAAGTCCATTAAAACACACACTGAACAAAAGGTCTTCAAAAGAAAGGCATTTGTCTTTCAAAATAAAATATTACAAGTCAATTAAAATATAATTCTACAAAATATTGTATTAACACTAATCAGAAAACAGAACAGAGAGACAAGGAAATATCTTATAAATGCTTAAATAAACAGGGTCAAATAAGGCAATGCCTATATAACAGGATGGTTAAATGCATTGAGAATATATAGAACAAAGACAAACTGCACAGTCCTGCAATTGTCATTTCTGGCTTCAGCACACTGGTAATTGGCAGGAGGAAATTAAAAATGAGTAATGGTTAAGGCAAATAAAACTAATATTAAAGAATACTGAAACTATATGTAATTCTTTCTGAATTACCCAGTGTAGAACACGTTGCTTTAAATGGCCTTGAGATAGCTAGCTGAGGTGTGTTTCAAATATAGCTATACAATAAGAAAATAAAAAGAAATAAAAAATTTAAAAGGTGATAAATTACCACCAGTTTAAGTTCAAAGAAGCATAAAAGAAGTCATTTTCTGAACACAGTTAAATGGCAATGGAAAAGAAGATGAAAAATCACCAAAGGGAACTAATTGGTATATTGTTCAGATACTTTTGTCTCCTGACAAGCACAAAGGCCCATTTTCCACCTATTTTTGTTCTGGCTTTATCTAAGTCTGAAAAACAAGCAGACCAGTTGTGCTTTCTTTCTCAGGGAATAACTTCTCTTTATAGACCTCAAAGTGGACCAAAGGGCTAAAGCTGCAAAGCAGTGATTCCCCTTATGTGAGATGTCTTGGCTAACATAGAAGATCATTTTCAGGAAAGGCTGGGGTTCTAGACACCTTACAAAACTGCATTCTAAGATATCTGTGGTAATGATTCATATTTATGTTGTAGGTATCTCTCAGTCATGCAGATTTGTTCCCTGCTATAATGAGGACTGCAGATATGACAACTATTTCCTCTAAAAAAAACCAAACAACAAAAAAAACCCAAAAAAATCCCTCCCCAAAATACCAAACCCAAAACCAAAACAAAAAACATAAGGTTGAGGTTCAAGTTCTTCAAAACACAAAGGAGTTGCAATACTTTCTTTAATATTTAATTCATGTAGGGAACAGCAGACTGTTTTTCTACTTCAGAACCCAAAATATTCAGTTTAATCTTAAGAATTTTTCCACTGATGTGTTTTCTAAAACTGGAAATGCCTTTTTATGAAATAAATGCCCATGGGAAAATTTCAGAGATGCAAAAATCATCATCATCATTACCATCACTTTTATGCCCAGCTAGGAAAAATATACTGACATCTTCTTAGCTGCCCTCCTGGAATGGTCTTGTCACTTTCACTCTCTGCTTGCAGGGAAAAAAGCAAAGTGAACATAAGCCTCCAAGGCAGGGAGCCACACAATCACAACCCGCTTAGAGCAAGTGAAGCTGGAGGGAAGCCCTGCGCTGGCAGTCAAGCTGCTGCCTTGGCAGAGCCTGCGAGCCTGTGTTGCGGGTCTGGCCACCAACTGCCTTGGGGGTCCTGCTCACCTGGACTCGGCCCTTTTGAGACCAAGGAGGTGCTCACTAGAGTCTTCAAGGATGGTTCTTGTCAAACCAGTAATGCATTTTGGTTGCTTGGGAGTAAATCTGTTTTGGAAATCCCAGCTTCTGAAAAGAGAGTAGATTTTTTTTTCCCTCCTTCTTTTTTTGATTTTAATCCATGATCTGGATTAGTGATATAGTTCTTTGCCTCTTGTGGGTTTTTTTATCTCTTCCTAATATAGATAAGTCCTTTAAATGTCCACAGTTATATTTATCTAGTTTTATTTTGTTTTGGGAAACTTCTTATTTGTGTAAGTTGTGCCTGTATACATAATGAGCACATATTAAAATATATGTGCTTAAATTTATGATATATATTATATGTATATTAAAAAATACGTGTATTTATTCATAGAAAACACACTTGTACACTGATGAAGAATATTATATCCATACAACATATCACACAGTATCTGCACAGAACTTGTGGTGTAATGCTCAGTCTATTACAGTTAGTACAACTTTTGATATTGGTTTAACTGAAGGCAAGGTTCAAGAATTTTATATTAAATCTGAAGAAATAATGCTTCAGATTAATGAGTACAATTAAAATTTAGGGAGAGCGTATTGGTTTATGGTGAAAAGAAACAGAAAAGCTCACACATTACTTGACAAAATTCAAAATATAAGAATAAAAGGAGGATGTTTCCTCCTCAAATAAATTAGCCAGCTCCAAATATTCTGGGCCTTGTTTCACAACTTAAAGATTAATTTCAGTAACAGTATTAATAGCCATAACACTAAAAGTAAAAAAGTAAAAGACACATTTCAAAATACAAAATTAAATTCTTAAGAATTACTGACACGAAACATTTATTTAGAATATGAGAAAATGGAAGATATTCAGGTAAAATTTTTTGCTGAGTGCAGCATAATTGCCTCCAAATGTCTAGATAAATTTCAGGTTGACTGGGGAGGAAAGTTAGATTCAAACTATGTCCTTTTGAAGGCACATTCATACTCAGCTGTTTACTGTACTAAATATCTATGCCCTATAGAGAAATAAGATAGCTGTCATTGTTATTTTTAGATCCATTTTTTGTATTGTTGATTTGGGCTTTTTATGTGGACAGTTCATTTTGATTAGGAGTAATTTCATTTGCATACATTATATATGTAATTTCAGTTTATTTTTAGCTTGATAAGCTAGAAGCACTTCCATATTTTACATGAAGTGTTAACATCTGATGACACTGTCCCTTAGTTATCTATAGCCCAGCAGTGGTAAGAATCATTTACCATCATCAAAGTAATAAGAATATATTTATTCTTATAAAATTTTGTCATTTTGGAAGTGATGGGACTGCCATTTATACAGAGTAAGCAAAAGCTGAATTTTGTGCAACTAGTCTTCAATATTTGATCTATTCAGAGAAGGAACAAGATTAGAGTAGTTATAAAGTATTACCAATGAAGTCCTTACAGTATAGGGAATAGCTCTTTCATAAAGTGATGGGTTGTTTTTTTTTTAAATTTTTGTGCCCACTTTCATTACATAGTTTGTTGCTTAATGTTTTAACAGGCTAAGGTGAAGCTTAGTTTACACTATATGTCGAACACAGGCTCAGCTCTTTGTTTCCAAATTCCCTCTCTGAAATGTTTAGATTGTAGTCTATGCTTCTTGAGATTATTACATCTTTTACCAGGATCATGACGGTGCATATGACCAGCTATGGACATGCTGGGCACACTATGACAAGCTTACTGTTTTATCATATCCCACCTACATTTGCAGTGAGGCCCAAGAAGGTCTAGTGTCATTCCTAGAATACATATAATTTCCCATCTGCAGGAATCTTATAACAGCAATACTAGGATTTGAGCATTATAGCATTTCTCCAGCAATCTGTTTAGACCATGCTAAAGTGTCAAGTAATTGCAAACAAATAATTTGATTTGTTGTTGGTAGGTGACTCAAGTGCTACATTTCAACACCACTGACACAACAATTGACATGGCTGTAGACACTGAAAACTTCACTGGAGTACAGTGGGTTTCAGGACACTTTCCAACTTGCCCTGGATTCTCAGAAGTCCTTGAGTGTGATATCAGTTTTGCTGAGATGAATGTGAAACACACTGTAAAATCTTACTTCTTATATACATTATATTTTTATTCTTGCCAGCAGAACATAGAGAAAACCTAAAGCAGATTTTACTATAAATTGACTTTCATCACTCATGAGATAGATACACAAGCTGTGATACCCAGAAAGGTGATTCTGAGCTATTGAGCTTTCTTCAGACAGAACAATGTGTGGTTGAAGTACTTAGTCTTTTTTATTATTATTATTATTATTATTTTAGAAAGTGTCAAAAGGGGATTCATTGTGCAAGTCCACAGCGAGCCATTTCTTTAGTGTTTTTTGTTCAAAAAAATATTTTTTCTCTCAGGTAAGCTGAAGTACTTCAAATTCCTGTAGGCAATTTTGATCACAGTAGTACTGTATAAGGGAGATGTCAGCTAACTGAACAGCAGAAATAAAGGTTAGCAAGCAAGTTAATGAGGAAGCTAAAAAAAATATTTTTTTTTCTCTTTCAAATTTAGAAAATATGCACCAAACATTTTTCTTATCAATAAATATTTTATATGTGTATTCATGATCTAAGATTAACTTCTTTTTTTTTTTTAAAATGGAAAAAACAGAAAAATAATAGAGTTAATTTGTTGGCAAAGCATTTGTATTGTCAACATTCAAGAAGTGTTAGAAATGAAAATTAATAAGCTGTTTTATTATTAAATATGAGTAATAGTATAAGGAAATACATTAATGGCAACCTGTATACATCGTAAGGCCAAAAAGCCACATCTTCATTAACAGTCTGGCTAAGGACCCAAAGGAATGCCAGAACGCAAGTGGCATACTCAAAATGAAAATCTAATGATTTTGCTTGGACTTTAAAAAATAGGTAGGAACACTTGTACTTTTGTACAGTTTTAGGAGGCTACTTTCTCCTTTGAAAAAATCTCCTAAGAAGAAAATATTTCTACCCTTACCTAAATTAACCTAATAACGTGATATCAGCATGAATGTGACTAATAATGGCCTCTGGATGTCATGTAGTTTAACCCCGCTTCTCAGGCAGGGTCACTTAGAGCAGGTTAAACAGCACCATGTCCAGGTGGTTCTTGAGTATCTCCAAGGATAAAGATGCCACAACCTCCCTGGGCAACCTGTGCCAGTTCTCAGTTACACTCACAGTAAAAAAGTGTTTCCTGATGTTCAGACATAACTTACTGTGTTTCACTTTGTGTCCATTGCCTGTTGTCCTGTCACTGGGCACCACTGAAAGGGCCTAGCTCTGCTTTCTTTGCATCCTTCCATTAAGGATTTATACATGTTGATGAGATGCTCCCCTTGAGCCTTCTCTTCTCCAGGACTAACAGTACCAGCTCTCTCAGCCTTTCACCATAGGAGAGAATGATCCAGACTCTTAATCATCTTCATGGTCTTTTGCTGGACTGTCTTCTGCATGTTTGTCTTGTACTGAGGAGCCCAGAACTGGACACAGTACTTCAGGTGTGGCGTCACCAGTGCTGAGCAGAAGGGAAGGATCACCTCCCTTGACCTTCTGGTGACGCTTTTCCTAGTGCCAGTAAGAGTACAATTAGCTGCCTTCAGCAGAAGGGCACATTGTTGGTTCATGTTCAGGTGGGTGTCCCCCAGGATCCCCTGGTCCTTTTCTGCCTTTCCAGCTGTGCAGCCTCCAGCATGTACATCATACCTGGGGTTGTTCACCAGGTTCAGCAATTTGAAATTCCATTTTTTTAGCTTCATGATGTTTCAGTCAGCCCATTTCTCCAGCCTGGATTTCTTTCTCTAGTGTATATATTTTATTATGTAGTTGTAAAAAAAGAATAATAACAAATTCCAATATTTTCATTTCAAGTTATTAAAAAAAATAATATACATAGATCTTTTTCACATGATATGTAAAAAAATATAAATCAAACAAAACTATGTTTAAAATATATTATGTATAAAATTAAAAATGGGCATTGTTTCAAGATATTCACAGTGAGTATCTTTACAGTGATGTATTTAATCATACAGATTTTTTAAAACTACATAGCTATGTTATAATAGGAGCCTTAAAATGTTTTGTGCACAAGTTTGTCTAACTTCTGTGATCTTTACAGCTGCAACAGTCAATATATTATGGTAACATCTGGGAAAAGTATCCCAATAATAAGTAAACAAACACACATGACAAAAAATTAGGATATTGTATCACTGAATTCAGTCTGCTCCTTTGTTGGAGAAACAGAGCTTAAATTATTTATAATACTTCAAAGTATATTAATAAATGTATGACAGTGTATTTTCTACAAGTGATGAAGCCATGATCATATGCAGCCTCTTCACAGCACCATGTGATTAGATTATTACTGAGGAAGAGATTGTGTAGGCCAGGTTCTGTGTAAGAACTGTGCTTAAAGGTTAGTAAAAGGGAAAAAGAAACTTTTAAAATTGAATTTTCAAAAACTTAATAGATAACATTCTTTACTGCTTTACAGGTTAAATAGAAATTTTAATATATCATGTACAAATCTGGACCAAGTATCTTAAAAATATTTCTTAAAAATCTTTGTTTTAATATAAATTACATAGTATATGTTTGAGCAGTTTTAGTCATTAATATTTATTTTATTCTTTAATAATGTTGATGTCATAGTATTCTAAACTTTCTAACTTTAGTAAAATATTTGGGCTTGTCTTAAAAACATGGTGGCTGACAGCAGTTTAGTTCAGGCACTGAAACACAGTTACCTGTAAAAGACTTACACTTACTGTAATGAAGTTTAGTAACTTTTTAATATGCTCATTCTTCTGTGAGCCACTTTTAGAGCTGAAACAATTTATTCAGTTTTAAAAGATACATTTATGTTCACAAACACACAGTTTAAAGGCAGTTACCTTGAAAGCAGTGACACAGTTTGTAATTTTTTAGATTTTCCTTCTGAAAGCATGTACCTATTGCTCTTAAACGTCTGTATAGGTTTTCAGCAACTATCCACTCAGTTATTTATTATGATGAAAACAGTCAGAATACAAAATACTATAGACAGAATTTCAGATGTGTACACAACACACATTTACTCAATAAACTAAATATGAGTTGAAAACCCTTTGAATGCACTTCAACCTGTATGCATTAGCAGTTGAACCCATTCTTAAATCAGAATGTACATGACTGAAATAAACAGTGAAATACAAAACCCCGAACCTTAAGACCTTACAGAATTTATTTGCAATTATTTTGTTTTAAAGATATGTTACCAATATTATTTGTAACTTTTGTTTCCTTCTCTGTCGACATACAGAAGGCAAGAATTTTTTTTTTTAAAAAAGGAAAATTATAAAGAACTCATAGCCTATGCAATAAGAGTACTTGTAAGAAAAAGAGTAAGTGGCTTAGTATACAAATATCTTAAGGGTGAATGTCAAGAAGATGGGGCCAGACTGTATTAAGTAGTGCCCAGTGACAGGACAAGGGGCAACAGGCACAGACGGCAATGGAGGAAGTTCCATCTGAATATGAGGGAGAACTTCTTTACTTTGAGGGTAACAGAGCACTGGAACAGGCTGCCCAGAGAGGCTGTGGAGTCTCCTTCTCTGGAGACATTCAAAACTTGCCTGGATGTGACTCTGTGTAACCCATTCTAGGAGAACCTGCTTTATCAGGGCGGATGGAGTAGATGATCTCCAGAGGTCCTTTCCAACTCTGTGATTCTGTGATTCTATTACATGAAGTTGAGGTCTTTCCCTTCTCTCAGACACTCGGATAACTTTGATGTTTTGAAGTTTCATCATATTTTCAATTGATTTTTTGACTTCATTTTAGCAAAAAAAAAAAATATTCTCTTTTATATGCTGTGTACAAAATGATAGTTGCATTTATTTGGTCTTCTAGCTACATGTCTTAAATGTCTAATATATTTACTACATCTGTAAAGATAAATGACAGATTTAGAAATCAGCCTGCATGTGTTTATGTGAATGCCATATCATTCATTTTCTTTTGAACTCTATCAGCCACTGAGGTAAAGTGAAGCTGAAAAATTCTGTAGTGCAGTATGTATGTATCTATGAGAACTTACAGAAAATGTCATCATGTCTTATCTAATGTAATTAAAAAATGATGAAAAAGTCAGCATTCTTTTTTCTGCACAAAGCATATAATTCAACACAATATTATCCTAAAATCTAAGCAAGTTTTAATTGTCAGCAAATTATAGAAAAGATAACTAATACTCTGGTAAGGAGAAGAAATGGATTCCCTTAACAAATGGAAAATGCCTTAACGTGGTTTTTTTTTTTATTCTTATTTAAACATATATTTTAAATTCTTCATAAATCAACAGGTTTTGATACAGAGGTTGTACTCTTCTCAATTTCAGCTTCACATGGTGTTTGAGCAGCCACAGTTCTGTTCAGCTACACAAGATATACATCAAACAACATTGTTGGAAAGACGATGTGATAAATAAATGAATAAATAAAAAAATAAATGTAGAGCTGTGATATTCAGTTCAAATTACCTAAATAAATTACTTTTTCCAGCATATCAGTTTTGCTTCTTGAATGGTGAGACATATTTTGCTATAATTTTGTGTAACAGCTCTTATACCTTCCTAACTGCTAGAATGCATACTTACATACACTTGGATGTCCAGTCAAGATGGCCACCATTTAAGTTGGGGAATACCAACAGATAAATAGAAAGTATATGTATTTTCTTGTTATACCTTTATAAATTGCAACTTATTACAGACCCGTACTTCACAGCATAATATAAAAAAAACTGCTACGACTGTACATACCATTACAGGAATTACACACTTTGAATTCAAGTCCTTTAAAATATATAAATATATTTCTGCACGTCTTTTAAAAGATCCCAAAATAGCATTTTATAAGTAGCTTTTTTTCAGAGAAATTGAAAGTAAAGTACAGAGAATAACAAGGAAGTGCAGTAAGAAATACAGTATATATTACAAAATGCTAGCAGTTTGAAAGATCTGAATTCAGTAAAGCTTTGTAGCTTTTTTTTTTTGTACTCTGGAAATATGCCAAAGTGAAAAATTACATTGCTATCTTATGCTTCCGTTGCCTGGCCTATGGTCTTTTTTGTATATGACAGCAGGATAAAATACATAAAAAATAGGTTTTTATGAGTTGCTTTTTTTTTTTTTTTTTTTTTTTTTTTTCCCGGTATGTAAGAGATATATTTTTATCTTCCCAGTGTGTATTCTATATTTTATGAATACAGCTAAGATATATGTCTAAAGTAATCAAACCTTCTTAAGTACAGATATTAAAAGTGGCTTCAGTTTTTCAGACTGCTGAACTGATGTTAGGCTTGCATAAATGTTTCATTCTACAGGCCTGTGAGTGGGAAATTACCTTTCAGCAATACATCTGAGACCAAGCTTAATAAGTAAAGCCATCAGTAGTCTACACAGTTGCACAAATGGAATGTTCTGTTGATAGATTTGTCTTATTTTCTTCTTTTTATGCACTCTGTATTTTCACTCAGTCACTACTAAGTGTGAATGATTTTATCATGAAGATAGGGTACAACATGCAACACTTTTAAGTCTAGATTGTTGTTCAACATGTTGAAAAAAAGAAAAGGCACAAGACTTTAACAATATCAACTATAATGGTAATACGCAAAATTTTAGTACACAAAAGATTTCTGAAGACAAGGAAAAATTTCTGTATATTCATGGTGTAAAAGCACAGTTATGTTATTTGAGGAAATAGGACCTGTATTATTTAAAAAGTTAGATGCATTTTTATCTTGGTTTAAGCACATTGTTCTAGAGAAAACCTGCTCAAGAAATACTGCTACGCATTTTCTAGCACTTCTGATTTTATTCAAAAAGCTTCCTTTTATGTTATTCTTGTGAAATATAGGATTAAGATAACAGTTATTAGTAGTAGGATTTATTTCTTTGTTTGTTTTTCTTGAGTTTGATGGGATGTTTTTCATCCTGAATGGTCCTATAAACTCTACAGGACTTCGTGAATTCGCTATGGTTTGAATGTCATGAACAGATGCCAAGGTCTACTGTTAGGATATTAGTATTCACTAGGGTATAATAAGATGGCTACTACTACTGCAACTGCTACAACTACTACCACTGCTACTACTACTGTTACCACCAGTTCTAACAGTGCTCATACTGGCACTGCAAGGCTACTAGTATAGCACAGTAAATAATATTTCTGCTCTTCAGAGGGGAAGACCCGTTGACAGCCCAAGAGAAGGAAGGAGTGTGTGGTTAAAATAGTATGAAAATAAGCCCACAGGGGCTCCAGATGGAGAAAAGGAGTAAGAAACCCTGACCATGGGCAAGACACTCCTCCCCTGGGGTGAGAGCTTGTGCTGCCAAGGGCTCTCGCTGCCCTCCCTGCCCTCCCCTCACCTCTCTCCTGGGCCTGAGCTTGCTGGGTGCAGCCCAGGCCTCAGGGACCATGGCAGGCTCAGGCCTGCACTGGGGAAAGTGGTGGTCGCCTGCAAGAGTGGGCGGGTGTTTTTGTATAAAAAATATGAACTGTAGAATTCTCAAAGCTTTTCTGTTTTAGCTGGGTAATTTGGACTACTCAGCTGTTAAAATACTAGTTGAACTAGTCATAATTTCATAGCTCAATGGTTATGGCATGTTCACTTTTGCAAGTTACAAGCTTTTGAGCATAACAATGGTGTTCCCAGAGCTGAAGGTAAAGCAGGAGAGGCAAAAGTAATTCAGGCACGTCAAATTGTTAAAACAGGCTTTAATAGGTTAAACCCACTCAGACCATGGAACATCTTGAGAACTGGCACTGCCAATGCAGAGCCTGCTGCCTTCTACTGCCAATAACAAAATTCAGAACTCCTGAACTAAAGTAAGAACAAAAGATAGTCCCTGCCCCAGAGAGTTTATTGTCTGAGAAAAGAAGAAATGACAGATAGATACAAACAGACAGATGGGAGAATAGCAGGTACACAGTCAAACAGTCAAACTGTCCTGTTCAGTTGGGTAATAAGTAGTCCCAGTGCACCACCTGCCTAACTGCTGTCTACTCAGGTTTTGGTTTGGTTTGGTTTGTCTTGTTCTCTGTGTGGAGAGGGAATAAGGGTCACAACAAACATATATTTTGAGATGAGATGTGACAAAGAAGAGTGAGTCCTTGTTTAGCAGCAGGTGCTGCAGAAGAGAAAACACCAACATACTTTCTTGAAAATTTAACAGGTGGATGATGGAGGCTGGCATCACTAAAGGATTGGAGGCAAGAGGTGACATCTTAAAGGTCCATGTGTTTAGAGATTGTGGGTTTGTGAGGGGAAGATAAGTGCTGAAGGACCTTGAGAGAGAAAACATTTGTTGGATGTGACAGAAAGTAACCAAAAATGCCACCAAGAAAGCCATCAAAACAGATGCTAAGTTTACAACAGAAGTCTGATTTGTTAATGGATGCAAAAAAGAATATAACAAAGTCTGCTGGTAAATGATGCCCATCTAGATTAGAGTTTTATAAAATTGCAATTACCATAGAGCCTGCTTTTCTTTTCCAGTTTTCATGGAGAAACGAATATCAGAGTTTGCTACATAAACCTAGAAAACCTGGATAGGAAAATCAACAGAGGTTCAAACTGAATAGTTAGGATTCTTGGAGACAGTACTTACACTTCCCTACAGTGAGGAGAAAAGGTAAGAAGCAAGCTTGAGAGAATGAACAGAATCTCGTGTTTAGTTATGTCAGAATTGATGTGATGGCAAAACATGCAATCAGAGATGTCAGAAAAGCAGGCCAGATTTCAGTTTGGAACATCTGTGTTTTCAGAAAGCAATTCTGAAATACAGACTTAACATAGATATAAATATTTGCATTTGATGCTGATGTTAGTTGTAATAAGCTATGAAGAAGGGAAACAATGATGTGGATGGTAGTTTGGGAGTGGGATTTTCTTCTTTTGAAAGAACTATCAGAGGAAACAATTATTCCTATCCCTGTTTTCTTAATAGAACTAAAACAAAGCTCATTAAACCAATGAGCTGAAATCAGATTTTTTTTCACTGGTATCACTGTAATTTGGCTCAGTCATTGGCAAGTTGTTTGTTGATAGCCTACAAAAAAAGACAGTTTTTCTCAAGCATCCTGTTGAAAAAAAAAAAAAAAAAAAAAAAAAAAAGAAAAAAGGAGATTAGGAGATGTTCTAGTACTCACAGCCCCCTTGTTATTGAATTGTTTCATTGGACAGAATGTTCTTTTCTACCATTTTTTCACTGTATAACAGGAGCTAATGCCAGCATGTAAATATTTAATGGTAAGATCTGGGGAATTGTTCCATAATGAAGTGTTATGGTTCAATTACAGAATCAGCAGCTATGGCTACATTGCTAGATACAATACTTTTATAAAAATGTTTTATTTATTTATCATTAAATGAATTGATTTATGGCTGTTGGGCTTTTAGTCTTGTGTTTTTAAATCACTGGGTGATTATTGTACATGCCTGGGAAAACAAATCACTGAACTAATTTTTACTTCATACTTAGATCTATTTGTGCAGTCCTGTGTTTGAAAGAAAAATAATTTATTTCTGATCCCTGTAGTGATCAGTAAATTCCCTTAAACATCAGATGTCATTATCTACATCTGAAAAGGTTTATCAGTATAGAAAATGTAGCTTTAAATCAAATAAATGCTTATGCTTTCAAAAGTAACCCTTGAATTTGTGTGTATAACTTTACAGATCCTTCAGTATGATTTGCAAAGATCAAATAAATTCTCACTGAATATTAAATCTGGGCTTTGCTCCAGGAAACTTACTGATTCTTGTATTTGTTCCCACATAGAGAACCATGTGTCAACAGCTCAGTTGCTGATTGCAGAGTCCTTCCTCTTCCTTGTAGTTTTGATCTCTGATATCCACACAGCATAGCTATCTATTCTCAAGTTGATACAAAGGAGAAAGATAACCGGAGTTTATAAAATGGCCTCCACCTACAGAAGACAAAGATTCTGAAAAAGTGTGGTGGGCTGACCTTGGATGGCTGCCAGGTGCACATCAAACCACTGTAGCACTCCTTCTCCATCAACAGGACAGAACAGGGGGAGAAAATACAATGAAAATCTTGTGGGTCAGGAAAAGGACAGGGAGATCATTTACCAATTACCGTCACAGGAAAAACAGACTTGACTTAAGGAAATTAATTTATTTTATTGCAAAAATAAATGCCCCAATCCTGTCAGTGTTTAAGAGGCATTTGGACAGTTCTCTGAATAACATGCTTTAACTTTTGGTCAGCCCTGAATTGGTCAGGCAGTTGGAAGTTGGACTACAAGATCATTGTAAATCCCTTTCAAGTGAAATATTCTATTCTATTCTACTCTATTCTATTCTATTCTATGCAACAGAGTATGATAATGAAAAATAAGAATACATTTAAAACACCCCACTCCACCCCACCCCACCTCCTTCTTCCCAGGATCAACTTCACTCCTGACTCTTCTACCTTCTCCCCACCAAGCGGAAGAGGTGGTTGGGGAGTGGGGGTTGCAGTCAATACATAACTCTCTGTCTCTGGTGCTCCTTCCTCCTCACATTCTTCCCCTGCTCCATCACGGCATCCCTCCCATGGGATACAATCCTTCATGAACTTCCCCAATGTGAGTTCTTCCCATGGGCTGTAGTTCTTCACAAACTGCTCCAGCATGGGTTCCTGCCATGGGGTAGAGCCCTTCAGGAACAGACTGCTCCAGTGTGGATTTCACATGGGGTCAAAGGTCGTGCCAAGACCTTGTTCTAATGTGGGTTCTTCATATGCTGCAGCCTTATAAAATAGTTTTACAAAAAGGCAGGACAGGAAAATGCAATTATTTCATGTTGGAACATTTAATTTGCATGAAAACACTTACTTACTTCCTAGCAGTAGTAGGACACTAGATACAGTTGTGCGAATGGTTCCTCACAGTATATGCTACTAGATTCATTTGTAGAGAGATTTTAGCTTTAATTATAGATATATTTAGGGTTGTATGTCAAGATCATTATCCTATGTATATTTCCTGATGACAAGCAGGAATATGCTGTACCCTCTCCTCCAATGTGTAGAGCGTGGAGTTTCCCTTTGTTATCTAGACAGCCATTTTCACAAACAAAACAGAAGGGAAAAATAATGAACTTCTCTAAATACTCAAGAGAATGTAATATCTGTAAAGGTTATGTTTTTACGTTTAGTTGTAAGTGACAATTTGAATTAGAAGTTACTTAGAAGACCATAAAGATACATTGATAAGCTGGACCACTGGGACTCAAAAGTCAACATGGCAGTTTGTTATTTGCATTCTTGGGCTGCTCCAGTACAAAACAGACATTGACATATTGGAGCAACTTCAGGACAAGACACTAAGACAGATGGCTGGAGCACTTGCCCTGTGAGGAGATGCTGATGGAGCAGATCTTAGACTGGAAAAGACACAGCTATGGAAGGGAATTGTAAAGCTGTCTGACAACATAGATGGAGCCAAACTCTTCTCAGAGATGCATAACAACTAGATGAGAAGCAAGAAACACAAGCTGCAAAACTAGAAATTAATAGTATCTAACTGGAGGTGGTTTGGTTTTCTTTCACTGTGACAGCAATCACACACTGGAACAGCTTTCCCACAGAGGCTGTGGAGTACCATCCTCCAAAACTGAATTGGACAAGGCCTTGAACAGCTTGTTCTTGGTTGACCCTACTGCCAGGGAAGGATTGAACCACACAACTTTTTGAGGTCCCTTCCTGCTCAAGTTAGTCTATGGTTTTAAGTTATCCCTTTTCCATCAGGAAATAACTTAAAAATAATGGTTACATGTAATGTAAATAGTTTTTGTTGTTGTTCTGCTATCTCTAAATCTACATTACTAAACACCCACAGAAGCACTTTCAAGGCCCAGTGTTGGCACCACAGTAATGAAGATGGTTGTAACTGCTTTTCTATCTGTTATGGCATCTGTGGATTTATAGAACACCTAGGAAAGTACATTATCTGTGTTGCCATGTAGAAAGTTATGTGAGTTAAAACATAATGAAATTTCTTTGAAAATGAAACTTAATATATTAGGAAAAAAAAGTGTCAGTTTTTCAGCACCTTTTTTTCATTCTGAAATACTTTTCTCCAACACTTAGTTCAATAGAAATGTGACATAATATGCAGGGAAGGAAGACTAAATTATGGAAAACCTTGGCCTATTTACTTGGAGGAATTTTGACATACCTGTTCTTTCAAAGGCTCTTCATCAAAAGGCAGTGGTTTTTCTTAAGTGATACTTGGTACTAATTTCAATGTAATGCTACAAAGTTTCATGGGTACCTTTGCATTTGAATTTTGAAATTTAATTTATGGCTATTTTGTCAGGAAATTTCCAAAAATAACCTTTTTAACATCATATGTTACATTTATGCTCTTTATTGAGAAAAAAAATAGATACCTGCAAAAATTATGAATAAGTTTATTTTCTTTTAAAGAAAACGCTTTAGCACTTATTTTCTTTCATTTTTCTTTCACTGTTGAGGAAGCTTCTTGCCAGTCCTTTTCAGTGCATTGTATTGTACGTACAGTGAAAATCCAGGTAATTATCAAGTAAATATATATTTTTTTAAAAAAAAAATATATAAATAAATATTTAAAAGATGAGGTAGCTGAAGAGCTAGAAGCTTTAACTCAAAGTCTAACAAAATAATATAGCAGTTGCACATTAAATTATAGTTTGACAAATCAGAACATCCCGTTTCATTTCATCTTTCATTTTTTAGTGTTTCAGGATTTCTCAGACTTTTTGCTAATGCTAACATAGTTCTATACCATAAACATAATAATTTAAGATAGTCAATACCCTCAGACTTCCTTTATTGCTAACAAGAAGTAGCTATGTTCCCACTGATCACATGTGAACATGTACTTTGGAATAAAAATAATCAAAAATGGTATTATCTTTTTCTGTCTATTGACTGCAAAGGATTAGCTCAAATGTAGATATCTGTAAAAAATAAGCCCATATTTGATCAGATGACCAAATGTTATGTCCGAATAAAAATAAAAATTTTGAGACATTTTGATAACAGATCTCCTTCCTTGCTGGATCAGAAAGAAATAGTTTATGAATCACCTCAACTCATAATCCCAAATCACACCACTTCTTAGTTTTTAATTTAGGTATTATAAAAACTACAATCCACGTTTTTGGGTAATGTTAACCAGAACCTTTTCACATCTTCGTCTCTCAGCAGGTATCCATTGACCCAAAATTTATATTCTAGGTTGAGCTGAATAGCTCTCTAGACCCTGCTAAGCATATTGAATTCTCCACTGAGAAATGAAAGCTCAGATTACTATGTTTTAGTGTAGACACTTTATTATGCAAACTAATCCCACCCTTGAGCCTTTACTTAGCAAATGCCTTTGTGAAGAAGTTCCTTAGGGCACAACAAGGAAAGCTCTAGGGGAACCAAATGGTTGATGAGACTAAACAGAAAACTGTTGGAACTATGTGTGAACTATCCTAATTAGCATACTAAAAGACCCACCCTGGGGCAAAAAATGCCCCTTGCTAACAAAGTTCCCTCCCTGCAGAACAAACGCAGTGGGGATAAAAAAGCCAAAAAACACTGTACCTTTAAATGGAGACAAGACTTGTAAGAACCAACGAAAATTAACTGTGACTAAACATAATTATAAACAATTGTTCAAAGTGTATAAAACATTCTGCTACGTGTTAAGAGGTGTGCTGGCTTTGTGTATTTAACACCTAGCACCCATGTCTGTGCAGACATGCAATGAACAAATATCTCGACTCTGTGTGTGGATTGGCTCTTGCACACCTGGTGAAGAATTTGGATTTGGGATAACAGTGCGACAAAAGTTTTCATGACGTATTTTAAAAATCTTCGATGATTGCTCTTTACTTGAGTTTTTCCTTGTATCTTAGGCTCTGGAAAAGAAGTGGCTATCTTACAGTACACTCTAAAAACTTGGTTACTGTACATATCTAGGTTTACTTTTTTTTTTTTTTTTTTTTTGGTTTTCTCTTCCAACATTTCATTCGCAGCTTTTTCCACAGCCAGGGAGCAGAATCTTTCAGTCAGTGGCTATTTTGTTCACCTGAACTGTACATATCATTGTTAACTGGAGAAAAAAACCAAACCAACCAACAGCAAAACAAACCCCAGGAAACTGACTATCTCTGACTATACAAGAAATAAATTGATGTCAGTGGAATTCTTAAACAGCTGATTAAATCTTTTTTTTTTTTTTTTTTTTTTTTTTTTTTTTTTAATGCTTGTAAGTGCTTCTGAGTTCTCAAGTATTCTCAGATCCAATATTGATGTTTCTGGCCCGATTTTCAAAATAATTATTTTTCCTTAACCCTCAGAATTTATTTCTGCCTTTCTCTTACTTAAGTTCTTCTTCTGTTTGCTCCTTCAGGCAGATATGGCTAGTTTTGATGTTTGGGGTCAAGGCCCCCTCTTAACTGCGTCACTCCTTTTAGTTTGATAGCATATCACTTCTTATATGTTACTTGTCAATATTTTAGTGAGATGTTTAAAGAAGAATTCTATACATTAAAAAGTAGACAAAGTTGGGACACAGCACAGCCTAATTTCTTAAATAAGAGAGAGACTTCATTAACAGAAGTTTTAGTGAGCTGGAAGACTAATTGAAAGCTGCTGTTAAGAACTGAGACAAGTGTTCTTCGCAGCATAGACACAATTAATACATAAATCCATTACTTGCCCCTAAGAAAATATTTTAGAGCAACATCAATCTCTCTTTCTTTAATTGGCTTCTTCAGCAATTCCCTTTCATTTATTAAAAGACAGAGAAATTTATTAGAAATTTGGTATGTCACCTCTGTGTTTTGACCTACATACATTTTAAGGGAAGCTCTTAAAAATTTGACTGGGACATCTACTAATGTTGCTCTTGGAATAATGCCCAGGACAACCCATGACTGGCAATTCTGGGTGCTATAATAATAGGGGTAAGTTTTCCTTCTGCAAAATAACTACTATGTGAGACTCTGTTCATTAGACATTATTGAGTTATCTGAGTCTGTTGAATTATATTTAATTTAATCCTTTAGTAGACTCTGGATTTGATGATATGGTTAAACAAAACTCTATTTTGAATGCTCTTCCCAAATGTATTTTGTTTATTGCTCTTGGAACATTGTAACCCCAGTGCTGTAATTTTTCAGAGAGAATAGAATAGAAGGGAACAAGAGATGGGATGTTTCTTCTGTTTCACATCATGGTAAAGCAAGAAGGGAACTCACTTAGTGAAGATCTTCATGTGTAACCAGCTCTTGTAGAGGAATGAAGCTGGATTAATTAGCATTGATAATATACAGCTGTGGGCTGGCTTCAGGGGTGTTGGTTGATAAGGTGCAGCTGCGGCTGGTTCTGTTAAGTGGTTGAGACCCAATGGAGAGGGAGCAGCTGAGGAAGAAACAGAGAGAGGAAGAAGCAAGAGGAGAGAAAACATCCGCCCTGGATAAAATGAGATAAGATGAGGAGAAAGCAGCAGAGGGACTGTATGAAGAGTATGTCGGTATGAGGTGGTGAAAGACCTTGTTGCAGCTTTGATAGTTTGGAGAGTGCTGTGACAATTGGTGCCCCATGTGAGGCCCATCAGATGATGAGACTGGCTGTAATGAGTGGCAACAGTGGTGATGACTGTGCAAGGGACATTTGAAGTTTTGAACAGTGATGGTGGTGCCCAATGTAGCAAAGACAGGCAGGGATAGCGTGCAATCCACATCATGTTGAGATAGGTGGGAAAAGCCTGGGGATCTGGATCAGACACCAGTAAAGGTGAGCTGTTGGGATCAAAGATAAGGAAGCCTGACTGCCGTGTAGTTAAGAGACTGAGGGTAACAGGCAATAGCGGCAGAGTACACTGCCAGATGTGGCAGCAGCCTGCAGCGGCGGTGGGTCCAGAGCGGGTCCAGCCAGACAGTGGTGATGGCCGTGCTGGGGGAAGGCACGGGAACAGTGCGGTGCTGAAGGCAGCTCCTGCTGTTGCTGCTGCTGGTCGGCCTGGTGGTATTCTTGCCTGTGTTTATGTGCTCATTGAAGATGTCTCCACTTATAGAAGAAATGGGCAACCACAAGAATTAAGAAATTTTTCAGGACGCAGAATAATGTGTAAGTGCTGTATTCTAGATCTGCTGCTGCTGAAAGCTCACTCGGGTTACCGTCAAGTGAGACCCAAGATGTGAAAGGACAAAGCACTACAAATTCATCAGTACCCCGCTCTAAAGAAATCAAAATCCCAGATGCTAAGAAAGCAGATAAGAAGAAAGGTGATCAACCTGCAGAAGATAAAAAGCCCAAGATAAAAGTGAAGAAGGAGTATGAGTTCAGGGTCAAGTTGTCCGAACTGTATGAAAAGTTTATTTGTAAAAAGTTTGTGATGGTTGTTAAAAACATGAGGTATGAAATGTTAAAAAGGAAAAGAAAAAGAAAAGAAAAAAAGAAAAAAATGGGGGTATTGTAGAGGAATTATAGAGGTCTGTATGAAAAATTTATTTGTAAAAGGGTAATGATTGTTAAAAGCATAAGGTATGAAGTGTTAAGGAAAAAAGGGGAAGTGTAGAGGAATGAAGTTGGGCTAATTAGCATTGATAATATACAACTGTGGGCTGGCTTCAGGGGTGTTGGTTGGCTGATGTAGATAAGATGCTGGTTAAGTGGTAGAGAGCCAATGAAGAGAGAGCAGCTGAGGAGGAAGCAAGAGAAGAGACAATATATGCCCTGGATGAGAGAAGACAGCAGAGGGACTGTATGAAGAGTATGCTGGTATGAGGTGGTGAAAGACCTTGTTGCAGCTTGATAGTTTGGAGAGTGCTGCAACAAGCTCTTACGCAGTTTTAGTTTGAATCCATCTTTGCACTTTCTTCAACACTCAGGCATCATTTAATAAATGTACTCTTTCTAAAGTTTCTGTCACTTGGTAAAACTGTCCTACAGATTCTTCATTCTAGCCTGTCTTATCAGTGGATGTGCCTCTGTTACATGGTGTTTGCGATAAGACAAACTTTTTGAACAGTACAAATGTCAAAGGGAAAATACCTGTCTAGACACCATCCTAGAGAAGGTCTGGGGATTTTGGCTATATCAGCTACTGAACAAAGATTCCTCTGTTTTCATGTGCTCATTCATCTTCTGTCAATATGTGTGTGTGTTTGTTTTCATCTTATCCTTAGTTAATATCTAAGGACAATACAAGAGGTAAGTGTATAGTGTGAGATAAGGAGCTTGTCTCTGCTCTCCTGGTGTAGATTCAGACTGTCATTCATACTTAAGCTCACTGGAAGAAACCAAATTAATTCCTTACGCAGAGACTTGGAGATGAGTAACTCTGGAGAATTGTCTGTCAGTACTTCAGATTCTGGCTTGCAAAGTAATCATGGAACTATCTTTACTATTTGGCATTTGAAACTATGCCTACTTCATTTAAAATGCTAATATGCTTTAGTTTTCTGTTACAAATGCAACTTCAATTTCAGAGACAATGGGGAGACACAATGTAGAAAAGACTATAGACAACTTTCTTTAATATGTTGAGATCTCATAATTCATTATCTAAAATATTTATTTTACATAGAATTTCAGCTTAAGAATTCAGGTTTTCTTTTCCATGACTGTTAGATATAACCTGGCAATACAGGCCCAAAACATCTTTCCTTTACTGTTGGTTTTGGTTGTTGTTGATTTTTTTATTTATTTTTTTTCTCCAGAGATTTATAGAGCTATTAGTGATGCTAGTGTTTGTGATTAAAATTTCGATATTCATATATACCATACATTGAGGAATGTCATAATGTAATGCAATTTGTCTTGAAACTATTAGACAGATTAGATGCAGTCTCAGTATATTTCTGTATCTTTTCAACCTGTCTCCTTTTTATTTAACATTATCAATTTTTTTAAAGTGGTGAGAACTAGCTATATCTTCAAAGTACTTTAATTATTTTATGCTTGAAACAGTACTATTTCCTTTTAGTACTTTTAAACTTTCTTGAACCTAGTATAGAGAGGTTAAATCATTGCATCATTAATATTTAAGGCAGACTAAATGGAAAGAGATGCTTATAAAGTCCAGACATCTTTGTCACTGATATAATGGTACAAAGAGACAATTTTCTTCATAAGAAAAGGAAGATAATTCTGTCTGTTCCATGTTGGATCATTTATCTCTGTTACATTGATGAATTCATTTTGGTGACAATACTTTGTCTGAATAATGAAAAGCTGGATGAGATAGCCTGATGGTCAAGATGGAATACTTAAATTTTCTCCCAATTACAGGAAAGCTTATTTTTAAGATTTGCTGTTCGGGTAATCCATCTCATTTTTCTCTCTGTTTCTTGGTTTCTCTGTACATTCTGGCTATTTCACCATGCTTCTAGAGAATACATTATAATCATCTCTATAGCTATTTGTTCACTAATTTGTTAAACAATACCTCTCCTCACCGCCATCAGCTAATATTTTTACCTATGTTATCAGAAATTCTTTAAAATCACATATTTTACTGTAGCTTTGGTGCACGTTATTTTGTCAGTTACATCAAGTTTATCAGTACACCACAGGGCAGAATTTAGTGACTTTCTTTTGGAGAAGCTAACACTTACCTCAGCAGAAGTGCTAACCATTTGATTTAATGGGATGATAAATAGATTTATATAGTCAATAACTGTTTAATTCTAGAAGACACAATTGGGTTATCTAGTTTGACCTGCTGAATAACATAAAATGTAGAATTGCATGCCTTTAGTCCTGTATTAAACTCAGTGACTTATACATAACTGAAGAATTTCCAAAAAAAGACATCCATTCATAAACTAAAGGTGCCAAGAGATATGTAATTGGCCACAATCTGAGTAAATGTTAAATTAGCAACTCAATTAAAAGCTTGCCTCTGTGTGAATTTGCCTGACTTTCATTTTGTTATGCTTTTCTCTCATGGATTACACACCCTTTCAGTACCCAGATTTGTCTCTCTGTGAAAGTACTGAGTACTAGTAAAGTTATTAAATGTACTTCTTCACTGAAATGAAGAGTTGTCTTGAGAAGCTTATTTTTTCATATACCAATATGTCTGAATTGTTAAAAGTGGAGACCTGGAATACACTGCATCATATTAAGACATAAGGAAAAAAAAAAAAAACCACAAATAACCACATCTCCCTATTTCCACAGATTTACATCTTGTGAGGAGCTATTTCCAGAGGTCAAAAAAAAAAAAAAAAAAAAAAAGTCTCGCTTTATAGTATTTTAAAACATTCATGTGCTTACTGGTACAAATACATAACTTCTGTAAACCTTAGTAGTATGTAATATATATCTATGCAAATTGCAAATTTACAGTCTTAGCCTGTTCAGTAATGACAGGCTGCCTTGTGTGATGTGGCAGTTCTCCTCCTCCCCTGAATTAAATTATCAATATTTTGTATTGAAATGAATCATCACCATAAAGATACAAACTGTTAATGTATATAAACGCGACTACCATAACTGAAGAGTTGTAAATGAAAGAGAAAGCTATTTGTAGATATAGCGAGAAAGATAGAAGAAAGGGTGATTTATAAACGTTTATATTTTTCCTGCAGTGTTGAAACAATAGTGCTCCTAGTGGGATTGAAATGTGCAAACTGAAAGATGTCACAAATCTTAGAAAAAAAGCTTAGTCAGCAGCAACTGTCTAACTAAATGAAATCATCCGTAGAAAACCGGTGACAAAGTTTCTTCTAGAAATAATAATAAAAAAAGTTAACTCAACCAAACTATCTTAAACTGAGTATACATTGTATAGGATTACCACCGTATTTTTAGTTCTAAATTGAAGTAATTCTTCAAAATAGAATAAAAATTCTGCTGCTTTCATTTGATCAATTATATAGGGACTATAAGCCTCCCTTTACTGCAACCTCTTGATTTTGTCTTGTCTGTGTATCCAGAAATTTATTTAGTTCATATAGAATGTGAGTTATTAATAGAATGACCTGCTGAAAAAAACTGGACAGAACAATATTCTGTTAAAACCTGGATTTAGCCAGCTAAGGCTAAAATTTGGCTCTCCCTCTAGGCTGTTGCAGAGTGCTCATGCAGTCAACAGGACAATTCAGATTCTCAAAGCCTTGTGCTTTGCCAAATGTGATCCTAACAGCTCTTTTGTGCTGATTAATTTATGGTTTTATGTAACTGATGTTCTCTCTCACTGCTGACACTTCATGAAAAAGGATTTTGAACATATGATTGACTATATGCAGCATGCTAAGCAGCCTTTAACTGAATTGACTGAGTAGCGTCAGCTTGTGCTTGATAGGCTTTCTAGGGTATATTAAAAAACCATAAACCTCACCTCTAGGAAAATGATCATCAAAAGTATTTTAGATAACATACTAACTAAACTCTTATGTTTTCCCCTTTTAGGAAGATTATTATGTTCCTGATACTTGTCAAATACCATTGCACAAAGGTGAAGTTTACTCTTGTGGAAGAGTTGTGCACAGTGCTTTGAACAGTAACCTTTTCTTAAGCAGTTAATAGAAGATTCAGATAGACAACCAGAATGCTATCATTAGAGTTTCAGTGTAATTACAGATGTCCCATAGATAATCTCCTCCTAACCTCAACTTGCCTTCTGATCTCTGGATAAAACCCATTTACAGCTTGAGACTTTAAAAAGTAGTATTTCCTCCTTCAGCTTAATTTATTCAGAAGAATGAGTTCTCCTGGAATTATTTTTTTAACATAGAGTTTTTTAAAAGCCTGTTTTACTGGATAGTATAAAATAATCTCTACCCTTTGTCTAGTGTGTAAAATAACCCTAAAACTGAAACCCATTAAGACCTCGTATCTTCAGTTTCCTGCTGTTATGCGTCATTATCACTGACTTCATCTATCTCATCCTTTGAAGCTGTGCCCTAATTCTCTTTCAAGACATTAGTATCAACCCTCAGACTGGGTTGCAGCCACTTATATAAGTCACCTGCTTGTAATATCCCTCGATGAATTTTAAGTAATCTCTTTGTTCCTACCACCAATCCTTTTTGGGATGTAATCACAATGCTTAGTACTAGTTTATGTCTTTCTGGCACACTTAGAATCTACAAATAGAACTCTTAGCCTTCATATGCAAAATTTTAATAAATATTACATAGTTCTCCAATATCTTTAAATGGAATTTTGCTAGTTCTCATTAAAAATAGTTTCATTAACATTATTAAAAAGAAAACATACTGTTATTTTGCCCAGACATGTACTATAATTTTCTCTTTCAGATTACTTATATTTGTCTCTATTCTTTTCTAACAAAAGGATTAATAATTTGTGTTGGCAAATATAAAGTAATATATAAAAGTATGGACATGGTATTCTATACTTATTTCTGATGTTATCCTAGCTTTTATTCTTGCTGATTTAATTATGGAAAGCTTCAAGTTGCAAAATCCAACCTTAGAAATTTCTTAAAAACTTTAAAGACTCAATGTCAATTCAGAATTCACTACAGAGCCAGTGTCTTTAATTAAAAGTGGATCTTTCAGGTAAAAATTGTGATTTAGTTCTAGAATAATCGCCCTTTTAAGGTTTTGTAATTAATTGTAACAATGGAAACTTTCTTATCCAGAGGTTTAAGTATAACAATGTTGTCTTTGCCAAAACTCTGTATCACATGTATTTCCTTTATACTGATATTATTACATATTCCACAATTAAAGCTAATTTTAGGTATATTAATCTGAATTAATTTAGCATAGGTTCCTACAAGATGATAGTAAGGAGAAAGATTCAATGCACTACAAAGTTTTTTTTATTTCCATAATCTGAATTAGTCTTATGCTTAAAACAATCATTATTAATATCATTCAGAAGTTGGATTTAGCAACATTTTGACTGAAAATCCTTTCAGACTGCTGTCTTAAAGCTGAAACAAGTATTTTCTCAAAATAATAAGAATGTAATAGAAAATTGACTTACAGTTGATTTGCAGCAATGAGTTGCTTTTTTTTTTTCTTACAGAAAATAACTTTTATGCAGTTTAAGGCAAAGTAAGATGTGTGATGACGTACTAGTGTTTGTATGCACTTTATTTTGCAAAATAGTTCAAAACTGTCGCACACATTAAAATACATAAACCCCCTAAACAATTCTTAGAAAAGTAGTCACAACGTAACTCAAGCAAGGGAAAACTAGAAGTAGAAAGCAAAACTTGAATATTTTTTTTGTACTTTGTACAATTTATTCTGCAGCAAATCAATGCATCTTGATTTTTAAGTGGTCTGAGCATGGCATAACCCACTCAGTAAGTATCACTGTACCTTGGTTCCTGAATTGGTCATGCCTTCATATACATTTGTATGAAGATTCTACTGTACCATTTGTCATAAACTTAATTTTCCTGTTCATGTGCCCTACAGGAAATAGTCACCTCATTCCTTCCTCAGAGAGACTGAATTGACTATAGGACAATTACCGTAGATTTAGGTTTTAAGCTGGAAAATGTTTCCTCACCAGAAAAAGAATTATAATTGTAATAAAAGACGCCCCCCACCCCCCACCCTTTTTTTCCCCCCCCAGGTATCTTTCTCTAGATATATGTGTAAGATTCAATTTTTCTGAATACCATGGGAACGAAAAACTATACTTGGATAGTATGTATTTCATGTGCAAGTCATGCTAGTGTCATACATGCACAGAGGCTATAAATAATTTCATAGCATTAATAAACCATGTGCTATAAATAGCATATGCATAAATCATCATAAAATGGTGTTCCTGTGTCAAAAAATGACTCATCTGTTTGCAAGAATTATGTTCTAAATCCTAACATAAAAAAATACAAAGTGGATTTTGATGATGTTGTGGTTTTGTGTTTGGTTTTTGGGGTGTTTTTAATTGCTTTCAGTTTGAACCATCATTCAACACCTCTGACATGCCTGTCAGTCTCAAGAAATGAAAGACACTGTCTCTGCCTGCCGAAGTAATTTTAAAAGGGTCAGTATAGAAAATTATATCAATTCGTTAGATATCTCCACTAGGATTGTCTTAATAAAAAAACCAAACAACTATCAACTTATTGATATCTTCTGCTCAATACTCGTATTTTCAAATTATTTCATGATATGCCTCATCAAGCTGCTCCTTCATTTCTTACTGCATAATTTTGACAGAACCCCTTGGAAAATCAATGCTTCAGAGCTGTGTTTGGATTTACTGCTGAATCCAATTACAGTGTATTATCATAAAAAACATCAAAGTGAATTTTATTGATGGTGGTTGTTTAGTGAGTGTGCAACTGTTAACGCTCAATATAAATATTTTAATGGCTTGATTTCTCATCATAATAAAAGAGCAAAGAAAAATAAATGGTTTGTTGTGCTAGATTACAGAGTTTACTTTCAGATATAAACCTTAGGAGCACTGTAGTATACAAAGGTCTGCTCTTACCTGATGGCATTCCCAGACAGAAGTACAAGCCTTAAAGATGTTATCATTTTTATTTTTACTATTACTGTTATTGATTTTATCTAAGTGAAATACATCAAGTATATGCTATTATTTATACTGCGGAAAAATTACTATTTGATATTTATAGGTTCAAATGCACTTGATCAAGAGCACAAAATCTCAGATGATACTGATATGTTTCTGCCTCAGACAGCCATCAACCTAGCTGCCATTCCAAATTAAAAGCTGGCTTATGAGATTCAGTCAATTTTGTGGTCCTGAATTTGTTTTCATGTACCTTTGAGATGCCTCAGCAGCCTGTGCTATGTCTTCAGTTCCGTGGATCTTTGCAAAAGGATGAATGATCATATTTTTGTAAGGATACACAATGAGAAATATTATAGGACTTCCATGTCAGCATTAGAGTGAACAAAGGATCTTGGACAAATGGGTGCTGGAGTAGCCTGAGACTGTAGATAGTAGGAGCGAACACGAAAAGGAAAACAAAAATGAATGCAAAACTTAAATTACATAATAACTTTTAATCTCTTTTAGCATTAATATGAGATGCCTTTTTTATTAAATCTAACACTTAGAATTTTTATTCATTTTTATATTTCTTATAGGTAGAATAAATATGCCTGGTGGGTTCGATTTTTGTAAATTTTCAATAGTCTGTAAAGAACTCTACACAAATATGCTATACCATCATTTCAAAAGAGAATTTAAAAGATATAAATTTATTTTTAAAAAACCCAAACAATAAAATCTGGTGTTGTTTGTTGTTCTTATTTATTTGATAACAAAATTGATTTGAAATGTAATCAAATGAATAGAGTTTAATAAATCCTTTGATGACTAGATTGTTTCATAGTTCTACTCAAACATATGTTCATATTAAGGTCACAGTGTTTACATTTAATTTTCACTTATTTTGTTAGTTAATTTTTACTTTTAGCTTTGCTATTCTGGTCCTCGGTTGCTGTATTTATTACTCTGGGCCTCTGTTAAAGATTCCAGCTCCAAAATCCTTCTAAATTGCCTGAAAAATCTAAAATCCTATAAATATCTGACCTGATAAATGGAATAGTCAGAATAGGGCATTTAAAGCAACTAATAGTAAGTCAGGCTGTGATTACATACCTCTAAAGACAGTAATGAAATTGGATGGAATTGTCTCTAGCCTTGAACATACAATTAATTCTCTGCCTTAAGAGCCACTTTTTGACTACAACACTGTAGCAGTTTCAGAGTATGATGCCAGAACAATCCGGTGTTTAGGGTTATAAATCCCCTGCTTAATGGTATGGTACATATCTCAGAATATTTTTCTAGTTTAAAGCTTCCAGTTTAAAGGTCTAGGTTTACATCAACCAAATAATTTTCTAAGGTTAACGCATTTTAAGTGTTTATTGATTAATTTATACCAGCAATGTTTACTGATTTGTTAGTTACCAAGGATTGCCTGAATTCAAACATAGGTTGCCTACTATTTGCTTAAGGCTATTAAAAAACAAATCTAAACCTCCACTTTCGTGCAAGTGTTTTAACTTGCTACATGTTGTCTCTCCTAGGGGATTGTATTGATTAAGGGAAAGGAATTCTGGAATGGAATAGCACTTCAAAATTAAAATAATATGTAACTCCTGATGGTACATAGTTACTTCTTTAGCAAAATCAGCATTTAGAGAATTTGAGAAAGTCACTTAAATGACAGTAACTTAAAAAACCCTTCTAAATGCTTTAAAAACAATTGAACTCCTCAAAAGTACTTTCTGCTTTGTGTGGGAATCTCCATCTTCATCTATAACAAATAAACAAAAATTTGTGTTCAGTCATCTGTGAGATTTAGCAACTTAAAACAATGCCCACCAGCAGTATATATTCATTAAAATTTCACTACAAAACAATTGCACAAACCAAACAGCTTCTCATTACTTTCATTGCAGTGTCACACAACAATAACCAGTCAGTGCACATATCACAGACCAAAACCATTTCTCCTCTCCTTCATTCCACCAAACAGAATCAGAACTCTTAGTACTGAAGTCAGCAAATATTAATATTTAGTGGGACTTAGTGGTGGTCAGACCTTATAATTAATCAAAATTACAGTAGAAAGTACCAAAGTGTAAGAGATCCAAAGCAATAAATACATGACAGCTCAGATTGTGAATAATGGACACTGAAAACATCACCTCTGCAAAAGGCTCTGCTTTTATATTCAACCCAATGAAAACAGAGGAAGACACTTGAATTTTAAAGGTCTAAGGTCAATAACCTTTCTCTGTCTCTTTTTTCTCTCTAAATTTCATCTCATTACAGATTATTTTAGTGATTAAAACAAACAATATCTGTACAGTTGCATACAAAATTAAATACTATTAAAGTATTCCAATATCGAAGGAAAGACAGAATGAACAGCAGAAGGTTCCAAGAACAAAATTTTAAAAGTATCATTCATTCAAAGGAGAAATGGGGTATCACACAGGAAGGGCTGGATAACAATAAAAAAGCCGTGGCATTAAGTATCATAAAATCTAGGGAGATACATTTAGGGAATAGTAATGAAAATTGAATTAACAGCTTGGAATGTCATGTTCTTACACAGGTGGTTCTTGGACAGTTTCAGTACTTCATATGATAAATAAGATGAGTCATTAGGACATAATATTTAACTAACATGTTTTAGATGGATTTCAACAAGGTAGGAGCTGGATCTACAGGTCTAGTCACTTCAAAGGTCAGCCCACCTCTGCAAACCCACCAGAAATGTTGTGAAGATGTCATATTTTTGTATTAACGAACATTAGCAGTTGGTAACAACTAAGATGGACCTCAGAATAGTAACCAATTAGTAAGTTCTTATAACTGTAAGGCACAACTGTAACCTGTCCATGGAAAGGCAAATGTGGGCCAGTGTTGTATCACTGGAGATACTACTACACAGAAAGTTATAAAGCCATGTTGCAAAGCTTAGTGAGATCTCATCTTCCAGAAAGATTACAGCTCTGCATCTGCAAAGGTTAAGCTGGAAGGCATAAAAATGCTAGATTGCTTTTATTTCAATTAAATACTTCCATCACAATGTTTAAAAACAGAACATTTAATAGGGAAATTTCTCACACATGCATAACTTACAATTGATGGTAAATCAGGATCAGGACTAATAATATATTTTCTATACTATTCTATTTATATCAGCTTTTCTTAGACTTAGCTAATTAAATGTTTCTGTTATGATAAGATAGAAAATAGGGGTTTATCTCATCATAAAAAACCTGTATACTATAGTTTACTATATATAGTCTACTAGACTATAGTATATCTACTATACAGTGGACTATAAGGCATAAAGCAAATCTATTCTAAGGGTGCAGAGGTAAGAATGTCTAATCCTGTGATGTAAATCAGAACTAAAGTTTGTGGAACTGGAAGGCATGGAGGTGTGACACACAAGCTGCCTCTGCACAAGTCACTTCAAGAACAGCAAAAATGTGCCTGGAAGGATCTTTGAATCTGTTCTGAAGCAAGGATATGATAATACAGGGAAAAGGCAAAGAGAGGAGCCATATTTTTCCCCAGTATCAGTGTAAGAACCATGGTAGAATGTCAGTCATCTCATTCAGATACCTCTCATTAAAAAATATTCAATTGTTTGCAGAATTATTTGCCTTTTTGACTTAATGCACAAGTCCCAGTTTTGTATGTAGTTATGGAAGATCTCTTTGAAAATACATTCTTAAACATATGTATTTTTATACGCAGCTATTATGAACTGCAAAATATCTGCTTTTAAAAAGGAACATCAAGTATCACTTAAAATTGGTGATAAAATTTTGTGCCACATTAGCTGTTAGAATGGGACTAATTCTTAAAACCTTTTGACTGTATGTCTACCCTGACATTAATGATAGTTAAGAAAGCTCTGTATTTTGTAATATGGGGATAGACATTATAAAATAAATGTTTATACATATCATGTTAATTAGTACACTTTCTCAGCAACCTTTTTACTGCTTTGCATGATGTAAAGGTTGAAATGCAAAGCATTTACTGCATTCTGTAGGTGTGGTAAAGTACAGGAGACCTAAAGAAGGACACAGGAGCAGGGATCTCCCATATCAGGATAGATACACTCATTAGGTTCCACTTATTTTTAACACATAGAAGTAAGATACAAAGCTAAAGATTCCTTGCCTTATGAGAAACTTGTGTTGTAGGAGTTTCCGACTTTAACATTGAATCAGAGCCAAAGCACATTACTGGATGTTGACTGAAATTTTTCACACTACACCAGTCAACAAGTAGCAATTTAGGTACCAAAAAACCTATGATTGTGGCTGATTTCAGCAGTGACTAAAAGACAATTTGGATAAGTTCAGAGGTGCCTTAGTAATGCCCAATGCATGCGATGAGCTGAGCTTTGGGACCAATCTTGCCAATCTTGTCTAACTTGTAATGATCAAGGCAGACATCCGCCAGTGACTTGTACATTAGTACTGTTCAGGACATCATGATTATGAAGTTTCAGGGAGGACATATTGAGCTTGAAACACAGATTAATCTATTAGTACTGTTTCAGTAATAAATACATTTACTGCTCACCTTTGCTGCACCAGTTCCAGAACTGTGCAGCCCAATCACAAACTCCACAGAACAGAAATGAACAGATATCACATGGTTCTGGCTCAAACCTTGCCACTCCACCACCTTTTTCCAAAACACGATAAAAGGTCATATCTGAGATTTTGCTATCTACAAGGAGTCCAGTTTTAAAAACATTTCTGGGTGACTCAATGTTTACTCCATAAATACTATGTCTGGCAGTGATTGTTTGCAAACCGAACACCACCACAGTGTTTTGATGAACAACTTGAGTTCAGTAAAACCAATTAATGGGAAAATCTCAGTGTTGTCTGAAAGATTCTTTAATTTGGCGAATCTATGAATTGAATTAACTTAGTTTGAATGACACAGAAGAACAGATGCATTGTAAAATGAAAGTGTTAAAAAATATTCTGAAAACATCTGGCTAATGAAGAGTACTCCAACAATGAAATAAAAGGACCTAAATGGTTAACTGTTTATGAGTTCATTCTCGGTTCTGGAAACCTGGTTTAGTTTTATTGAACCCCACAACAGTTTGTGCATAATACTGTGTTTTTATTACAAATTTATTTATTTGTTTGTTTCTTATTCATTAAGAAAAAACAAGCTTCATTTTTTCTCAAAACCAAAAGCTGTACATTCAGAGGAGTCTTTGCTTGTGAAAAATATATTAAAGTCTTACATGAACACATATTCAAACACACCTGGTTAGCAATACATTAAAATAAATAAACTGGCAGTTATATAAAATATGTCAATAAAATATTAATTTATTTATCTAGGAATCTTACTCCTACTCTCTGCCTGTATGGACCCCAGAGTTCCTTGGTTGTTCTTCCAATTTGCTCCTGGTTGTTATGACATGCATATTATTAGGAACTCTAGGTATGTATAAATAAATAAAAAGTTTTACAATGTAAAATTTATGATGCAGCAAAAACTTCCTCAGTATCTGAACCATCTATTTCAAATCTTTTAGGTACTATTGTCTTAGTATATTTTTTTGAACTTCAAAGAGAACCTTTAGAAAGAGAATACAATAAATTGTTCAGGGTATGTCTAGCTAGGGCAAAGACCAAAGCTCTGAGCTAACAAAGTGTCATGATTAGTTTGCAACCCAAGGTCTGTTTATGTCTCATTTGGTCTGTGTTTAAACAGAGGAATTACATGCATGCATCAAACTCTTGCCATTATTGCCAGTACTGTAGAAGGGGCTGCCAAATACTTTAGTACACTGTTGTACAGTAACCAGTATTCAACTGTCATTCTTCACCTAATGCAGTGAACAAACTGTTGACGTACTTCAAATCATTTGATGATGGAGGCAGCCCATACGGGAAGGGGAGAGTGAGGAGCAGTGTGGAATGAAAAGGCAGGCAGCTGGTGCAAGTAACAAAATTGTTAACTAATCTTTTTTTGTAAAGTCTTAATTCATAGTGGCCATAGGAAGATATATTACAGCTAATTTTCAGAGGTCTCCTAACATTAATTTAAAGCTCCACAGATGCTTTGTTTTAACACAGCTTAAGCAATCTTTCAACAGTTTTTTTGAAGTGTCAGGTGAATACTGGAAAGAATGAGTTGGCAGCTGTCCAAGAGGAAGTGTGAAGCAGAGGAATGGGAAGTACTGCTTACAAATGGGAAGCAGAAGTAAAACAAGTCACTGCAAAAGCATCATAGGTTAGCATAGTCCAGTTGTAAATCGAACTGAAGAGCTTTATACAAGTTTGCCCAGTCTGGCATGGTTCCTCCCTCTGAAGAAGCAGAAAGTTTTGAAATCCATCATCATGATTGTGACTCAAATCCTACATTGTGATCTGGTCATACACAGCTCTAACGGGATGAGAATGACTATAGCTACTGCTTCCTTGAACATATTTACACTGTACTTTCCTATTTCCTTGCTTAAACAGATGAAAAGTCCAGGCAAGAGTATATAAACTGCAAGCTAACCATGAAGAAGATAGAAATGACTGGAAAACAACAACAAGCTATGAGTGTTAAACATTTTATCAGGTAAAATGTAATTGTGTTTTCTATTTAAATGTCAAAATTTTAAATGTAAATCCTTTATTCTTCAGAACTATGGCAGACAGATCAAAAGATGACAGTCCTGTGATAAAATCCATGTTTATTTATTAATTTACACTATACTAAGTCAAAGACTTGTAAAATACTTTAGATGCCTCACATGGTTTTCCCTTCATATGTTGTTTACTGTTGTAGAGCCTGTGTGTTAAAATACACTGGTGGATAGAAAAGTGTCTGAACTCTGAAAACAGAAAGGATATATATGGACCAACCTTCATGGATTTGAAAATTGGTGCCTGACACAAAAAAAGCTAATTCAAGAAGATTTTGATAGTTTAGTTCTATTTTTTATTTTGTATTATTATTTTATCTTCTTTTTTTAATGTATTCTACCTGCACAGATATGTACTGAGAATGGTATGCACAAACACACAACAGCTGCCCTTTGTATTAAATCACCACTGTCTAATTAGACAAAAGCTGCACGAGCCAAAAGCACAGAACTTGTAGGGAGAATGAAGAATGTAACTAACGTACATTTTTTTATTAGTCCATATTTGTATATCTGTAAACTCAATTTTTGGCCACACTGACCCTGAGATTCAAAAATAGGAAAATACGGAAGAATTGACAAATAAGAAAGGGAGCAGAGATTAACTTGAGGACATGACCAGAACCTGTCCATCCTTCTTTTGGTTCTTTCTTCTGTTTGTTTTAGATATTTCTTGAAAGGTTACATGGTTCCCCACAGCATTGTTCTCACTGATAGAGAACTGCGGTAAAAAGAGAAACCCTGACTGAAGACAGGTTAATAAAGTATGGTTTTCCTAGTGCTGTAGTCCAATTAATGCTGTTCTAATATAATCCTAATCTTGCAATGAATCCTTTACTGTCAGATCATTGTGTAAAATCAGGTTCTCTACAAGATCAGGGCTACAGATTTTACTTCATTAAAACCATATTACTAAACTAGGAATCTGCTTTATTTTATTCTGTACTTCTTGTAACCATACAAAAATATTTGTTAGAGAGAAAAAAGATTGTTTTCAAGTGAGTGTTATCAAACTGATTACTTGTCTTTTCATGTATTCTCACAATCTTGCCTTTCTGAGATATTTTGTTTGGTCAACTTCTACTATGAACCAAAAGGTTTTACAAGTAGGAGACACACAACTTTAAAGACAAAAACAATTAGTTATTGACTAACACACATGACAGATAGTGGGGATTAATAGGTTAAGCATTAATAAGCTCACCACCCATGAGAGGACACCTAATAAATCTTTGTTGGCCAGGCACCCATCAAGAAGATGAATAAAGGTTGGCTGCTGTTATTTTTTGAACTATGCTGCTCCTTTTACTTCTGCTGGCTTACTGGTTTCCAGTTCCCTGTTTTTTTCCTTAGGATTTTATACCTGTTCATGCCAGTTTTTTACTTCCTAAATCCTTAGGCTGCTAATTACCCAGTCTCAACAGTCTTCTCTCTGTCTGAAATTTCAGCTGTCTTACCTTGAATGGCTGCAGTTTATGCACTTTCTCATGGCTCCTTCCAATGGCTTAGCAGTTTGTTTCAGAAATCTAAGCCAAGGTTGCACAGCTTTGCTCTGTCAAAACCAGGCTTTGTACAACAGCCAGCTGAACTCCTGGGAGGAGAGTTACATACAGGTTACACCAATATTTGTTTATTTAACTGGGTCAGGGACCATCCCAAGACACTGGCAGACAACCAACTGTGTTATTAAATTGCTGCTACACTTGGCGCACTTAGTCAGGGACAACTAGCATTCCCTAGATAGTGCCTGGGTATGCTTTGAGGGGTTAATATTGTACAGGAACTGTTAACACCAGGTAGTTTTTGTGTGGCTTCCCAGTAGTATGGTGTGAGAGAATTTAGTAAGGCAGGCTCCAACACCAGGAAGTAAATACAGGCAGGTTTAACTTATTAGTACAGATTTAGCTTACCGTTCCACCAATCTGGCATCAGCAGCAATGCAAAAGAGGAAAGAGGCATACAAAATCCAAATTAAAGTATAATTCTTGATGCCAGCCGTAGTGAATATGTATAAAAAATAGTGAGACACTTTGGGGTAGTGAGAATACTCGGTTGTCCAAAACCCCCGATATCACTACAATTCAATAGCAAAATCCACAAAGCCATGAGAAAAAAAATGTTTGCCAGATGAGGACTAGTTTATTTTAAATCACATACAACTTTTTTCCTGAACTAATGTGCACAAATAAGCATGCATGCACACAAGAAACCGAGCACGTTCCGGTGAAAGTTGCTAAGGCATTCCTCCCAAAATAACTTCAAAGAATTAACATAATGAATGTGTAAATTAAAGCAGAAACATGTTACATTTTCACTACCCTATAAGCTGAAAGCAGCTTGGCTGATTTGCTTTGAACTTTCAAAATATTCATCTTTTGTAGTTTCAAACTAGGCAAAAGAATTTGCAGGCCAGACAAAATATGTTGTGTTTGTTCCTTTAACAATGACGGAGGTGCTGAAAAGTAGGCCAACAAGTGGAATACTGGTTGCATTCTTAACTAGTCCCATTCTTTTGAGTTCTGCAGATTCATTTCATAGTCTGTAGAAACATGCAGCACTTAAGTTCTTATGCAGGCTTTCTTAGCATTGATACAAAGTGAAATTGAAACAGTTCTCTTGAACTGCAATGTATTTTACCCCCCTCAGAATACTGTGCGTAGTTTATCTACAGAAATGGAATTTCATATTTCCTTTCCTTGTACAAGTTTTACTCTGTTACTAGGGAAAAAAATGTCAATGGGGAATAAAACCTTAATATATTAATGAATGTTCTCCTTGTTCTGGGTGTTCCAGTGGGCTTCCCAAAATGTGCATTTTCTCTTATATGCATACTTTCTTTTCTCTCAAAATGAAGAAGTGATAAGAGAACATTCACAGACCCAGTGTTAACACCTGATAGAAACTTTTGAGCTGAGTAGCACCAGTCAGTCAAAGGAGGAAACCTGTTTTGATCCAATATATGTTACTCCATATTTCCTGATTCTGAAGGAAAATGTTGTCCCTTTTAAAATCTCATAGCTTTCACAAAGGCATCTTGTCTTCCTGTTTTTCTTTGGTTGTGGCATTATTTATTTCCATTCAACTCACCTATTGCAGTATTAATATTGCAAGAGTTAAAAAAACAACAAAAAAAAAAAAAAAGGAAAAAAGACAAAGACAAAAGAAATTTTTTGTAACTATTCCATGTTTACTTGAAGGAAAACTGGATAATGTATATCACAATGCAATTTACAGAGAAGGCAATAGAAGTAAATTAAAGCCAAAGAGTAGAAACTCCATATGCCACAGATTGTTGAACACCTGTTTTTCTCCAATACCCTGGAATCTAATGGGAGGGCAATGCTAAAGTTGTGATGGGGGAGCTGGTGATGTCTTTTAATCTAAAGATAATAGACAGTTAAAACCACAAACCATATTTCAGAAACATTTTGTTTGTAAGGCTAGAACTGGCATATCATCCTGTTGTGAGACAAAAGAGCAGGAATGTTGAAGTTGCACTGGTCTGTGATGGCTGGTTGTTTATTATTGTTACTGGTTTTATTGTTGCTATTGTTGTTGTTTTATGCATTTCCTTATTTTGATTCCAGACAGTTTTTCCACTGGTGTCTTTATTGTGCTTTTGTACATAGCAATCAATGATCTTCCTTCCTTATCTAGCCCTGCAGGAGAGCTATGTTCTCTCACTCCATCTGCCATCAGTGTCTCTCAGGTAATAAATGAGAGAGATGATGAGCACTCTGTTTGCCTCCCTCAGGTGCTGTGACTCACCCTCCTGGAAGCTCTTTTTGCTTGAGGGATCCTGGCTGCTAGTACTTTCCTCCTTCTTTCTCTCCTCTGCACCAATGAATAGCCAAAAGCAGACCACAGGACCATAACTGCTAGCCATCTGCTTTCTCTGTGGATTACAAAAAGCACAAAAAGATTAGAAATAATTCACTCTGATTGTGTCTTGATTTATTAAAAGTGCTATATTCTGATTATGTACAACAAAAAGGAAGCAGGGGAGAAACAGAGAACAAGAGGCAGTTATTATTTATCACTGCAATTTTCCAAACAAAAAGGAATTAGAAGATACAAAGAAACATTAAGTAATCTAAGCCAATTTACTATGAGTTTTGCAAACAGATATTCTCTCAGCTGCTCTGATCACTGCCATATTAGTAGCATTATTTTACACACACACATGTGCATGCACCTTTTAAAAGGTACAAAAGGTACCTGTGAATGGTATTGGCAGAGGATTTTGTTTTATTGTCATGGACATTTCACATCCAGAAAGTTTTATGAAATATATAAAATAATGAACAATACAGAGACACATTAGAAGGTGAACATTTTGCTCACAAGGTGTCAACAAGGTGTCAACAATGTTGACTAACCTTCATGAGGGGCAATGCATGTTTTTTGATTGATATCTCAACCTCAGCTGAACCACTCATTTAGCTACATCAGCAAATAAAATTGGCCAAAGAACCTTCTCTGCACTCAATAACAATTTCAAAATGTTAAAAATCATCCATCTGCAAAAAAGCCTAAAAAATAAAATGGAGCAAAGAAGATGGAATTTCTATGGTAAATTTAATGCTATGGTAGTATTTTAATTCAGATTTATTAATAGGGCCTTTAAAGGTAAATTTCAAGTATATTTTCTTTAAAAATGCAATAACTGTAGATGAGTTTTCTAATTCAAAAGACTTCCTCTAAGGAAGAAAGCTGAATGAGCATGTGGAAGTGACTGTTGAAAAGCAAACTTAGAATGAGAACTACCTTAACTTTCCATGCTGTGATATATACACTTTTTGTTTTATGCATGGAGAAACCAAAACAAACCCTTCCAAATGTCACCAAAATCGGGAGCAGGAAAACTCCTTAACACCAATGTAGCATTAAGAAGCAGGCATTCCATTATTGCAACGCTGGATGAATGAGGCATTGCTGCACCTAATGTGCATGCCGTATGTTTCATGCAAGCAAAATTATGTACTCCACACATATGTTTATGCATTACATTTCTCAGAAAAAAATGATAAATATTCTTTCAATAGGTGGTATTACGTTAAATAAGCACCCACATGCTCCTTACAGGTATTGTAGAGTCTTCTAAGGGGTCTGAAAAAACAGTCCACCCTATAGTTACAGATGACCGAACACTGAACTCACTTTGCTTCCCTTATATGGACTGTTTTTGTTTACCTAGATTCCTATATAATGGTCTCCTCAGCTACTATATAGTCTCCTCAGTGATCGTAAGTTTTAGATGAGTCTTTTCCTCTTGGCATGAAATTACACAACTAAGGCTGACTAGCACTCTCTCCTTGCAAAGCTAAAACAAACAATAACGTATGGTAACACAAGGAAGCCTGGAGGACTTGTTTTCAGTAGAAACAATTTTCATTCTAGAAATTGAGGACAGACCCCAAGGAACACATAAGCAAGTATTTACAAGGGTTTGAACTGTGTGTCAGTAGAATGTTGTAACAGTACTTCAGGTGGCAGCTTGTTTCGGTCTCCCACCACACAGCCAACTTCATGGTTGCCGTTAATCCAGGAAGCAGCTGGAAGCTAGGGTAGAAAAGGCTAGAGAGGGAATGAATTTTTCTAATAGGAATTGTAATGTTGGTGCTTGCCAGCTGATGAAATAATTCTTTCTTTCATGGAAAAAAAAAAGAAAAAGTATTACTTAAAACTCATTTTCTCTTTATTTTACAGAAAGTATATGGAGACAGATAATTTTTATATAACTTATAGCTAGTTCTACCTATGAAGAATTGTAGTGTTTTAATTGCCTATTAAATTCAAATTTTAATAACATGTTGAAACCAAATAAATATTCAGAAATAAAATGCAGAAATTATTAGCAGTGCCTGCTGGCTCTTGTTCAGTTTATATATAGTCAACAGCTAATCTCATTTCTCAGAAAATGATGGAGCAGTTAGAAAGTAACAAATATTATAAATAATTCAGAATATAAGTTTATTGGGGGGTTTAATAATAAAGGGTTTTGAAGTACTTACAGAAAACTAGCCAATCAATGTATCTGTCAACAAAGCATTTCTAAATCTGTATTTTTTCTGGATTTTTTCTTGCTGTGATAAAAAAGCTATTATACACTTCCTCCTAGCTTTTGAACTGATCAGTTAAGGCTTGCAACTGCAAGAACTAAAATTTAGCTTTGGTTCATTACAGTATTTTTTGACCATCATAATACTTTGCTGGCATTCTTTCTTAAACACAGAAATAGTAAATACTGATTAAAAGAAACACAAACAAACAAACAAACAAACAAAAACCCTTAAAAAAAGTATAAGAACTGTAAATGTTTTATTATTAGAAGATAGATGTTAAGTTAGAATCTCAAAAAAGCAAATTCAGTCAGAAGTGTCAAAAAGGAAACAAAGCCACACAATCTTCCAGACAATGAGATACATTAAAAAGTAAAATAAACTGGGGCTTCAAATGACGCCAATTACATCACTGAGATAGGTAGATGAGATGTGTTGGCCAAAATGTTTTTTTCAAAATGACAAAAAAGCCCCAAAAGTTTGTCAAGCAAAATTGTTTAAATATGATATCAAATTATTTTGTTTAGCCTCAAGAAAACCAGTCACTTAAAAAATGTCTTCAGTTTTAGCTAAGCAAAACCAAATCTGTCAACACTTCCTGCTCCTCCAGTCTTTTGCCATGTAAAACAAGTTGTATGTTTGGGCTTAAAAATAAATTTTGTCTGGATTTCAGTAAAGAATCTGGAATAATTCTATTTTCTTAACCTAAAATTATTCTTTGTGTTTGTATTACTTGATTACTGCAAATAACCATTATTCCTCTGTCTTCAGATGCCCTCACAGGAAAAGCTACTGCTCACACTGGTGAGATCACATCCAGGTGTTCAGGAAACTTCCCGAGACCATCCTGTTCTCAGCAGATCTCAGGCCAAAGAAAGCTTGTATGTATGATGTGCTGTTGTGTTTCAAAAGTGTTTGAGAGGCATGATTAAGTGAGAGTGGTTAGCAGCTACTAATGAAATATTAGAGCTGGATACTGCTGGATGGTCATTTACATCTGAAATTCTTCTTGATATTCCACTGGAATAAAAGTTCTGATCTGCATCTTTGGCCTCTGGAGGGGGCAACAGCCCCGTAATAACTTATCAGTCAGAGTGAGAGTTCCTCCTTGAGATAGTTATAATAACATGAGACAAAACATCAGAATACTGTGTCTCTCATCAACAGGAAAAAAGTTGAATTGTTTTTCTCCAATTTCTGGTTTCATTGATTACGCAAAGATGAAAACAAATATGTTCAAAAATGCCTAATACCCTGAACAAAACAACACTAGTTTTGCAGTTTGGTTGACACGTCATTGCGTAACAGTACTTGAAATAAGAGGGATTTTATCTTCCATTCTTTTGAGGAAATACTGAAAAATATGATGTCTGGCTTTGTTAAAAATGACAAGGGGAACATGTAAAACATACTATAGTGGAATGACCAATTAAACTGAACATGTTTGCTTATTCTAATATAATGGTCTGAAAATTAGTATCATTGTTATGTGACTAAACTGATTTTGTTTAGTCTTCAAAACACTTCAAAAGTTTCATTTCTCTTCATTCTGTTTTGCATTTTCCAAATTCCAAATAATGCTTTTGGATCATTATAGTTTCTCAAACATTTTAAGCTAATCAGTTTTGAATGATTTATACTACCTAATGAATTTACTCATATGTGTAGCTATATACACACACATGCAAACCTTCAAACACCGTTCAACTTTTTGTTCTAGTAATGGACAGAGAATAGAATAAACCAGAAAGAAAAAAAATTGCAAGAGTATGAAAATATAAAAAATAATTTTCTGCAGTTATAGAACACACTTGGCGTTAAGGCACACCCTTGAGAAAACTGCAGCTTGCAAAGAATATATCTGTATAGTGAAAAGAGACAGTTACTATGAATTTATCAAGTATTTAATTTACTCACAGATTTTTCAATTCATAAAGCCTAAGACCATAAGAAATTTTTCAATCATCCAGATTGACCAGTATATCACAAACATTACATTTTGGTTTTCTAATTCTATATTGAAAACAGCAATTTTTCTTTCCTCTGAAATGTATTTTCTAGAACAGTTACTTGCTTGTATCTGAAGTCATCAAGTTATTTTAAATATCTTGCTATCTTCATAAATGTTTCCACTTGTGTTCCAATTTTTTCCATGTCCAGTTTAAACCTTTGACCATCTTATTTCCTTCATTCTAACAGAATACTGTTTATCCCTGTATTCTTCATTGCTTTCACTGCTTATGAAGTATTACATCAAACGTCATTGTCTAGATTCAAAATGTATACCTACATAAGTAAAACAGAATCGGGGCACGAGCCTGACTGCTGGTGTGTAGTTGTCCATTCTGTTGCTACTAATATAGTCTCTGGAAGGCTTTCAACTGAGGGCAACTAATATTCTCTGATACAATGCCCAAGTATAGTCCAAGGATCAAAAGCATTAACAAAGGATAATTTCTAGTGCCGAGTTTGTGTGCAACCACTCTGTTCCAGAAGAGAAAGAGAATGTAACTGTATGATTCATACCTTGCCAAGTGATATGGATTATCAATAACCTCTTCGTGCAAAAGTGTGTTTCTGTGAGTGTGAGGTCAGTTTATGAAAATTATAAGGAAAAATTAGAATTGGGTTAAAATCAGTTAGGAAAGTGAATTTGAAATGTTTTTGTCAAAATTAAAGAACCATATTTTTCACTTAAGTTACACTTAGAATATAATAGGATTTCATGCGGTTTATTTCTCCTCCATTTGAAACATGATTTTCAAAGATACCTGCAAAATATAGGATGTAAAAGTTGCTGGTAGCCCAGCAGCACACCACTGCTTAGAAGTCAAGACAACAATATTAATAGTAAAGAATTCTGGAGAGAGAATGCTTTTGACTGGAATAATGTTTAATGACATTATTAGTATGCAGAAAGGGGCTTCCAGATCTAGTATACAGGAGGATTATAAACGAATTCAAAACAAGAGCAAAAAAAAGAAAAAAGAAGAAAAAAAAAAAAAAAGGCATGACTACATGAAATTAATTTATGTCTAATAATGAAAGGATATCTTTTCAGCCACATAGATACTAGCTCCAAACACAGGGGTAAATCTAAAAAGATCCCCACATCCACTCAATCTTGTAAGCATCAGGATTGACTTTAGAAAATGAAAAAGTGCAGGAGCAGAACTTCATGAAAATTCAGGAGCTTTCAGCTCTCATTGTGTTCCCAGAAGTATAAGAACATGATTAAAAATAAACACATAACATACATCAATAATGTATCAAGGTTAACAGAAAGACAGAAAACAAAGAAGGTTTTCTATACATGTGAAACTCTTGTTAAACCAGTTTCGCACTGCAAGCTTGTATCTGCAACTATTCAGTAAGTCTTCACTAACAACATGATGATGTTACACAAAAATGCGTTGGCAAGCTGAGGCAGTTAAAAGAGCCCATGAAATGAAGGTTACTGAGTTTCAATGATTGAAGGTTATGCACAGCTTAGTGGGGGGTTGTTTTCTGTACATGGTTAATGATAGAAGTCAAAGTTTCATTCTGTTTCAACTATCTAATGATTGTTAGCTGTAAGAAGTCCCTGAATAGTTGTCACTGAAGAATGTCCATTGCAGAAGGAAAGTCTTTGATTTTAGTTATTAGAGGTGAGTCTGTTAGAGGGGGATAGGAGGAGCAAAAGACTCTTCTGCTCTCATAAAGAATATGTGTTTTGGTATGTACAAATTGCTGGGAATGAGGAAGCTTATCTGAATCATGAAATTATGGAAAAGTATGTGTTGGAAGGGATGATTGAATACCATCTAGTTTCAACTTCCCTGCCGTGGACAGGGATATCTTCCACTTAGATCAGTATGGTCAAAACTCCATCCAGTCTGACCCTGAACCCTTCCAATGATGGAGCATCCACAGCTTCTCTGGGCAACTTGTTCCAGTGTCTCACCATTCTCATCAGAAAACATTTCTTCTTTACATCTAACCTAAATCCAGTCTCTTTCAGTTTAAAGCTGTTGCCTTGCCCCTTATCCTATCACTACATACTTTGGTAAAAAATCTACCTTTCTTATAAGCCCCGTTAAGTACTGATAGAGTCCCAATGAATGCTCAAAAAGTGTGGTACAACCCTGAGTGCTTGACCTTGCTTAGCACCATGCAGGGTAACTTGCTTCAACATTTTTGACTAAGAACAACCTGATTCACCATCTTAATAGGGTTTTTACCTTAATAATGGTGCTTTTTTTGTTTGTTTTGTTTTGTTTAAAATCTTGAGCTCATGTTAAACAAATACATAATTCAGAAGTTCTCCAACAGTCCCTGAAACATGTGCTGTAGGCATAGTTACATAGTTTCAAGAAAAGGGTATTTACGAGTATGGCCATCTCATTTCAAGTATCAAAATATACAAGAAATCCACAAAGAAATAGATGAGAGAGAAAAAAAATGTGGCCACTGAAGGAAAAAAGGTGTCTTTGGTTCTGATTACAATATTATCCACACACATCTTTACACTTCTAAAATATAAATTTAATGGAAATTTTCAGACTTTACAAAAGGGCAATTTTGTATGTTTTAATTTAAAGTCAAATATTTTACAAAGCTTTAATGAGAATTTCACCTTTAATGTTAAATGAGGGATGGGAGATAGAGCTAAATTTAAAGGGTAAAGACTTGCTGGGCCAAGTGACCTTTTCTGGTCCAAAATTTTGTACATGTCCTTGTAAAATACAACTTTTTTTTAAATATAATTTCATCAAAATTCACACTGGGAGACCTACTGAACTTACAACATAGGTGACATTTCCATGAGAACAGCTGACAAGTTTGAAGATAAAATGACACCTGATGTAACCACAAAAAATGTAGACCCCCTATCACAAAAATTATTTTTCTCCAGTGTGAGTCTATGAGACCTTAGATGTCTAGATATAAGTTTCCTCTTATCAGCTATGTTAACATGATTGATGGTAAGGGAAATATATGTATAAATTATTTGAACAAAAATGAAACACAAAAAGCAATTCACTTTAAATACATGTACAAACATAAATGTATGCTTATATGTATACATACATATTTATATATGTAAAAGGAAGTATTTTTCAGAAATCTCTTTGATAGTGTACCTCATCGTTAGGTATTGGAATGTGGTGGATTTCCATTAAAATCTAAACATGTTTAGTGAATTTTCCACTGAACTCTAAAATTATTCCAACTCTTACTGTTTACGATCTATCAAGATTATAGGTAAATAACTTATTTTAAATAAATGTGTATATAAATAAAATACAAAATGCAAAAAAACACACCAAAACCTAGATGGTTTCTTTTAATGCACATATTTTTCAGATGACTGATTCACCTGGCATGTTGTTTTTAACAAAAAAACTCTAAAATAAAATTAAGGACACACATACTACCATACATTTGTACAATCAATTCTTTATTAATTGTTCTGATAAATGTTTGGAAGAAAAAATATCAGATCACTGAAAATTTTTTTCTTCATTGCTTTCTTTTACAGATTTCTTTGCTTAAAATGTAGGTCAAGTCGTCAATTTGTTAACACTTTAACAACATGTTTTTTACATATTAAACATTCTTTGAAATCCTCTATTAAATTTTAAAAAAATATATTTACAGAACAGTTCTATTTTTTTTCCTAAAGAAAAGCACTGTTTAATCTTGAGGCTTGATATGGTTAAGATATATAACAGCAATGTGCCACTGCAGTTTTTTTTACAGTGATCAAGGAGAGCAGAATATGAAAATGACACTCGGTCTGTGGTTTCTATTTCCAACTCTATGAATTGAAATGATTTGAAAGTTATTATTAGGTCATATTTTGGACAAACTCTTCCAGATCTAAATTTAAAAGTGTCTTCATAAATGCTTTAGATTATTAAAAGAGCTAGGAAATGGAATTTTTGATACTGTGAAAAAGTAGTTTTAATGCATCGAGTTTGACAGCAATGTTACATTTTAATTTATATATCTGCTCAAACATAGTACACCACAAATGACCCATCCTTAAAAGCTGAAACTTAATCTTTGAGTACAATATTTTATATACTATCCTATAATTTCAGACCTAACTCAGTATCATTTGTAGCTATACATTGTTATTTCATTGTCCCCTCAAAAGCTGAATGAATATTATAAATTGATTGATGCTACTCTTGCAAAAATAATACAATTTCCAATTTCCAAAATCTGCCCATCTAAAGAGAAATGTGAGTCCTGAAGAATGGTAAAAATCTCAACTTCTTGAGTGATTCATATTAGTATATTGTCCTCTAATTTTTTTTTATTATATATATATATAGCAATTAATTAACAGGTGAATGTCATCTAAGGACTAGATAGTTTCAAAATGCAAGTTCCAATTATTGATAGATAACAAAGGAGAATGGAGCATGCTATACCCCAAAATCTAAAGAGACAGATAAAGTCACATACTTGATTTTGTACAAGAGAATGATCTTGCTTAATGACCTTGTTTGTTCCCCTTCACCTATCATTTTTTTCTTACACATGGAAGAGATGAATGTGAGGTGATAGATACCATTTCATGGACACATGCATATCATCTTTATTTTTCCTTGTTGTCTTAATGCATTGCCATTTCCATAGGTTTTTATATTCTTCATGTGCTCACCCATCTCCTCCTTTCTTCCTCCTCTGCGTGGAATCTTGGTAACAAAAGGGTACAAGAAGGAACAGACAATAAGGTAAGATACCAGTCAAAAGATGAGTTGGGTAACAATAAGGTAAGATACCAGTCAAAAGATGAGTTGGGTAACAATAAGGTAAGATACCAGTCAAAAGATTACTTGGATATAAGTGTCAAATGCTCAGTAAAGATTTTTTCCTGGACTCAGGATAGCAGTTACATCAGGTATAAACAGCACTACAGAAATCATGATTAAGATGGCTTGATAGAGACTCTTGTTAAGAAAAGAAATGGCTTGAAGAGATAGATTTGGCAGTGTTATCTGGATCAAGCAGCAATGATCTGTGAGGAAATTTTCAAGAATAACACAGAAATTTTATTGAGCACCTAATGAACATGACCAACTCCTATTTGTCTTTTATTTAGTGTAGCTAGCTATATGTAAGCATCCCTATAGAACAACACATCATTTTACCTTTATATGATTTTACTTTCTGGTATAATCCTGCCAGTGTCCTGAGGGCAGTGCCTGTCCTTAGAGGGCCAGCCTCCAGCCTTGTCTCCTGGATGGGCATCAGAGCTATGTTGCAGGTAGCTTGTTTGAACCCTGTCTCCTTTTTCTCCTGGCTGGACAGCCTAGCTCCTGACTTCTTCCCCCTGGAGTAGTCCCACTTCTCTTGCTCCCTGGCAAGGCCTATCTCAACATCACAACTTTACTACAGTATTTAGATGGTGATTTAAGATATTCTACATTTGTATGATCTTTTGCAAATAAGTTGTTGTCTAGGAAGAAAAACTGACACTCGATACAGGAAAGTTTGTGTTGACATATTTGTTCATTTTTATCTTGTTTTATTATTTGTCTTTATTTTGTCTGTGTGCCATCAACATACCTAGTTGCAATCAAAATTTGAGCAAAACACGGTTGAATTCCATTTATTATAAGCCTTAAGTTGGTATCTTACCTATTTTAAAATCATTCTTTCATATGCTTTGCTAAAAGTCGAATGGGTTTTTGTGTAGAATTTGGTCTAGTCTAAAAGTATATTCTACACTGTGGTTTTTTTTCTTTAATTAACTTCAATTTTAATTCAGTAATTTATTAAATTGTTGTATCTTTCAACATGCAGATTATATATGAAAATTTTAGTTGGCTGATTTCAGTGAGGGGCACTTAGGATTACAGATATCTTTATTCTATTACTTCAGGATATTTGAGTGTCTATGACGTGATATCCATGAATATGAAAACAACGGGATTTCATACAGCAGCAAAGGCTTTTGCTAAAGGACACAAATCTATATACTCTATCAAATTTGTAGTTGTTGAGTGACTATGTAAGAAAAATCTCATTTGAGGCATTATTTAGAAATTCCAACACTATGGTCTGAAAAAATATTGTCTAAAAATACACCTTCTGTGGTAGGGTCAGCATGAGCAAATCTCAATATATCTTTCTTGATAAGGTTCTCCTTATGACTTCTTTAGTATCATCTTTAATATCACCTTTTTAGCCATGAATCATTGATAATTATGACAAATCTATCTAGGAAACATTTAAGCTATTGAATTTTCAGGTAGCAAAGCATTTTCTGCATAGTTTTACTTCCATGTCATTTTTCTGTCTATGTCATATTTATGGCCACAAGCTATTTGGGTGAAATTACATGGAATTTGGCATATGGTAGTAAACAGAAAACAAATGCTGAAAACTCAGTGGAAGATATTCTATTACAAGGAAGGGTATACAAATTCTCTCCTATGCCACAAATTACTTGCTGTAAAAAAATCAACAGATTTTCTGATTATTTTCTATGGAGTTTTCTTTAAAAGAAAAATCCCTTTTCTAGTCAATATTCTTAAAAAAACATAAAGAAAACATGATCCTTTTAACATAATGAAGTGATTCTTTTGGGGAATGCCAAGAGGTTTTTAGTAATATCACTAATGCAGGGGATCTGATTCAATTGTCTCCTTATGGAATCAGAATATTAGTCTCGGACTGAAAACTTATGAGTAAACTTTTGTGAAGCTATAAGTAATCATCCGTATATACTAGAAGAGCTACAAAATGGATATATTGCCATCCCTCCATTTTTTCCAACTAATCCACCCTGTCCCACCAGACCTTTCAAAAACAATGATTAAGAACAACAGCTGTATGATTATGAAGTTATACAGAAGAAAGGTGGGGAGAAATGGAAGGACCAAAAAAAGCAATAAGAACCTTGGCTCTGACCCTGATCCTTCACTGACAAAGAAAAGTCCTGTAGAACTCCTGCAGGATCCTGTAACAATCCAGACCGATTGCTCCCTTTGTTCAGAAGGAGTGAGCCTATGAGCAGGGTACTTACTGTGTCCCAAAACAGATTTTACATGGCCTGAAAATCTGTATCTGGCCAGTTATCTTCTTGATGCAGGCCCTTTTTAATGATCCTTTTTGACTTGTTCCTAGTGGAACCAATATGGACTTAAATATTTTGTAACAAACATAATAAACTGAACTAGAGAACTGAAGTCAAAGAAACAAAGTATTACATTTGTAAGAAACTATTCACAGGTAATTCACTGGATATAAAATATTCTAATTTTTAGGACAGTAGTTGTTAAGGTACTTAGCCAAGACTAGCTTAAGAAATGTATTTCAATTCATGTCACATTGACTAAAACCAATGAACAAGGAGAGAGACAAAGAATGTCTAGCCAGGAACCAGTGGGATATATATTATATTTATGAGGCTAAGGATTTGCTATCTTAAAAGAAAATCTGAATCTTGGTTTTAAGGAAAGTTTTGTTGCAGGGTCATCTACCTTAGTGTTCTATGGGGCTTTATAGAGCTACTTCAGTGAAAGTCATACTGACACCTTTTCCAAGGATATAATTACCTTGGAGCTAAGAAAACCAATGTCATAAGACACTAAGATTCCTTCTCTCCACCCTGTCTGTTCTCTTTGGAGTGATATGTTAAGCAATGCTTCACTTCCCCCAGACTGTGTGGCTATGTTATAGAATGTCTCAAATTATAACAACTAAGAATTCATTTTTCAAGCCTGAGTGCAAAAAACATTTTAGCAATTTTCTTTTTTTATGGAAAGCAGAATCAAACTGAATGAATAGTGGATATGTGACTGTAGCAGGAAAGAATCATCCTTGTGTAGCCTAGGTTGGTCAGGAATGTAAACACTGACAGAAGATGAGTTAGTAAAATGGGAATATAGATGTTTGACAATGCTCACAACTTCTCAATTTTGTTTTCATTTTTCTATTAGAATCAAAGGTGTTGTGAAATACACCATTTATGTTAATTAGAATTTGTTGAGTAAAGTTGTGAGGTTTACTATATTTACATTCATGTAAATTTATTCTTAAGTTTCAATAATGTATTTACATACCAGGATTTGAATTTTGTTGAAGCATAGCCAATACAAAAATTGCTTTCTTTGTTTCTCATTTGTTTGAGTCTTTCCTTCTCATATTGAATGCTACCATGTTTATGGACTGTTTGCCTTGTAATCCTATATATATTTTTTTTTTTCCAGTTCCTGTAATTGTTCCTGGTTTTCTGGGTTTATTTCCTTTATCTTAATGTTTTACTGTGGCAAATTGCATTTGGATTTTTTTCTGCATAGCTATGTCTTTATAAATGATTTCAGGAACAATTGTTCAGCAATTTAAAATGACTAGTAGAAGAATATTTTTTTGTGTGGATGTTTTTGTATGTGTTCGTACTTTTTTATTTAACACTAAAATAAGTTTTTTCTATTAAAATAACTTCTCTGTTAACTCTCACAATACAAGGTGTTTGATGTTTCTTTTCTCAAATTTTATTTTCCTTTTAGATTATATTGGTTTTATTTTTTCTGTTTCAGATTCTCTAACTGTTTTTCTTTCATATCCATTTTAGTTAGACATACTTTTAACTGATTTGTACTACAATATATAATTGTATTACTAGACTCCAAGAATTTGTGTAATGAATCTTTTACTTGGTCTAATACCTGATCTTAAAAAAGTTGCATGAAACGTAAACAAGATTCATTTCCCACTTCTATGAATATGTATTCCCTTATAACTTAAGCAAAAGCATGCTATGAGTGATTTTCTTCACAAGTTAGTTATAGATCTACAAATGTTATAGGATGTGGGTAAATGCCTTCTGTCTTCCTTAATTCAAGCACTTAAAGCATTACTATGTGATTGCATCTAAATACATATGTTAACGTACAGAGAAACAGTCACACTGTGTCTAGAGCATCAGAGATATTTTTTTAATGTAATGTAAAGAAGAATATTGGACATGTGAAACTGTTGTATAGATCACTAGTGTATATAACTGCAGAAATTATGAATTAGATTAGTATTGTGAACACACTGATCACAATAGAGTTTTTAAATATTTTTGTATTTTCAATGACATCATGGTCTACATTTTTTTAGGACTGTGAGTTTATCTGCAGAACATTTTGTGCCTTGTGACTGCAATTAATTTATCAAAGTCCTAATTTCTAAAAAAGTTCTTTGTGACATATATGACCTAAGGAGGCCTACTACTGTTGAAAAAATCTGGTCATTTCATATACATGATTTCCTGTTAGAATTTCCCCAGATTTTTTCAGTATTACATAACATCACAATTCACCTTTGAGATGTCACATCACACATAGAAAACATATTCAAAATAATAATAATCAAAAATAATGTGACATGCATGAAGAATATAAAATGAGGAAAACCGCACTGAAAAATACCCTGAGCACCTAATTCTTTGACTTCACAGAATCATGAGTGGCCTCACCCCAAAGAAGCAGGAGAGGAATAGATTGTGATTCCTACTGAGGCAGCTTGATGACCAATTGAAGTGCCAGAAGTATTTTCAAGGTTTCCCTAAAGACTAATGTGCTTCCAGATTATCTGCAGTCCCGTTCCCTTTTCCAGATATCTTACTCTGAGGTTGCCCAACAGCAGACCAGTAACTATGTTGGGTCTCACTGAGGTCTTCAGCAAGCAGTCTTAAAGATATGTTCCTCCTATTTCAGTGTTAAAGAATCCATTCATTTTAACAAACGACATTGCACAGAGGGATTACAGATTTGTAGTTAAACATAACAGATAACATCATCATTCTGTGGGTTTTGCTACCCAGAGATGGGAGAATAATATGTTCTGTTTAGATGTATTCTTTTACTCAACATTCAATGAAAAACAAAACTTAAGTAACTGTAAAACTTAAAAGATTGACAACAGATAATTTCTAACCTAAGCTAAATATATTTTCCACAAAGAAGCACCAATATGTTTCAATAACTTTATGATTGTCATGAAACTTACATGGAAGAGATGCTGATACAGTGATAGGCAGTGGTCAAGATTTGATATAGTATTTGACAACACGAAGTAAGATAACTTCCAAGGAGGTTTGGGAAGTACATTGCTATGCCTTAAAATTAGAGAACACTAAATAAAGAAAAAGCAGTGATAACCATAAATGCATCTAATTTTCAACTACATACAAAGTGGGAAAGGAATAAAACCATGCTTCCTAGAGGTAAGCCTGGGGGTGGCACACCGATGTTTGAGGGACAGTGTGCTAGCAATGTCCTTAGGTTTGCCATCTCAGTGAAAGTAGGGAATGGAGATCCATGTGGCATCAAAGACACAAGGGTTGTTAATGTGTTAAAAAACATGGAAGTGCTTGAGAATGGTCACATAGAAATTAAGGTTTCTATCCCCCCAAAAGGTGGTGGGATTAATAGCCCAAATGAAGTGCATCTACACCGATACATACAGCATGAGCAACAAAAAGGATGAGCTGGAAACCACATACAACAGGAAAACTGATTTAGCTGTAATTGTGGAAACATGGTGGTATTATTTGCGCAACTGAAGTGCTTCATTGGATAGCTATAAACTTTTCAGAAGGGATAGGCAAAGAAGGAGAGGTAGTGGTGTAGCCCTGTATGTTAGGAAGTGATTTAATTGTCTAGAGCTTAAAGATGGTGATGAAAAGGTTGGCCGTTTATAGGTAAGAATCAAGGGGAATGTCAACACGGCAGACATCATGGTGGAAGTCTGTTATGGACCACGCAGCCAGGAGGAAGAGGCAGACAAAATATTCCATAAGCAACTGGGAGAAATCTCACAGTCACTAGCCCTTGTTCATGCGGGGCACTTCACCTTGCCAGATGTCTGCTGGCGATATAGCAGAGAGGAAACAGTCTAGGAGGTTCCTGATAGATAACTTCCTGACAGAGCTGGTGAGCGAGTCAACTAGGGAAGGCACCCTGCTGGACCTGTTGTCTGTGAAAAGACAAGAACTTAAGGGTTATGTGATGGTTGGAGGCCATGTTGGGCATAGTGATCAGGAAATGATAAGAGTTTTTGATTCTCGGAGAAGTAAGGAGAGGGGTCAGCAGAACTGCTACTTTGGAGTTCTGGAGGGCAGACTTTAGCCTGCTTAGGATCCTGGTTGACGGAGTCCCTTGGGAGGTAGTGCTGAAGGGCAAGGGAGTCCAGGAAGGCTGGACATTCCTCAAAAAGGGAATGTTAAAGGTTCAGGAGCAGGCTATCCCCACATGTTGAAAGATGGGCTAGAGAGGAAGAAGAATGGCCTGGCTGAACAGAGAGCTTTGGCTGGAACTCAGGAATAAAGTAGTTTAGGAACTTTGGAAGAAGGGACAGGCAACTCAGGAGGACTAAAAGGATATTGTGAGGTTATGCAGGGACAAAAACTAGAATGGCCAAAGCCCGGCTAGAGCTTAATCTATTTACTGCCATAGAGAACAATAAAAAATGTTTCTATAAATACATTAGCAACAAAAGGATGGCTAAGGAGAATCTTCATCCCTTATTGGGTGCAGGAGGAAACACATTGACAAAGGATAAGAAAAAGTCTGAGGTACTTAATCCCTTCTTTGCCTCAGCCTTTAATGGTAAGACCTGTTGTTCTCAGGGTATCCAGCCCCCTGATCTGGAAGACACGGACAGGTTGCAGAATGAAGCCTCCATAATCCAAGTGGAATTAGTTAGCAACCTGCTACACCACTCAGACACAGACAAGTACATGGGGCCAGACAGGATCCACCCAAGTGTACTGAGGGAGCTGGTGGAAGTCCTCACCACAACACTTTCAATCATTTATCAGTAATTCTGGCTAACCAGTGAGGAGCCAATTGACTGGAAGTTATCAAATATGATGCCCATCTGTAAGAAGGGCTGCAAGGAGGATCCAGGGAACTACAGACCTGTCAGCCTGATCTTGGTGCCCGGGAAGGTTACGGAGCAGGTCTTCTTGAATGACATTGTGTGGCATGTACAGGAAAATGAGGCTATCAGGCCCAGCCAGCATGGCTTTATGAAAGGCAGGTCCTGCTTGACACCTAATCTCCTTCTATGACAAGGTTACCCACCTAGGGGATAAGGGAAAAGCTATGGATGTTGTCTACCTAAACTTCATTAAAGTCTTTGACACCATTTCCCACAGGAATCTCCTAGAGAAATTGGCTGCTCCTAACTTGGACAGGTGTATTGTCCTCTGGGTAAAAAACCAGTTGGATGGCCGAGTCCAAAGAGTGATGAGAAATGGAGTTAAATCCAGCTGGCAGACAGTCACAGGTGGTGTTCCCTAGGGCTCAGTACTGGGCCCAGTTCTGTTTAGTATCTTTAATGATGATGTGGATGAGGGGATCAAGTGCACCCTCAGTAAGTTTGCAGGTGACACCAAGTTGGTGGGGTTGATCTCCTTAAGGGCAGGAAGGCTCTGCAGAGGGATCTGGACAAGCTTGATACATGGGCCAAGGCCGATTGTATGAAGTTCATCAAGGCTCAGTGCCGGGTCCTCTGCTTAGGTCACAACAACCCCACACAATGCTACATGCTTGGGGAAGAGTGGTTGAAAAGCTGCCTTTTGGAAAAGGACCTGGGGGTGTTGGTTGACAGCCAGATGAATCTGAGCTGTCATTGTGCCCAGGTGGCCAAGAAGGCCAACAGCATCCTGGCTTGTATCAGAAATAGTGTGGCCAGCAGGACCACGGGTGTGATCATCCACTCAGCCCTGGTGAGGCTGCACCTCAAATCCTGTGTTCAGTTTTGAGCCCCTTGCTACAAGAAAGACATTGAGGTGCTGGAGCGTGTCCAGAGAAGGACAACGAAACTGGTGAAGGGTGTAGAGAACTAGACTTATGAGGAGTGGCTGAGGGAACTGGGTTTGTTTAGCCTGAGAAAAGGATGCTCAGGCAGTGACCCTATCACTCTTTACAATTACCTGAAGGGCGTTTTATCAGGGTTAGTGTCAGTCTCTTCTTCCAAGTAACAAGTGATAGGACAAGAATAATGGCCTCGAGTTGTTCCAAGGGAGTTTTAGATTGTATATTAGGAAAAAAAATTCTTCACTGAATGGATTGTCAAGGATTGAAACAGGCTGCCCAGGGAAGTGACTGAGTCACTATACGTGGAGGTATTTAAAAGACATGTAAATGTGGTGCTTAGGAACATGGTTTAGTGGTGGTCTTGGCAATGCTAGGTCAATGGTTGGACTCAATGATCTTAAAGGTCTTCTAATCTAAATGATTCTATGATTCTATGATTTTGGACTTTCGTTAGTGTGATAATTATGAATATTATTAACTCTAAAGTAACAGGAAAATGGTAAATGCTTCTTCTAGATGGAAGTTCCATATTATGAAAAAAATAAGTAGAATGGACAGGAGAAAGAAACTGAGTAAAGATTAAGAGAGCTAAATGTAGCAGGTAGGTGATGACAAAGTAGGTCGTGATATTCTACAAATATTTGAAGACTGTTAAAATGTATAGAGTGTGGTTATTTAGTGTGGAACATAGTAGAATAACTGAAAAAAAAAAGGAAAAGAAAAAGAGAACATTTCTAGTTCATGTCAGGGAACACTTGCCAAGAGGGAGATATAGATGTCTGTGGAGACCTTTAAAGATAGATTGGATTAGAAAATATGCAGTATAAATCTTTTCTGTCTCTCTTTTGTAATCTGCTCTATATTTTTTTTTTAATATATATAAATAAGGTAAGGTACAGAACACCCTCCCAAAGCCAGATTTTGAGATCAGTGTATGCCAAATACTTGAAAATCCTTGGGGAGATATTAGAAGGTGCTAGTATTATGTCTGATGCCATCCTAATGAATCTCTGTTAATTGAATCCTCACCTCCCTTTCCTGCTTTGCTCTGTGTATCCCAAAAGAATTCTGTAAGCTGTCAGCCAGATATCTGTATAATTTACTTGGGAGTTGAAAGATATCTGAGGGCTGAAGCAGTACAAATTCAAAAGTAATACTCATGTGAATCATTAATTGTTTAATTCCATCTGGGTAATGAAACAATATAACTAGAAAGACCCAACACAGCAGGTGGATAAAATCTGGGTCTTTGATATATCTGGAGTGGAAATCACTGCTAAGAAATTGTCTGTGCGGTAGTAAACTCTTATTAATTTTATTCTGATTGCTCATTGATGTATCTCAGCTCTCCTGGTTACAATGCCAAAAGGATCCATTGCAGCAATAAGGAGAGCCAACCACAGAGAAAAATAACTTTTTCAAATTCAAATTGCAATGCAGGGAAGAAATGAAAAATTACAAAGGACCTTGATAGATCTTCTGCATCAGAAACCATGATATACAGGAACCTGAGCTATTGTCTTAACTGGGGAAACATGAGTTTGTCATGTTGTGGCAGTTTCTAATTCAGTTGTCAGCTTTTTTATATAAACAAATTACTGCTACCAGATCTTCAAGAATGCTATAACAACATATTCTGATAAATTTCTGTCCCTTCTCTATGACTTCAAAAAATCTGTTATTCCAACATTCAAATCCAGTCTATATTATCTTATTAATCTTAGTTTTTATATTCACTGGAGTTCTATCTATACTTTCCCAAAAAAGGTGTATAAATTTTTGTAATATATTTTATTTACAATCCCCCTTAAAAGAAATTTCTATAGTTTATGTTCTGCTCTTTTTCAATCCTGTTTATCCTTTTTTGTTTGGTTGTTTGTTTTCATTTTTTTTATTCTATTTTTTTTATTATTATTTTTAGCTATGAGTTCATATAAGAGATCAGAGAATAAAACATGTCTTCCTTAAATTGCAGTTTCAAAAATTATCATAGTCCTTACCCTTCCTGAAAGAGCTTGATATATTGTTGGACAGTTTCCAAAAATGTTTTTCATAGTTGCTCAGTTTTAAACTTTTAATATTTCATTGCCTTCAAATGGTAATGAAGACATAACCAAGACGTAACCCCAAGAGATTATGTAATCCCTATGCTGAGAATTTTTCAAAACTTGTCAGAATAAACCACTGAGCAACCTGATCTAACATTGAAGTTAGTCTGCTTTGAGCAGGATATTGTACTAGGTGAACTTCAGGGCTCCTTTCCAATTTTTTGCATGATTCTGTGAGAAAAGTTGTCAGGAGGCTATAGACTGTTGTTTTCACATTTAAACTCAAGTGGTTGTTTTGAGGGCCCAGACACTGGCAGAGCTCACACACAAGGCCCAGGATGCTGGATTCTGGAGGCAGAGGGCAGAGAACAACCAGACAGGTATTGTGTGTATAGAAACTGGTGTCTCCTAAACATGGAAAGTGTTATAAAGAGATGCCCTTATATAATAGGTGGTGAAAGCCTGGGTCACCGTATAAAAAGTTGAGGACTGACCCTACCACTTTTCCAGAGTGATAGAAAATGTTGGTTGGGACCGTTGTTTTGTGAGAGTCAGCCAGGAGCTCCAGAGCATCTTGAAACCGTGGCTGGTACTTATTAGCTTTGAGTATGAGCTTAGCCAGCTTTTAGGAAAATGCATCAATAGTGGGAAGTCTGATAAGCTTGAAACTGGAAATGATCCATGGACCATTTGGAAAGGTCTTTGTGTGTAGTTTAATTCCTTGGACACATTTGTCACAGACATTTCGTTTTTTGTTTCAGGTGTTTATGAATGTCCAAGTTTATTCAGAGTTCTTATGCAAGTTTAAAACAGGAAGGTCTTCTATTTTGTCAGAGATTTTTTTTTTTTTTTTTTTTTTTTTTTTTTAATGCTAGAAGAATAAGATTTTTCTATCTCAGAAATTTGGATTTCTAGTAATTTGGACTTCCACATCCAGCTTTCTTACTTTTGTTGGGAGAATTACAAACCAACCCAAACAGAAGCACACTACGGCACACCTTGTTTTGCCAGTTTGTTTTGTTGCCAATGCACCTAGCGCTAACATCTTTAGAAAAAAACAAAAGAGCAATTGTTTCTACCACATGCAACAAACACTCAAACTTCTCTGTCACACAGTGCTGGCAGAAATTAGGAAAGACAATTCAGAATGGTTTGTTAATTCAGAAAGTTTGGTGAACTATCTTTATTCTTTAACTGCAAACATGGATATTTGGCCAAACACAGAACCATATTCATGTAACCATATTGTGTCTTGTTCTGTGTGAGCCAGTTCTGCTACAGTTCATTTATCTTCATGATGGTCTAAGGCAGGGGTCCTCAAACTCTTTAAACGGGGGGCTGGCGCGTGGATGAAGTGGCAGGCAGTCATCTGCGGCTGCTTGGTTCCCCCCCCCAGTGGGTGTGGGGGTTCTGTAAATACCAGGGGCTGGATTGAGGACCCTGGGGGGCCGTATCCAGCCCACGGGTCGTAGTTTTAGGACCCCTGGTCTAAGGCACATTACTGAAATACTCACAGGCAATTCAAAATACTGACTAGCCTGTTGAGTAGGGTAAAATACCTGCAATGTTGAAGATCTGACTGACATGAAATAGTAACTAAATGCTGTTTGTACCACATTAAACAATTACAAACGAAAGAACAATATTCTCTCACTTCCTCTGAATCAGAATTTCATTCTGGACCTGATAACTAAAAATGCTAACTAAAAATCTTCTGGAAAAATTAGTCCCTGAAAAAGCTTCTTCACACCTGCCCTGCCCAGCTTTATTACAATAGCGTTTTCTAAAGGAACAAAGCTGTTACAGTAGGTATCATGGAAGTCCATGTGAGTAGAAGGTAATGTAGAAAGTTTCTGGTAAAAGCTTCTCCAAAGATTTGTTTCCTTGAGCATGTCTGAAATGCTGAATTCATTCTCACATATTGTTGGAAACTCTTAAGGAGACCATATTGAAAGAATATAGTGTTTGGGAAAAAGAGCAGGACAATAGTAATAAGGCTACCTTCTAGCTGTCATGCAGAAGGAGATACTGAACTATGTAAAGGTGAAGAATTAAGTACACATATCTCACTAGTAATGTTTTTATTGTTCATTTAAACTTACAAAATCTTACCAGCGTTTCAGTTGCTTTACCACTGTTCTCACTCTATATGAAGCTTACAAACCTTTAAAACATACGCTTATTTTTGTTGGACGTATTATGAGGAATAAAAGTATTGAAAACTTTTGATTCAGTCTTTTGTGAGAGCCCATAATCTATCCCTAGATGTTCCTTTCAATCAAATCAGAAGGAAAACAAAACTTTATTATTTTTTCTTTTTTAAATCAGGAAAATATTTTGTGTCCAGATTCTTTCTCCTTTCATGTCTTTCAAGAGTTCACAAATCCATCACATTAGTTAGCATCTAGGTTTCCAACTATGATTCAGAAAACAGTTTATAAATGAAACTTTCCACTCAAAATTGAAACACAACAGATCTGAAGCAACATATTCTGTGTAAGGTCCATTTATATACAGTTATTACTAAGAATTCAGGGTTAGATCTGCATACCATTAAATTATGAGGGGATAATACCAGTGAAGTTAATAGGAATTAGATCAGGCTGCTTACAAATGACTGCAGGTAACCCTCAGATTGTTCTGTAGAAGATATTTCATGTACTTCAACAACTTGAAGTGCTAGAGACTGTATTACCATTCCCCTTTTTGTTACAATATTTTTTATTCATCATATTCTTGGACCTGATACTAATAATGGAGTCTGAGGAACTACCCAGTTAGCTCTGATGTATGACTGATGGGTCTTGGCTTCTTGTTCTTAAGATCTAAATTATTTTATTTTCATATAATTAATTTATTTCATCTATGAATCCAACTTAAGCTAAATTTCTCATACAGTGTTATGAGCATAGATTTTAGTGATCATTCTCTAATCTTTTTGACATTTAATCCTATTAATTTTAAACCTTAGTTTGTCCTGTTTAGGACTTACTTTCATTATATAATGAACTCACACGTAAACTCTGCATAAAATTATAGAGTTTATTTGCTGATACTAGTTCATTAACTATCTTAAACATATTTTATTCTGGGAAATAGCCATCATGTACTGTGACACCAGAAGCACAGGCCCGTGGTGTCATATGAAGAGCTTTTATTGGTAATTCCAAACAAACCCCTTCATAGAAGTGTATGCTAACTTTTGACTTGTATGCCAGCAAATCAATGTCAGAGTCCTGAAGTGGGAAACGTAAAGCTGGATACAAGTAAATGCTTTTTTATTTGTGTTCCCATTGTGAGCTTTTAACAATTTGTTCTAATTAACACAGAAATAGTAGAGATAAACAACTCTGCAGACACCAAGGTCAGTGAAGAAGGAGAGGCAGGAGGTGTTCCAGATGCCAGAGCAGATTCCCCTGTAGCCCATGGTGAAGACCATGGTGAGGCAGGCTGTCCTGAAACCCATGGGATGTTAATAGTGGAGCAGGTATCCACCTGCAGGCTGTGCAGGAACCCACACTTATGTGATGGAGGTGGTGACCTTGTGGGAAGCCCACTCTGAAGCAGGCTTCTGGCAGGACCTGTAAACCCATGGAGAGAGAAGCCCATACTGGAGCAGGTTTGCTGGCAGGACTTGTGACTCTTGGGGAACCCATGCTGGAGCAGGCTAGTCTTGAAGGACTGCACCCTGTGAAAGAACCCATGCTGGAACAGTTAACGAAGAGCTGTAGACTTGATGGAATGGTACAGGGAGGGACTAACACTGGAGAAGTTCATGTGGGACTGTCTCCTGTTGGAGGGACCCTATGCTAGAGCAGGGGAAGCGTGAAAAGTCCTCCCCCTGAGGAGGAAGGAGCAACAGAGACAACATGTGATGAACTGACTGCAACCCTCATCCCCTGTCTCCCTGCACTGCTGGAAGGGAGGAGGTAGAGGAAAATTGGGAATGAAGTTAAGCCCAAGAAGAATGAAGGTGTGGCAGGAACATGTTTTCTAAGATTTAGGTTTATTTCTTATTATTCTACTCTGACTTGATTGGTAATACATTAAATTCATTTCCCCCGCAAGCTGAGTCTGTTTTGCTTGTGACAGTAACTGGTGAATGATGTCTCCCTGTTCTTATCTTGACCCATGAAGCTTTTCGTTATACTTTTCTCTCCTCTGTCCTGCTGAGGAAGGGGGGTGACAGGGCAGCTTTGGTAGACACCTAGCGTCCAGCCAACATAAACTCACCACAGTGTGGCAACTTGTTTTGAGGGACCTGTCTCATTTCACTGAGTACAGAGGAAGCCAAGATGAATAGTTCAAGGCATATCTGTAATGCTGGATAGTTAATATGGGTAAGAGGAATATTACCTGTCATGTGCACTCCATTCTGAATTGGACTCCTGAGCTTGATGTACCCTTTTTCTTTCAGTTGGCTGCTTAAGGATTGGCAAGTTTGGCTATTTAAGCTGGCAACTTTAAAAGTCTTTGTTAGGTCAAGGATGTACTTTTTTGATGCTCTTTTGCTAGGCTGAAAAATGAGATTTCATGTCTATACATTTTACCATTATGAAGCCTGAGCAGGGCCTATGTCAGAGAGACCTCGGTCTTAAAACTTAGAGGAATACTGTGCTCATTTCTTGATCATGCTGATCTTTTTTTTTTTAATGCTAGTTCTCTAAATAATTCAAAGAAGGCAACTGAAGACATTGTAGTCTCCAGAGAGAGGAGTTTCATAAGATGATGGATCTTCTTCCTCATCTCCTCTCTCCTGGAGGGGAAGAAAATTACCAAAAAAAAGTGGTAAACTGAACTTGCACAAAGGAGAGGATCCCACTTCCATGATCTGTAACCAATGAATGAATATATAACATAATTCTGAGGCTTTACTCCTGTTTTGAGTAGGGTGAAGAATCATAAAATTTTATTCCGGTATCTTTTATAATGGTGTTCCTTCCTTACTGGAATTTCAGTCAGCATGGTGCATGTTCTGCTAATATCAATAATCACTTAATTTGATTCTCCTGTGATACTGCTGCTTCTTTGGATTTTGGATAAGCCAGGCTCGATTCCTTTTTCTTGTGTAGGAAACACAGAATCTTTATGGTTCTTTATGAATTTTCAGTATGTCACGGTCTCTTATCATACTTGGAACATGCAGGCTAACATTTGTTCATTAATTCCAGGATTAATTCTATTATGAACACATGGAACTATATTTTATTAATTTTTAATAGTGAAAATAAAAGAAATCGCAGTATAAACATTTTAGAAACACTACCATTCTAAATATGAATCTACTGTTTGAAATTTTGCAAGCAGCAGAAGCAGATATTGAAGAAAAGGAGACTATGAAGTGCAACTGTAATGCAAGAATCTCAAAATAATTGTTCATCTGTGGGGTTTCTGTGTTAATGAGCAAATATTGACTTATGATATGTAAAAATGATAATTACAAAGTTACTCTGTGTTATTGTGATTTATCCAGATTTTGAACTCGGTAAAGCTGAACATGTATTTCTACATCAAGCAACCAGAACTAAATTTTATTCCTCCAAAGTGATAGGAAATATCCCTATTTCCACTGCTCATTTAAGAGACTGCAAACGTTTCAATTGACATCAAGGGTCAGTAGGTTAGGCTTTGCTTCATTTTTAACTAGAAACATTGCTTATTATCTTGATTTAATGTATGGCTATTCCTTAAACCAGAGGTACTGAACTGTGACTGAACTGTAACAAATCTGGGAAAAAACAAGACGTGTATCTTTTCAGTATTCTACCAAACAGATAGGTTTAAGGCAAACCTCAGGGGTGATACTGAAGAAGTTAATTGAACAGATTTCAACAACTGGATTTTAAACAGCTTAATCGAGTTTTATTGCACTAGTATTTTCATATATTTCTGCTTTTAAAGCTCTCCTACTGTAAGGCAAGACAAACTTTAATATATATGCAAGTGTGTTTAAGTGTGTGTAAGTGTATGAGTATGCACAATATCCGTTAATTTCATATGAGGTGCCAACTGCAGATGCCTTTTGGCTCTTTGTACTGGATTTTACCTTTCCATTTGTATTTGATTCTTTAGAAATATGGTTTCCTTCTCTTGCTTTTCTTCTCCAGGCTATTATTTATCTTGATTGAAAAATTCCTTAGGACCAAGATCTGTATCTTTAACATAAATACTGACAACTTGCCTATAGCTATATTGCCTATAGAAACAATTACAAAGTGACTGGATTACATATAAGCAGTCCAGAATCAACTTTTTACTGCAAATTTCTTTTAAATAGAAATACATTACCGTTCAAACAATGTTGGTTTTAACTGCAAAGTTAAAGGCAGAACATCAACAAATCTAAAATGCTTTCAGCCCTAAGGGAAGAGAATATTCCATTTTATGAAAGAAGAGTGGGGAAGTTTAAAAAAGCAGCTCATAAAAATCACTGACTAACCATGTCTGTTTTCCCATACCCAGTAACCTTCCCCTGCTCTTCTCCCTGAAAATGAAACAATGTTTTCTGTCTGTCTTTTCTGTTTTGGACAAACATTTCCTTAGCCCATTGTAGTTTATTACTCTAAAACTATTGGATGAAGTGCTAGTTCTCTTCAAAATTGTTAAGAACAAAAGTTGATTTCTACTGTACCTTTTTACACTCCCTTTATGCCAAAGCTTCCCCTTACACCTCTGTAAGATAAAAAACAATAAGATGACAGAGGCTTACTTTCATCATACTACAAGCACAGCAGTGATTAATATTATAGAGAAAATGCTTCAAAGCCCAAGCCTTTTTTAAAAGCTGCTGCAAAGCCAGATCTCTCATCTTTCAAAAAATCCCTCCTGACCCAAATTTGAAAGTGCTACTTAGGCTGGTGAAAAATAACCACTAAATAAATAAAAATTTTAAAATTATTAAATAATTTTACAAATGTATAACTAGTTACAATTTTTGGTCTGTTTCATTATTTTTTTTTTCAGAATGATTTGTTATCTAGAAATGTGATTTAATTGTATACACTTAATTTAAATTTAATTGATATTTCTGTTTAAGATAGTTAAATTATCCTAGTAATTATAGTTGCATGTAGTATTCTGTTCTCTATGTTATTTTAAATTAACATTGTATGACTATGCTGGGATTGGCAATCTTGTTGATATGCAACTTGATTAACTTTAATTCAGTGTTGTGCAGAAATTGCTGATAGATGCATAAAGATTATTGTAGAATCAGTACCTTTGAAGCAGACTGGATTGGTCAGCAAATACTTTTTCCATTTAAGTAATTTCTACATTTCTTTATTAGGTACTTAGATTCCTTATACCAACACCCCTATATGTTCAAGTACATGTATCTGCTTGTGGTTGAATGAACAAGTAAGGAGAGAAAAAGAATTTGTAAATTACTTTGGGAAGGAATTTTTAACATAAAAACATTAGATTCAACCATGTTTTTGAACTGTACTTGAATGGCTAGAAAATTAATTTATTAATATTAAAGCCACCAAATGCTTCATAGTTAAGTTTTTGTTTTACAACATTATTTCAGATAAAATTCTCAAATAATGTATAAAATCATAATTAAAATATTTCTAATAATAACAATCCATGTAGATTATGTTAGATCTTGTCAGTCAGCTCTGAACAGAAGAGTCACAAGCCTGCATTTTAAAGAACATTCCCATGAGGCCAAGAATCCAGCTTTCCAAAAAACAAATGAGAAACAGGCTCTTTAAGGAACAATGAAGTCCTAAAGGACTTCCTGATATTTCAATTATTTGTAAATTCTTAAGCATTCATAGCCTTCAGTTCAGATCTGTCTCTAATTTATCATTAATACATATAACACATCTAGCAAACATCCTCCCAACAAATAAAGCAGGTTGTGCTTCTTTTCTGTATTTTGCTGAGTCCACTATCAATGACTCATTTTAGGGAGAGAAGTCAGTGTTTTTTAAATGTCAGTAAGTAAGAGTTTTACTCTGTTAGCTCTACTTTCAACGCTATGATGAATTATTTAAATGTAGAGATCTTCATTTTTGGTTACTCTAGATACTATTCAAAACTTCCTGAAGAGACTGTTTACATGATATTTAAAACATCCATTGCTTTCCATTGAATTAAACACTTTATATTTTATTACAAAAGTATAACTTTATGGTCAAACTGGAGATCAAACTGTCACTTTAAATATCCATGGATTTGACCATGCTTGTTGTTGGTATCAACCATAAGTTATTGAAGAAAACTTTCCAATCAAAATAATAAGGACCACAAACATTAAAATAATTGTATATACAAGATTCTGCTACTTATCATAGAAATTAAAATTCTACCCTTTTCATAGTTAATTGACATTTTTATACAGTATTTGGTGCAGCACAATGTAATCTTTTTTGCAAACTTCCTGATATCCTTTCAAATAATAAAACCAGAAAAGACTGGTATCAATACCCTAAGCATCACAAAATTCCAGCATTTGGCCTCAGAGTGAAAATTTACTTCCCTGTAATATTTGCTTTACTGTGTTAAGTACATTTCTAGTAATGAGTATTGGATTGAAAAAAAAGCAACCACTGAGAGACCCAAAAAACCCTGTCCACTAGTAAACATGACACCTGGAAGTATCTTTAAATTAGCTAATTACAATTAATTTTTTTAAGTAATTACATAATTACATGTTATTCAGAAATATTGACAGGCCCACAGCACACAACTGGTTTTCAGAATGCACCTTGCTAAAACCCCAAAATACTTTCTTAAAAAATTCCTTTCCCTCTCACTACAGTATTTCCAAAGGTATGGAATTTCTAGAAATTATGTTCAACTAGAGTCTAAATGTGTTTGAGAGATAGGATGCTGTCCCATAATAGAGAAGGTCTCCAATCTCTTCAGACACTAGAGAAAGTTAAACTTTGGTTTGAACTATGTTTAATTTAGTTAAATTAATCATACCCTCACTTAGTTACAGCTAGCCATATATTATTTGAAAGAGACATCATATCTACCCTGTGTATATTAGCAAAGTTTAAATATAAACTAGACCATGGGCTGTCTAATTTAAAGACTGAAGTCCTTGTAGCATATCAAGATACAAAGTTTTGGCATGAGGAAAGTTTAACATTGGAAAAAGGAAAAGACATCTGTTTATCTCAGGAGTCTTCAGGAATAGGTGGCAAATAAGCTGTGGTTGTGAGGATCTACAATTTGTGGTTATTAAAGTTGAAGCATTCTTTTGTGGTTAAAGCTCTGATTCCACCAGATTGCTTGATCATTTGACCAATGTTTAATAAAATATCAGAAATATCAGCTTTATAAGAAGTATACTTATTTTGTATTTGAGTTGTAGTGCTTCATAGATCTGCTGTCCAACATGAAGATCTTAAGCAGTTTACAACATTTTTTAAAGTCCTTCGTAACATGTAGTCATGCCTAACTCTACAAGTATGTAATTATGTTTTGTCCTCTAAAGAAAGGACTATAGCAAGTTTCTCACAGTTGTTAGAATGTCACTTATTTTCCAGAAAAACAAAAGGGTATCTCAAGCCTAAGCTAATTTTAACATTAAATCACTTGCAGCTACAGTACTATACAAATGACCATTCTGTTATATTTAAGTCACTACCAAACAAAATCAAATGATCATAGCTTGTTGGCCTTTGTGCCTTGAGGAAAGGTAGGATCTAATTTCAGAGCTCAAAGATGCTACCAGAAAATAAAATATTCATAATCCAGCTTGAGCCTTAGCTGTAAAGTTCAAGAGAATAGTTTTTTCTACTTTCTCAATAAGGAGCACTTTTGACCTAAAGGCTGCTTAAACAGGTGGTAATTCAATATGAATTTTGGATTTTGGCATGTAACATCTAGGAGTTCTTTATAAAATGTGTTGCAGACAGAATATATGTAAGGAAAAAGGAGAGGAGAGATAATGCTATTAAAAAGCAGACTCTTAATCTTTTACATTATATTCCAGTCTTAGACATTATATTCCAGTCTTAGTGCTCAGAATGTGACACTTGCAATAAACAGTGAGTTCCATGACTTCAGTATGAACTAGTAGCCTTCATAATTTCAGATATTATCAGCTATGTATTAAACATATTTCTGGGTCATCCAAAACAGAAGAATATCTTTTTTGAGTGAGGCTTGATGCATACATAGAATAGTGACTTTTTCTTCAGCGATAAACTGCATAGGCAAAGTAGAAAAAGACTTGCATTTTCAGCTTATCTAAGCTTCTTTCAGTGTGGGTAAATTTTATTTCATTACAAATGCCAGATAAATGTTGACTAAGTTTCTTTTAAATAAAAAAACTGTAATGGATCTCAAATAATAATGTGTTAAAATGAGTTTTAAACTACAGTTTTTGTCTATAGTATATAAGTGAAACACATAGAACTGTTCTAGAGGGATATTTTCATCCAGAAAACCCTATCAGATAAATGAATTATTTTGTTATAAACTGAAAGCAGAATTAGAATTCACTGTCAAATAATGTATCAGTACTTGCATTAAATGACAGAATTCCCATCTCTGAGAAGTACTCTACATTTATTTTCTGAAAAAAAAAAAAAAAAAGTTAGAGAAAAAAAATAAATTAAAGAATAAAAACAAATAAAGCCCAATTAATCCCTAGCTTGGGTTCATTGCCTGTGAAAGAAGGGTGCAATATTAATGATTGTGTGAGTAACAACTCTTGTCTCAGCAATAAAATGGACTGCAAATATCCATTTCAGTTGTTTGATGCATAGCAGCAATCAATCTTGTTTGTCTTGTGGCCTAGAATGCTCATAAAGGAAATCTTTTTTTGCTCTCCATGTTGAATTTTACTAATGTTGCTGAAATTTTCCCACACAATATTCTCGTCTACACATTGCAGGTAAACATGGATAGATCAGAACCTCCTTACAGTCATCTTGAAGAACAGGAAAACAGAAAGTAAAGTTGGAATTTTAAAAGGTCTACCTGATTTTTGATGAGTGTCCCTGTGATTTTCAATGGATTTTTACTCTTAAGTTTTTAGAGGATGTCAGTGTCATGCATTTGAGAGAAAGATGGTTGACCTTGCTTTCAAGACTTATTGTCTGTGTGACTTTTTAAAAATGCCTTGCAATGCAAGAACTTAACTCCCAGGCTGAAAGTATCAGTCTCGGTTTTACTGGCCCCTGATAGTTTAATATATATTGTTTACATGACAACCAATGTCACTGCCTTCTGGTGTAATTTTGTTTTCTTAAGCAGCCAAAAGTCATACATTTACCTCATAACAGAAGCAACAAATATAATCGAGCACAATAGTTTCAATTTTATTTGTGAAAGTCAGTGTATATTTAAGTGTACATAATTTTGTGCTGAGAGTTTGCTTCTCAGGTATAGTAACAGGACCTTAGGATCAAATTGTCTAAAAGCAGCCTAATGGTCTTTAAAGTATATAGTTATGTAGTAACTATATCACTTGGAGTAAATGTCAGCAGTCCCGTAAAGCATTGTGCTGTAGCTGGTCATGCACTGTGCATCTCACCCTGTTGGGCCCCCACACTCCCCTGTCTCTGCCAACAATGCAAAAAGCAGCTGCAACCTCCTGGTGTGCACCCACTTGGGGACCTGGCTGCTACCCATGGGTCTGGAGCTATGCCTTAGCTTCACCTGCTTAGCATCTTCACTGCCATCCTTTGGCACAAGAATACATCCTCAGTTTTTCTTTCTACCCAATGTCCCCTTTATCTTTGTCAGTGCCTCCAAGTTTCCAGTTCTGAACACCAACATACAATTTCTTTCTCCTGTCTGTGAAGAAATTACGTTTTCTCAATCACTGAGCTTTGGACATTCAAGTAAAACCTGTTTTCTTCCAGTGCCAGAAGAGGTAGAACAATTCAGATAGTTGGCTTCACTGTTTAGATGTGTGTCATTCCTTGCTAAGAGTGCCTCAAAGAGATGAGGCACATGGCTTGTGGCATGCTGCTGAGGAGCAGAGATAGCAAGAGATCATAATATAAGCCTTAATTTGTTGTTGATAGTCAAGAAGGGAGCGATGAAGTTGGCAGATACAAAATTTTAAACTAAGATGCCCTGTAGTGAAATCACAACAAGATCTGTTGAGGTACTGATTTTAACACTCAAATTACTCATAAATAGCCTTTGTATGTTCCATTGAGGTGCTGGAGCATGTCCAAAGAAGAGCAACAAAATTGGTGAAGAGTCTGGAGCACAAGCCTTATGAGGTGTGGCTGAGGGAACTGGGGTTGTTTAGTCTGGAGAAAAAGGAGGCTCAAGAGGCACGTTATCCTCTTTAGAACCGCCTGAAAGAGGCTGTAGCAAGGTAGATGTCAGTCTCTTCTCCCAAGTAAGAAGTGATAAGACAAAAGGAAATGGCCTCAGATTGAGCCAGGGGAGGTTTGGGTTGGATATTAGGTAAAATTTCTCCACTAAAAAAGTTGTCAAGCATTGGGACAGGCTGCCCAGGGACATGGTGGCTTCACCATCACTGGAGGTAGTAAAAAGGCACGTAGACGTGGTGCTTAGAGGCATGGTTCAGTGGTGGATTTGGCAGTGCTAGGTCAATGGTTGGACTCAATGATGTTAAAGGTCTTTTCCAACCGAAATAATTCTATGATTCTATGATTGTGTAATTTAAGAACTTAAAAGAACCAATTCCATCCTAAGTTATAAAGCAAGGAAATGAAACAGTATACCTATTTCTTGGGATTTTGTAAAAAAAAAAAAAAAAAAAAAAAAAAAAGTGTTTTTTCTGAGTCAAAGATGCCATTCTTTTTCTTCCATATTCCAAAGCATCTCAAATTGTAGATGAAAAAAAGCACAAAAAATGAATTCTGAAAGGGAAATAAAGTAATTGCATTAAAAGATACTGTAAATAACAGCTTAAAATCCAGAGATGTTCTTTAATGTGCTACAAAGTCTTTGAGAAATTATGTAATAGTGATTTAATTAACTTCCTATGTTGGTTGTACAAAAAGATACCAGCTGTTTTATAAAACTTGTAAGAGTATAGCTCACTCCTGTGATTTTTCTAATTGAATACTATGATACTACAATTGTTCACAAATAATTATATGCAACACTAATCCCCATCTTGCTTTCAATAAGGCTGTTTACATGAATAATGTTCACACATTTTTCCTCTAAACTGGAAACAAGACAATAAAAAAAGACAAGGCAATGCAAAAAAAAAAAAAACCAAACAAAAAACAAACAAACCACAAAAAAAACAAAAAACAAAGCAAAACAAATAAAAGCCACTAGAAAGAGCAGAAAACCCACCAACAAAACCCTACTCCACGATCAGAGTTCAGATTTTTAAACAGCTGTTGTTCCATTCTTGACTATTTTGTCCTTTCATCTTCCCTATATGTAAGAAAGTTATTAACTTATTAACCCCACGTATGCTGGTCTAACAAGTGGTTTTAGTTTTCCCAAATATTGTAATTTTAACCAAGTTTAAGTAATGGGCGTTTCTCTTTTCAGGAGTTATATATTAGAGCTATGTGTTAGGTGATCTCTCTATTTAAAGATTTAGTAATGGCATTTGACATAGCACAAATTTTAAAATTTTCAGTCTAAGGATAGAAAACCCACAGCTTTTCCATATGAAAAAACAAACTATTTCCACATAAAGTAACTGAATATTCGAATGAAATAATGGTAAACTTCAAAAAATACCCCAACATAACCCTCACAAATTATAAGAAAAAGACATTTTTAATAGAAATCACCAAATTTGTATTTTTTGCCAAAAAAAGGGTTCAGTATTTAAAAATTACCTCAGCTCAAGATACCTGTGTTCAACTCAGATTGTTCATTTGTCTGCTATCAATGTATCATTACTTCAACTTAGTGTATCCAGTTTCTAGCCAAAGAAAGACAAAAAAAGACAAAAAAGTAATGACAGTTATGGTAGGGGGGAAAGACCCTCTTATTTTGACAACATCTATCTAAATCTCATGTAAGATTTGAGATTCTGCAGATAGAAATGCATGCTTCATGGCTATGGAGCTTGCACTGTTTGAAACCCCCTGATTCCTAACTTATAAATCCCTAGTAACTCTTTCTGTGCAAGAGGGAAAGTGGGAAAGTAGCAATGATTGGCTAGTCATACCAATTAAAATTGTGATTATTCAAGTGGGTGCAATTATCTGTAGTATATAAATGTTTGCAGAATCAAATTCACAGTTTCAGAGGTGAAGCATACTATGTGCATGATTTTAAATATTCATAATTTCAGGCTTGTTAAGTTTCCCAGTACTCAATCAAACAGACCTTTGCTTGTAGAGGGACCACAGGAAGAATTAAAAATTGCTACCCTTAGTTCAAATCGAGAGCCCATCCAGTCTCTTCACATGACTGTCTCTACCTGGACTTTGCTGAGTATCATCATCTCCCCATCCTGTCTGTGTCCTTCTACATTGCAGCCTTGCCCTTGCATATATTTACTAGTAACTGTCCCAGTCTGATGTCATTTGCAAACTTTATGAGCAAGCACTCCATCATTTTCTCCAGGTCATTGACAAAGGTGATAAATAGGATAGTTTATATGTGTATATTCTTCTTATATAAAAGAGCTTATATAAAATAGCTGATTACTTTTAAAATCACAGTTTTAATACAAAAAAGGCAGTCTCTGGTACCTGCTTTCTTACATTTCTTGGTGTTTTTTTCATTTGCAGAAGAAAACGTGTAACAAAATAGTCACACTCATGAAATGAAAGAGGGAGAGAGAAAGCTGTAAAATCTGCTTGGGGGATTTCTTCAAAGATATTAATGCAATTAACTGCCTTTGATTTTCTATGCAAGTTTTCAGATTTTTTTAGAAGATTATTATACAAAATAATATTTTTCCCCTCAAATACATTGTTAGATATGTTTATATGTTCTGCAACATTTAAATCTCAGTAGAACCCCTGCTGGTGTCTTTTATGTCAACTTGTTCTTTGGCCAAAATAAGTTGATATTGTCAAACTGAAATGATAATCTGCTGATATGGTCCTAAATGAATTCTGTACTGTTTTAGAAGCATATAATCATAGAAGGTTTTGGGTTGGAAGGAACCTTAAATATCATCTAGTTCCAACCTCCCTGCCACGGGCAGGGACACCCTCCACTCAACCACCTCACTCAAAGCCCCAAAAAACCTGACCTTGAACACTTTCAGGGATGGAATACCTACAGCTTGTCTGAGTAACCTACTTCAGTACCTCACTACTTTAATAGCGAAGAATATCTTCCTTATGTTTAATCTAAATCTGCCCTCTTTCAATTTAAAGCCATTCTCCCTCATTCTATCACTACTTGTTCTTGTAAAATGTCCCTCTCCAGCTTCCTTGTAGGCCCCCTTGAGGTACTGGAAGGGTGCTGAGGTCTCCCTGGAGCCTTCTCTTCTCCAGGCTGAACAACCCCAACTCTCACAGCCTGTCTTCATAGGAGAGGTGATCCAGCCTTCTGACCACGTTCATGGCGCTCTGGACTCACTCCAAGAGGTCCAGGTCCTTCTTATCCTGGGGGCCCTAGAGCTGAATGCAGTGCTCCAGATGGGGTCTCATGAGTGCGGAGTGCAATGGAAAAATCACTTCCCTCGATCTGCTGGTCATGCTTCTTTTGATGCAGCCCAGGATTTAGTTGACTTTCTGGGCTGCAAACACACATTGCCAGGTCAGCTTCCTATCCACCAACACCCCCAAGTCTTTCTCCTCAGGATTGCTTTCAATCCATTCGCCTCTTGCACAAAAAGAGAGCATCCTGCATGCCCATTTACATTTAGTTCAGGTGAAGGAGCTTACTCCAGTACGTTACATTTACTTCATATTTTATATTATTTATAAATTCATCTGTATTGATTTTAAATGTAAAAAACATCTGTATACAAGGATTTCAATCATTGAGTAGGGATTTAAGGGACATCTGTCATCTTCATATAATCTCATAAAACAATGGACATCTCAGGTTGTTTGTAAATGGATCATATTACACAGAACAGACTAAAGCACAATCATCCACTGAAATGTTATGTCGTACCCATTGCTGTTCTGGTTTTAAATTACAGATAATATGACATTGTAATCTATATGACAAGCTCCTGGAGACTGCACTAGGAAAATACGAATACCAGAGCAAGAAGAAAAACTATTAATGAAACTCCTCAACTATATATAAATAAAGTAACAAGCAGGAATGAATGATATGATTTCAGTTTTAATATAGCTAAGTCAAAGCATCAATATGTTCTTTAAGTTTGTAGAACTGACAGATATGTCCTTTTTCATATACCTTTCATCAATGTGTCTAATGTGGCTTCTGAATCTCTAGTAATTAGCATGAAATTTCTAGGGCATTTTATGTTTCTTTCAGATTGGTTTCTCCGATCAGCTAGTAGAATTAAGACTATAATCTTCCTTCTAATTCTTCCAGTCTTCTAGTATTCATGCTGAAATAGATATTGATAATTTAAAACCCCCAAACCACCAACAACCAAGAACACAACAGAAAACAAACCACAACAGAAAAACTGAGGAGTCGTGATGGTTTGACCTTGGCTGGACACCAGGTGCCCACCAAGCTGCTCTTTCACTGCCCTTAGCAGGACAGAACTGAGAGAAAAATAAGATGGAAAAACTCATGGATCAAGATAAAGGCAGTTTAATAAAGCAAAAGCAAAGGTTGCACACAGAAGCAAAGGAAAACAAAATATGTTATTCTCTACTTCCCGTCAATAGGTGTTGTTCAGGAAGCAGGGCTTCAGTATGTGTAGCAGTTGCTCTGGAGGAGAAATATCATAAATAACCAATGCCTGCCCCCCGCCTTACTTCCTCCTCCTTTCTCTTAGCTTTTATTGCTGAGCAGATGTCATATGGTATGGAATATCCCATGGTCAGTTTGGGTCAGTTGTCCTGGTTATGTCCCTTCCCAAGATCTTGCCCACCTGCAGCCTACTGGTGAGGGAGGGAATGTTGGAGAGACAGAGACAGCCTTGGTGCTGTGCCAGCGCTGCTCAGCAGGAGCCAAAACTCGTGTGCTATCACCACCTTTCTAGATACCAATACAAGCACAGTGCTATGAAGCTCCTCCGGGGAAAAGTAACTCCATCTCAGCCAGACCTAACAGAGGATGTCAGTGTTTTGCACATTTGAAAGACAAGAAGGGTTCCAGCCTGCTGTATTCATCAAGAACTTCACTTAGTAATAATTTCAAAACAGACTTTAGAAGGCATAACAAAAATAAAGGTACCAGTCTTTCAGACTTCAGTTTCACAAAGCCACTGAAATACTGAGACCCGTCCACTGACTTCATGGAAGTAAAGAATGTCAATTTTCCCAAGGACATCTGAGTCTTTCCACTTTTTTATATTATGGAGCTCAAAGATATAGCAAAATATAAATATTTTTGTACAGGCCAATATTACTTAAAATATATATCATAAAAAGCTTTAGACCACAAAACAAAAACACACTATCATAAGACTGTTTATAAGACTGTTCTTACATTCAGTGTTGTCTTACCCATTCCGTCTACTATGCAGATTGTAAACCAACTTAACTGAAGGAATTCCTTCCCTTCCTACAAGTTTTAACTGTTCAAACTATTCTAGTTCTAATCTCTATAGTAATTATTTACTGTGCCTTGTATGTGTAATTTTTTTTGTAAGTGTAGCCCTCAGAGATTCAAGGGAAGTTTGAATTTTTTTGAGATAGTGGCCAGTTCAACATTGGGCTTGCGTTACAATACCTCATGTATTTGGCACTGAACATTCTTGGTTCATGCTAGATGTGTCAGCAAGTCACACAAATCTTACCCGTGTCATTAGTAATGGAACAACTAGAATACTACATAGTTATATACAATGTATTATTTGAAGAGAAAAATAAAATCTTTTCTTAGAGAAACTAGTTTTTGGGGGATAAATTTTTGAGCATAGAATTTTTCCTTAGGTTTGAAAGTACTTTTTCCTAAAAATGTATGTGTGTGTCTCATTTGGAAATAATGATTTAGGTACGAAATTCCCATTAAAATAATATATCTAAACCATACTAAACTTGAAAAGGGTGGAAAATTTCAGAATTGAAGTAATGGTCAAATTTAATGCCAGCCACTTATTTTTTCATCTTTTGATAGCCATGTATTGGTTAAGGAAGGGAGACAAAATGAAAGGTTCTATGAGGCTGGCTGTGTGGTAAATGTATGCTCTTTCCAGGTAACAAATCATAGTCATAACTACCCTGTTGAAACAGAAGGAGCTGCAATTTCTTTCTCTGTTCTAGTAGCCCTAATTTAAACTTACTCCTTTTGTAATTATCACACTCCTGAACTATGTAATGTCCTGCTTAAGAAGCAAGCCCCTCTTCAGCAATAAAGGGGTGGATCTCAGGCCCATTTTGAGGATAGAGAGCACTAAACCAGAGTAAGATCTGTGGATTGTGTGGATTTTATATATGTGTGTGTGTGTGTGAATGTGTGTGTGTGTGATTTATTATATAATTAAATATTTCTAGTTCCAGAAGGAGGTAAATGTGAACTATAATTTCAGTCAATCTTCATTCTGTCACTTAGTGACTTGTGAATGATTTACTTGACCAAAATCAGCTTTACTGGCTTCTTTTCTATCTCCATTACTTGTAGCAGTTCTGCTTTCCTTGTTTTTCCCATCATACAAGAGTATCAAGTCTGCTCTAGCCATCTTTTCCACTTCCTTGCTTCAAAGGCCAGTAGAAAGATTACTGAAAACAGAGGCAAGGCATCTCTGGTACCATTACCATGCAAGCTAGGATCTCCAACAGCAGGAAAACGCCCATGTTCAGCCCATACAGCCCTTGACAGAAGCTTACTTCCAGAACTCAGGAACCATGTCATCTGTTCTTAGCAATTTTTATCTCTAATTCTATATTTAAATATTTTTTTCAAAAGGCTGAAAAAAGATAAGCAGAATAATGAAAAATAATCACACTCTAGCAGATTCTCAGAAGGGAAATCTGCTTTATTTTCCACTTCAGTGTCAACTACTTTTAGTCTGACAAAGTTAGAAGTAATGATAAGCAGACCCTTTCAATGGACTCTGCCACTCTCTATGTGATGGTATAAGCTTTGCCTGTTAGACAGACAGAGGGTTAGAAGATTTAATAGTGGGATTTTGAATTCATCGTCATGAACTTCAAGAAACATATCAGAGAAAAAAAAATCACTCTGTACTTATATATAATATAAATAATAAAAAGAGAAATTATTTATTTTACCTTCTGTTTAAGATAGATTTAAACACCTCAAATTTGAAAAATCTCTTTATAGTTCTATTAAGAAACTAGTAATTTTAATATTATTGCTAGCAAACTATTTTAGCCTTTCTTGATAATCAACAGTGAGATAAACCATCACCGAAATTTCTTGATTACAAGTTGGGTGCCTAGCTTAGGACAGTTACATAAGTTTCCTTTATAAATAATTGAAAGAAAAGGGAAGATACAGAGGACAATTAATCCCCTCTGAGATGTGTAAGGTAGCTGGGATCAGTTCCCCTTTAGAGAGATCTTTCTGGAGATGTTAGAAAGGGTTTGAGCTCTTAGGTTTTAGACAGCTGCTGTCAAAGAAAGAAGGTGAATCCAAATCCAAGGTTTCAGCAAGTGCAGATTATGGTTTACCCTGGAATAAAGATTCTTGACACCATTCCGCTCTGTAGTGTGATACTTGTGTATCTTGGTATTTTGAACTTGTGTAGACCAAGCTCATAATGAAGTTTTTACCTGACACATGATGTCAGGGGTGTACTATCAGCTTTGACTTTCAGTATCTTTCTGAATTTGCAATTCCCAGGGTTTATGTGTAAACTATCTTCATTATATTGAAACCAATTTGTGCCAAATTAATCTTAGTTTATATTCTTTTTCCTACTGAATGTCTTTTATTTTTATTTCCAGTTTAACAGGTGTTCGCATTACCTCCAAGTCATTAGCTAAGATGACAGAAACATTTGATTTGTAGTTTTCAATGGGAAATGAGATTATTGATAACATTAGAATATAATTTAGGACATAGTGCAGATAGTGCACTTCTAAAACTGTGCCTGTGTTGTGGTTTAACACCAGCCAGCAACTAAGTACCACACAGCTGCTCGCTTACTCCCCGCCTTATCCAGTGGGATGTGGAGGAGAATAGGGAAAAAGGTAAAATCCATGGGTTGAGATAAGAACAGTTAAATAATTGAAATAAAATAATACTAATTTTAGTGCTAATAATGGAGATAACAAAGAAAGAGAGGAATAAAAGTCAAGAAGAACAATTGCTCACCACCCGCTGACTGATGTCCAGCCAGTCCCTGCGCAGCAATCTGTGGTCCCACGCCGATTCCCCCTAGTTCATATACTGAGCATGATGTTCTATTATATGGAATATCCCTTTGGCTAGTTTGGGTCAGCTGTCCTGGCTATGATCACTCCTGGCTTCTTGTGCACCTCCTGACTGGCAGAGCATGGGAAACTTGAAAAGTTCTTGACTTAGGGTAAGCACTACTCAGCAACAACTAAAATATTACTTTGTTATTTACATTACTTTCATACTACATCCAAAACACAGCACTGTACCAGATACTAGGAAGAAAATGAACTCTATCCCAGCTGAAACCCGGATAGCCTGTTATTAGAAGTACCTCAGTCTCAGCAATGTAATGCACACAAATGATTTGTTTTAATACTGTGCAAGAAAGGCCGGAATTTCACCTGGGAATAATTCTGTTTTTTGCTATAGGCCAGTAGTGTCATTTAAGAAACAGTATGCTTTAGTGCTTTATATTAAAATTTTATAAAATGATATGCTGGAATGCATTTAAAGGCAGTATTGACTCACAGCTCATTGGGTTGATTAGTGTTCCTTCATGGGTCATTGCAAGTAAGGCCATTTACATCTTCTGTGATCTTTAAGTACATACAATATAATACATTAATATATATTTACTGCAACTATTACATTTAAAAGAAATGTTGTGATGAAATTTTACAAATTTTGATTAAGCTAAAGCAAACTTGAAAAAAATATATTCTACAGATCCACTGCTCGTAGATATCACAGAGGTCTCACTGATGAGATAGAACTTCCCTAGCACTCAGAAACTGGTGAATGATTCACTGTGTGGAAAGCGATGTACTGCCCTGTGAATGCAGAATGTGCTGTTAAGTATTCAGTGAAGGCAAAGGTGTTTATTGAAGCAATGTCCGCACTACTACTTGGGAATTTTTATTTAATCCTTATAAACTCAGACTATGTATAAAGACTGATGTTTGTCAAATATATGAAGCTGGCAAAAATAGTTACTAAAATGAGACAGAAAGAATGTGCCAGTATAGGTTTGGTGATAGTTCCTGTGGTAGGTACTGTAGCATCAAATCAACATCACGGTGTTCTCTTAAACTTGGATTCTAGGCTGTGTAGAGAAACATTTTATGGTTGTATGATTTCTAATGAAGAAATAAGTAAAGAAAGATTTTTTAAAAATAATTCTTGACAAGAGTTAGGCACATAAATCAATATTAAAGGAAAAGTAGAAAATTAAAAAGCCGTGTATGTTTAACAGTACAGTACTGAGTAGATAGAGAATTCTGTGAATACTCAATGCAATCAGTTGTATAGTTCAAATAAGATACTGTATTTCATCATACCTGCTTCTTAATATAAACATGGAATACTTTATTTTGCACAAAGCGTCTTCAGTTAAGCATTGTGAGAGGTCATTGCAGGTTCTCCAAAAAGGCTTGTCAGTAAAACACAGTGTCTCAAAATGTATGCCTAGAGAAATCACTTGCACAGAATAAGGGAAATTATATCCATAACAGAGATCTCCATAACAGGGGGTCTTTAAAAACAGATTTTCAAGACTTGTCAAGTACAATAATGATTACCCTTTTTGCGGTCAGGGGTGCTACATATCTTCAGATCTCTTTGCAGTCCTATCTACCTGTAAATAGAAAATCACTGCATATCTCTCTTTAAAGGACACTCATAACACTACAAAATGTAGTATTCCTCACTACAGATGATTGTAATTTATTGTAGAAAAATAAACTCTGATGTTCTTATTCATTAAAAATGGGAATTTTGTTTTTGTAGTTCAGATTATAAATGGTTTAACTGCTGTATGATAGCATGTCCTGGTTTGATGAAAGCTTCGGAAATTTTTGACTGCTATGGACTGAGTGAGGAAGAAAGCAAATTTACACTAGTCTTCTCCAGGAATGAAAAACATCTGCACAGCCTGGGTTTAACTACTGAGCAGAGAAGACCTGCAAGCCTGCAGTGCTCATCAGCTGGAATGAAGAATCTGTTTTTCATTCACTGTTATTGAATTCTGTATCATCTCTTCCATAACTGACACTACCCTAGACAGGTCATCAGTATTTCAATCCACACCAAAAGGTAATAAAAAGAAGTATTAGGACTGAAGAATAAGACATTCTCCAAAAGAAACAATTTCTACTTGAATCTAACAAGAAAAGTCATATTGTGGTCTCTCAACTGTATTAGATAACTGGGCTGGAGGTTGGGCACAAAGGAATCTGTTATCTTTTCACAGTTACATACAAGCTGATGAACTCAAAAGGTTATACATCTTGAGCATATATATATGCTATGTTAGTGTTAGATATTCCTTTTAAGAATTCCTCACATGGGTAGAAATGGTGCATGAATCAGTGCCCTGGGCAGTCAGATGACATCTGGCTAATGGCATCAAGGCAAAGAAGTCTAAAGAAGCAGATGAAGGGAAAGATGATACTATCTCCTGTTGCAAACTCTCACTGTAACTGAAATTATCTTAAATAGGCATGCCCATACCTTATGTTTTTTTCAAAAAAAAGCCAGTTAATGAGAAATACTCTTATGGTAGGTAACCCATGGACAGAGCTGGAGACTGGCATCCTCCAGCATTGCTGGAGCAGGACCTTTGGGTCTACGGGCAGTGTGGGGAGAGGCCCCAGGAAAGAATCAGCAGAGATGGTGAGGCCCCTGTAGTGCCCTCAGGGCTCTGGAAAACACCTGAATAAAAATGGTGAGCAATTTCCTCAGCTGTGGTGTCTTGTCTTGATGAAGTTTGTGAAAGTAGATATAGTTTATGACTCTCCTTTGTAAGTGTATATCTCTATTGTGGTTGTTGAGTTTGTCACAGGTCTTTTTTTGATTTGAAGAGGTTGAAGCTTGTATTGTTTCAATCATGAAACAGTTTATCAGGATTAAAGAACAAGCTATGGAAGTATATAGTAAAGTCAGTTTTGAACATTTAACTGCACAATCAAAAACTACAAACTTAACATCTTTTTCTAACTTACTATAGAAGCCATATTACTACAGGAAATACTATAGTCAAAAAAACCTTATTTATTCCCAATTATTTATTTCAGGAGTATAAAGTATAAATTGCTAGCATTTTAAATGGGAAGTTAAGCATCACAATCAATACAGGTGTCTTCTACTAACAGTTTACTAGATTTTAAAAAAATGATGGTTTATGTAAGTACATTTCATTTTTTTTCTGTTATCTACACTTCACATTCATAGGTGTAAGCTTTCAGAAAGAGAAGCTGAATTTCTTTGTACAAATAAGCATATAACCTTTCTTAGTTATGTTAACATTCACAATTATGAGATTAGTGGTCACCAAGTCAGATACATCTGTGACTAAACAATTCAGTCACTGATACCTTTTGCCTTTCAGAAGTACAAAACCTAAGGACACTATTAAGGATGCTACCAAGGTGTGGAAGCTTCTCAAAAAAAAAAAAAAAAAAAAAAAAAAAAGGATAAAAATAAACAATAACTACAGTTTTCTAGTAGAGGGACGAGGAGGGACTGCTAGGATATTAACAGGTAGGTCCTGTGTTGAAACATGGCCTTGTAGTGTTAAAAGGAAGGTAATGATACCTTTACCTACCCCTGTCTGCCCATTGCTATTCGTCAGTAAGGTAAGATGAAGTAAGCCTCCTTTTATAACCTTACATTGTTGATAAAATGAAAATATGAAAGCAAAATTACTTTGCCAAGGGGCATTCTATTTGCAAAAAGTACTAACAGGAAAATGCTTTGTTTAGTGTGGAGGACTTCAGTGGTGAAGCCAACTACACTCCATTAATGACATTACTGTATCTTTCTTAGTGTTTATATGAAATGTCCTGAGACTCCTTTGCCAAGAACCTTGAACTTGGCTCAGTAGACCTGCTCCTAATTCTTTCTGTGATGCTGACTGCAGTCTATTTACTTACTCCCTTTTTATCTTTCTTTTGCAATCTAATTGAAAGAAATAGGATTACTTGGCTCATTCTATATAGAAGGTGGTTGCTTTGGGCACATGTTTGAAGACACTAACATTTTCCTGTCTTTTGTTTACTATGGGAGTCACTAAGTTAAAATACCTCATTATCATTGTACTCTGAATCGAAGTTTGTAGGGAGAGGTAGTGGCTGAAAAACTGACAGAATTTGGAACAAGCTTTCAGCAACACAGCAATTGTTTATGTTTTAAACAGGAACAGTAACCTCACAAACCAGCAACATGTTGAAAGCAATGTTTCTGTGTTTAGCTTGATTGCACTCGTCAGTTAGACACTTTGAGTAAAAACTTAAGTAGTAGATGCAGACCAGGGACCTTTGTAATGGGAAAAATGATAATACTGTTAGTTTCTGTATGACAAGAAAGGGAGATCATCTGTCCTGAGGAAGAAATGAGTGAGGCAGGGAATCTAAATTTATGAAACAAACATTTTTTAAATAGTTTATTTTATTTTCTCCCCTAACATCCATATGACCTATGAATTTTAATTATCAGGATCTTTTGAAGAAGGTCTGCTGAACTCCACTCAAGATCAGCACTGAAAAATCAAATATTAAAAAGATATTTTGTGAAAGACATCTCCATTGGTAACTAGGCACCTCTACCCTTTATTGCTTTTTTCTGTTTTTTTTTAAAGTTTGTTGGGGTATATAACAGTTACATAGTTAAGTCATCAATAAAATTATCCAATATACTATGTTGCATTCTCATACTTCGTATATACTGATTCTGAAACAATTAGGCATAGTTTGAGTGTTAGGAGAAAGCCTTGTTCCAAGTCAGGATCTTCTTTCAGCAAATCACTGATTTCTTTGGGAGAAAATAAATTCCAGCATACAGTATACAACAGCTTAAGTTTAGCAATAAAGTAATTTTCTTTTGCACTTTTGTCAGTTTCTCATGGCTTAACTCCAGCTGGTAACTAAGTACCACACAGCTGCTCACTCACTCCACCCACCCCCACCCCCCTCCACCCCTGAGAGACGGGCAGAAGAATCAGAAAGGATAATAATTAAAATAAAATAAAATAATAAATAAAAAAAAAATCAGTAACAGTTATAATGAAAAGGAGGGAGAAAGGGAGAGGAATGAAATCCAAAGGGAATGGAGAAGAGAAAACAAATGAAGCACAAATGAAGCAGCAATGCCCAGCCAGTCCCTAAGCAACAATCCCAGGCACCGGCAACACCCCAGTTTATATACCAAGCATGTCGTCCCTGTGGTATGGAATACCTTTTTGGCCAGTTTGGGTCAGCTGTCCTGGCTGTGTCCCCTCCCAGTTTCCCGTGCCCCTCCAGCCCTCTGCTGGCAGGGCCTGAGGAACCAAAAAGCCCTTGACCATTACCCAGCAACAACCAAAACCATCCGCGTGCTGTCAACGTTGTTCTCACACCAAATCCAAACCACAGCACTGCACCAGCTACTAAAAAGAAAATTAACTACCCCAGCCAAAACCAGGACACAGTTTACAGGCAGAGTATAATTTCTTCAAAGTTGTTATCATAGAGAAAGACTTTCTATGAACAAAAAATACTTTTTGGAATTTTTAGACTTCTGAGAGAAACTAGCCCTAACTCTAGGATATGTCATCAGCACAGTAATGAAAATTAGAACAGTAACATAAAAATTACTATGTATGGCATTGACAGACCAATACCAGAAGCTGAAAAAATTAGGAGTTTGTAACATATAGCCAGAGACTTAGACACCAGTACCTTTTATTTGAGGATAATACCCAACAAAAAACCACACTTTTGGTTTTATTGTGTTTTACTAGTAGGTGTAACTAACCTCTTGGTCCTTGATAGCAAAGTAGTGCCTTTGTTACTTGCAAAATAAATGCCAATAGTAACTCTACATAAATGGTTAGTATAGTACTTGCCAATTAGCTATGACATCTTTTAAGAAAAGCTTTAACAATTTTGCAATTTTAATGTTAATGTTAGACCAAACTTTTGAAATTATTTCCTAATTCCATTTTTGTTTTTCAAATTTGAAAGACTTAAACAAAGTAAAACAAATCCTTTTGCCTCTTGAAAGAAAGGTTATTTCACATATACATTAAGCCAACAGCTGATTGTCATGGCAGTGCACTTCAAACCAAAATAAGGGGAAGTCCATTGTATAGTTTTGATTTTGTTTTTAAAGTATATTTATAAATAAAAATCTAAAATATCAAGAAATACTAAGTCAAAATAAGATCACCAAGGAATTTCAATGAAATAAAAAGGGCAGGAAAATAAGGGTTATGTTGTAGGATCTTTTAAGTAAACAGAAAATGTAATTCAAGCAGGGTTTTTTCCTATGAAAAATTTGTATTTTTAATTTTTCAGTTGATACTATTGCTCATCAAGGTAGCAATTTCTTCAGAAAAAAATATCTGCAGTTCAGATTTCTAGAAACCACTTTTGTTATGAGAGATCTGGCTAAATGTCAGTACAGATAAAAGCACTGTTTTATTTTGGTTTTCTTTCACTGCTTGCAAATATTGAAACGTGTTCAGAAAAAAAAAAATTAATAGAAGTACTTAAATTATTCTAATAACTTCTACAAGCAATTTTAGTGTAAGTATTGCCATTAATGAATTTATTTAGTGATTTAAAGTATAATATTGCCATTTGTAATTATTAGCATTAATTTTATTTTGTTGTATTAATTTGGGTTTTTACCTTTATTGAATGTATTTCATAAAGCTAAACTAAAAACCTGTGTTCCTGCAAGCATAATAAATGAAGTATTCACATTAATGTTTTAGTTCAGATCAGGACCATAATTTTGAAGTGAATCTCCTAAATATCCTAACTTATCACACATGCTTAGGTTCACATCACAGAGTGATTTCAGAGACTGTTAGCTGGAAGGCCAAACACAGAACAGAAACATTTCTAGTATTCTGTAACAGCTAAAATTGCTTCAATCCAGAGTGCCAGTCCAAACCTAGCAAAAGTAAAACCTCATAGGGTGTGGACATCGGATGTTCAGTATTTACTGTTTCAATCTGAAGTCTAGTATTCACTGGGCTGCACTACTTACTAGTGTAAACATACATGCTGAAAGTGCCAGGCAGACAGAACAGAATGTCCATCTGATGTATCATTCGCTCACATGGAAATAACTTTTAAATCCTTTCCATAATCCTGATGCAAATATTCACCTGCAGTATTTGTATTAAATTTTAATGTTGCCGTGCAAGCAAAAGGAAAGGAATCCTTATTCAGGGCTTTGAAAATGCCAAATCCCTAAAAGGATTTGGGATGACTATATTCCATCATCTGACCTCAACTCTATTTGGAATCATACTTTTCAAAGATACGTTTCCTTATTCTGTCTTGTACTAGAGGCTGACCTTACTTCTAACCTGCCTATTTATCAAGAAAATCATGTCCTAGTTCCTTGTTTGCCACATTTAACATGCCTTGCAAATTAAATGTATTGGTTCCTTTGCCTCTTGCATGGAATCTTGTGGTTCAACAACAGTGGGAAATGATTTCTTAGGTGTTGCTATTCCTTTAAGTTTATTTTGTTTTGTGTGGTGGTTTGTGGGTTTGTTGTTTTTTGGTTTGGCTTTTTTTTTTTTTTTTTTTTTTTTTTTTTTTTTTTTTTCATACAGGTTACTGATGTGTTTAGTATCTTTCATGGATTACATTCTGTTTGAACTTCACAACAATGAACAGAGCCTGAAGATCAGTTTGAGCTGTAAAAATGAAAGAAACAAAACCCCCCAAAAGTACATCATGTAGGGCAAAGGAAAACAAAGAAAACCCAGATGTATTCGTTTCATATCTAGACTTTAACTGTTCAAATTTTAGTAAGTTCCAGTCATCCTAGTTATTGATACTCCCTGGGGAAAAAAGAAACAGATTATACCTCTGTAATATGCTTTCCCTGTCTGCTTGAGATTCATATCCATCTCTTGCTATAAGCCTGAGCAATATTTTTTCCCTCTGAAGAAAACTTTAGTGATTTTAACATTACTCTCTTGCAGGTTTGCCCAGAAATGGGACTTTCAAATAAAGAGATTCTCTGCTCTGATACTGCTCACTGTCTATAAATAGTATTATTGCTGTCCTGCCGCCTTTCTCTTTTCTCTTTTCTCTAATCACCTCCTTTTATTTACATGTGTACAACCGGGCAGCTGTCATGAAAAGAGTGGTTTTGGTCAAGTTGCTTGAAGAAACACCATCAAAGGTACAAGCTAAATAGATTTAATTTGAATTTGTGGTTATGTGACTACACAAAGTTTGATGGCAAGGTTCACACTATTACTTATTACATGGATTAAACACACAAAGGATTGAGCTAGAATGATTTACACAGAGACTGGAGATGTAAAAGGGTAAGTGAGACCCTCCTGTTGAGTCACAAGGTTCAGAATAGACCTCCTTGCTTTCTAAATTCTTAATATAGCTTAGGTGTGGCTAGGTCCAATCTTATTCTCAGACCTGGACTATGGGTTGCATATAAAGTATAGCTAAGATTTATTCACAGTTTAAGGTTGATCATAAGATTTTAGCAGCATTTAATCTATGGCTATTTTAAGGTTTACAAAGGTAAAAGGATTTATTTAAGCTACAAGAGAGCTTTTCTACAGAATCAAGATGGTAATATACTATACTTATCATGAGATAACTGAATTGATTCACACACACATGCACACAAGCACAAAAGAGACAGACGTACAGAGATATATACACATATGTTCAAAGGTATACCTATTAAAAGTTCCCCTCGAGTTAAGTGAAACACTCATGTTGAATGCCTTTACATTTCTCAATGGACAAAGGGTTGAACCTCAAGAAGCATGGGTATCAGCCGAGGCACCGACATCAGCTTTTGGCCATGGTCCCCACAGTATTGCAAACTTGGGAGTTTGCAAGCTCTGCATGGTGGTCCATCTCAGAGGGAGATGCTGATCACAGCCTGCTGCGGTCCAGGAGAGCTCAAAGGGTCTCATTTTAGGACCACTTTTTATAAGGCTGTGAGATGATTTGCTTTAGTCTGTAAACTTCCAACCTGGCCTTTACCCAAGTTGGTAATCTTTTCATAATTCCAATAACAATGGTACCATTCAGTTTAGGTTACAATATGGGTTAGGAACGTTCCAGGGCTGTCAGAGAATAACTAATTATTCCTGCTCTTGTTTTCTACCTTGGCCAGGCAACAGGAGTTCCTGGTATGGACAGTGTGTCATTCCCCACCTTAGCCATGCAAGAGTTGCTGGTATAGTTAAGAGGTGCTTAACTGCCCAGCATTTTACACAAAGGCTGATGCCTAATAGGGATTTCTGAGGTTGTAGGGCAGCCCAGCACTCATAATACTAATGAGGTAAACTCTACATGATGTGGGTATAAAACCAGAATGCATACCCCCTTTTTTTTCATATAGTCTCTTTCCTTTCTTTGGGGCTGAATAACAATTTCAGTATTTGGAAGGCTGTTATACTGTTAAATGATAGGACTGACACACAACAAAGTCCTTAAATTATTGTTATGGAAGATATAAAGCACATATGAATATTGAACACTGCTAGCAGAAAAGCCTTCCAATCTGCACAGGAATAACTGGAATCAGAGGAAGACAAAGGATGCTCAGGGTAACATTCCAGACTAAGCAGTAATTTCACACCCCTCTTTGTGATCATTTGGAATATGGTTTTAGCAACAGTGGCAATATGCATACAATCAAAATATTTTCTTTTATTATTTTTGGGTTTTTTTCTCTAGCTTTATATATTCTTCCCCTTCTAGAGCAGCCATACTAAGAGTTCTAGCTCAGAAAGCACTTCAGCAGGTGCCTATGTATAAATACTTCAGTTATTTCACTGAAGACTACTGGTCTACTTAAAATTAGTCACGTGCTGAAGAAGCATTTTGAATTAGGGCCTGAGTGACTGCACAGGTAAATTGTAATTGATATCAACAGCAATGTTAGGAATCCATCTTGGCAGCCAGCTGGTTTGTCTGTGCCTCAGAGCTCCTGATTATTATACTCATTTCATAAATGTAGACAATGACAGTTACATGTTTCCAATATGGCAACAAATCTTTGAGTAAGAAACATTGATTCCAGAATTATTGCACCCTAAATTTCTATTTTGAAAAAATAAGAAAATCAGTACAACTGTTAATATAAAGGTATGTTACAAAAATTCTCTGAGTTTTCGCAAATGATTGTGCATGAATATAAACTGTAGCATATATCAAGTGAAATATTATTGCTACAAGTCAGCATCCAAATATTCACAATGGGTAACCATAAGCATGTTAGTATCTATACATTTTATTGTTAGTATGTACACATTTATACAGCAAAAGGATTTAAAACCTGAAAATTGTGAACAGATTTTAAAGACCGAGTTAAATCAGAAAAGATATATAGGGGAACACCTGAACAGGCACAAAAAATGCTTCTGATTAAGCAATTTTAGAAGAAAGCACCTGAAAAACTCATCTCACCTCCTATAAAATTACATATTTCATACTTTAACCTTGCTGAGATGAGGAATGTTTGGATGGAACGTGAGGTAGAAGGTATGGAACACTTTATAAACATGTTGCCTTCAAATTATAACACTCCTACTAAGTAAATATTTCACATTGTCAGTATTGATTACACTAAATATGTTACTAAAAGACTGCATTTTTTTAAAAGGAGAAGAGAATGGCTCAGTGGATAATATTTTCATCTCTAGAAACGGAATACCATTATGTGAGCATTTGGAAACTAATATTAATTTGTTGGACTTTGGTTGAAATTCAACTATAGTGTAGGATCCTTACACAGTTAAAATGATTGTCTAGCAGTAGGTTTTTGCAATTACTATATGGTGATGATGTAAATAATAAGTACAGAAATACATGACATACAAATTAACTATATATTTCGGAGAGATTAAGAAACATGAAATAGTGTTCACTGAACCGGTGATCTCTAAAATCGATTTTAAAGCATACAGTTTTATTTTCTTTGCAATTTTTTGTGCTTAGGTTAACATCTGACATGAATGCTGAACCCCTTCCCCTATTACTCCATTAAATAAAACTATTTGAATTCAATAAAGCTAAGATTTCACTCCTAGGAAATAAAAAACAATTTATTCAAGCTGTCCATCATGATTGTAGTAACTAGGTGTATTTTAGGTTCAAAGAAAAGAGCAAAAATATTCTCCAGCTGTCTTCATCTAAACTTCAAGCCTTGTTTTCAACATGAAACATCACCAGTTTTGATGATTCTTATTTTGACTGTAGGAATCAATTGCCTGTAGACCTTATAGAGGTCCTGACAAAATGAAAATTTGGTACATGTCTTTTGCTGAACAATTCATATAGGAAATACGTAAAAAAAAATTATGTGCCCATTTTTTTCCTATAAATAATCTTCTTCCAATGTCGAGAAAAGTAATCCACATCCTTAGAAATGTTATTTTTACAAAAAGACAGTGATCTGGACTCAGCCCACACTCCTCTAAAAGACTCCCCAGTTTTAATTAAGGTTAATGATGCTATTAGTACATACTAGCAAAATGGATACTTGTGGGCAGTTACACTCTGCAGTGCATTTGATTGGCTGAATGTCAGATACATATTCTGACCCAGTGCAGAAACCAAGTCCATGTTGACACCTGAATGGATCATAACCACTCATGTGCTTTTTGCCTCTGGAAGAAGGTGTCAGGATCTACCAGGAAAGTTCCACAGATCACTCAACAGGTTTTAGACTGCTGAGCAAATCTCCTCTAAACTGTAGACATTGCCATGAAATTCAGAGATTCTTGAAATTCTTCTGTGTGCAGCTTAATTTATGTGAAAGACACACATAACATTATATGTAAATTGGCTTTTTGACATCAATAGACTGTGGATTCTGGGAGAGGTGGAAAGAATAAAAATACACTTCAACCACCCCTTCCTTTGGGCTTCCCACCCATTTAAATGGCTTTAGTTCCAAGTTACTTTTAACTACTTCAGGCACAATAATTCCTTGAAAGTGTCCTCTAAGACTGAACAGTTGTGACCTAGGAATACTGTAACAGGGCTGATCAGAAAAACTCCAAGGAATATCAGTAGATTTATCAGAAAGGGCTAAATATTTGAAAGTGAAATCTTAGTAGGAACATACCTACTAATACCTAATATTTTTAAAATCAAAACACTGCACAGTGTGACAGAGCTCATTTGTTTGCCATTTTTAAAATTCATACTTTCATATTAAGTAGAAGCTGAAATCCAAGTTATTTGTTCAACTTCTTTATTTGGATCAGAAACTGTTTTAAGTTTCATTTTACAAGGAATTTTCACTTTTATTGTTTCTTGTTCTGTGTTAGCATTAAAAAAAGAAAAAGAGATAAAATAACTGGTGACCAGATGTTATGAATAACCATCTAATTTTATCCAAAGAAATGAAAACAAGGAGATGCACCATGCTCACCATTATAGAAGACTTCTTGGAAGATGGAAAAATGATACTGTGCTATGGTCATCTCAATTCACATTATTTTTTGTTAACCTTCAATATTGCACAAGTATTAGCAACTTAGAATTTAATGTAACAGCTTATCCTATTTAATACACAGTTAGAGCTGAACACTTGTTAAGTGAAGTATAAATTCTTAGTAATTACCAAACATGTATTTAATATTAATTGTTCATCAATATTTGCTTAGTAATTCAATTTTCTTAGTTAACATGGCTCATATTAACAAGTGTTAACATACATGTAGTAGAATGAAATAAATCTGTTCTAAAGTCGTTCCTTAATGCTAATAAACAAATAATTTATTTAATTCCTCCTTCATGTATATTTTCTTTTGATTAGGAAAATGGATTGTAGTAAGCAGCAAGGAAAATTACCTGAGTTGATTAACAATTTCATCACATATATTAGCTAGACTTGTTTATAAAGGTAATGGTCAAAGCAACCTAACTCTAACCCTCGTCTGTTCTTGATTGTAAGTACCAGAATTCTCCCAAAACTTGGGCATGTGACTATGACAGGAAAAAAATATTGTAGCTTCATGTATTGCATAAAAACTCATCTCTCCTAAAGACATGTCAACTGCTTATGAACTGATTAAAGCTGAAATGTGGCATCTCCTTACATCTCTACACCACCTTACGGTTCTTGACTAAAAATCTAGAGAGAGCAACACAGTTTTTGCAGTCTGTGTACATATTCTTTTTTTTTTTTTTTTTTCTCCCAGAGTAACATTTAGTAACATTTCCAAATGTTACCAAAATGTGGTAAAATTTCCATTCTGCACACACAAAGCTTGGTGTTCCTGATGTTTATTTATAACATCAATTATAAAGTGTTAATCAATTTATGTGAAGAATGCACATTTTCTTCCCTACTTTGAATATTAATATTCTTAAGGCACTAACTCCTCACAGTTTTTTCTTCATTGTACACACCAGTGAGTGCTATTGTCAGTGTCTTCAAAAGTCTCTCTATCTATCAACTGCAGTTGAAACAAAACATATTATTATTTTACAGCCTCACTGGCATGATTGCCCTACCTGCATGGCTTGCCACCGGAAACATCAAGAAAATGCTTTAGTAGTCTTTTTCTTGAGACTACCATAGTGTTTATCTCAGAAAAACTAACGGCTTAGAAGTCTTACTTTAATAGAATGTGGGGCTATATCTGTCCACACTACATGTAATGCACTTTGATAGTTTGTTGCAGAGGTGATACAAGGGCTAAAAAGCAATATATCTACATTATTAAACTTTAATTAACAAGAAATGTCTTAATGTCTATGTTAATTGTATTAAGTTGTGGTGACTTTTTCAGTTTGATAGAAGTTAAGAGACAGAGTATGATAAAAATGCAAAATGAAAATATCATGTCATATAAAATGATCAAAAGTCTATTTACCCTGATATACTTGAATCTGACAGTGGCCAGTAACACTAAAGGAACATTGTATGGACGTCACAAGTGCACAGTAGTGTGGTTTGTGGTTTGTTGTTTTTTTGGGGTTGGAGTATTTTTGGTTGGGTTTTTTGTGTTGTTTTTTTTGTTTTGTTTTGTTTTGTTTTGTTTTTGTTTTTTTTTGTTGTTGTTGTTGTTTTAATTTGCTCTTTCAGTTTATAACAATTTAAGGTTTAGAGATTTTTTGGGCTCACAAATTGTAATCTTAGTGTTTAAGACCAGTCAATAGACTTGTATTTCCTAAAATTGCCCAACCATTCTTTGAACTCATGCTTACTTCTGGCAACCATAACATCCTGCAGCAGTGTTTTCTATTGCTTAGTTATACACAGTATTCCATTTGATTTATTTAAATCTGTTACCATCTGTTATGTAGTCTTCTCATTACATGTTAATTTGTTTGACTTTTTGACCATTTTTTGCCACTGAGCTAGTATTTTCAGTTAAATCTTAGTAATTCTAAGATCTCCTTCTGGAAAAGTGATAGATAATTTCCAGGGTATGATTTTCTACAGATTTTTTAGGGTTGTTTTTTCACATATGAATCACTTTACAGCTATTAATACTGATTTTTTTTCTGCCAACTTACTACCCATCACAACAAGATCCTTCTGCACATTTTCACAGGCTGAGTTGTTTTTCACTATCCTGTAGTGTCTTGTATTCATATCACAGCCTGACACCTCATTAATTATGCGTTTTTCTAAACCACTTATGAATATGTTGAATATAAGTTCTGTTAACAGATCCTATATTTTTATCAGGTCTTAAAAATTCTTATAATGCACTCACAGGACTTATTTAATTTTATCAATCAAAATTTTTGTCTCAGGACTATGTATTATTTGCTCAAGTTTTATTCCCGTGACAGACTGTACTATGTGTTTATCAGGAATACATATTTAAATTAAATTAGCCTTTAATGTAAAGAATTACATTTGGGAAGAAGAGTTGAAGAAGTTTTTATTCTTATTCTTGTGATTGCTGAGAATTATCGTTAAGCATTTCATCTAGAACATCAAATTATCTACAACAAGAAGAAAATAATTCTCCATTCCAGGAAATATATACATCATGCTTTTAGTTAAAATGCTGGCAGTAACTACATAACTGACATATTGAAAGTGTAGTTTAGGGTCTAAAATATCTATTTTGCAAGCTCTAAAAATAATCCCATAACGGTATTAGATACCTTAATTTAAAAAGTATGCTAAGGTATGTATGTGTCAATATATTACAGAAATGATTACTTAATGTCTAACTGTAGGATGCTTTTATAGTCCATGGAATACAATAAGTTGCTGGTTTTATTGGCCATTTATCCTCTCATAGGCATCTATCTTTAAAGTGAATCTCCTGCTTGATTGGCTAGTTCTCATTAATTATATTGAGAATACATGTTCAGCTTGGAAAAGTGCATAGCTTTCAGATGGCTGAGGATATATTTCTGTCATTTTTCTTTCAGTTAAAATTAATGCTAAAGTCATCTTACTAAATGAATCACAAGCCATAAGATAAGAAGTCTTCTGGTTTACAAGGCGTGAAAAGCATACAGGCATGATTCAGGCAGTGTAAGGTTTTGTAAAAACTCAAAGGGATGGAACTAGTCAGGATGAAGAGAACTCTGAGAACAGGAAAGAAACAAGGGGGTTTTGGTGTTTGTTTTTTGGTTGTTTTTTTTTTTTTTTTTTTTTTTTTTTTTTTGCTTGGTGGGGTTTGTGTGGGTTTTTTGTGTTGGGTTTGTTTTTTTTTTTTTGGGGGGTGGGGTGAGGTGGCTATGTACAACACCCTGCACATAGGTGGAGTAAGAAAACTCTCCTTTCATATAATTGTGGTTTAATGTTGAAGTGTTCATATTTCCCATGGTGACTTTGTATCATTAACTTCCACTAAAAGGCAACTTAAAGAATCAGTGGCAACTCCCTTAGATGCGAAACTTAAGGGAAATAGGGAAAGGAAAATTACTTTCAAAAGATATAGTACAAGGAATATGTAATACAAAAGTTGATTTAACTGTAGAAAAGGTGACTGTACCTAGACAATATTTGTACTGTCTATGTTTTTGCATATCTGTAGAACAGTGATGTTGCATTTGCATGGAATGAGAAGTAAAAAAATTCCACTGTTTACAATTCTCTCCTGCTTTTCATATTCATGTTAGTATTTGTGACAGATAATATCTTAGAACTTCAAACATTTAAACTCCAAGATTTGATGTTCATGTACAAAATAAAATGTTTGATATCCTGACCACATCTCTCTTTAACAGTCATGACTGCACATGGAATTTTTAAAGACAAATTATACTGAAAATGTTCTTTGAAGCTGTTAATTCACTAATTATTTACCTAATCCTGATTATGATCTGTGGAAATTGCAAGAAATCTCACTTTTTATGTCTTTTATGCAAAAAAATAACAGCTAAAGTGTCTCCTTTTTTAGAAAGGATCCAGAAAGGAATAATGAATTTAGCCACCCTCTTGCCGTATAATTTTGAGGACATTTAGTTGAAATATTGATCTGAAGTGTATGACTTCTGGATATATAATTTCTTTGGTTTATTATCTATATCGAGATGATGGTGATTTTAATTACACCTATGTCCATATAGTGATAGGTATAGCATTAGGTTAGCTGATTAAAGACTTGTCTCCACACCCTAGACAAAGCCTACTGGTATGATGGAAAACAGGGAGACCTTTGTGCTCCAGTCAGAGTTATGAGTCTGCTCCCTGAACCACCAGAGCTGTCCCAGGGCACCCTCACCCCCGGGAGCCGGGGGACACACTGCACCAGAAGTCAGCAGGGAATGATCCCTGGGGCATCTCACAAAGTAAGGGAGGGCATTTTGGTATTGGAGACAGGGCCAGAGTGAGGCAGTTTGGGGAGGAAAAAGTGTTGGGAAATTGAGGGATAAAGTGATGGAAAGGGCAGGTTGCATGTCAACACATTTATGCTTGATCAGAACTGTCTGTCCTTTCCTCTCATTAAACTTCATTTCTACTGTTTTAGTGAGGTACTGTCTATTCTGCATACACATGTATGCATGGAGGTCTAGCAACTAGACTGCTAGGTGGGACCACAAGTCACAGGCTCTGTTGTGTCTGGGTAGCAGAAACTGGAGAGAAACTGGAATGCATGCATACTGCACGGGTATATAAGTCAATGTACGTAATCACTAGTGGGCATTGAGGTGGCCTAGCTGGCAAATAAAATAAGAGACCTGGGATCCAGGTGTCAAAGTCACCATAAGTTGTCTGCTGGAGAGACTAGCAGGTCCAAGCCAGCTACTCGGAAACTGTAAAATCTAGTAGTCAACTGGAAGACATATTTGCATGTGTTTGTCTGTGCATTAGGCAACTGGAGACCAGAGAACACAGAGATTAGCTACTGGATAGACTTAAGTGTCTACAGCCAGCTGCAGGAGTGATCCATATTATAAATATGCATACACATGTTTTCCATTAATGGGCATTCATCCTGATCATCCAGAAAGGGGAACAAGATCAGACCATTAATAATTTTTGTGTTTCTCTAAATCCTATATCCTGGTCTGTGTGGCCAGCCATGTGTTTATGCATATATGTATTGCGTGTATGTATGCACGTGTGTCTGCCAGGGATGCATACTTAGCCTCATTACTCATTACTAACAGCACCCTGGGACATGGTGCTGCTGCAGCCTTGTGTTTATTGAGCTATTGCATTCAGGAACTCCTATCAGTAGGCATGGCAGAAAAAAAAAAAAAAAATCATAAATTTGATTAACTATGTGCACCACTTAAATGTTAAATAAATGCATATAAAATAGTAACAGATTCTAACTCCTATTTATCTTCCAAGATTTTTTACAATCCATTGCTATGGCTGTGCATCGCTGAGTGCTACATATTGTCCTTCCTCATGTCTGGCAGTGCCCTTCTGCAGGATAATTTGTGCTATTACAGAATGAAATTATGCAACTTGAAGCACATCATTAACACTGTACAAGGTTTTCCAGATGTCCAAGTATCAAAATGATTTGTATATAGTCTGTGGACATTATAAGCCAAACATTATTAATCAGCTGCAGAGAAGACAGAGATGAAGAGTCTGTGACCAGGTTCTCTGGAAATGTTTGTTCTTCCATGTGAGAATGTAAGTCCATCCCGTCTATCACAGACATAAATAGCAGTTAGAGCTGACTAAATTTATGGTTTCCTGAAGGAAATGTCTGTTCAATTCATATTTCTAACACAGATGGAAGATGTACACTTATTAGATGGAACCAATATACTTGCTTGGTACCAGCAAAATTCTGTATTTGGCATATAGTAATGATTTTTCTGTTTCAGCTATTTCTATTCACGTATTACAAAAGGTAAAAATAATGCTTTTGAACATAAGATGCAGGGAACAAGGAAGAGAAATCAATTACCAGTTTGGCCCATAATGTGAAGAGGAAAATGTCATGTTGGTAACACAGAAACAATAGCCAAAGAGCAGATATGAATAGAGCTGGTAACAAATGCGCGAAGGAGATTGTAAGTGTATTGTTATTTCTCTTTTAAACTGAGAAAAACAAACAAAAATTTCCCAAATGCTACCATTACTATCGATGAGAATGAAAAAACCCCTCATATTAAGTGGTAACATTAGGCACTAAAAAAAGAAGAGTGGCTTTGATTTCCAAAAGCTATGGAGAAAACATGGTGCTGTCTAACAAGGTGATTCAACCCACCTGAGATCTGAGCCATCCTTCAGAGATGTTTATAAATGCGCATCAACTATACAAGCATTTTAACATGATTATGTTCCAACCTGGAAGCCTCATTTTGGTGCCATATTTAGCTGAGATGCGTACTGAACTCTTCACTCAATCATTCTCTAGAGGGAGCTGATGACAAAGCTCTTACTGTCTTTGCTGATGACAGAGCTATGATTGTTTTCATCCTAGGATCTTCAGATATATCCTACTCATTTTCTGCAGTCTGCACTTGTAGTGCTGTAATTGAGATGTCATCTTTGAAATATATGAAATCTCACCGGTTCTGTGAAACACAGCATATGCACCCTATCTTGTCCTTTACTACTTTAGAATTTAGTCGATAATGTTAGATGGAGTAAGGTGTTTTGGATTATTTAGCTATTTTGCACATAATAATGGCAAAGAACCCAGTAAAATTGTTATATAAACAAAACATACTTTTAGACAGTAAATCATTAAACATGACATATCACAATAAAATGGAAACAGCCATGGTTTAAGAAAAGACGAAACAAATCCAAACTAACTTGATTTTTAAAATAGAACAGTGGGGAAGAAAAGAGTTATATTTTATATTCTTTTAAGTGTCAGGCCTACTGAATACATTTGCTCATATGAAACAGAACTATTTATGAATATTGCCTGGGAACAGATTTTTGAAGTGTCACATGCCAATTAACACAGTACATGTGAACAGAAGCATAATGAATTTGACAGGATAATATTCTCACATGCAGAAAATGTCAACAAGAATGTAATCGGCAGCTACAGCATATGGTAAATTGAGCTCAAAAAATTGTTTATACCATCTTGAATCTCCCACTAATAAGATATCTCTTTATTAACAAAATAGAAAGGAATATAGCTGGAGTGCCATTCAGAAGTGTCATTTCCTTTTTGAGATTCAGGCATGAAAATGGATTGATGTGCTTTCTAATGTCAAGCTTGATATCATATCGTCAAATGGGATTTGTATAGCACTAATACTATGGAGTTTAATTCATAACTTACTGAAGTTGAATAAAACTGCTCACTAGCTAAAATAATATTGAGTAAGACATTTATGTGTGTGTTCATGTGGGTGCATATTTCTGAACTTTTAGTATCTGAAATCACAATAAACAATATTTTCAAAAACAAATATGCAGGACAATTCATAACTCTTCTGGGACTGCACTCTAGTCATAGTTTGTTCATACAGAAAATAAATGACCAAAAGACTATTTCTTCAGTGTTCTAGGCAGGAAATTTCATCTAGCAAAGCAGGTTCTTGAGTCAAACTATTTTTTTTTTTTTCATTTATATATCTGTCTGGCAAGGGAATATATATCTGGTGGCAATGAAGTATCAGTGTTACACTGTATGATCTCTCATTGACCTTCCTGGTACTTTCAGAGTGTTTCATGTTAAGGAGAAAGTAAGCATACTGACAGTGTCTTAAAAACCCCTGAACCCATGGACAAAGAAAATAAAGAGGTATTAGGTGGGCATGAGATCTGAGCCTTAAAATCAGGCTGTTGATAATTTCTTCTGCACTCCTGGCTCTTTACTTTTATAAATTCTTAGGAGACATGAGATTAAAGTCAATTAACTTCACTAATTATAATAATATTTTTATATAGCTGAAATGAAACAAGCATTAATCAAAATCCGGTAACGTTTCCCTTTAAATTTACCAGACATTTTCATCAAACCCTTCTCTCCCATCTTCTGTTCATTGTCCTCTTCCAACCTCCCTATTAACAGTATTGGTGAAATGTAGTCATTAGTTCTTATTAAAGCCATGCAACCATCACTTTAAATCACTCAGTTTCTTTCCAAAGCTTCCTCTTCTTGATAGAATCAGTCAAGTTGAATTTGCACATAATCCAAGAAGTACTGCCCATGAAAGTGGATGTAGGCTAGGCTCAGATGCATTTTATAAGGATTTAGACACTGCTGAAACAAAAGTACCCTGCTTCTCAAATTTGATGGAGAAGTAGACACTGTCAGAAGATAATGTAGATTTTTTCAGTCTACCTCTACTGCTTAACTATAGTGCATTTTTCTGAATTGGAAAGGGATTTCCAGAAGGCAATTAGTTCTCACAGGCTCTCACATTTTCCTCTAGAAAGGTTTCTTCACCTCTACTGAATACAGAGTCCCAAGGCTTCTTAGACTAAGCTCTTAATTCAACAATGTGTCAGACTATGAACTTAATATAGCTTGGTTGTTAGACATTCATGTTCTTACTTTCACACTGTGGAAGTAGCTCTGGTCAGACGGTCCCTTATCTTATGAAACATCATCAAAAAATATCATAGCTTACTTTTGCTCTGCCTCTTTTGTGGTTTTTTTTTGTGTGCAAATAAACACATTTAGAAATATGAAAAAGACAAAGCATATTCTGGGACTTGTTTGAAGTTATGAAATAGCGGAATAAAAATCAGGAATGCTTTTAAAAATAGCTATTTAACAGTGAAAGTAAACACTGATTTTATTGTTTACACTTTTTGTAACTTTATGGCTACACAGTCCTAGACACTTGAAGAAACTTTTTTATTATGAACTTAGAAGAAATAAAGAAATACAAACAATCCTTTAGGTCTACAACTGTTTTCTAAATTATAGCAAACAAAGTTGATTCCAAGTCGAAGATTTTGCAAAGATAGTTATAAAGAAAATACAGAGGAATCCACCATCCAGTTGAAACTGCAGAACTGTAGATAATTTGAATTTGTCTTTTTAAATTCATGATCATGATGATACTGAGGTGAAGAGTGTCTGATTTTTTTAAAAGCCGAAATGTTTACATCTACCAGTTTTACAGGTCAACTGACATTTCTCACAAATGTCTAACCATGTTTCATTGGTTAATGAAAAGTTGTTTAATAAAACAGTATAGTTTATTACTGTCATAGTTCCATGATAGCTTTTCCCAGTCTTTTTTTAGCAGTCTTGCATCCATATAGTAGCTGTAACACAATCTAGTTTTTGAAGACTATGTAGAAAATATTTGAAATTTTGCTAAAACAGAAATTACTATTTTACAAGAAATGGCCCTAGTCTTGTATGATCCAAGGACTTTGATGGCTTTAATCTGATGGTTAGCTTCACCAGGATACACAAATGCTTACTTTTCTCTATATATCCCTCACTAGACTGGAAAGAACGTAGTGTATAATTGTAAGGTTTTCATTGCAGGTCAGATTCTCCCTAAATAAAGAAGAGGCAATGATATCCTTCAAACCGGTAACTAAATCCTTAAAGAATTAAGCCTGCTGATGATTAAAACCCATATTTCCCCTGGAACAGAATAGTTGACAGCCTTAGTGAGTTCTAGTGTGTCTGTTTTCCCATGATTTAAAAAAACATCTGAGTTAACTGAGCCAGGAAAAAGATCACAAAAAGACAGAAGCTCCATAAAGAATATGGGAGGCTCTGTTGAAGTAGGTAATTGTTTAATGTTCTGTGTTCAGTAGAGCAAAAAATAAAATCCCTATCCCAGAGGGATGTCTCAGGTAAGGTTTTTATGTTTACTTTCACTCTATAGTCCACTGTATCTCAGCAGATCATCTTCATCCTTATCATGCATGGAAGAGAAAATAAAAAAAGTTTGTATTAAGGATTTGTTATTCAAGTTTTAATGCATTGGTAACAATAAAACAACAATAAAACAATGAACAACTGGTTTTGGCTGATAAAACAGTGTGATAAAACAAATTGTTAACATCTGTTAGACCTGCTTTCCAAGGTTTTCATCTTTTCAGTTTCTTCTGGCTCTTTCAAAGTTGTATCACTGTGTTTTGTTGTTGGGTTTTTTTTTTTTTTTTTGGTTGTTTTTTTTTTTCCCCCTCATACTTTCACAGGCTTTTTACAGATTTACAGATTTCAAAAATAGCAATTTCTCTTAACTGTCTTCATTTTTTCTCAGTATTTTATTTTTTTTTTTTTAACTTTCAAGCAGTGGCAGAAACCTGATTTCTGTGGTAGTTCTGGAGACTTAACTAAGTCATTTTTATTACTGTGCATCCTTGAATTTACCATTTTCTTATCCTTGAAGTGTTTATTTGATCATTGAGTTCAGGTTTCTGTTCCTATTTAGTGTAATAATTGGAATGCATTTTGCATAAACAGATCCTCCCAGAATCTGTGAGTGACAATGCTCTCTTAGACTCTTCTGAGGACTTTGGTGCTCTTGAAGAAGCTGGACTCTCGCTGCTGTGCCTAGCAGTATGCAATCGATTAGATAAAATTGTATGTTGAGTATTAATCAGTGTTCTTAATGTTGCATAAATTATAAATTCAAAAATACTTGTATATACTCTTTACACCGTCCTATGCCTTATACAGTCATATGCCTACAAGCAGATAGGTCCTAACTTTCCGCAAAAGACAGATACTTTTCTGTAAGATAAAGAGAAAAACTGTATGAAAACAAGCCTGAGAGCAGCCTGTCATTCAGGACACTCTCATGGGAGGTATGGGTTCAAATCTCCCTAAAGAAAACCAGATACGAGCCCAGGACTTTCATATCAGATTAAATTTTTAAACACTGACCAAATAGGAAAGGTGTTTAGGTGTTTTGAAAAAAAAACCCTCTGGACCATTTACAAAAGATCCAATGCCCCAATTTTGCAAGAAGTAGATGATTTTAAAATATATATAATTCCATAAAAATTATGAACCCTTGAGTGGAGGAAGGTCCTTCCTTGAATCCAAGAATGAAAGCATCTTAGTCCTGGAAAATAGTAGGCGTTAACATCATCCATACTTCAGCATATAGAAGGGATTAGCATAAAGTTGTAGGTTACCTCTGCAAGTTCGTAATGACACAGTGGATCTTTTTCTGGCTGTCCAAATCAGGATAAACAATGCAGAACTAATTAACATGCTCTAGTTATTTTTAAAGCTTATGCTTCTTGATAGTTATCGGCAAACATATTCTCAAAAATAGTTATTGTAACATGAAAAAAACCCACCAACTTTATTTCAAAAAGAATGTCAAGGACTGAGACTTGATTCTATTTTAAGATGTTACCGCTAAATAGATTAACTGCATATGCTTATTATACTGTTTCTGAAGTTGATTTGTTATGAAAATGGTTTTTGTAGTCTAAATTATATTTTACTATTTGATAGAGATTTTTTATCATGGTGAGTCTTCAGTTGACTGTGAGATCTTTCTGCTTAGGTAGTTTTCTTACACAAATGCCATATAATTCTCTAGAGGATTTTACATCTTGGCAAGGCAGTCATTTTCATTGTAAATATTTTGCTCTTAGCTAAATTATTGTTTCATTTTATTTGCAAAACGTAAACAAAACACAAAACCAAAATAGATCATGCCAAAATAAACATGAAAGACACAGAGTTTTAGGGGGGATGTTAACAGGTTTTGTTCTCTTAGAAGCTGGTTCTCCATTAAACTCCAAAATACCTTGTATATACTCCTTATAATGTAATGGTTCTGCATTAAAGTCTATGTTTCAGTATACAAATGAATTTCATAATTAAAATAAAAATTTAAATATCACTGGAACTGGAGAGTAACTCTCATGGCTGAGTTTTTCTGCCTTGGTGTCATCACGTGACACAGGCAAGCTCCAGTCCCCATGGCTCCAAGGAACTAATCTATTTTTTTTACTGGAGACTGAAATCATATACACTAAGCCTAAAAGGCTTCCATGATGTGACAGAATTAGTGGATACATATTAACATAATACTGAGTTCTGATAATATGGGTCTAACATTCACTTTTTATTAAATATACACAGTTGTGAGTTCCAGTCTAGATCTGATTTAAAAGCTAAAGAATTACCCGATAAATACCTCTGCTTCTGAAATATTTTTCATTTGTAGACAAAAACCAGAAAGAAAGATAGAAAGAAAGAAAGACAAGAAAGAAAGAAAGAAAAGGAAAAAGTGACATAAATATTTAAGATTAATGCTAGCTATATGAACGCCTTACAGTGAGATGGTCAACATATTTCAAATTTAAATGTTGTTTTGAGAAGATGGTCTTTCACTTCTTTTTAGAAGTGAAAGTAATATAAGTGTACTTTGATCAATATGTTCCGAACATGATTTTATTGGCAAACATAATTACCTAACTGATCAGCTGTGCTGGACATCTGAATGCTTTTAGTGAATGTTTGAACACAAGTGTTCCCTTTTTGCCAGTAAATTTCCTCCTACTTAAGGTTTAAAGTAAAAAGCAAAATCCTCCTTTCTTGTAAATTACATTTGCTGATGTGCCTTTGTAGTATGGTGACCAGTAATACTGAATTATTTCTTTGTTAGCCCCTCTCCTATTTTATTCTTGTACTTACATGTTTAATGCATACATGAAGTCTTTGGCTCCATTAAAGATAATTGAAACTTCTCATTTTGCAAGATACTGTTAGAATTTGCTATGAAGAAAGAAGAGAAAAAGTTGTAGCACACATTCATTACACTATCTCAGCAGTTACTTTTTCTTGTTATTCCTTAGACCAGCATTCAAGGAAAGAAAAAGCAATGGGAATGCATGTTACCAGAAACCTCCATCACTTGATGTATATAGCCATGATCATACAGAAGGTACAATTTAACCAATATCAAACAATCAATTCCTTATATCCCCTTAGGAATAATTGTTGTGCGTATTTCATTCCATTATTTGTCTCTTACTGTTTTCCATTTATCTGAGGAAAAATATATTGGGCCTAGCCATGTAAAACATTTCTATCTGCAATCTCTTGAATAAAAATAAACTAGACAATACGCAAAACCATGAAGACAGTCTAAATCTGAGAAATATCACAAAAACCTTTTCAAAAGCGATTTGTGTGCCATGTGGACCAGAGAAATTCATCATTACAAGTATTAGCAGAACCAAGTTGTAAGAAGAGTGAAATTATTTTAATACTAGGCCAAGCTGCTGAATTATTTTTCTTCTGAAAAGAAAAAAACAGAAAGCATGGACACATTTTGTAAATATGTTTTACACATAATATGAATCTTCCAAGTCATTTGAATCGCACTTAATAAAGAATCATTTGTTCTGATAGCAATTGTTTTAAATTATATTGCTCATCTACAGAAGTTGCAAACACACTGGCTTGGCAATGCATTTGAAAAAAATGACTCCATGAGTAACACTGGTATCTGAAAAAAAACCTATATTAAAGTAAAAAAAAAACCCGAGTTGCAACTTCTGAGCCATGAGCAGATTAATGGCATTCTTGTCATAGTGCTGTTGTTTTAGAACAGCCTTACAAAGGTCTAAAGGAAATTACTCTTTTTAAAAGATGTCCATGGGGAAAGAGGAACACCAGGCATGGTATGAAGACCATAAAAAAAGTCAAAAGACAAAGCAAAACCCCTTAAAGTGGGCCAAATCCCCCCACTCTCAAAGGAAAGCTACTGATGAAGGTTCCTTTAACTGATAAAAAGCCCAGTGTGAATAACTTCCCCACTAGTACTAAATATCCATATAAACAGAATCTTCATACAACCTGGATAAGCTATGATTACTTCAAAAAATAGTGGAAAGTACAGAAGTAGTCAGTGTATAATCTGAGATATTAGCAGTTACAATGGTGTTCATGAGGAAAGGTAAAACTGAGAAAATAATGTCCATTACTGCAGTGAGACCAGCGCAGCCAATATAATCTTCCTAAACATCAGTAATGAGTTTACAGAACAGCAGAAAATGGTATGTACTTCGCTATATCCCTGTGACTCAAAAAATGTTAGCTTTATAAAATGAAATCCAGACATCTTTCTGATTCAGATTGCTTCAAGAACACAGTTTTTCAAAAGTCATTACCATAGATATTGATCGTACATGACCAATCATCCAGATGCAGGTTTCTTTTTGTATTTTTCTTCACTGTTTTCAAAAACTATTTAATTTGTTTAATTGAAAAGATATTAAAACCAAAATATTCCAAGGTTCATTTTGTTTATTTTTAGCAAATTTAGCTAAGACACGTATGTATTAATAAGCAAATACAGACATATGAAAAAAAAATTAACCTTACAATGTCCCTTCACAGGCTCTATATTAGTATTTAAAACACTTACCAGATTAATTCTGTAGAAAAAAAAAATTGGATCCCTTGATCATAATTATTAACAATTATTGATAATAAAATTTGATAGCAATAACAACCAGAACAGAATTACCACAGATTATCTTTACACTGATTTTTCAGTGCAAATTTTGTGTTCTGTAAAATAATGAAGATATCTAGATCTGTGGTCTCTTGGACTGGACATGAAATTTTACTGTGTTTTAATAGCACAGATAACTGGAAGCTGGGAAGATAGGTGGAAGGAAATAGGATTGTATGCCTGTCCCATTGTTCCATACTTCACAGACATTTATTTTTGAGTGTGGTCAGAAAGAGAATACCAGGCTAAAGTGACCTTTAGTGTTATCCCTTAACACTGTTCTTGTGTGCCTGTGTTAAGCTCATAATATGTTTTACTGCGCAATAAAAAAATGGAAAAAAAAAATATATAATATAAATCTATATGTATATAAAAATATTATATATATAAATAATAATATAAATATGTTTGTAGTTAGCTTTGAACTGCTGTGGCACATATTTCTATGACTCTTCAAATAAATAAAACTTTCTAATAATCTTAAAAAATTGAGCATGTGTTATTTCCCTACTGTTTTTTGTTAGGTTCATGGCTATCAGCTAACTTTGTTTTCATTCTGTTTGCATGTGTGCATGTGTATGTGCATCTATTTATATCTATATCTACTTCCAAAAAAACAAATCAAACCCCTCTTGATTTCTTAATTTAGAGTATTGGAACCTTTCTGACATTTTGGTAAAGTATGTAATTGAATTTTTATATATTAACTTAATGAATATATGTATTACTCTAAAATTTATCAAAACTTACAGATCAGCAGTAATTTCTGATTTCTTTCATCACTAAGGCTTTGTTCACTTAGCATGCTGTAAAAGTTTTACTACTGTGCAATATTTTCGTCTAACAAACATCTGCATCAGATGTATAAAAATGAATAAAACTTGAATTAAGTATAAATAGAAACACAAATATGATTATGATTATGATAAAGATTAATTACTATTTGCAATATTTTGTCAGTATCATCAATGTGTATTTACTAGCAGTGTTGGAATAAAATTCTGATGTGATTCAACACTCTAATGTGAATGTTGAATACCATGCAGGAGTCATTCACAAAAGGTTTAGTTATCCCTACTGTTTGCTATGCATTTTTGTGAACCAAGTTTCACCCAAAATATTTACTCCATTGCTGAATAATTCTGAGCACTGTCGTAATATAATTAAGACAGCTTTGATGAGGACTTGGATGAGAAATCATTCCATACAAAAAACCTATTGATTAACAGACAAATTTTGTATTTCACCAACAAGGCAAATTGCATTTTAAACGTTTTACCCTTTTACTGCTTTTAGACACTCGCTCTGATGTTAAATTTTGAACAGTTGTCACCAGTAATGTAAAAGATTAACATGGCTGGGATGTTTGACATATAAAAGTATCAGCACCTATTAGTGATAAACACCATGTTCTTTCCTCTCCTGATGGATTATATGTTCTTTCATTAAATGTAAAGGAAGGATGACAGGGACGAGCAATACTTTAGATTTTTCTGTTATAATGTTGCTGGCATTTGAGGTGGCTTTTTATATTTTTCTAAAAGAAAGTGTCATTGATAATTGATTCTGTTGGGAAAAGTATGACAAAAAGCATCTCTACTCCCATAGCTTAGGGGACTGTCAAATTGTGACTCCATCAATTCTCTTCTAGACTTGCCAGGCAGAAATATTAACAAGAAAATGCTAAATAATTCAAATGTTTTAAATTGCTATTTAGGGAAAGAAAGTTTGTAAATGTCAGCACAGACTGTATCAATAAACCATAAATAGTGATTTTGTAATTACAAGATTTTAAAGAACTCACAACAAGCAAGTAACTTAGTCATGAATGTGGAATAACAACTCCGTACCAGGTTGAACAACTATAATTGTGAATCTATAACATTTGCCACCTTATTATTATCACCTTATTATTATCTTATTTCCTACTATTTCTGCCTCACATTATCCTTGCTTGTCCTGGGAGGAAGTTAGAAGTATAATTTTGGGGAAAGGGACCTGGCTTAGCTAAATTCTAGATGAAGCTTCCCAGCCAACTCCATTAAGATGAAGCTTGCACATTCTGAATTGCAAAATCAAGTATAACTAAAAAAAGCTAATTCTTTATGCAGCTTTGACAGTTATTCCACACTCTGCTACAAAGTAGGCCATCTACAAATTTTTTTAGTGTAATAGATATTCTGTTTACCTCTCCATTTACTCTAATTGAGGGCAGTTTCATTTTAATTAAATTCAGGTTTATGACTGAAGCACCATGACAGTCCTCTCTTGTTTTCTTGACTAAAGTGCACTCCTATGCACTTCCAACTAAAGAACAGAAACACTATATACAGCACCCACCAAAGGCAATACTAATAAAGCAAAAGTCATTTGATCAGATTCCCATTAAAGAAAGGAGAGCTAAAGGAATAATTTACTACAGTAAGGTAATTCTCCCACAGTGTCACTGCTGCTCAAATGGTTAAAGGATATAATTATAAATAATAAATAATAAGGATTGGACCATATATTAGCAGATAGAAATAAGAATTAAGACTGCTTCTTATGCAAATCCATCTGCATTTAAGTGTACTATCAATATCTGTATCACTAAATGACTATGTTAATCAGAGAAATATTATAATTGACAGTCTTCTAACTCTACAGACACTTCTTCCTTTTTGTCCTCTCTTGTTGCTGTCAGACAGTATGCCACATCTACATTTCCCTTCTCCCCCACTGTTTTCTAAGAAAAATTAAGAATAAATTGCCCACTGTAGGCTACCTATGAGGAAGCTTCACGTTACCTCTGATTCAGGATGAGGAGATGACACATTAGACTACCAAGCTAAACTATGGAAGCAAAGTTTGGTGACTCTAAGCCAAGGAAACTTGTAGGATGGCTGAGAGTTCTAGCTGGCTTTAAAGGTCTTTCATTGACTTCTGCAAGCAGCTTTATGTCTTTATCCCTTCTGGCTGTTTCTTTTTTTTTTTTTTTTTTTTTTTTTTTTTTTTGTCTAAGTTTCTTCAGGCCATAATCCTCCAGTATCATTTCATCTATATGCTTTGCTCTTCTGGTTTTTTCTTCCCTCTTCATCAATATTTTTATCTTAGTTTGCAGCATTTATTACTGCTTGATCCTTCACTGATGTTGTTACAAGCTCCCTCTGCTTTTTCCTTGCACCATTTTTCCAGTTTCCTTTTTGCCATGTAATATCCCTTTCACTCCCTTTTCTGTTGTTTCTACTTATAAGCTCTCTCTCTTCCTCTGCAAGCTTCCTTTATACCAGGCACCACGAAGCAGTGACCCTGAGTGTTTCCTACGCATCCTAATGAAAAATAAACACTATGTAGAATAAACACTTATTCATGTCTTTTTTTTCTGTCCTTATTACCAGCAGAGTCTAGCTTGTGATAGTATTATTTTAAATGTAGAAAGAGGAGAAAAATAAAAGTTCTAAAATGCTAGCTTTTAAAAATTAATTTCCAGAAGTATCTTCAGCAGGAGAATGTCCCTTAGCATTGTGCAGAAGTGATTTTTCAGATACACTTTAGCAAGATAATTTTACTGCAGATACATGCTTACTGCAGGTCTTCTAATAGTACAGTGGAGGGACTGATGAGCCCATGAAAGCCTCAATACAAGAGGCCATAGCTGAAGGTCATGTTGCCAGGAAAATTATTTCTTTTGCAGGAAACTTTGAAATATTTTGTAAAGTAAAGAGATAGTTCAGAAGGGATTTTTTTTTTTTTCCATGTTCACTTTATAAGTGCAGTTTCTCACTGCTTCACAGACGGGAGGGATAAAATTGGTTATACACACCAATAAAATTGTTTATGGAGAGCTGTTTCTGTTTTTCTGTTGGCTTTAGGGGGACTAAATGCAATCTTCAGGAGGGATTGATACAAGGATGAAGCTTGTAAAATAACTTCTTGTCCTGTAACACAGTAGGGAGTACACAACACAATAAACTATGTTAATTGGGAAGAAAAGAATCCTAGACTTCTTAATTCTGCTTACCCGTCCCTGGCTTCAGTCCTCTACGTTCCCTGCATAAAGACCTGTTGTGTTGAAACATCAAAGTTATACTCAGGCTACTTATCAGTGTTCCTTCTCTTGCCCTTAAACTCAGGTAGTGTGCAAAATAAGCACCTCTTTATCAGATCACTGGAAGATGATTATATATGTAATATTTTTTATTTTATTTTTAACACCCTGATTCTTTTTTATGACATTGTGCATGCAGATTGTCTAATAAGCTGTCGTGGTCAGCATAATGTAAGAATCAGCTTCAGCATGGTCTAGTCTAGATTTTTTTCAACAAGCATTAAAACTTAGCAGAATTAGATAGGGATACTTTTTTTTTTTTTTTTTTTTTTTTTTTTAAATTAAAGCACTAATTTGTAGGTATTCAGGAGTATTGTAGGTATTCAGGCATTTTCAGTGTAAGGCTGCCAGAATTAGTTAGTTTTTCATTGTTGAAAATAGAAGAATTCCACAAAAAGGAATATGAGGAGAAGGATACCAGCAGTTTGCCAGAAGGGTCTGTGTAAAGTATCTCTTTCAGGACTCCTTTACAGTTGTCTATTTGGTGTGGGACGCCAGGATTCCAACATACCTCCAATTTACTTTTTAAAATTTGCTAATCATGATAGATACTACTAACATCAGCCTGGAAACTTGCAAGAATATCTAGTGGAAGGGCTAATATCAGGATGTAACACATAAGCAGCGTTTTAAAGTGAAACACAATAAATAAACATACAAACAAAACCCAAGAACAACAACAAAAACAACCCTAGCATTTACACCTAGTTTAAAATCTGACAGCTGTCCTGTCTTACCTGTGCTCATTAAAGCACATCTCATCATAACTTGTGCCATTTTTACTGGAAAACAAGTTACAGGCATTGTTTCCAGCTCAGGCTCTTCGTTAGCTAGCTGCCAGTCTGCTGCTGCTAACTTCTTACCTTTGTCCTCCTTGAATGAGCTTTCTCTTCATCTATAACCATGACTTACCTTGATAATGTAGGGATTAAAAATGTCCAGAGTCACTGAAGAGACAATTGTAATTGTCTTGTGCTTGACTTGTACTTGACTATTGCACTTTTAAAAATACTAATATTATTTGTAGTGGCAGTTGTTACTGTTTAGGAATATTCTTGAAACAACATGGTGAAAATGAGCCATTAGGAGGATTTAAAGGAATATATCACTGTGGCTTCGTGGATCAATTTGGAAACAGGATACCAGGAGCTAACTGAGATGCTAAAAAATGCAGTGTAAAGAAAGTGCAGACCTAATCCACACCTTGGAAATCATAGGAATTATACAGAAACTTTCAGATTTCTGTTGTATACAGCTGGTAAATAAGCTAAATACTAGTGTTACCTTAAAAAGCGTTTTTTATGAATTTTTGTAAATTCTCTACAACTACTTTGAATCCTTCACCTCTTGCTCTTGTATGCATTCAAAGCTTTTATTTGTCTTCCTGTCTTTCTAGTCTGTCCTGCTTGTCAGGTTCTACTTTCATTTCCCCCCTCTTTCTGTCATTCCTCTTGCCTCCTTTTGACTCTTCTCTCTTGGTTTTATTTTTCTCTCCCTGGAGATACTCCCATGTCACTTTAGAAAGATAGGTTGCATTTCTGATGTCATCCTTAGAGAAAAAAAAAATAAAATTACAACCTTAGTGCTCAAGGCTATATATGGAAATCCTCTTACATGTCTCCATAGCAATGCTATTTCATGATCCTGAGATGCTTGAATATGTATCTGTGGGTAGGGAAAAATGCAAACTTTAGGAAGTTATATCCTTCTGGTGTCTGACAATTAGACACAGTTGCTTGTCTGATTATAGAGTTGGTGTTGTGCTAGCCATCCAGTGGGAACTGATTTCAGAAATGTCACTTAAAAACAAATGTATACACTGAGTTTGGGATTTAAGATGCATTTATTCCCTCAGCACTTCCTTGTTTAGGCAGTGCTGGTGCTATGAATCATATAATGAGATGCTTCAGCCCCTGTGATTACTATAGGGAATGTAGGTGCCTGTCTCAGTTTCATAGATTCTGTTGCAGAACCTAAAGGAATGAAATTTAGGGCAGTCAGGTTCCTTCTGTTGGACATCTTTCTGAATAGCAATAGCCAGTCTTCAGAGACTGAGTTATATAGGTGTATATATATCTATAATTTATATATATATAACAGGATCAAATCTTACTGTTAAATGATACAAGATATTTTGTATTACTGTATTTCTGTAACATAAGTTCCATACATAAAAAAAACAGTCCTATAAATGTTCAAAACCAAAGATCTTGCATTGGGTTGTTACTCTTTCCTAATGATCGTAATTATGCATTACTCACATGTTTTTTTCATGGTTTAGTGAAGTTTACAAAACATATTGAAAGTAATACTCTGAAATACACAATACAAAACATTTTTTCCCATTCTCTCTTTTAATTGCCAGAAACAGGATCTTTGTTTCTAACAATTAACCTGTTAGGCAGAAGATGTTATTTTGTTGTAGGAAGTGATCAGATTAGTCTGGTTATGATTTGCCTTTGGTAAATTCATGTCGGCTTTTTCCAGTCACCTTCTTCATCTGGTTTGTATGGTGCTTACATCTCAGGCATGCAAATTACTAGTCAGAGGAGTTTATTTTTAACACTTTTCAGTTTAAACACTTACAATTTTGCCTAAAATGTATCATATTCACCTCCATGCTATTTTAAGTTGTGTCTTTTGTATCTAATCCTCTTGTTTATATAGTCTGTTTATATAGTCAGTGGGGTAGCTCTCTTTGCAGTCAACTGTTGTCCCTGCACATCTGTAAGCTGCATTTCCCATTTTCCATTTCACTGTCAGTAGTAAGGCACAGTAAGTTGCACAGGCAGAACTGGAGTTTTTTTCTAGTGCACTATCTGGTCTGAACAATCACACTACAGAATACTTCACACACCTCTATCAGCCTCAGCTATAAGCACCACAAAACACACGAGCAGTAGCAATGACAAAGTCAAGAGGGTTTTCAAAAACATGTTCCTAATTACCATAGGCACCTTTACTACTTGTTTCTATTATTGGAGAACCTTGCAATCCCAAGTGTATTTATATGTGCAAAATCCCACGTGATAGACCAATACTTTGTTTAGTATGTTCTCTAAAAGATGCAGGGGGAGAGTGTGGTCACACAAAAAGCATCTGGAGGAGCTGTGAAGTTGTCCTTTTTTCAGTAGGCCTTCACAAGAGTGCAGAATCACACTTTACCAAGCTAAACTAAAAGAAAAATTGAGAGGAATACACAAGAATCTGCTCATATGGCTTTTTAAACACTGACTATTATAATAAATATAATAGTTTATGAAGTTAATTCCATAGGAAGTTACACACAATGTGTTTTAAAATTCTCTGTAGTAAATAATTTTATCTAATGAATCTGAATAAAATTATTTAACTATCTAGGGAAAAAAAAGACAAAATGTCATTAAACTTTTGTCAGCGATATTTTTAGCTAATTCAAATGATGTTGCTTTATGTGCAACATCATGCTTCATCCTAGTTTCAGTGAATGACTATGATGGTGCATTATTTATAAATTGGTCACCTAAACACACTGATTTTCCTGTTCAGTTCTGATACAAGGGAAGAATCTCCACAGGCCGATCAATTATTTTTCTGAGATACTGAAGGAGTAGGTAGTTATTATAAACAAGATAGTTGTATGAAGCATTAGAGAATTCTACATTGTATTCCCAAACTGCTGAAACCAAAAGTATTGAGATAATTGGATTTATTAACTGTAGAGTCTCATTTTCTGGTGCCTTGACTTCTTTCTTTATATTGCTTCTGTATCAAAAAAAGGTTTGAGCAAAACAGCAAGAAACAGTATGAGTATTGTTTCATGCACGCACTTAAGTTGTTTCCAAGAGAAAGGTGAGCATAAAATGAGTTATGGCTGTATATGTGGTAGATGGATTTCTACAGTAGTCTTAATCATTAGTTTTAACAAGATTGTTTGAGGAAGTCAAGCTTGTCACACTAACATTTGTCCTCAAGCAAAGATGTTTCTAGATTGTTATAGAACATACGAAAACAACATATGTATCTGGAGACATTTTCAAACTAAAGAGTTTAATTCATATACCATGTGTAGCTGTTTTGGATTGCCTGGTAAATTTAATTTTCTATGTGGCTCATATTAACATTGGATCTACACACTGGAGGAAGGAAATCAGAGAAGTAACCTGGAGTGGATAGATTGATATGGTCCAGCACTAACATGTAAGGGGCTGGGGGGGGATGAACTGTATTTCTTGTCTTGTATAAGGAACTTACAGATATTTTACCTTTTTCCCTTAATATAATTTTAAAACAACCTCTGTTAGGGGAACTGGAAATAGAGGACAGGAAGGAAGGAGGTGAGCTTATTAAAAGCTAATATGAACAAGTTTGAAAACCAGTGAAACCAGTGCACTAAAAATTAATTATTCCTTCCATCACAAAGAAAAAAAAATCTACCTGTATTTATCTGGGTAAATAAACTTCTAAAGTGTTGATTTGTTTTATTTCTCAATCAATTGTTAGTTTAATATTTTAACATTAACAAGCTGAATATTTGTTACAGTACATTATCAGAAGCCATTCTAATAAACGAGTTATCAAGTAAATTGTTGTGTTTTTTTAAAAAATTACAAGACTGTTTTCAGGAAAGAGACACTAAGCATGATTTTGTTTTGCTTGATAGTACTGTTGAAGTTGAAGAACTGATCTCATTAAATGTTTTTTAATGGTCATTAAACTTGTTATTAGACCAGTCAAAGTAGGTTTAAAACTGAGGAGAGTTTCAGCAATATTGTGGATTTTGTACATTTCTTTGGTTCCTTAAAGAACAAACCAAAAACCAGCATTCCACATAATGCCTTAGTGCAAACTCTGTCTCTCAAGCTTAGATATTTAAGATTTCTATTGGGGAAGGAAACTAATTCATGAACCTTTTAAATCAGTCTTTCATATTAATGTTGTTAAGAGTTTCATCTGTAGATTTTCATGACTGTTTGGATATCATATGGTTATAAAGACAAAGACCTAAATATGTTTGTATTCAAGGTTTCAGACCAGACTGGGCGGAAAAAAACAACAAACAAAACAAAACAAAACAAACCTCAGCTGACATCAGCTGCTGTTCAGGCTGAGGAAGAGAAAACTTCTTTATAGGTAAATATAGGGTTTAGAAATCTACATTAGCATTTAACCTGTTGTGGTAATTGATCCCTAATTGTCAGAAAGAGTTCAGTGTTGCTTTATGAGTGTATGCACCTTTCTTCTACCTTTCTCATCTACCTGAATACATAAAAAAAAATATTTTCTTCTGAAATTATTTTCCTAAGCAAGTCAACTTAAGCAGTTTTTCAACAAAGCAGAAAACGATATTTTTTATCCCTGTTTGAAGCATATTGAAAAGTTTCTATGCTTAGCATTTCTGTTATTAAGAAATTAGTTTTGCTATTCCTGCTACACCTCTTGTACAAAGCCAATGGGAGCCATTTCTTTTTAGCATAATTTTTTCTTTTCACTGTATTTGACTGAAAAAAAATAAAGAGAAGAAAAAGTCAATGCAATTTACCTTCTTGTGCTTGCTTTGTTTGGTGAGAAACAGGTAAGTACTACTAAGTAGTTATTTTACAGCAATAAGACTATATAAAATATGTACCTTTTTCTTAATGAAGGAATTTTGATTATATCTGTTGTAGTATCTTTCTATGACAATATAACTAAGTCTCTTTACTTTTCTTCATTGGTGTGAAACGTTTCTTGAAACTAACAAATGTCTTCTCTGTCTTTTTTTCCAAAGAAGCCTTGAGTTGTCTTCACAAAAGAGTTGCTCGGTATTTTGGATTTCTGCTTGCTTGCTAATCCCAAAAATGCTGTAAAATATAAAATGTTACCTACTGCTCAGTCCCTATGATGGAAAATAAATAAGTTCTAGCATTTCCATAAAACAGCTACTTCAGAGCAGTTTCAACTTTAGGGTAAGCAATTAATGCAACATAAAAAGATCTTCACTGATAACATAGTTATAATCCAGTCACAAAAGCGCTATAAAACATAGTGAAAAACCGTCTTAATTGAATGCTTTTAAGTTCTGACTTCAGTGGGCCTGTGAGACCAACTGTTCCTGGTGGCCACCTGGCTGGAAAATCCCATTTTATGTAGGTATTGTTTTGACAGCAGCCAAGCATGAAGATGAAAAAGTAGCAGCTGCTAATTTAGTTTCCTCTGGCATCTTCCAGGGGAGGGTCCAAGGCTCCCTGAACACATTCGGGAAGTTATGACTCCTTAATAGCTTTATGTTGTGAAGTGCAGAAGGAGGTTATCAATGATCAGACCACAGTCTTTTTTCTGCATTTATCAGGGCTTATTATTTTAATGAGACTAATAAGACGTTTTAGAGGAATATGTAAATTCCAGCCAGCTTTTTAGTGAGGATATCAGCCTGTGCAGTACTTGAATTTAGGATGAGGAAGGGATTTAGTTCAGTTTAGTTTGTTGAAATTCAGCGTATAATGCTCCAGAATAACACATGAAATATGAACTGCTTTCTTTACAAATGCAGAAACTTTTGCATGGTTTGTATACTTTGTACTGTGCTTTATGTGACTCACTTAAGCAGGGTTGGAGTGAACGTGTTTAAGCAGGATGCTTCAGTGGAGAATAAACTTAAACAATAATTCTGGATTATTGCATAGAACATGGGTCTGGGCATTGTGAAGGAGACCAGATCTGCCAATGGTTTCTTTTATCATCTGCTATCTTTTATCAGCATACTTTTTTTCTGAGGAGCTATAGAATTATTATATAGAACTGATTTTTATTATCTGGTGCTTTATTTTTTATTATGATATATATTATACAGAAGTTGTGAACTGATATTAATTTAACATATTTTAGATTTCTAGCCACTTTTAAAAATTAAAAAAAAGGCCTGTAAAAGTGGGTGACACCTAGGTGTGAGGTCAAGATATAAGAAAAGGGTCTAAAATATTCAAATGGTAGTTCATAGTAAGACAACAGGGTAGTTAGTATGTCTTTTGTGTATGTGTGTGTATGCAAGAAAAGGCAAAAGGCAATATCAATTTCTAATGCTTCCGCAGGCACTCCTGGTAGTACTTAATCATTTGATCAGACTATGAGAGGATGAAAATTTAGTTTAATCTAGACCAAGTCATCCATGTTAGGAGCATAACTTTTATTGTCAACATAAGTATGTTAGCACAGTATCTGGATATTTGTTACAATTCTATCACTCTACCAACATGCTGCTTACATTACTAATAGTATTATTTTAATGCTAATTAAATACATTTTTTAAAAATCTATTAATTAATGCTTTTAATATGCAAAAGGTGAACACTAAAAATGGAAATAAACCATGCAATTTGTTACCATTGCGACTGGAGTTTTAGATTTACCGCAAAAAGATAGTGTGTGTGACAAGACTGACCTAAGCTTGGTAATGGTATCACTGCACAGCACAATGGCTTTAACAAATTTTTGACTGCCGATAGGATTCAGTTATTGCCAATGCGCAGCCAGTATCTCAGTCATTGTGGTTTACGTTGTTACAGACCCCGTTTCTGAGCAAAACTGGTCTTTCCTGTATGTGTAAGCCCTTTTAGTCTCCTAATAAAGGTTAGATTCAGATGCCTTAAAGTAAGCATCTACAGGTTTAGATGCAATAGGATACTGAAACTGGCTTTTGGTCAGTATTTCTTAAAGGGTCAGATGTTTCATGGGTCCTGTGGCATATCCATTATTCCATGTATATATATGAAGATATCCAGGGGAGAGTATGGCAGAAAGATTATTTCTTAATGTATTATAATAAAATCTGACAGAGTACACATACATTTCTTGACCATGCTTTATTTTCTGATTTATTAAAAAATAGAGCTCACACATTAAAAAAAAAAAAATGTTCTAAAAGTTCTAAATATTTTCATAATTATATGGAACAATTCATAACTACATCATGTTTAACACAAGTTATACATGTGTACTGCAATCAGTGCAAAGATAACCCACAGATTTTTGGTAGTATTGCATCTCAGAAAACAGCAGGCAATTTGGGCTCTCAAAGTACATTTAAGGTAAAGCTGGGTATGGACATATTTTTATAGATGACAGTAAAATAAAATGTTTTGGAGCTTCACATAAAAATTACAGTTCTTGGTAAATTAGAAGTTCTTGGCATGCAAGGTGTCATTTCTTTTAGTCAAGTTTTTTCATACTTTTTTATTAAATTATTTGACTTGTTATTTTAAATGAACATTTTTTACTTCTAGTCTGCTGAATAAAATAACAAATAAAAGCTTAAAACAAACGTCTATGAAAATCTTGAAACCATTCCAAATCTTTAGGCTCCCAGCCCTAGGCTTTCAAATCTGATAGATTTAAATGGAACCAAATTACCACAGAAAAACATAGTTTACAACCTAAAACCATATATATATATATATATATATATATTAAAGTTACAATCTCAGTTCTCCAGTATAGTGTTATGGCTTTGGGAATGCTTTTCCACAAACAAAACAGGTTTTGCAGATAAAAGTACCTAAATTCCATCTTTCCATGCTGAAATTGTAACTACAATAATACAAGATGTGCACTCTCTAAACAAGCTAGCAATTCACTGACCTTAAAGTTCAAATGGAAATTCTGAAGTGTTTGGTAAAACACATTATCTGTAGCATCCAATCCTCCTTGCAGTGATCCATAGCAATGTTCCATCAGTTCTACGCAGTATACACAAAAAGCCAAAAACTAGATGTGCTCTAACTTATTTCAAAAGGTTTGATGCTGAATGTAGAGCAGATTTTTTTATTTTTTTTTCTGAACATGATGTGTTACTTGAAATGAAAGCTATTTTCATTCACAGATGAAAGCCATCTGTGGAAGTACATACTGCATAGTGTTTGTAACCTGGACAGTATGTGTAAAGAATGATATTGAAAATTGAATTACAAATGCACTAGAAATTAAAGGATTTTGGACAAGAAATAAAGTGTGTTTCCGCAGCATAGGCAAAAATGTACTTCTAGCACACATCAAAAAAAAGCAAATAGAAGCAAACTGATGTTGCAGTTCAATTGGTCACCAGCAGGCTTTATTAAGTAGAGGAATGGTGGATGTATTTCAAATGACACTAACTAGATTGTGCTCTGACCTGAAATACACAGTACTTGAAATTTCATGGCTCTGTCCCAAACTATTAGTAATGGCAGCTTGTATGCAACAAACTCAGCATGTAGCAAATGATAGATAAGCTAAAATCTGGGCACCTGTCCATAACGAATCGTAAATACAATCTTCCGTCTGCCTTCAGGAAAGTAGCGTCTGTCTTACACTTTTTAGCATACAATTAAGACATAGCTTTTAATTAATATCTCCCGTGGTCTATTGCATTCCATTTCTTTGTTGATAAATTGATACTATAATTACAGAATGTATAATGTAGTCTGAGTAAATACTAAATATATTTACTGTGAATGTAGTTTATTTTTGGAATGTTTTAAAATGTGGTCAATGTCATTCACAATTCACATATATTTGAAAATTATATTCTTTTACTGGAGAAGTATTAGCTGAACTAATAACAGGTAAATTTAAGGTCATATCCTTAGCTTATCCTCAGCTGAGTTTAGTTCATTCTGCATTTTCCTTCGGTAGGGTTTGGTGCTTTTCTGTTTGTTTGTTTTCTTTTCTGAAAGAAAAGAATCTGTGTCTGAATTCGCAAATAGCAATCTTTGTCTTTAAATCTACATGTAAAATAATTTTTTCTCACTATATCAAATTCAGCTTTTATATTCTTATTTTTGGCTTCCTCTGCTGATTGCATAATGTTAACACTGGAGGCATAGCAGGAAAACAACAACAAAAAAAGTTCTGTTCCAGCTTTGATTTAAATTGTATTTCATGATTGCAATATAGTGACGTTATGTAGAATTTAACAGATTAAAAATTTGCTCTTATACATTTTTGCAGTTTCACAATATTGTGCACAGCGTCGTAACTTTGAAATTCAGACAGTTGTTTCAACTTTATCTATTTGTAGAGCCTAAAATCAATTCAGTTCCAGTAAAGCTGAAACATCCTCTTCCTTTTCTGAAAAAAAAAGTAGATGCAGATCAGATTCAGACAAGATTCACCAAATCTGTACTTTTCTGAGTGGGACTTTTTATTTCAGTAACAGATCTGGCATGAAAATCAATTCCACTGTAATAAAGATTTTCAACAACAACCCTTCCTGAATGTAAAATCACACTTCTAATGAAATTCTGCAGTATTTTATCCCAGTGACAGGTGTAACATTTAAATCGGATGATATGTATGAGTGACATACTGTTCAAAGTGCAAGCACCGTAATGTAACCCTTGAGAATAAGGAATGAATGATAGGAATCAGTAGCAACAGAGCTAAACGAAAGCTAATACTCTTGACAATCCCAGCTGAAACCATTCTATGAATATTCCAAGTTAAAGTTTCTACTGATATGCAGTAAGAATGTATTAATTTTTAAGATCTCTAGAATACCATTGACAGGAAAAAAATAATCCCTTGTATTCAGTGAAGTGAGAAATCTTGATATTATGAGTTCCTGCAGAGTTGTGGAACAACCAAGGACCCTTATATCAGTCAAGAAGGTATTTTCAGCTAGAGAGAACTCCATTTTAAAGCAGTGAAGATGAGATAAGCTTCATGTGTTGAAGAAAAGGAACTAATTATTCTACATGACTGCAAAAGAAATTACACATTAAAGACAAAGATAATTCTACAGCTACAGTACATAGGCTTGGTATAACAGCAAGACAGATAAATGTATTTGGCTCATATGAAGGAAAAAAACAGTTGAAGGGAGAAAGTGTGGCATCTTAGTAAGTGCTGTAGAAACAAGAAAAAGTCCTACATTAGAGAAGGTGATATAATTGTAAACTGGAGTAATTTAGTTATACTCATTTTCCAGGTATTTTATAAATTCAGACACTGGACTGTGCAGAAATATTTTAATTTGCATAGCTGAATTTTATGTGAAAGACATTTGCATTTATTTTAAAGCAGTTAGCACCTTTACTGTGATTGTCAGATACCTGCTTTCTTGGTAACGTATAATTTCCGAGGGATGGTTAAACAAAAGATTGACTGATCAGACAAAGCCAGATAAAGCAAGAATTTTGAAGGAACAGATTACAGTATTATGAGCCTAAGTGACTACTGCAAGCAAAATAAAATGACCTACCAGCTGTGCAGAATTATCCAATATCTGTTTTCTGGTGTTCACCAGAGAAAACTTTTCTCCTTCAGAGCTTTGTCTGAAATGTTATGTCCAAATCTACTTACAGGTCTGTCATGTGTTTAACAAAATGTCAGATGTGATGATTGCAATAGTTCATTTGGTCTTGTTATTAATGAACTTATATTGAAGGCTTTTTTGGATGCTAAATTATTATTACAATGACTGAATGCTTATCCATTCAGAAAAAAAGAAACAAAACAACCCCAAATACACATTCAATCTGGAATAAAGCTAATACAAAATCTTTTTTACTTTAAATTAATATAGGTATGTACATAGCTATCACTGAATTATCTTTGTCCTTAATTTGATAAAGGTTTCTTCCCATTTCTGCCTTAACGGCCTCACCCTACCAAAGGACAATGGGTTCGCTATTATGCAGCGATATACATAATGTATTTTAATACATTCTTATTAATGTAATCTTAATACAGTAATCTATAATACAGTAGTATAATACAGCATTATACAGGCTCTGCCATGCCTAGGTTCTTAGAAATGAAAAAACCAAAAACCTTTTAAAGGAATTTTCTTAGAGGAAGTCATATGGGAAATTCTCTCACTCCCCCATAGCCACCATACTCCATATACAAAATGCCTGTTTGCATTTGTCCCCGAGCAAACTCCTGAATCATGTGCAGGATATGCCTCAGAGGGTGCTAGGTGGCCTAGCCCAGGGCCAGGGCCTCTCTTGATGACTAATCAGAGCAGACATGGAGCTCCAGCACACAGGAGCAATCTAGAGCCTGACACTGCTTTATCTGCTAGTACAGACACGGTCTGAACACCCTGCTCTACTTGTGATTGTTCCTGGAACATCAATGCTACAGTAAGTGATGCTGGTACCCAGGGTCCAATGATTAGAATGTCATTTTGTCTTGTTAAAGCCATTCTGTTATTTAATTGCATTGAATAAAGCAATTCTGATGATGTAATTTATTCCCATACTTTATTTTCATTATTATTTTGATTTTGTGTTTAGCCAGATTTTTTGATTAAGGATAAGAAAGTTTAATAATGACTGAAATTCAAACCAAATAAACTCCACCCAATGACTGTATATCACTATTTTAAATGTAAATATTTTTTCATGCTTAAGAAAGACGGATTTAACAGTCAAGAGAGACAACAGTTTGTATTCCAGCTATTTCAAAGAACTGAAAATAGGAAAAAAGAGGTACTACATAAATTTATTTTTCTTTTTTTTTTTTCAGTTACTATGTGTATAAAAAAATGCTTATTTTTCAGGAGGCCATTGTTTTCCACTGATCCCTCCCAAATGATCTTGTTCATGTGTCTAATCTGTTAATGACCACAGTATATTCTGTGCCATACATTTTTCTCAGCAATTGCAATCTTACCCTCTTTAAATATTACTTCTTTAATGAGGCTATACCAGTTATAACTCTGTGGTGAAACTTTAATTGCTTTCTCCTAAGTTTCACATTGTGGGGTAGATCTGACAATCACAGTTCACATTAAACTCAAAAAAACCCAAGAGATCTTTCTTATTATGCTGATATGTATGCTTAGATCAGTACTTTGCTATGCTTTTCTAGTGTTTTGGGGTCAATTTCAGGTAATATATATTTCATCCTTCATAAAGAAAATATAGTGAAGTTGTTATACGTAAGAATTAAAAAATAATCCTTACTCATTAAGCATATTTGCATTCAGATTTTACTTGCTTCCATTGTAACTTATTTGACTAATTCTTTTTTTTTTTTGCAGATAATTCCTTTTATTTTTTGCAGACCCATATTAAAACTGTAAGCCCTTCTCTATTTAACAGGTCTCTAGAATAATTTCCCTGGCTTGAAGATTCACTCAGGTGCAATACAAATAACCCTACTTATTGCTACGTAGAAAAGAAACTTGTTACCTCTTCACTGCTTTCAGAAAGCTGGCAAGTAACACTCTCAGTCCTGCTTTGACTACCTTCCTCACTTTGGTGTGTTAACTTCTCCCCACAGCCAGTATTAGTCCTTCTATTGCATTTCACACTATTGTACATCTTTGATGCAGATGGAAAGTTTTTTTCTCAAATCACTTTGAACAAAACTAATCTTCTCTTTTGTTTTTCCACTGTAACAAAAAAGAACTGCAAAAATCTTATTGCTATTTATATAATCCAAAAGGTTGTTTCTGCTTAAGTATTCTGTGTGCAGGCATATTTCTTAGAATATCTTCTCTTGAGTCTGTTTGCAACTGAGTGTCTCAGTATTTCCACCTTTTAGCTAAAATTCTTTTCTTGCTTTGTGATACCTAGAGTAGCAAAGTGCTTTAGTCCAGATTTTATATTTAAGTGAGAAGACATTTAATAAACTAATAAATTTAATAAGATTTGATAAATTTAGTGAGGCTACACAATTTTAAAAGTAATTTTAAAATTAATTTCATAATTACTTTCAAAATGGTTATACCATTTTAAAATTTAATGAATTTAATAAAAATGGTGAAGTGGTTGTTTTCTTTTAGCCTTGCACTAAGTTGAAAACTGTCACAGCTTCATTCTGTCAGGTCCCTTGATTGTCTAAAACACTTTTTCTTGATGAAGTGTTTACATACCCATTAATTCACATGCTCTTCTAGTGGAAACTATCTTTTCTCTCTTCCATTCATTGCTAGTATTGTTTTAGTACCATTTTTCTAGTACCGCATTAATTTATGCATCTGTGCCCAACTTTGAAACAAGTAAGTATTCCATTTTATTTCAGGCTGGTAGTCTATTCCGGTAATGCAAAAATGGTGGGTATGGTTGCTGTGAATTACTTCTCTGAACTACCGATGTTACTTAGATGCTCTTTCTCCTTTTTGCCATACTCTCATGTCACTTGAATATTCTTGAAAAAATCCTGAAAATCACTGTAGTTCTCACAACATTGTCTTGGGTTGCACCATTACCATCACCGTACAGTTATATGTGCTTCTTGTTCTTTGAAAAATTGTAATTTGAATCTGCATACTTTTCTGCTTCAAAATTGGTTTCTATTTTGAATTTGAAGTAATAGTCAGTGTCAGAATACAGTCTGTATTTGACAAGATGAGAAAGCGAGTGGTCTCTTACGTCTAAAACAAATTGGCTGTTTTTTGCTAGTTTGAACTGACTTACTCATCTTATGTTAGTCAAAAACTAGCTTAGTCATAAAGTCTTTTTTTTTATGTTTCCTTTCACTATGTACTTAAAAACATATTTGTCATGGTTTAACTCCAGCCAGCAGCTAAGCACTGCCCAGCCGCTCACTCACTCCCCCTGCATTGGGATGGGGGAGAGAATCAGAAAAAGTAGAAGTGAGAAAACTCATAGGTTGAAGTAAAAATAATTTAATAGGGAAAGCAAAAGCTGTGCATGCAAGTAAAGCAAAACGAGGAAATCATTCACCACTTCCCATCAGCAGGCAGGCATTCAGCCGTCTCCAGGAAAGCAGGACTCCATCATGTGTAATGGTTACTGGGGAAGACAAACTCCATAACTGAAACATCCCCTCTTCCTTCTTCTCCCAGCTTTATATACCAAACATGATGTTCCATGGTATGGAATATCCTTTTGGCTAGTTTAGGTCAGCTATTATGGCCCTGCCCCTTCCCAGCTTCTTGTGTGCCCGCTCACTGGTAGAGAATGGGACACTTGAAAAGTCCTTGATTTTGAGTAAGCACTACTTAGCAACAATTTAAACATCAGTGTGTTATCAATATTATTCTCATATCAAACCCAAAACAGCGCTGTACCATCTACCAAGAAGAAAATTAACTCTATCCCAGCTGAAACCACAACAATGCTGCTCATGTAGCCCACTTCAAAATATGTAAAGTTCTCTTATTCTATATTTTAGTTTTGTTTTCCTGTCTTGCTGAAAGGTACTGAAAACATCAAATCCTTTTGAATAATCTAATGTAAGTTTTGTATTTTTTGAACGTTTTGTAAAATTTGTTTAAATATTTTCCATTTTTCTAAGCAGTTCCTTAAGGCCTGGATCTCTTTTCTTTCTCTCCCATCCAAATGATGTATTTTTAGTTTCCTTGTTTTAGTCTTGATCAATCCTGTGGTCAGAAGTCACTTAAAAATAGTCTGTGTTAATCTGGATTTGTGTATTATCAGATTGGCATTGTTTAAGACAAGCCTCTATGTAATACAACAGCTTGTTCTAAGTGGCTGTCACTGTAGTCTCTCATATGATTCCTCACAATTCCCACAACAATTTAGTAATGAAGATTTATAATTTAGACTTCCATATCTGTTCACCATCTTGAACAGTGAGTGTTCTTTCAGCATGTACAATGTATTGACCTGACCACATTTCTACACAAAGGAGAAAACTTTTGTCATCTACCAATTAGATAGAATTTATGTTTAAAATTTGTAAATACCTTTTTGATATCTTGTATAAATGAATAATAAAAAGTATTTGTGTTTCTGCTTTGCATGTGACTGATTTAGTAAGCATAGAGTTTCTTGTCAAAGCCAGAGGTGAAATGGAAGTCTTTTACAGAGTACTCCACAGGACAGGCGAAGGATACTCTGTTCCCTACATTGATTCCAGCCAATACCTTCAATTATCGCAATGAATTTTCAGTAATAAGGCAACAATTGTAATTCAATAGTAAGTGATAATTTTTTTACTCCATAAATAATTTTAATCCAAATTGCTCCCTAAAACATTCACCAATGCAGTTAAGAAAAACTAGTAAAACAATATGTAGATGGAGTAGGATATAAAGATACGGTATAGGCATTGTTTCTTTCACAAACAGCTGCTTTGGTTCAGGCAATACAGAATGTCAGTTCCACCTCTTGATTCCTGCTAAAATATGTCTATGCTATAGAAAGCACTTATATACTAAGGTACATTTCCTTAGGCTGAACTGACTTGAATATATCTAATATGAATTCTTGGAACATTCCTTATTCTCTTGTTCCCATATTTTGACCTGTGCTCTTCTGCTACTTAAAATGTGCTACATAACTGGTCAGCTTAACTTTTCTGTGAAGATTCAAGTGGAGATAGAATACATCAATTGTCTTGGCAACTTCTGTCGTTCGATCTCATTTCCTATTAATAAATGCATATTCATCTTGCCTTCTTACTCTAACGTTCAATGTACAGTATAAGATGGTTCAGAAATTGGACGTACAGATAACCTTTTTCCATACCATGTACAAAATATTAATAAAAAGTAAAACTCACTTGTAGATTTTTGTATAATAAGGATGGAATTTCTATGCAAAACCAGAGAAGGAATGCAAGACCTCTACAGAGGAGTCCAAGCCCTCAGGGATAGATTGGTCTTTTCCCCACTCTCTTTAATCCTGACCAGTGACTTCAGTCAAATCGCAGTGTATCAGCTGAATGCTTTTAAACCATTAGCTCTTGCCTAGTCTGGGATTCAATATTTTTTCTAGCTCTTCTTTTCCGTATCCCCAGTCCTGAAAAAAACACCCTACCTTTGAAAAGGAAGGGTGAAAATTGTGTATTCCTAACATGTCTAAGCACTATTAGCCCTTTGTTACTCTCATATCTAAACAGAAGTGTATGAGAGCTACAGAAACAGCTGATCTCCTCATAATACTAAGTAAATATATTCTATATTTTCTTTAACATATTTATTGCTTATTGGGACTGTATTAGGTTTGATCTGCCTGTGCCTATATTCCTCAAACTTCTAGGAAAGCACAAATCATGTCACTTCTCCCAAGTAAAGTACTTTTTAATATACTTTAGTGGGACTGTGTTGCTACTGAAAATTACTAACAGAAATTACTCCCTTCCTGGTACTGAAAATCTCTGTAAAAGTATAATTGCAACAATTCTATCAGTTTATCTTAATTGGGCAAGTAACCCAGGATGGCAGTCCAAAATCAGCACATTATAGCTATTCAACAACACCTCAGTGCTTGGGCAAAATAATAGAAAAGGGAATGGCACAGCTGATAAGTGATTATATTTAAAAGTAGAAATAGTGAACAACACATATTTGGGAAGTGCTATCAAACTTTTTTAGGGTAATAGAAATTATTCCTGCATTAATATTAAAGGTTTTATATGGTTTTGAACTAGCAAACTGAAATATACAACCCAAGAAGCAGACTTACTACAAATTAGGGTTTAATTGTGCTTCATGGAGTGGACCTAGAGTATTTCAGTTTGACGTATTCATTCGTCTTATGCTTTAGAAAAAAAGGTTGCATTTGGTGTAGTTTTGCTTTATATGTCACTAACAGCTCTCACACATGTGTTAATTAATTTCAAAACTTAAAATTTGAGTGGAAATATTAGGAAATATTACAAAAAAGGGCATGAGCTTTTCCTTGGTGACTGTAGGAATGAAAGAGCAACACGTCAATTCATTCCACAACAAAAGACTACAACTTTTTTCAAAGTATATGTGTACAAATATATGTTACAAGATAGTGCAGAACCAACAGCAAATCTAAACGGGCTTTTAGGGACTCCTCACTGAATCCAAAAATGGTTGAGTTTGGAAGGCACCTCTGGAGGTCATTTTGTCCAACTCCCTTGCTCAAGCAGGCCCACCTAGAACCAATTGCCCGGGACCGTGTACAGATAGCTTTGGAATGTCTTAAGGATGGAGACTCCACAATCTCCTTGGGCAACCTGCACCAGTGATCAGTCACCCTCACAGTAAAAAAATGTTTCCTGATGTTCAGACAGAATGACCCGTGTTTCAGTTTGTGCACCACCAAAAAAAGCCAGGCTCTATGCCCTCTCTATGCACTCTCAGGTATTTAGATATATTGATAAGATCCCCCCTGAGCCTTATCTTTGCTATTCTAAGCAGTTGCAGCTGTGTCAGGTTTTCTTGTATAAGAGATGCTCCAGTCCCTTAATCATCTTTGTGGCTCTTCATTGGACTCTCTCCAGTATGTTCATGTCTCTCTTGTTACGAAGAGGCCCCAGAACTGGGCGCAGTACTTCAGGTATGGTCTTGCCAGTGCTGAAGAGGAGAAGGATTACTTCCTTCAACCTGCTGGCAATATTTTATCTAATACAGCCCAGACTTGGTGTAAAGTAGGACCCCCAGGTTCTTTTCTGCCAATCTAATTTCCCAGATGGGTAGCTGTAAGAGACTGTGTTGGCGAAAAAAAACACCAACACAGCAAACGTCTGTCTCAGCATCGCTATGGCAGGAAACCACCCCCCACCATCACCACAACCAAGGTTCATCTCAATATGACTATGGCAGTAAAACTACCAACAGATGTTTGTCTGAAAATGCCATGGCAAGAAAACCACTGACCGACACCACAGAACAACAGTGGGAGAGCCAAATACCTGTGCACACCCCCAGACCTGGGGTCAGGGAGATCAAGGGGTTTGCTGACCCCTGAGGACCAACTAAAGTTTTTCGAGACTCCCTAGTGACAGTATTGGGCATTCGCACCACAGCCGGGTGGAAGGTGTGGTCAAGCAGAACAGCTCAGGATAAAAGGACAGAACGAACTAACATAGAACAGAATGTTCCCCCACTGGACTGGAAAATGAATCGGACTGTCAGGACACCACAGCTCCTGGGTGGTAGCTATCGAACCCTTTCATTCTTTCCTCTTTCTTCCCTTCCTTTCTCTCTTAATCTCTTGAGCTCTCTCCATTGCATTTGCAAACTTGTTGATGGGCAGATGAAGTTCCTTGGCACTTGACTCTGTTTTGAGTCTTAATTCTGCTCTCAAGAATACAAGCAGAGCCTCACGCTGGTCTTTGATCAGCCTGCAACAGTAGACCAAGGCATATATTGGAGTCTGAGGTTTTCCTCCCCAGGTGCAGGACTTTGCACTTCGCCTTGTTGATCTCATGAGATTCCTGTCCTTTCATTTCTTCAGCCCATCCAGGTCTCTCTGGACGGCAGCATGACTCTCTAGCATATCAGCCATTCCTCCTAGTATTGTGTAATTAGCAAACTTGTTGAGGGTACACTCTGCCCCATCAACCAGATCATTAATGAAGATGTTAAATAGGACTGGACCCAGTATAGACTTCTGGGGTACACCACTAATTAATGGTGGCAAATACTGGCCAGCTCCTTCAGCACTCATGGGTACATCTCATCAGGGCCCATCAACTTATGTATTTTCAATTTGTTCAGTTATTCCCTGACCTGATCCTTTTCAACCAAGGGCACATCTTCCTTGTTCCATCCTTTCCCTGTGGTCTCTGGGACCTGGGATTCCTGAAGGCCATTCTTGCTAGTAAAGATTAAGGCGAAGAATGGATTCAGTAACTCAGCTTTTTCCATGTCCTGTGTAATCAGGTCCCCTGTCTCATTAAACAATGGGTCCACATTTTCCCTCATCTTCCTTTTGTCACCTATTTACTTGTAGAAGCCCTTTTTGCTATCTTTGACATCCTTGGCCATATTCAATTACATCCAGGCTTTAGCTTTACTGACTTCATCCCTGGATTCTCAGACAATGTTTCTGTATTCCTCCCAGGTTACCTGTCCTTGTTTTCACCCTGGGTATGTCTCCTTTTTCTGTTTGAGCTTGGCTGGGAGCTCTTTACTCATGCACACAGGCCTCCTAACGTTTCTGCCTGATTTTGTATTTGTTGGGATGGAATTCTCTCAAGCTTGGAGGAGGTCATCCCTCAGTATTAACCAGCTTTCTTGTGCTGCCCCTTCACTTCTAGGGTCTTACCCCTTAAGACTCTTCCAAGAAGATCTTTGAAGAGGCCAAATTCAACCCTCCTATTGTCCCAGGTTGTGAACTTGCCTTTCATCTTCCTCCCCACCCTCAGGATCCTGAACTACACCATCTCATAGTCACCAAAGCGAAGGTTCACTTTGACTGTCACATACCCACTAGCCCATTCTTATTCATGAGTATGAGGTCCAGCAGAGCATCTCTCCTCTACTGCCTGGAGGAGGAAGTTATCACCAATGCCCTCCAGGAACATCCCTGAGGAATCTCCTCATTTTATGTGATTTTTATCATGCTCGCCTGTTAAATTCTTTGGGCAAGAAGCTGGCATCTCCCACTCACATAGAAAATGTATATCTGCTGCTACAAACATATGTAGTTAAGAGGCACATAATGTTCAGACTCACTGTGTTTCAAGCAACAGTCATTAGCAAATGAACCTTTAAGAATTAATTCCAGTGAACACCTTTCTTCATTGAAGCTAATGGCAAAAGTCACTTTGACATCAGATTCATCAGAATGCCATTCTTGAAGAAAAGATAGAAAAGTGAAGCTGACCATTTAAAGTCTTCTGGAGTAATCGGAGAAGATCTAAGAATAGAAAGGAAGAGAGAAATGACCATACTAAGATGACAAAATAGAGTCCAGAATATTACTGGACACTTTAATCTACTTTTCAGAAAAAAACATATGGTCTTAGTCAAAATGGAGGAATGGGAAGACAGAGGAAAGGAAGGGAAATAGAACAGAGAAAGAGATCATAAAAAGCAGTGGTATAGGAAGTGAACATATTGCATAATATTTTTTTTAACTAGATATGAAAAAGCAGTGCAAGAAAACAGGTGCTTTCAAAATGCTGAAGGAAAAAATTCATTTGAAACAAGACAAGTCTGCAGAAAAAAAGATTAAGAACACAAACTAGGTTTGCATTCAATCATGAAGGCTAAAATAATAAATGGATTAAAATGTTACAATTACAGTATTGGCTGGAAGGTAGACAAGGAGTCAGATGAACTATTGAAGGACAAGAGTGAGATATTAATGACAAATGAGGTTCACAGTGCCAAGAGGCTGAATGAATCCTTTGCTAGTGTATGCATGAAAGAATTTGAAGGTCAGATTCCACAGCCTGGGATAAATTTTCCTGGTGAAGCAAGTGAAATGCTAAAAGGCTTTATGGTCACAATGAAGCAGGGAGTTAGGAAATTAGACCTATTAAAACTGACATAGTATCAGGCCAGGATAAATTACATCTTGGACATCTCCATGAAATTCTGTAACAAGCGACAGGAACATTTCTGGATTAGATATTTGGCTGAATATAAAAGAGGAAAAGACCAAGTAATTCACCGTGAGCTGCTAAGATAATTTCTCATTCAAGTAAAGGATCTAAATGTTACATGAGCACTACCAGTCAAAACTAAACATTAATTGTATCTAATGTTCTGGAAACACTGATATGAAAAACAGTCCATCATAAGAAATTGCAACTTAAGAAATTGCTAAGTATGATAATAAATATGTGAAATCCCATAGGCATGGCTTCTCTTTGATAGCAATTTTAATTCATTTCTGTGCTACACCTGCAATGTATTTTATCTTAGGTTTGTGAACAATTATCTCTGGATGTTGTTTTAACCAATGTTATTTTGAGGGATTGGTGGCTGAATGGTTAAATTATTTGTCACATATCCCAAAACAGGAATTTATGCCTTGGTCTGCTGGAAAAGACTACTTTAATCGGTGTAGTTATAAGTGGTTACTGGATAGTCAGACACAGCAGTCAAAGGCAGCCAATTATTTTCTATTGTACCACTAACTTCAGAGGTGGGTTCTGAGTTCAGATAATCTTCCAAACCATTCCAATCCATTAAGGTTCCAAACCACATAGTTTAGAATGACATTTGATTTAACAGGGTGTGTGGTCTTTTAAGTGTGTGCATATTATATGTATGTATACATACTATGTAGGTGTGTGTGTATATGTATAAGAGGTATAATATAATTTGCATTTCTTCTTTTAAATGCCATATTTATATTCTTGATAAATTGTTATATGTTTCCCTAATTATATGAATATTTAATTTATTAATAATTTAAACACTAAAAAAGTTTTCAGCAGAAGAGCTCCACTAGAACTCTACTTCCCCATCAAAGTATTATGAAGGTGACAGAATTAAAATCAGGGTTATGAAATTTATTATGGAATATATTAAGTACATAAGAGAAAGACTCTTATGATAAACTATTCAGTTTTACCAGTCAATAAGCACAGTTTGTGGCAGAACAGTTTACAGAACTAGTAGTCAGCACTATGACTATCCTGAAGTATAGCAGGTTCCAAACATTTTTAAAAGAACAGTAGGAAAGAGGATGTGATTCAAATTCAGATGCAATATTTAGATATTTGTCAAATGTAAAAAATGAAAAATTGAGTAGAGGTTAGGATTTGGGTTGCCTTTTAATTTGCTGGGATGATGTGAATTGATTTATGGTTTATGTTTACCTAAAACAGCACTTGTGACAAAATGTTGCCATACTTACTTAAAGATATTTTAGGCATTAGAATTTTGACCAGCATCGTCAAATAGAAAAAGGCAGATTTCAGTATTTCCAAATCCAGCATTGTTCCAGGGCTATGACCACTCAGTGTTAAAGGGGTTGTGCCTCAAAGTTACATAGTCAAGTGGTTTGTATATGACCCCTTGCTGGAGTTCCCAAGGAATCAAGTTATTATGATTCTGGGGGCTCATGTACAGAATATATGATAAGCTTACAGAATCAAAAATTGTCTTTAAACAACTGAGAACTGGAGGAGAAAATACTGCTCTGGAGCACCCTAGTGAAGGTAACTAGCCTGATAATTTTTGCTTGATCTTTACAGGTTAATGTGTGCATACCATTTTGAATAGGTGAACTAACTAATTCAGAATTATCTTAAATATATAATTAAATACTTAAATATATAATTAATACTTAGTCCTGGACCTGTCAAAAGTCAATAAAGAAAAGCCCCAAGGATGTAGCACCAGGAATGCTAACAGACACTGAACAGAAAAGAATCCAACAAGACTTTCAGCCTTGTATCAGGGAAACAGGTAGCAATGCAATTGGGAAAAAAAATTCTAGAGGAAAAATCAGTGAAGGCTCCTTAGTAGATTTCTGGACTTTATTTCCATTTCTGGAGGTAATTTAAAGACTAAACAATTAAGCTGACACAAAATCTCAAATTATGAGTAAATTCAATCTATCAAAACAGCTGTAATCTCAAACCAGTTCTTCTTCCAGAAGTTTTGGGCCTGTAAAATTTGGTCATGTCATTCATCAATAAACATCACATTCAGTTGGTGAAAGATTTTTCAGGTGTAAAAAGTGATGACAACCAGTTTAAAGGTGAAGCAAAGATCAGGCTCACCTTGGAAACTGGAAGCCAACTGAAGTCAGCCTTGGGCTGGTGTTGACAGAGGCATAGAAATGAGAAATAGATGGGTACTTAAAATCTAACCTGCCTGAGAGAAAGAGTCTAACCTTTAAAAAGGTCTCATTCCCATTCCCTTCAAATAAAACTACCTGGATATGCACATTATATGCTCCCAGTAACTTTTTCATTTTATACATATCTAAAAGTGCTTTCTTTCTTTCAAATTTAAAAAACTTTTACTGTTGGAAAAACACTAAGATTCTAATATCAAAACAAAAGCAGAAATACACCATTTAACCAACATGCTACAAATCTGTTGTGTAAAAATGAGAATTGAATATTTGTTTAATTGCATTGTCTTCTGAGAATGTTCTTGGTATATTCCTGCAGAGTTATGTTTCTTACTTCTTTTTATTTACTATTGTAGCTATATTGGTGATGTTATTTGAGGCACAAGTTCAAGCCAACAGTACATATTCATATTAAAATTCACAATGAAGCTGAGGAGATTTTTTAAAATATTGTAACCTCCTTTATGGTAAATTTCATTATCAAACAAATTTATACAATTCAAGTAACTATGAAAATATTTCTTCTTTTATGACAATATATTTAATTACGGAGTTCTGAAAAACAAATTACTAAAAATGTATTTTTCACAATTTTAAGTAGATTTTTTGCATAATTGTGCCTCTCCATTAATTAAAGTTTGAAGATTCTCATTATTCTTACTACTTTTAACAGAAAGAGTATTACTAAAAGCAAACTATATGCATTGTGATGGTGCACTGAAAGGAAAGGAAAAGTGAAAGGAGCTCTTTCCTCTCCCAGAAGTAGTAGTTTTATTCTACAAAACAAGTAGAACCGTTCTTTAAAAGCTTCATTTAAAACTAGACAAAAATTGAAATCCACAATTCTTTTCTGTTTATGCCATAACACCATTTGCTCCTTGCCAGTGTAAAACTTGAATGACTCTACAAAGTAGGTTTTCTAATCACAAAAGCCTTGGGTTGTAACTCAACTGGATTTTCATTAGTGTTAAGGTTTTTGATTAGTGATCAGCTGAATATCACTGGATATCAGATGGGAATTTAATTTCAAAACACATGCAGCATGTGTTAGATTGCAATGTAAATTATAGAGTTTTAATAAAATGTTGATTTACTTAAAGAGATTTTGAATTAACCCATTTGTGCTTAAAGTAGTATCTGTTTGAATTTAAAGACCTATTCTGTTTCACAGAGTAACCTGTATCTACAATATGGTGAGCTCTAAACTACCTATAAATTGGTTTATGCAAAATAGGAAATATATGCATAAGCATGTAGAATTTTAATAAGAACATTTAAATAAAACCATGGCATGTATCTTTCTTATTAATTTCCATGTGTCTTTTTCTTATAGTAGCAGAAGTCAGAAAAATCTTAACATATACAAAGTTTAAAGATAAAAATAAACTACTGCATTTCTTCAGAAAGTTCAGAGGGCTTTTTCCTGCTGTTCAAGGGCATGCAAAGGTTTGGGTCAGTTCTCATCTTATCCAAATAAGTTCATTTACCTATTACAAAAATGTTAGTCTCAAATAATTAAAAATTCTTGCTTCAGCAACTAGCAATGCAACAACTTTTTGGACCAAACATACTAGTCAACAAAATAAACCCGCAGAATTAATTTCATTGTATTAAAATACATTTATGTTCTGCTCAATTCTCAGGTTTTATTCCTCTCTGCTTTGACTCTCTATATTGTCTCATATATTTTCTGAGAATTCCCTTATTTGTAGCTCGTTTTTCATCCTTTTCACCCAAGCAGTGTCTGTTCCAAATTGATTCACAATTATAATACAACTTTCATTATAATTCTGTCTTGTTTCAGTCTGATGAATCTGTTTTCTGTTGCCTTTAGCTTGTCATTCTTCTAAAGTCTGATTCCTTTAATTCTAAATAGAAAAATATTTGTAGTGATATATCAGGATGATACACTGGTTGTTATGTGTGACTCTAAAACATAGTCTTTGGCCCCTCCAGTTCTAAAAAAAAAATAAAATAAAATAAAAAAATATGCAAGCCTTTGTAACCCTAATAGATTTAGAAGGAATGGAGGGCTAAGCCTTATGGTAAAGTCTGTTCCTTAAATTATATATACTGTCTCTTATATAAACATTCTCCTTTGCCATCTTCACCAGAGAAAAGGTGCTATAGATGTTACAGAAACAAAAAGGAAAAACTTATTCCTTTATAAAAGCAAGTCTTCCAGCAGAATCTGACAATTGTACAGAAGTAGCAGGCACTTCCAACAGAGTTTTAAATGTATGTATCATTTATAATTTGAAATGGTGGGTTATGTTAGGGTGCAGGGATTCAATGAATCACCGAATCCTTTTCCACAATAAAGTTTGTCTCAAGTTCCTGCTTTCTTAGCACAGGTCATAAACTTCTCTAAAACCGTGCCATCCTCTCCCCAGTGGCAGCAGTCATGACCTCTTCTGACTAGGGACTACTTGGCAAGACGTGGCCCTGTTCATTCTGCAGCTTTGTGGCAATTCAGAATATGGAAGGCTTAGCTCTTTGGCAATGCTCTGTTTCATTCTCTGTTCTGTTTCAATTATTTATATGTGCTACTTTAGAAGAGGACTTGAAAGAAATAGTTTTATACCCTGCTTTGTGATGGACGAGTCAGGAAAGATACCTCAAGAAACAATGGTTGTTTTGAAACACTGAATCAGAAACATTAGAAAGAAAAGATGCTACCTCTTGCTGGGCACAGGGTATGCTGCAGGTTTTCAGTGCTCACTGTGCATATATTGGTATGCTACTTGATGGTTTTAGTCTGCAAGGGGTTATGGAGGCTTTTCTGTCAAGCTTTTTGTTCTTGGACATTCACATAGGCTCTGATATTAATTTCATGTTCAGCATAAAATGAAATGCCAAAGTGCAGTTCAGGTGAAAATAATATTATTTTACTCTTGTATTAAAACTGGGAGTTTTAGGTTGCTTTAGAAGAAAATTTCAAAAAGCTACCGTACTTGAAGAAACAACACATAGACGATCTTTGGAGGTACAAATCATTGAAGACATTTAGACTTAACTACATAATGTTTGAAAAGTGAAGCAGGTGTGAGCAAAAATCTGTAAAGATTCAAATATATGTAAGTAAAGAGTTAGTGAAAAACAGTGCAGAAGCCCAGAATCATTTACTATTTGAAACATCCCACTGTGTGAAATGTAAACTGAGTTGCTCAAAGTTCCATCTATACCTTGTACATCATTGAGGTATGCTAAGGATAAAAATGTTAGAGAAGGAAAGGTAAAACTTATCATGGGTTTATGATAATACTTTTTTTTATTATTTTCTATGCATACGATTCACGTAATAAAAAAGCTTACTAATTTTAATGGGATACTTTTTTTTTTTCCCACTCCATTAGTTACTTGTACTTTCTTTATTGCAGCACCACATTTTTCACCATTTATTGGGAATAAATTTCTACCACAGTCCTTGGGAAGAGGAAAAAATCCAAAATCTATATACAAAAAGGACTGTACATGGGGGAAAAAAACCCAAGCCAACTACATCTATAGTATGTTTAGCTGACTAAATATCTTAACTAGTAACAAAGCGAATCATAGAATCATAGAATAATTTGTGTTGGAAGGGGTTTTTAAAGGTCATCTAGTCCAATGCCCCTGCAATCAGCAGGGACATCTTCCAACCAGTTTGCTCAGAGCCCCATCCAACCTGACCTTGAATGTTTCCAGGGACAGGACATATACCACCTCTGTGGGTAACTTGTTCCAGTGTTTCACTACTCATCATACAAAAATTCTTCCTTATATCTAGTCTAAATTTACCCTTTTTTTAGTTCAAAACCATTAACCCTTGTCCTATTGCTAAATTATCCTTACAAAAAAGTTTGTCCCATCTTTCTTTTAAGTCACCTTTAAGTATTGACAGGCTGCAATAAGGTCTCCCTGGAGCCTTCTCTTCCTCAGGCTGAACAACCCCAACTCTCTCAGCCTGTCCTCACAGAGAGGTGTTCCATCCCTCTGACCATTTTTGTGGCCCTCCTCTAAACCTGCTTCACCAGGTCCATGTGGTACTTCAGGTGGGGTCTCACCAGAGCGAAGTAGAGGGTCAGAATCACCTCCCTTGATCTGTAGGCCATAATTCTTTTGATGCAGCCCAGGATACGGTTGGCTTTATGGGCTACAAGCACACATTACCAGCTCAAGTCCAGCTTTTCATGCACCAGTACACACAAGTCTTTCTCTGCAGGGCTGTTGTCAGTCCTTCACCTCCCAGCTTGTATTGATGTTGAGGGTTGCCCCAGTCCAGGTGCAGGACCTTCACTTGGCTGTGAAGTTCACATGAGCCCATTTCTCAAGCTTATCCAGGTCCTTCTGGATGGCATCCCATCCCTCAGGTTTGTCACCTGCACCACTCAGCTTGGTGTCATCTGTAAACTTGCTGAGGGTGCAATGTGAGGGTGCAATTAAGACTATATAAATTTTAAAACTACTGAATGATAATCAGTCAATCTAGTACACACACAGTGAGAAGATTTTCCCATACAATGAAAAGGCTTACCAGAAAAATCAGTATATTCTGAATTATGCTAACAAATGTGCATCACAACACCTTCTACACGTTGATTAAATAACCAGTGAGAAATGCATATTACTAAGGAGAAAAATTAGGAAAAAAAAACATTTTAAAAAGTATTTTCATACATGAATGTGCTTGCTCTCTCTTCCTTCACATGTAAACCCAAAAAATAAGTAAAGAATATACAGATAATGATTCTTTCTAGTGGGGGGGTGGGGGGGATGATTTTTCTCTTCTTCCTTGTGTTTCGCTGTGTTAATTAATATTTACTAAAGTTTTGGGGATGCAGTTCATAAAAAAGTAATGTACAAATTCATGTTTGTTCAGGTATTGAAAAAGAGAACTAGAAGTGTAAACTGGGTAGAAACAGTTGCAAAGATTTTTTTTAAAAGGCAAAACAAAACAAAAAGAAATCAAGAGAAGCTTTTACTGACTTGAGCCCGAGATATGTAGATGTCAGAGAAAGAAATCAAAATCTTAATCTAAAAAAAGGGACACATCTCTTTGAAGCTGAGAACTTTATGAATTTCCTGGGTCCATGAAGATGGTAGCTGAGTATCTATTTTTAGGTGTTGAGAAGAGAAGAATGTCAAAGAGAGAGTAGCGAAAGACTTTCAGAAAAAGTTGGAAAAGTGTGGTAAAGTAAAGTAAAGTTGTGCTCTGAGGACATTCCAACAAAGTATTACACATAGTGGAAGACAATGTGGATGAGTTCAGTAAAGAAAATACATAGTGAAAAGGACTTCAAGAAATGTTCAAAGGTGTTGTGAAAAGAATGACCTAAAGGTGAACAAGGCATACGTATTAATATTGGGTATAAGAGAACAGAAAAGGGAATGAGAGGAAAACAAAAGAATGGGAGATATTCAGTTTAGGATGACCTAAATTCATTTAAGAGAAATTCTTAATTCCAGAGAAATCCCACAATAACATACAATATCTCTAGTTATTTATTTTAGGCTCATTTCTAACTAGTTAGCAACAGTAGACTAAAAATGCATAACTTAGTTACCTCTGAGTGTTAAATTCTCCTTCCTTCCTTCATTTCAGGTCTCATAGTTCTAGCAAATGTCATTTTTAACATGTGGACTATCACTGATGTCAATTTCAAATTGTGTCAACTGTTTTTTAACAATACTGAAATAGCTGGAGACATTCAACACTAATATTTTATATTTATTTCTCTGTAATACACATCTGAAAAATAGTTTTTAGGTTAAATTAAATTAATATCTTAATACATACATTAAATACTTTATATGTTGTCAGAAATATCATTCCGCAAAAGCAAAACACTGCAACATCAAAGAAAGCATTAGACATCCCTCATTGCATAAGAAAATATTTTTATACTCAATGGTACCAAGCAAATTGCTATGAATGTATTTAAAAAGAAAAGAGTCATGATCTCTTTTTTGAGGAAGTTTATGTTAGTGCATATACACATTTCAGTATCTCTGTATTCCAGAGAGGGGAGGAGGGAAAGAGTTGAGAAAAGTAAGCCTAAGAGAACCATGCTGATATTATTTTTTCTGTTGTATGTTAAAGAAAGTTTTTTTCTCTCCTTTAACAATGTTCTGCATTTATGAATTTAGTTCCTACTACCTACATCTACTGACAGAAAGTCCACACTATTTTTGGTTTTTAGTCTTTATAATAACCTTGGAAAGAAAGAAACTGAAAGAATGGGAAAAGGGAGGAAAGAAATATCTATAAAAATATTTTCATATGTAATCTATTGTGAAAGTGGAAGAGATCTGATGTTCACTAGTTCAAACCTGATATCATGCTCATACCTTGTGCAATCTGAGTTATAATGAATTTAGCTTCCAGGGTGAAAGAAACATTTTGTAGCAAGTATAATTTTTCTTTATTTTTATATTTGTGTCAGTACACTCAACCCACTTGTTCTGATTTATACATAAGGAAGAGCACCTCTGCAAGAAAAGTTGTGTGATTCAAGTGGCCTGCGTAACCAGCAGCCTTCCTGCCTGAATGTGGAATGGATGTGTCTATCTCTCTGTATCTCTTAAGCAATCCTTGTCTCCATCTTTCAAACAGCATTAGAAGGTAACCTCTTTATTGATTGTAATTACCGCTAGTGATGAAGTTGCAGGTTTGTTGAGTGTTCCACTGACTGGTCAAGTATTCAATTGAAAAGGGTCAGGAATTCTCATTAGTATTTCAACTATTTGTGTTTTTCTGTAAGACCATGGTCAGTTGATTGAAATAAAATCAATAAAGGCCTGTAAGATTGAAAATGTTTGCAAGGAAGTAACTAAATTATATAGAATTGCTATTATATAAAGACTATCACTGAGTAATAGCTTAAGGCTCTTTCTACGCACACTTCAAGAGAAAGGAATTCCTATGGTATAGATAGCAAATGGATACAGCAAAAGTAACCTGTTATTGCAAGTGCACTGAACAGGTACACCCATTTCAAATTTGGGTTTTTTCTGTACTTTTTGTATTGACTCAATGCTCAGCACAAATCTTTTAAAAATACAAGATAGGCGTGACAGATCTTTGTTAAAAGTCTTCCCTCTCATACCATAGAAAAGTATAACCCACTGCTTTCTATTTGCAGTATCTTTCCTGAAAGTACTACTGAAAATTCAACTGAGAACAGTTTCTTAGAGCTGTACACAGATTTAACGCCAGTTTTGCCCTGAAATCATAGAGAGAACAGACAAAGGCATGGAGGCAAAGGCATTAGGAGGGAATCTGGTCCTCCTCGGGGCGGGGGGGGGGGGGGGGGGGGGGGGGGGGAATCCCAAACAAGCCTTCCAGAATCCTACCTGGATTCACCTGTCTGGAAGAGGAAGAAGAATCTTTGCTGGCAGATTGACTGATTTAGTGATTCCCACTTTAAACTAACGAAGTTGAGGGGTGGGGTCGAAAGCTGTAACACTTGTGTACTCACAAAAAACAAGGTGGATGAGTGCACCTACCAAAGTAGTAAGGAATGTCCCCCAACTCTCCTAAAAGGTTGCACCAAAAAGGTGAGACAGTTGACAGTGCAGCTGAAGTATCTTTATACCACTGCACACGGCAAGGGTTACAAACAGGAGACAGAAGCCATGGTGCAGCTGGAAAGCTATGGTCTGATCACTGTCACTGGAACCTGCTGCACTGCAATAGATGACTATAAACTGTTCAGGGGTGACAGGCAAGGAAGGAGAGATGGGGAAGGAGGGGGTCACCCTCTATGTAAAAAAAACCAAACAGACTGACTGCTCAGAACTGTCTTTGTAAACCAATGATGAATGGGTTGAGAGCTTATGGGCAAAAAAAATGGGTAAAAAGCCAACAAAGGAAGCCTTGTGGCTGGTGCTTACTACAAGACAACGGATCAAAGGGAGCCTGTTGTCAAAGTGTTCCTACTGCAGCTACAGAAAGCATCACGCTTGCAGGCTCTGATCCTGCTGAGGGACTTCAGCCACCCTGTCATCTGATGGAAAAGCAATACAGCAAGCTGTAAGCAGTCCAGGAGACTCTTGGAGTGCATTGAGGATAATTTCTTAATCCCTGTGATAGACAACCTGACTGGAAAAAAGCATTGCTGGACCTCTTGCTTACCAACTCAGAACCATTGAGAGAGGTAAGACTGGCAGCAGCCTGGGGCTTGGAGATGGTGCCCTGGCCACGAAAATGGCCAGAGGACTGATAAAGCTCTCCTATGAAGAAAACTTGAGACTGTTGAGTTTTTCAGCCTGGAGAAGAGAAGGCTCTGGGGATACCCTTTGCAGACTTTCAGTATATAAAGGGGACTTAGAAGAAAGGGGAGAGACTTTTTATCAAAGCCTGAAATGACAGGAGAAGGGGCAATTTTATTTTAGTTAAAAAGAGATAAAATAAATTTAATGTCTCTAAACTCTTTTCATCACTCTGAAAACATTTGTGCTGAAAAATCTCTTCTGTATTTAATTATTTGGTTGCATCATCTAATATTGTGTACAATCATGATGATATATTGTTCCTGTTTCTATACGGTGCTTTTTCCAAAAGAAAAAGTATAGGATTGTACCATATAGTTGAATTGATTGATTCTGATCAGATTCAGATAAATACACCTACTTGAACAAGCCAGTAATTACACTGAATCATGTAATGTGTCTCTAGAGCCACTCTATTCCAGTTTGCTTAAAGAGCAGCTGACTCTGAAAGCATTCTGTTTACAAGCCATTCTGTTTCTATATGATATATTTTTCAATATTTATCTTCCATTCTTCTTTACTAATAGGAACATTTGCACGAAAAAAGGATCTTTGTTTTTCAGGACTCCATCTGCTACCACTTCTTATTCTCAGCCTGAAGTCATAGTATAGTGTTTATGACATCATCCTAACTTTTAGAGGAAACACATGAATTGACATTAAAAAAAAAAAAAAAGCATAAATGCCCCCAGATTCTGTCTTCAGATGTGATTTAAAAGGTGAAACAAATGGACTCCTAATCACAACACTTTTTTCCTTACAAATGCATATAATAATGCACAGCTAGGAAAACTGTAAGAGGAATAAGCAACCCCTTTAAAAGGTATGAAAGACACTTTAGGGAGCTAGGGAACTAGACTGCAGAAAGTGGATTTTGCTATGGTAACACCACCTACACCTCTTAAATTCTCTAACGTCTTCAAATCCTATGCTGATTTTACTTAATTACATGAATTTCTTAGACAAATTCTCTCTTATCAGGTAGGATAGCAGGAGAGTGACTGTCACAACTTTGACAGGAGCATTTGCACTGCAGAGGTCCTCTCACTTAAAATAAATCGTAACTTTACAGTTGGCTTTGGCTGAACACAGATTTATATTTGGATTCAAAGTATTTCTGATCATGGCTAATAAACTAGAGTTGGCATTCCAGATGCCGATAGAAACATTTAAATAAAAACACTTTTTGTTTCATATTAAAAAAATAAAAAAAGAAAAAAAAAAAAGAACAAAAAAAAAATGGAAGAAAGACATTCCAAGTAGCTTCTAAACTGTTTCTCTACTTGGCACAGAGGGCCAGTACCTGCAGAGGACAATTACTCCCTACAACAGCCTGTCTTTCTCTATTGACTACTGCAGAAACTTAGGTGATTAACTTAGAGATCTTAACTTTTAGTTAACTGGTGTCTGGTGAGGGAAGTCACATTCCAGGTAATAAAAACAAAATGCAGTCTGGGAAATAGAGCTGGTTTTCACCGTTTCCATGATGCCAGTAAGACAGCTGTGTGCATACATATTGTGAGACAAAGGATTACAGCTGTACATACATAAGTCTAGAAAGCATGCAAGTTTGTGGGTACACACAAAAATAATGTTAGGCAGATGGCTAACACATTGGTGACTCCTATGTCGTACCTGCTTTCCATGTATTTATGTTGATGAGGAACTGAACGTTCAAACCTCTGAAATATTTAGACTGAAGATATTTAAGTTTTATTAAGATGACAGGGTGCCTCAAACAATAGCAGTTTGATTGCCTCCTGTCTATGTTCTGTGGTTTTCATTCTCCAGTGAGGTTAAATTTTCAACTGGATTAAGAGGATGAAACATAGCCAAGGACTCCCATAATTAATGCAGTTAATTAACTCATCACAGGGAATGTAGTCCATCTAGCAAATATGTAGGGAAAACCAATCTGGGAGTATGATAGTATAAGGTTTTAAGGCAATAAACCAGGTATTCAGGAAGAATTAGTAAAACTAAATTCCATGAGGACTCTTACTATTATTTACTTGTGAAATATTTTTGCGTTCAGATGTCTTAGACCAAATTATAATTCTACTGAGATTTTTCCAACCATCATGGTTCACTTTATCAAACTAAAATGTAAGTCCACATTCAGCCAGTGTGTGTGTTCTTAACCATGAGCAGTCACTGCTGTTGACCAGTCTGAATGAGGATTGTAAAAAGCAACTTAAAGTTGCTTTCATTTTTTGTTTCATCTTTTATCCTTTGTGCTCTCAGCTGTGTTCACTTTCTCCTTCCCTCATCCTCCCTTCTCCATCTCTTGTAACTCAGTCTGCCTGATTTCTCAGCAACCTGCAGTTTTGCAGAGGCAATTCCAAGAGATTTTGCTGCTAGAATTTCAGAGAGCAACATGGAAGGAACTAGGTACTAAAATGTATGAAACTCCAAGAGAACCTTGACGTACAGTAGAGAGATTATGGGGACTTTCTATTATTGAGAGATTACATGAAATTTCTGACAGGTACTTATTTGCAACAGAAAAGAACTAATAGTCTTTGTCAGATATAAAAATTCGCTTTAAAAACTTCCTTTATCAAACTTAAGTTGTACCCTCTACAACACGTGTTCTGCCAATGCCCTGTAACTGCATTTTAAAAAAAAGTTCTAGGCTTAAGGACAAAATTTCCTACACCAGTTCTTCATGTAAAAGAGCTGGATTTCCATCAGTGTTCTAACTACTTAAACATGAACTAGCATATACTCTTGAAAACAAAGAGAAAGCAGTTCCCTCAATTCTCAGTTTGCTATTGTTTACACGTTTCTTTGTATTCTCCTCCAAAAACATGTTGTTCACATTGCTTTTTGTTCAGATTTTGTCTTTCTTCAGGCACATGACCTAACAGACCTCGTCTTTCATTTCAGGTTAAGAACTGACAGCTTATCATTTACTAAAACAAATGAATCCACAGCAGACACCTGAACTTCTTTTTATCTATAGTAACGGATACTTTCTTTTACATGCTAGTTAAAAATTATATTTTAGCTAGTGTATTACCGTTTTTGAGTTCTGAGTTTCAATTATATTAATGATAACTTTTTTTTGTGTAATGTAAAGTCCTACCCAACTATTACTTTGCCTTCTAGACCAAGTTCCTTATGGGCCAGTATTGAACACACACTTACAGAGAGGTAATAGTTTCCTTCCCACATGTCAGCTGCAAATAGGTTCAATTATTAAACTATTTTGGGGCTCATAAGGTCTAGATTTTCAGTTCATTTACAGCATCTTTGCAGCACTCACATGGCCAAAGGGTTTCTAAGCAGTCTCAAATGTTTCAGTTAAGATGTCAGGATGTTTTATATTCTTGGGAAATTTCTCTGTTTTCTAGCTTGTGAACAAAGCATTGCAAAATATCTAATAAAAATAATACATAAATATCATTTACTCTCAGATTTTTTTTAATGCAATACAACAATATGACTTCTGTGCAGTATAGTTCTATATTTATATGTCATGTTGACATCATCAGAATGTATATTTTGCAAAATAAATACTATAGAATGGTGTATGTATTTAATAGAAGATATATTTAATAGATTTTAGCAAATATTTTATTTTCATTAAATGAATTTTGTATTGGGATTTTTTTTTTAATTAATTTTCCATAGAGAATTTTCCCAAAAACTCTTTGGTGCCACATTTTTCCTTATCCTACTTCTCTGCTCTTGCTTTCCTATACTAATAAAAAGTGAGAACACCTTCTGTTCTACCAATATTTGCCAATCATAAAAGACATTTAAGCCTCTTTAATACTGCACCATACAAAGTTATCTGACCCCAAATATCCGAGTTCACGTTTCTTTCCTAAAACTCTTGATATCTCATAGTCTCCAAATATATTGGAGAGGCACAAAAAGACTTTTTTGTGTATTCAAAATGAAACTGTCATTTTAAATTATGTAAGATTTAACTGATCTTCTGCATGCTTGTTCAAATGTGTTCTCTGCATAGTAATACTTGCTGGCAATGTGGAGAGGAAGGTGCTAATTTAGCACACATTATCTAGCAGTGCCCTTTTATTTAAAATATTAGAAATAACATCGTATCATAAGTCACCACATGACTCATTGATTTTTGCTGTATTTTACCTAAATGCTTGTGAATGTAGTCTTCTATTAAATTAATTTTGATTGCCCTTAGCTTTGCAAAGAGTTGAGTCCTTGGAATGTGAGAAAGTGTGACTATGTTTCTCTAGAAGAATTGAATACTGATACATTCTATAACATCCAATATATAAAATTTAAATTAATAAATGAGGATATGGAGAAAATCAGTTGCTTTTTAATGTGCTCCTTCTTTGCCCTTTGAGTTTCAGAATATAAAAGCAATATTTTTGAACTTGGGTCTGATTTCTACACAGACTTGTTAACGCAGTGCTGGGGCAGTAGGAAGCCTTGTTTACCTGAATTTTTGTAGCTTCTCTGAATTTTAACCCATTGCTGTACACATTTTCTATAGCTCTTCATCAAAGTTTTTTTAAATAAGTTTCAAACCCAAGGCTGTGATACAATCAGTCACACTGAGTAGCACCTTATGCCATAGTTGGTCTCAGTTAAATGTATCTAAATAAATTAACTATGCAGAAAGTCAACTGATCTAGTCTTATATGAGCTGTCAGTTTCCATAATTATCTATTTCCCCTGCAAACATGAATCCTATTAATGGCCCATTGCAATCAAGCCTAGGTCTCCTTTTAAAAAAAAAAAAAAGTAATCCCCTTCCCTTCCCTTCCCTTCCAACTTCCCTTCCGACTTCCCTTCCAACTTCCCTTCCCACTTCATTTTCTACTTCACTTTCCTTTCCACCTCACTTCCCTTTCCACTTAATTTTGTACTTCACTTTCCATTCCTTAGAATGTTTCTTAATGACTTACAATGGCTGTGATTTCAGTCTCTTTGGTGGACCAGTGAACATGAGAAACAACTACCCTTAGCTTCCCAAGCCAATCATGAAAATTCGTTACAAGTGGGTCTTTCTTAAGTCTCCCTTTTGCTATCCTCAGATTAGTCTCAGCGGCTCTGGTGATGCCTAGAACCCTGGCTCAATATTCTCACTTCTAAAAGTGAAGGTTCTCAGCTTCCATTACCCTCAGGTCCAATCTCACAAAGTGAGGTCTGAGCAAACTTGGATGCTTGGAGGTGGAAAAAGCAACCAAACAACCAAACAACCAAACAACATAACAACCAACCAAACAAACCCCAAACAAGGAACTCTGTCATGTCACCCTATGGTTCTGGCTGCAGCACGGTTTACTGTGATGCAAATGCTTCCTGTTCCATCGCAATACGGGTTCGTAAGACGACTGACCTGCTTCCCCTCCCATTTTCAACTTCTGTTTCTTTGCAAGAATGTATATAAACCAAATTTGAAGCAGTGTAACTAAAAAGATGCACCAAGTCAAAACATAAATTGGCTTCCCAGAGCTTTTTTATTCCATCCCCACCAGAGGGAGCAAAAAAAAAGATGGTTTCCCTTTAGCTCTGGTACCTGTAATAAGTGTCTATAAAAAATTCAAAGGTTCAAATCAGTGTAAGAAAAAAGTACAATGTATATCCTGTTATATATTCTTTTACAGATTTCAGGTTCAGCTTTCTAAGAATTTGCCTTTTTTTTTTTTTTTTTTTTTTTTTTTAAGCAAAGGAGAAGGCTTGTTTAGGCAGTCACTCAATTTTATGTCTAATATTTATAGGATTTAGATTTATGGTAAATATATTTTCCTTTTATAAGACTACTTACTACTTCCTTTGGTGCCTAAGAAAGTTTCCACATTAATATAAAATCTGTATGAAATTATTCTTTGCTATGTTTCTCCAGTGACTACGGAGTTATTGTACTAGATTCCTGATGCTTTTTTTTTCAGGAAGGCAGTGCTTCCTGAACAAGACAGCAGATTTTAATTTAGTGGGATTTTCTGGATTTAGTTTATAGTTTTCTACCCACATTTGTACTTGAACAATATTTAGGTAAAATATAATTATTGTCTGACTGGTCCTTCCCAAAATATGAAGGTATTTTATTACGCCAGCTGGGAAAATCTTTGTCCAAATATTTGTCATCTTGCATCTGGGCTAATATAGACATCTCTTGGCCAGCCTTCCTACCTCATCTATTTACCATTTATATTCCATTTAAAATATACCAGCATGGTTGATATTTTCCACACCTCACAACTCCCATATTGTGCTTTTCTGCAGTCAATTAAACTTCTAGGCTTCAAATGAAATTTAAACTTACATTATTTGCACTGAACTATTTTTTTTAATAATCTGATTTATATTTATAAATCTTGGGAATGGAATTTTGGGTTGAGCATTTTGCTTGCTATACCATCTGTACCTTATTTAATTTCTGGGTACAGGGCATTTTCACATCTGGCTTCTAGCTGATGACAAGCTTTTGCACATAATTTCTGCTCCAGTGAATTTCAGCACTTTTAAGGAAAGATGTAAATACTTGTGGGTTTTTTTTCTTTCTTACTATTTATTTTTGCTTAATGTTGTATGTTACATCGTGGCTGAGGTTTAGATAAAGCGACTATGATGACAGTTTTCAGAATCTAAAAAATCCACAATTAGACCAAGTTTTGAATTTGAGCAAAGAAAGGTTAACAATTAGAAACTTGCCTGGATAATTGTGTATTATTATTTCGTATATGCATATTTTCCATTGCACATTTTCTCTGTCTATGCACATATGAAAAGTAAGGACTGCTTGAAATAAATATACAGTGAGCAACATCAGATGAATGCAGAAAATACCTTTTTTCCTCTTAGGTTGCTAATTTTACGTATTAGTTGAGCAATGGCTGTCCAATGGTGGTACCAGATTCTCATGCCCTGTCACATGCTCATCCCTAAAATACTATTTCACTCTTATCCAGAACATTGACTCTCATGATGATTTTGATAGAGCAGTCATCTTTGTTTTTCTTAGGGCTTCTCACATGATGCCACCATAAAACAAACAAACAAACAAACAACAAACAAAAAACCAAACAAAAAAAACAACAAAAAAGACCTTAAAGAAAAAGAGCTGCTACAGGTTCTTCCATTGTTTTTGTATGGGTTGGAATTGTCTCATTTTTCACTGAAAAATACACTATTTCTTGTGTTCTTTGTATGAAGAAAACAATCTCTGCTTCCTGAAAGAAGTAGTTCTGTACTAAGTATGATATTCTTTAATGTTTCTTATATCTAGTCTCAAGGCTTATGAATTAAAAAAAACCCCAACAACAAAACACAATAAAAAACCCAGCAAAAAATGACTGTACTGACTACATTTTTGTCTCTGAAATGCTTTGGGATTCTTTGGATTGAATTGTGGCTACAGCAATGCATAGTTATTATTGTGTATGACATTGAAAAGCACATCATAAACAGTCATAAATCCAAATACCTGAGCAACATACAAATTATCCAGCAGCATGCAAAAACTGAGCAGTTGATTCTTAAAGTGCTGGAGTCACTTTCAGTTTTAATCTTTTTAACTAGAAGTGGTTTTAAAAGTAATTTAAGAATCTTTTTTTTCCTGAATCTCTCAGCTGTATCTGGACTGCAGAAGTTACTTAAAAGATTAAACAGGTGATGAGTCCAAAGAGGTTTCATTAGAGATGCCCTTATCACTGGAGTCAATATAATATGCATATTATGGTAGAAATACCTCTAATGTAGAAGCAGTATATGTATTTGCATCAGTGTAATTCAGTAGTATAGGGTATTACATATTAATGAATGTTACTGTTGTCAAAGTTTCATTATGAACTCTGTTTTTCACATTGTAACTATCTGAAAAAGAAATATCCCATACAGATTTTGAAAGTGCATGTAAAATATTGTGATTTGTTAATATTTTTCACCCACCTTGCTCAAAGTTACAAAATCAGACCCTAAAAGAAAACATTAGAGAAACAAATTTTTTTGTTAACTCCTTAAGTAGATCACTAAGTAGTTCCCTTAATTCCCTTAGGTCTCTGGTTTCCTTAGTTTTTGTAGTTTTTGACAGTTGGGGGCGGTGGGGGGCTGCCACCCATAATTGTTACATTCTTTGTGTTTTCATCTGTGTATCTGTCTTCATCTGTTATTTGTAGGACCTTGGAGATGGAGGCAATCTTCTTATTCTGTCTTCATACTATGGATACAAACCCTAATTGTATTTCAGACTTGTCCATCTAATGGACTTGCCACCCCAAATATTTGGTTTATAATTATAACTATATCTATAACAGATAACTATAGCTCTGGCTGTACCTGGAAAAGGGTACTTCAGCATGCTTAATGTTTTAATGTGTAGTCAGACACTTGGTCATGCTGTCCAGAAAGAACATCACCATCGCTGTCTCTAAGCATGTCTGTCCCTAAACGTACAGGATATATTTTGAGGACAGTCTCCTGCTGAGCTAATAATCAGGAAGATGGGCATTAAGGACATGGGTCCTGCAGTAAAGCACATTAAGCCCACTCCTAAGTCAAGTTATCCCTGTGTAGATTGATCTAGCCTTTGTGGACAGTTTTCCAAGTACTGAATGGGCTCTTATTGCATGCTTGACATTCACAAATGGTGTTGAATCTGTTTCAGTACAATTTATCCTACATTGTCTTGAATGGACAAGGAAAGATGTCAGACTCCTTAATTTGAAGAAGATTACTGCTTAAGGATATATCTCAAATTAGATCCCATCCCACAGCCCAGCTATTGCAACTTGAAAGCCTTTTCCTTCGGAGTATTTCCTGGCATCAGAACTTTGCCCTTACAGTCAATTATCCATTCCCACTAGTCTGAAAGTTATTTATTTATTCTTTTACTTGTATTTGTGTAAATATGAAAATATTATACAACTTGCTTGAATTCTGTTGTAATGTAATATAGTAAAATGAACGCAAAGTTGTTGGTTTTTTTTTTTAGATGAGCACATAAATTATAAAAATAGGAGTTTAAAAAACTTATGTCCTTAAGTTTAGAAAAACCCTTGAGTTTTCAGATATGACTAACCAGGCAATGAGTACATATGTATATATATATTTATGCATATATCTATATTATAATATTTTAAAATACTGCTGGTCATACAAACTTCTTTTCTTCTTCTTCTTTAGATGTCAAAAATTGTGGGTTTGTCTGAATCTCATTAAGACCTAAGAGCTGAAAGCTGGCCAAGACTCAGCACCTCTGATATAGACCAGGTTTTCTAAAGAATCAGCTCCAATTTAGGACTGAAATTAATTGGCCAGATTGTTAAAAGAGTGCATTAGAAGAGTGGGTAGCAAGTGTTATGCTTGGAGCTGCCAAGTATTGTCCTTAATTTCTTGTCTATAGAAGACAAAATATATATTTTTAAAGAATTGTTTCCAGTAGTAAAGGATGAGTACTTAAAAGTCTGGCCTTGAGGTCTTCTCAAAATCTGGCTGTAATTGTGAAACTGAAACAACCCTCTCAAATCATAGCCACTCAAAGTGCCAGGAATATTCTGAATCTGTCTGGGGTTTATATCTTTGTCAATCAAGCCTATCACTAAATAAAATGTCAGATGCTGAGCTTGTCTATTTATTGCCAATAAAGTTTGAATTATAATTTTGACAAGGTGCTTGGAAATTTGTAATTTTACATCTTCCTGTTAGCTCTTCCAAGGAGACTTGCAAAGTATAGTCATGGTTTGCACTTGGGATAAAGTAATTTTCTCCTTCTAAAATGAGATGGTATTTCTGAATATTATAGCAAAAAGAAGAATGAACACCTGTCCTTGAATCTATAGTATTATGTGTTACAGCAGGAATAAAAGATGAAGTTAAAAACAGTTTTTAAAATTCTTAGAACCCAAGCAAACAAAAAATAACAGGAATTGTAATCTTTACAATTTGAAATGTTAATTCATTAAAGTTTCAGAGATTCCATGTAAATATGTGAATATTCCTTCCTTTTTACACAGCTTTCCAATATTTCAGATTAAATGTGAGTTCATTCACAAGTGCAATGGTGCTGTGGTTCAGGATCTCACTTAATATACTGGAGAGGTAAATCAGTCCCATTCTTTGCTTCTTTGTACATTAAATGTCTGAAAATCTTATTCTTTAACAAAGATGACAAAGCCAATGCACATGATTCATATCTCATGAATCTCTACACAGTGGTATGATTAGACTTTCCATATTTAAGGATGATATAACTTCTAATGGGACATTAGCTTATGGAGACATTCTTGTCGTAACAGAAAGCTTGAAGCTCATGACATTACATTTTAGACCACTTTATTTTGTCAGATCTCTGTTGTTTCAATATTTCAGATCACTTAATTCTTTCTAAATGGTATCCTGATACTCTTTTGTTTGACCATGTTATCTTAAATGAAATACAGTAAATTTGTAATAATTTGATATTACAGTGACTATTATTAATGTTTATTACAAAGCTCTGAGTTTTTGTATAAAATACTAAATCAAATTTCAATAACAGTTCCATTACCCATTGTGGATTCAAACCTGGATGTAACTGACCCTCTTTATTGAAAATTTTCCCATATTTCTCATTTTTTTGCGTGTACACTGAATGATGTCTCGGGCAGCAAATTCCTTATAATAGCTCAATTCAAGTTGTAGAAGTATCCAGCTTTGGGCCTTTCATCTGAATTGAGTAAGTAATGGGGAATCTGTTACCAAATAATTAATTTAAAATATTTTTTTTTTTTTTTTTTTTTTTTTTTTTTTGTTTATTTTGATGTTGTACATAGGATTATATTTGTCTTTATTTGGGAAAAGAAAAGTTAGGAGAATTCTTTCAGGGATTCATGAAAGCATTCTTCTTTTTTTCTCCAGTTAGTAGAAAACATGGGAGAATTATATATCCAGTAAAAGACAGGTATCACACAAATTCCCACTGTAAGTATATTAGCATGTATTTATGTATTTATTCTTTGTTCTATTTCTATGTTCTCACTGACATATTCAAATGAATTCACAATAGGTGTGATGTGCAAAAGCATTCTGATATGTTGCCTTGCAGCTCCAAAAGGGTAGGTGCACTAACTCTGACCATGTTGGTGAGTCCACAAGGCACAGTGTAGAGGAGTGGGAAGGCACTGAGAACCCCAGAAAAATGTAGCTATGGTATATGTAACAGTATGTCAGTGCATTCAAACTTAACGCTTCTGTCTTGCAACAAAAGCTCAGGCTTTCACAAATAGAAAATACATGGCTAACTAAAAATATAAATATTACCCAGATAATAATCTTGCGATTATATATATTATTGTATGAACCCTATTACAAGAGTTCCTTTATCCTACACGTCTCCTGTCAATAACTTCTCCACTTAATCCCCATCATTTTTTATCTCTTTAAAAAAATTCCTACATTTGAGTCCACTCTGGTTCTGCTTCTGGGTAGGTGTAATCATCGTAGGGTGCCAGACTTTTCATTCCTGAAGCTTTGTAAAGAGTGTAGGCTAAATGAGGTGTTATATATATATATATATATATATATATATATATATATATATAAATCTGAGTGGGTTGCATGCAGTTCTTCCCTGATTTGACTGTACTGTTTCCTGAGACAAACTATCGTATGCTATACCTGCAGAGAGGTTACATTTCTTTTATATAAACTGCGAGTCTCTATGCCATGCTCCAGACTTTAAGACAGACATTCTTTGTGGCCAGCTATGAGCAAAGAGGCAACTTAAATAACTCTGGCCTTAGGTGCTGATAACTGGGGGGGGGGGGGGGGGGGGGGGGGGGGAGGATATCAGGGAGAGAAGAGAGGAACAAATATGAGTGGAGAAAACGAAATGTGCATTTTCAACAAACTATGACATTTTCATGGGTAAAAATTAGTACTGTTCTACATACAAGCTGCAAGTGAATGTCTGGATGCTAGGAAGCAGGGAGAAAGACCATCTGAAGGGTGAGAGATAATTATAGAATGGGAGAGAATGAACAGAAGTGCAATCATACAAAGGAGAATGCTCCATGGAACAAGTGCAAGAAGTTCCCCTGAGACCTCTGCTGGGATAGGTGAGATACCTCCCACTCACTGATTTAGCTGATGGCCAATATTTTTTAGGAGAGGCATTTAATTTCTGAATACAGCCTTCTCAGTGGGGCTGTGATTTTAAACTTACTGTGTAATGACGTGTATTACCATTTACCATATGATGAGATGGCCTTGTCTGTCAGCCAGGGCACCGCTTAATGTTATATATGGGTCAAATGAGCCAAAAAGAGGGGGTGGGGGTGGGGGTTGTGTGTGTGGAGTGGAATCAAGAACCTTGAGCCCTCTAGCCAAAGGGGAAACTTCCCTCATGGCAAGCAGCCAGGTAATTTTTTTAAAAGATCCATTTTCTCCTGAAAATTGATTGAGCAGCACTAAATAAGATAAAGGAATTCCAAGGGCAGGGGGATTTCTGCTGAATCAGCCATTGCAGTGATCACAGTAGCAGGTGTTTTCCTTTTGGCAGAAATAATTTTTATAATGTTTGCAAATGCATATATTTGTATGACAAAAATGGCTATTCTTCAAACATATGAGAGTGCTAAAGTCTTTCCTTGTTAGTATTTGCACACAACAAATGATGGAGCATTATACAAGCCAAATCAATCAGCTGTTCAGAATTTCACTGGTTGTTCCCGAACATAGTTTTATAGTGTTTGAATTCATCCATTTGGAGGTGTAACATTATTTGTAAAGCTTACACGACATCTAGCTATATAAAAGCAGATTAATACTCAAGCTAAAAATGCAGAGATTTGTTGAACTAATCCTATGTCTCAGCTTGATCCAGTGAAGGTGTTTATTTTTCAGCAACTTTGACAAGAAAAGCAAAATACTAGGTTCATTTTCAGTCCTTGAGAGCTCTACAGTAACCATGAAACATACCATGTAACTGTGACATGTATAGACAAATTTGCAATTGTTCCCATTGTTCCTAACATTGGTCTTCTAAATGATAATTATTTAAATCCAAGCTAATTGTCCTATAATCCTCTTATAATCAATATTGAGCAGACTGCATCTTTGAAAGTTTGTTCAGCTTGGATATCTGAAAAATTCTAGAGCATCATCAGTCATGTATTGCACTCCATTGATTTAAAATGAGCCTGGTTAATGGGTTGAAATGTAGAACATCTTTCTGACATTTAATTTAAGTGATATTAATTCCACTCTAACTATATAAGACATTATTCTGATAAACATATGGAAATATTGAAGTTTGATTAAAAATAAAATAAATAAAAGAAGTGAAGACCTTTTCTATCAGTCACATGGTCAGACTATTTTTAGTCAGTACCCTTACCCCTGTATAGTAACAGAAACTAAATCATCACATGACTGCAGTACATACGGAAATTATCCTTTTGATTCTGGTTAGTATCTCTCTTTAACAGGGCTTAAATTAATGCCTAGTGTTCCTACAGCTTAACTGGCAGACCTACATTTAAGATTAATTTGATTCTTACCTATAACCTATTATCTTGTATATATTGCTTTTAAAAGCAGATGCATAATTAGATGCAAGATCAGCAACAAAAAGTTCACTAAAGGTCTGTGTGTGGCTGTTAAAAGATGCCTTATATTATCTCATCTTATTTTTATGGTAGGACCTGCATAGTCATACTTTTGTCTCATGTACAGATTTGCTGCAGGTACAAAGAAGCCTCTAAAACCACATTGTAGATCTAAAACTAGATCTAAAAATAACTGTAGACAGGAAAGAGGCCCTGGAGAAATCTGAAACAGACATGAAATATGAACAAAGTAAATGGCACTTGCTGTTTCCCCATGGATGCTTACCAACAAAAAAAGACATCAGCTGCCATTTTCATCACCCAGATCTGATTTAATCAGATCAATATACAGCTATCCGGGAGTTCATATAATGCTGTGAATGCCCACTGTCTTAATTCTAGTTCTAGTGGTTTTCCTATTAAATCCGAAGAATGCCTCAAGAGAGAAATTCTGGAATGCTTCTATGGACAGTGGGGAATTTTCAGTGTCAAAGATAAGCCTGAAGTTCAAGCCTTCCGATCAGTCCCACTCATCCTAAATCCATATCCATCAGTGCCCTGTGGTGTTATATTCTCTCTTGTCAAGCTCCTGTTTTCTTGACAGCTGCTGTGATTTGCTTTCAGTGGGTGTATGTTAGCATTTAACCAGTAATTTGAGGTCATCTGAGGATTCTTTGTTAGGAAAAAAAGTCTTTCCTTTTACATGGCACTAACATAATGGGAAACAGTGCCCAGGAAAAAAACCAGGTGTTGCTTCCATAATATAAAGTAGCTTTCTGTATTTTCAGGTGTCCAGAGTATCTTATAATTATTTGTTTGTGGTGGTGATAGTGGTGGTTTGTTGTTTGGGTTTTTTTCCCCTTTTTCTTATGTTCTGTGTTTGAAACATCAGGAATCCCATGTCTTCGTAGTCTCTTTTTAGAGAAACCTGCTCAGATAAGATGACTAAAAGCAGTTCTGACACACAAACACTCTCTGCTCTGCTCAGCAAAGGCAGAAGATAGGGGATGGTAAGTGGTCTCTGTCTCTCTGGTAAGTGTACCTTTGATGGTAAGGACAGTTACAGCTCTGATATGCTGGTGGCTCAGCTGGTATTCAATTGGACAGCCTCAAAAGACTTGGTGTCACAGAAAAAAACATAATTCAGTAGTCATAATGTAGTATAATTATAACAGTAATAAAAATATTATTAATAATAACAGCAACGATAATAATAATAGCAGTAATAGTAATAATAATAATAATGATAAAAAGTGTTGTTTAAAACCCAACCCAACAGCACCAAAGAGCCACACAAAGACAATCTGAGACATTCACATATATTGTAAAGAACTAGAAAACCGTAAAATCTTTTTTCATGTCTTTGTCTTACTGTTCATTGTGAAATGTAAATTTATGGAGCTGTGGAATGGTTTATTAAAGATTCTACACAACCACATAAAAAAAATATAATTGTGTGAACAGCTCAGTTATTTGGAAGCCTGGATTAATAGTGGGGAAATAATTAGCTCTGGTCATAAACTAGAAAAGAAAGAATAAACACTGCCATCTTAATCACCAATTCTATTGTTTTGTTTTTAATAACTGCTCTCAACTTAAGAAAGTTGCCTGATATGACAAAATACGAGTTTGGGGGATGTTCTAATACATCCAAGTTATACTGCTCCTGCTTAATATTTTACAAGTCATCTTTATTACCCTTTCATACAAAATCAGAATGAATCTGCACCTGTTAAGGTGAATTTTGTCATTCTTGAGTCTAACTATTCCCTTCTTCTTTTCCTATATTGAAAAAAATGATCCACTACAGAACACATGGCAAATACTTATTAAGATTTATTTTATTTTTTATTGCCTTTGAAACATTTGTTTTTTAGCTCTGGTTATAAAACCTCTCATCTTCTTTAGTTTGGAATTTGAAATCTACCAAGAAGAGGGCAAAATGAAATACAAGCTAGCAAAGAATAAGGTTTGTCTTAGCTTATTTTTTCTGAAAAATCACACAACAGCAAATATTCAAGGCACCACAGAATTTCCATGCCGTATGCTTCAACTGTAATCATTCTGAAGTGATAGACAGAAAAAGTGACTGATCTATATGTATGGAGGATTATACAGTAGCTTTTGAAGAAAAACATGTACAAAGAAATGAACATTCTGATTATAAGCAGGCAATTATATGCTAACATATACATGTGAACACTTCAGAACTTGAGTACTTTTGATTTTTGGAACTAATCTCTTAAAATGGAGTCTACAGCAGATATGGAAAATTCCTAATATGCCCCAGAGAAGTCTTGATATGTGGAAGTTCACATACTTTGGTGTGGGCTACTGTAGTCCTCTGTTAAAAAAAGAAATAGCGTGATTTCACCAGTTTAAATTCCTTAAATAGCCAATGTAGAGAGGTTAGCATCTGTAAATGGTAAAATAAAATAATTTTCTACTAAAGACAGATGTCCAGATTGAAGCTGCCAAAATTAGAAACCACTATAAAGGATGTGTGCTTCTCATTTTATAATACTGGGTTAATTTGATATATTTTGTCACAAGGTTCCTGGAGGTGCTTTTTTGGTGTGGGTTTTTTTTTTTTTTTTTTCTAAATGTTTGGCATTTACAATTCACACTTAGAACTTCTGGAAGTAATCCATTGTGTTGACTCTAGCGTTGACTTCATTAGCATTGCAACAAGCAAGTCAGATAACAAAGTACCTGACTAATTATTTCTGCAAATTATCATGAGCAGAAAATGGGAACTGCTTCCCAAAATCAAGCTCTAAGAAAAACAAGGACTATAGAAATTTCATACCTGCTTTTCAGTATTGTAAGTTTGTTGTTTAACATGTTCATGATAGTCAGAAAGCTATCTGTGAGGATCAAAGTACTCATGCAGGACTTAAACACTGTCACAGTGTCTCAAACACTGAATTTACTCAAAACAAAGCACTGAGAAAAGAAAGAAAAGCTACCAGAAACCACAGAACATGTTAAGCATTAGAAACAGGAGGAATTAAAATTCTGATGCCTCATACTTTTTTTAAGTAGAACTTAATGAGAATAGAAAAGAGCATGACGTTAATCCATTCTTGTGACAAAGCCTGCAACATAAATGGGAACTGGTACAAACTGATCTGTCCTTATTGTCTTCTTGTAATGCCCCAGTCCTCTGTGGTTACCCAAAAGCAAAGTCATACAAACAATTAGCTCTCAAATCAAATTGTACTGTTGGCAGTGGGTCCAGTTAAGTGAAACTGCAGTTTCTATTTCACTAAAAATAGGCAAATAATGAGATACAATGTGCTGAGTCATTTGAATTCAGTCATCAGTAATAGATAGTTCATAGATAAGTAAAGTGCTGTCTTTAACTCTTGGTTATCTTTCTATTTCAGGGCTGATTTTTCCACAGAGTTTGTGTGTATGTCACTACATATCTGGAAACTTTGAGTTAATTAGATGATTTTGTATTTAAGTACAAAGAAACTCTGAATAACACTATTTATGCTAATTCAGTTGTGTGGGATGTAGTGAACATTTAAAAATAGACTGTGTGGCTATAAATTACAGGATTGGAGAGTCAAGGTTATTTCAATACACAATAAGACTGTTTTTGCTTAAACACTATTGAAAGAGAGGCCACACTGATCAGCTGAAGGCATGTCTCTGAAGTATCCTAGTTGATTAGAACTACCCAGGGTTGCTTCCTCACCTACAACAGTTTCTAATGTCTTTGTGATACTATAAAAAAGGTTAAATGTTCATCTCCGATTCTTTGCCTCTTCTGAACCAAAGGAAATCCCATTTTACAGAATTACCTTCTTTTTGAAAAGTCGAGGTTACTAAGAAATATTGGTCAAGATTCTAATTTTCACCATCTCCATGAATAAAGAGAACACTAAACATGTTTTTTTATTATTATTTTCAGAGAAGGTTACCACAGCATTAGGAGACTATTATGATACTGACTAGCCTAAAAAAAAGAAATATACCTGTAAAAATGAAATATCAGGTATACCTCAACCATTTCTTAATTCACTCATTTCTTGAAAGTGGAAAACTTGTGGAGTTGCTCATTTGAAATGTGTTAAAACATATCTTTTTTTAATAAGCTTCACCTGTTTTTTCCTTCCCGTATTAATCTGTATGTAATACATCTCCAGCATTGAAATACACCACATCAATGGGCAGATTTAAAAAAAAAAAAAAAGCTCTTGATTTCTCCAAGGTATTCAAATTTAGATGAGATTAAACATAATAAACAAGATAAAATGACTGAAAGAGTAGAATTAAGAGGAGAAAAAGAAAATAGTACAAGCTATTTCAAACAGTTTAGTGTGTACTGTAATAGGAATGACAAATTTATCAAGTAGAAGTTGATCCTGAGAAAATGATGAGTTGGTTGACATAGGTTTAAATTCATAAAGAATGAAAAGAATTGTAACAGAATAAATACCACTCACCTTTGTGTATGGGTAACAATTAGTTAACTTTATTTGCTGCTTATAGTACCTGGGCAGTGTTATTTGGAAAGATTATGAATTTGGTTGATGAAGGTATGTATGCTGTTCTGATTTGTTTAACTCTGTGAGACGTTTAGTTTAGAATTATATCTGCTTAAAAACTAAAAATTGATGAACAAATTATAAAACTTTACTATCTTAAAATTTAAATGTTTGTTTAAAGATTGGAAGGCCAGTTACACCACCTACTTTTTTGTTACTGGATCTAAAAGCACTTTCCTGCTTTGGCTTCTGGTATATGATTTGGTTTTATCAAGATGAATCAAGGTGTACCCCCCACCCCACTGCACACCACAACCCCCTGTCCCATGCTGCCATCAATGGAAACTGTGATGTACATGCTGAAAAGAGAGCATTTTTGACAATCAGGTTTCTCTACTGATACTGAAGTTATATATCTATATATAAGCAAAACAGTTTAACAATTTTTTTTATTAAAGTTCAGAGACAGACTTTTTATAACTCATTCTATGACTCCCACCATGTTTGGGTAAAGTGTGAATGCACCAAACATTGTCTTCTAAGAAGTATCCCCTTGCCATTTTCATGACTTTCCTTTGATCCACAGAATAGCATTACTTGAATTAAACCTACATGTTTTTAAATCCACATATTTAAAATTCAACTATTTTGTCCATTTTGAATTCTTGTATGGTTAGTCTTCTCTCTTAAAGTGATGGTCAATTAAGTTAAACTTATGCATAGCTGGAGATTTTTAATGACTCCCTGCTAACTCGCGTAGCTTGCTTTTTCAAATTTCAGCTTTACATTACTATCCTGTTACAAAAACCAGTGCATTTGACTAGGCCAAAGACTGTTTTTTACTTCCGGGCTGGGTTTTGTCCCTCAAGTTTGTAATTCCCTTCCAGGTAAGCTTCAAATGCACTCTTGACCTGAAATATAATTAAAATTGTCTTTCCAGACACATTAATCCTACTGTAGTAATTGTGTGTGCATAAATTGTTATAAAGACACTCACAGACTCACGGACAACGTATTTGTTTAAAAGCAAAATTAATTTATTGGGATCTTGGCAAAGGATAACACTCACATGGGAAATCAGATCTCTAGAACAGGATGGTCAGTTGCTATCTGATGGCAATGACAGTCTCCACTGCAATGATTGTTGCAGTGGCATCTTCAGGTGTATTGGATGAAGTTACAGCTGCTTCATGGTCCTACATGAGCATTCCAGCATATGAATAATCCACTGCTATTGATTACCCTAACTACATATAAAACATCTCTCAAATATCTCAATTATGTACAAAATGCTGTCCTATGTGACCATTTTTGTTTCTGCATGAGCAGTTTTCTATTGACTCTTTATAAATGGTTTGTTTGTGTATAGTTTGATCATTTCTGCAGCAGGAACTGTCTGGGGGTCTTTAGGATACTTTATATGGGATATTAACCAGCACATTTAAGGACAACATTTGGACAAGGCACAGCAGGACCTGCCTGGGGGAACTGCTAGAACTGTCCAAAATTCCCACCTGGAGAGCTTCTGTAAAAGTCAGGTAGTTGCCTGATAGTGAAGATAGCTAGTGGTGTAGTCAGTCAGCTGGTTAAAAGCAGGTCCCTTGTCTTAAACCAGTTATGTCACAAATGCAGATGTCTGGCTGGGGAGTTCCTAGGTCACCCAAGGAATTAAAGTCACAGCCCTGATGCCCAGCCACACTACAGTTATAACTAAAGGGCAGACTGGAATTTCAACTTGTAACTCAGTAACAACCAAGATTTGTACCATTTGACACATAACAGTTAAATGAAAATGCTTCAGCATATTTAAGGTTAAAAAATAAATATACAAATCCAAGGAAAATATGATTGAAGGAAGAATAAAGCATGATTTATTTATTTTTCTGTTCTGTAGAAGAGTAGGATTTCCTTATCACTGGCAAGCAAGGTCAGTATATATATTTAAGTGCAGAAAATCTCAAAACATGCATGCAGATTTGAACAGCACTTCCAGTTCTCTATATCCTGTATTATGAAACTGCACTCCCAGAAAATCTTTTGTGTAGGCTAACATTTGTCTTCACCCTTGTCATGACGGATTTATTTTTTGTTCATGCTTTTTGGCATCTGGCCACAAAATACAGCATACATGGTGCATTGCAAAAGGGAGGTTGGAAATGGACAACTAAGCATTTCTTAGCACTAAAAGTAAGATAATTGTTTCTTACTTTTTGACTGCCTGTTCTACTGCGATTTGCTTTTGCTGACATATTTTTACATTTATTTCCTCTGTAACAGAGGAAACATCAAGGCTACAGGAGCAGTGTATTATTCCACTTACTTATAATATCATTATGCATGCAATATAGTGAGCACTTAACAACTAATTGCTGGGGATCTAATCAAACTGAACTCTATTGTATTGGTTCAGTACAATTTGCTGATTTTTTTTTCCCCTTCCTTAGTTTGTTTTCATTCTGGCTTTTATTTCCCTGCCATGCTTCCTTTTCTGCTTAGAGATTTGTGTGGATAAAATTAAAACCTGCTTTCCTGTCATTGGTTTATTCTGAGTCAGTCCTGTCTGGAACCATGGAAAATCCAGGTAGAAGGCAAGGTTTTTTAAGCATACAGTGCCTCTTTCCCTCAGCTTCTACAGCTATGCAAATTAAAGAAACCTTAAATGATTTTCTACCCTATCAGACCATTAAGCAACTTGTTTCCTAGGGCAATGACACTTTCACTTACTGTGGACTGCCCTTTTCCACAACCTTCACGCTTAGTTGTGTGCAGTCTTTATCTTCTACCTCCATTCCCTCTCCTTTCCTGTTTTTTCAACTATAATTGAACTCCATCACAGAGAAAATCTTTTTCTTGCTGTCTTCAGACCATTTCAACTTTGTGTCTCTTTTCCAAATTTTCAAAATTGTCAAGCATTTTTTTCTTTAGTTTTTCACAATAATTTTATAAACACTTTAGGAATGTATCTTCAGTTAATAGCTCTCTGCAGTTCTGTGTGTTTCCCTTGGGTCTGTCACCTCATGGCTTCTCTGTAATTCTGTTATCTTAATTATATTGTAGCATGAAAAAACAATAGGAGATAAAGTCTCCTCAGATGTTAGGCAAAACCTGCCACAGATCTTACTAAAATTTCCTGCCAATAATGATTTTGCTGATAAGACTCATAATTACTAAGGCAATACACTGTTCCATATCATGTGTAGAAAATTATGACAACCTGATTAAGATACTGACAGTGTTACAATGCTGTTTGCATTCATTATGGAGGCTGGACAAGCCACGTAAGTGACTGATGAGTAGTTCCATTGCCTAGGAGACTTCTTGTTTTTTGCTAGGGCAATGATAGGTGGCTCAAAGATGATTACTTTCAGGGTAGAATTCCATGTACTTTCCTACCTATTAATCCCAGATACCAGAGCAGCTCAGTTATAATTTCCTTATTTGGGAAATGAAGGAAATAATACTTGATCTTTTCACCAGAGGCTGTGTTTGTTATCCTAGAGAACCACAAGGATCATAAGCTCAACTGATCCTTTTATGTCCACCTCAGAGCACCCAAACATTTAAATATGCTTCAGCCTACTCATTTCTACATTAAGTACCAAATGTCTTGGAGAGTGATTGCATTGCAGAAGGCAGAAGAGTGCCGGTGTCGTTGTTTCTCTAATTAATCCCTAAAGAAACTAGGTGCTGTAATTTGAAATTTTGACCAGTCTAAGAAACAAATTAACTTTAAAAAAGAAAAGATGTGTTATCAGTAAAATGTAGGTATGCAACATGATATGAAATGCTTTGGGTATGACTTAATGTACAGTGAATGTCAAGAGATACTTCAAAAAGTGTAGTTCTGCACCGACATATGTGACAAAAAACTGTCCGTCTTGCTTAGCCAAATAGCTGTATTTCTGTGATTAGAATAGCTGAATTCAAATTTGATCTGTTAAAAAACTCCACTTACATGATTTCTATGTCCAGAAGCATAAGGACTGATTCTGATAATTTTCCCTACATAAAAGGAATGCTTTCTGTTTGACAGTAAAACAAAGAGAGTTTGGCACTTGGGGAAGGTTGTTCCCTTCTATGGCTCCTTTGTGCTATGGCACACCTGGGGGTATCTCTGAATCTGCAGCTGAGGGATTCTACAGTCCAAAATGTCTTGTACCAAAGGACTTTCTTGCTGAATAAAGAGTAGAATTAGCTCCTTTCAAACAAATTGAGCTGATTTGACACTTTGAGAGCAGTCAATTGAGGCTTTCATGACCCCACCAATGTTAGGAATGGTAGTGAACCCATGTAAAAAACATTTGCCAGACAGGAGGACAGAACAAATCCAGGGGAAACTAATATTCTTCTGCAATGGTAACTATAGACTGGGTGACTTTCAATGGTGGTTAGAGGCCTAAATTTGGGTTGCTGAATCGAGCCTTTAGGTAACCAATGTCCAGGGCTTAAGCTATCTGTAACTCAAAGCTCAGTTCTTTGCCAAATGGCTGTGCAACATTCACTCTGTTTTATCACAAACACTGTTTCTGAGCTGTGAGAGACTATGGGAAGTAAATCCAGGCAAGATAACTAGTATGAAAACAGAAACAGAAGTGTTGAGATGGTGATAACAACTCAGGGATCTAGAAGAAAAAACACCAACACAAAAATAAAAAGCATAAAAACCTAAGTAAAAAACCAACCAACCAACCAAACAAACCAAACCAAAAAAAAAAAAAAAAAAAACAACAACAAAACACGAGGGAGATGGGAGACCTCAACCTGGCAATATCAAGGATTAGGTCATTCCAAGGAGTGATGGAAGCCAGCTCTTTCCCAGATGACTGATGAAAGACAAGTTGGCACTAGGCTAGGATAGTGAGAATTGTAATGCTTAGCCCACTATCTTGAAAGTCCTAGCTCTCAGCTGTATCTATTAGCCAGTAAACAGTTTCTGGGTGCTCATGAAAATGTGCATCTTGCTTTCACAGTCTCTTTGTGCACAGCAAACTATGCCTGGAAAAGAGTCACTCAGTTACACCAGGAAACTGTTTCAGAATTAGTTTAATCACTTTCCAGAGGTTAACTTTCAGGCAGGTAATGTGGGAGATAAGTACATCTGATCTTTAGAGCAGCCTTAGCACAGCTGTGAATGAATACATCAACCAATGAAACCAGCCAGACAAATTGGGATCTTTTGTTTGACATCCACATCCTCCCATCTGGTAGAAAGGGTTAAAAAATTCTCTCATGACAGTTCATATCTGCGCTAAAGAGTTTTTTTACTTTGGTTGCCTGCTCAGGGAAACATTGCTTTATTACTTGTTAGACCATATAGTCAATTTATTTTCTTTGTGAGGGTTGTGGATAGATTTATACTTTTAGTTTGTTTTTTGCAGATGAAAGATTAAATTCTTATTTTATTGTGTAGCACCAGAAAGACAGGGCTAAACAGGCAGATACAGTGCCTATGCTTTTATGCAATCCTGTTAGTACATTCCTAATTAATTTGCCATGGGTCTGAATGGGTTTGATCCTCCATTTGCTTAAAACAGCTCAAAATCTGAATTTATTCAACCTCACTTTAGGTTTCAAACTGAGATATTTGTGTTAGGAATGTTGCCTCTCAAGGCTCCCTCTGTACTTGTGGGAGAGAAGCAAGCTCTCCACAGGATGATTCAGATCTCAGCTCATTTGAATTTCTCTCTTGAGCTGTCATTCTGTTAAGTACAGAAATAGTTTATGTCATTTTTGTGCCTAGGTTAGGTTTTTCAGGAAGGTGCCAAAAGCTAAGTAGAATGAATCTAGATTAAATTTTCTGACAAAGAGTTGAGGCTAAGAGAAAAAAAAAAAAGTTCTTCCAATGACATACATTATATCTGAAAGCTGTTAACTTACTGAAAAGGGAGAATAAACATTAGACTTCCTTTCAAGCTTATTCCCTAATTTCCAGGAGCATATGGCCTGTTAACTCACCTGGCTGCAATTGCATTCAATATTCGCCTGTGTGCCTATGTTGCCCTGTCAACCAACAGATTGGTACTTAGTTACTTGAGAGTTACATGCTGATGTCCTATCAGTGTTCAGATGACATTGTGTATATTTTTTCACAGTTCTTCTGTCGTGAGTTACAAAGTTATGCAGGGTCTTGGTTTTGATTCTTCTCCGCTAAGGTCTGAACAGCTGACACTCTCAGCCATCTAATTCCATGAGAGCAAGGAATTCAATTGGAACCCAAACTGCCTGAAATAATGGTATATTTGATCTGACTTATAAAAGACATGTGTTTTTCTGAGTATTATTGCAGCACTTCCTCACAGTGCTACAGTGTTAAAGCTAAAGTGTCAGAATGCAACACACCTCCAGATACCCGTGCTTTGTAAAACAAAGCAAAACAAAATAAAACTAAGAAATGGAACAGGAGTTGTCCCGTCTACAGCTTCCATATGTGCCAAAGATATTTCCGTCTAGAAATGATATAACTCTTCATCAAAATTGGGACAGAAATTCTACTTTGTTCAGATCTAGGACACAGAGCTCACACTGTGTAGTAGCCATAAGAACTAGATGAATTATTGATGAGCAAAACCAGAATATTAATTCACGGAGGAGTAACATATTTTTGTTTGTAACATCTCATGCTGGTGATAAAATATCTTATATCTTTTGGTATGAGCTTCATTAAATATCTGCATCCCATGCCTTTGCCTTTCAAAACTCAAGATTTAACGCTTTCTAGCCCCTATTACAGCTTTAAATGCTGGCAGTGAAATCAAGATGTATAAATTATTAAGAGCAAAGATTTTGCTAAAATGACAGGGCATTCAGTTCTTCTGTCTGGAATTTGTAAGTCCTGGTCACACATTTTCCAGCCTTACAAAAGCAATTGACACAGATCTAAAAAAAATCCTATTGTTTTCACCTTCCTAAAAATTTTGGTTTTCTTACTTTAATTCTAGGCTTTTCTCTGTACTGCAAAAACCATACACAAAGAATAAGCATTTTGCAGATTATTTCTCTAGACCATGGGAGATCAAGGTCTTCTGTCTATAAGAGTTGATATATATATTACCCAGTTATCTGGAAAATGCCTTAGTTACTGGACTGTGAAAAATGTTGGGTTTTTTTCTATCTCTCCACCTTTCCTTCTAGATTGGCAATCAAAAATGAAAAAAAAAATATTGTAAGGCAAGAAAAAAAACCCCAAAAGTCTGATTTTGCAGCCTACTAAGAGAGCATTGTCCCTAAGATAGTAAAGTTCTGGGTTTTGTTTCAGTGCTACTTAATCAGTATATCTGGTAAACCTTAAATGAAAATTTGTAAACCATCTTTAAGTATATGCATTCTGACCCATACTTTGTTACATTGAAGTTTATCTAAAATGAGACTTACACAGAATTTTAAAAGACTCTGCTATTACTCACTCTCTAGAGCTGTTAAAATAAATGAACCAATGAAACAAATGAAGTCCAGACAGGTGAGCCAGGGAATTAGACTTGGATTTCCTTGCCACTCAAAATATTGCAGTCAAAACAATGAAACAACTACTATTTTCAACAAGCAATAAAAGAATATTATGGGATTGCAGAATCAAAAAATATTCAGGCCAGAAGGGACCCCTTGTAATCTAGTCCAACATCCTGCTCAAAGCAGGACTAATTAGGTCAGGTTGTGCATGGCTGTATTCAGTCCAGGCTTAAATACTTCCGGGGATCAACACTACACACCTCTCTAGGCAACTTGCTCTACGGCCATCTGGTAAAAACTTGGTAAAATGGTAAAACATTTTTCAACACCTAATCAGGAATTCCCATGTTCTACCTTGTGTCCTTTTCTTCTCACCCTATCACGGGCCAATTGCTAGAGGTGTCTGGCTCCGTGCTCTCTGTAACCTCTGATCAGGTAGCTGCAGAGAGCAATAAGGTCTCCCTCAGCCTTCTCTTCTTCAGGCTGAATCAGCCCAGGTCTTTCAGCTTCCCCTTGTCTGTCATGTGCACCAGCCCCATGACAATCATGATGCCCTGTGCTGGATTAGCTCCAGGACATCCATGTCTTCTTGTAAGGAGGAGCCCAAGACACAGCACTGCAGTCATGGCCTTGTTAGTGCTGAATAGCGCACAAGGATCACTTCTCTCAATCTGCTGACTACAGTCGTGTTTGTGCAACCCACGAGGTAATTGGCCTTTGCTGAAAGGATGTTGTTGTGGTTTAACCCCAGCCAGCAACCGAGTACCAAGCAGCTGCTTGCTCACTCCCCCCACACACACACACTCAGAGGGATGGGAAGGAGGATCGGAAAGGAATGTAAAACTCAAGGGTTGAATTAAGAACAATTTAAAAGGTAAAGCAAAAGCTACGCATGCAAGCAAAGCAAAGCAAGGAATTCATTCACCATTTTGCATGGGCAGGCAGGTCTTCAGCCATCTCCAGGAAAGCCGGGCTCCAGCACACATAATGATTACTCAGGAAGACAAATGCCATAATACCAAATGTCCCTCCCTTCCCTCTTCTTCCCCCAGTTTATATGGTATGGAATATCTCTTTGGCTAATTTGGGTCACCTGTCCTGGCTGCATCCCCTCCCAATTTCCTGTGCCTCCCAGCCCTCTGGCTGGCAGGGCCCAAGGAACTGAAAAGTCCTTGATTTGACATAAACATCACCCAGCGACAACTAAAAACATCAGTGTCTTATCAACATTGTTCTCACATCACAGCCAAAACACAGCACTGTACCAGCTACTAAGAAGAAAATTAACTCTATCCCAGCTGAAACCAGGACAGATGCACTGCTGGTTTATGGTGATCTTAGTGTCCACCAACTTCTGCAAAGCTGTTTCCAGCTGGTCAGCCCCCAACATGTCCTGGTACATGGATTTATTCCTCCACAGGTGCAGATTTTTGCATTTGCTTTTACTGAACTTCCTGAGGTTCCTGTTAGCTTATTCCTCCTGCCTGTCCAGGTCCTTCTCAATAACAGTCCTGCCATCTAACATGCAAGTGCTTTTCCAGTTCTCTGGGGAAAATGCAAATGTGCTGACACCACACTCTGTTCCACCATCTAGACATTAAGATATATTGGGTCCAGTACTCATTCCTGAAGGATCCCACTAACTATTGTCCAGCAACTGGACTTTCCACCACTAGTCACAGGTCTTTGAGTCCAGCAGTCCAGCAAATTTTCTGCACACCTTACTATCCACATAGCCACCCCACGTCTCAAAAGTCCAGTGCTAAAGAAAATATGATGTACTATGTCAAAGACTTCCCTAATGTCAAGGTATGTAACATTCACTGCCCTCTCCCTGTTCACAGCAACAACCACTTTGCCAAAGAAAGCATTTAGGTTGACCAGGTATGAGTTACCCTTGTAAATGCATGCTAGCTTCTTCCAGTTGCTTTATCGTCTTTCACGTGCTTAGAAATAGCTTCTGATAGGATTTGCTCCATAACATTCCCAGGGATGGAGGTGAGACCTTCACCTGAATGATCCTTCTAAAAGACTGATGTGATGTTTGCCTTTTTCCAATAATCAGAAAACTTCCTTATTTTCCATTAACTTTTGAAAATTATAAATGTTGTCCCCTCAGCAACATCAGCCAGCTCATCTGGTATTCTTGGATACATCCCATTTGGTTATATAGACTTGTCTATATATACATCCCATTTGGTCATATAGACTTGTCTATCTGACTGGCTAATATTTAAAAACTAGAAACGAGAAGTCTATGTTGGAACCATCTCTGGAGATATCTGAAGGCTAAAAGAACTTAAATACAAATGTAAACCTTTGTTTTAAATTTAAGTGGAAGAGGTTTTGCTTATTATCAACTATAAAGTTGTTCAAATCATTATTTTGTTTGATTGGCCTATAGCAGATCTATTCTTCCCATATATATCTTTGAATCCTTCTAAGTAGAAAGGGAAGTCCTATCTAAATGGGAATTTTCTACCTGTCAAAATTTTGAGGATGAGAGAAAATATGTTTTTCAGTTAAGCTTTAAACCATTCCCAAGCCTTTAAACAGCTCTAGCTTCCATACCATACCATGCTACTATTCTGTTCCTTCTATCATTTTTTTCTTATGACATCCCCAATTATAACAACTAACTGCCAAGCACACTTTTCAGGCTTTGCAGTGTGTTGGTTCGATAAAGTTATTTTTAAATCTTTTTCCTTTACATGTCCTTTGGTCATTCATATAAATTTCTACATGATTTCACTAGGTCTTAGATTAATCAAACATTTTCTGCATTTTGATATGTAGAGCAAATATTTCATGATCACTACAATAAACTATTTGAAGCAATAACAGGATGTATTAGAATAGTGTTTATATACATCAACAACAGGCATCTAAAATGAGAGAGATGTCTTTTTAACTTTTGTCATTGTTATCAAAAACATTCCAAGCAAGTGACTTAATTCTATTATTCCAGTTTTGTGACCATATTTGGTTTATTCAGTCAGGGGAAACTAAAGCTGTTTGCAATGCTAATTTATTTTGCACAAACCACTTTAATTTAAGTGGCGTAATCATTGGAAAGTAGAGAGCTATTAGACTGCATGCAATGAAAGGAAGAGTAAAGCATATTCTCCCCTGTAATTAGCTGTTGGTAAAGTATATTAATTTTGGCTTTGAGTTATTAAATAAAAGTTTGGAATGAAGTGTAAAGGAAGAGAGAAAAAACAATTTATTTGAGTCAATTGCATTGTTTGTTTTCTGTGAGAACATAGCTGTGAATCATTACCCAAGTTCCAGCTGACAGAAAAACAAAGCATTAGCAGTACTTAGACACATGTATACATTTAACCCATAACATTTAATGTGATTAAACACTCATATTTTTGTTGTGTAGCCCAGTAAATATGATTTATGCTTTTAGCAGGGGGAGGCCCTGCTGTGTGCTGACCTGGCAGTGCAGGGCTCAGCCCCACCATGGCCTGAGCTGGGTGTCACTGGTTTAACTCCTGCACTGGAGCCAGTGACTGCTGCTCCCCTGCTCCAGCTCCAGCTCTGGAGGTGGCCCCTCTGGGAAGGGTGTTACAGCCCCCCATGATCCTCCAGTCGCTGCATGACAAACCGTAGACTTCTGAGTGTGTAGGGCTGGAGGGCCTGCAGCTGGCAACCCAGAAGGATGCAGGCTGGATCCTGCATCCTGCTGGAAAATTTATAAAAATAAGCCCAAGCATAGCCAAAGTTGGAGGGGAAGGTTCTGCCCACCATCATGTCCCTCCCAGTGAAGAGGGCAGGATGCTAGCAGCTCCATGTGACATTCCACCCCTCTGGCTCAGGACTGACACTGTTAACCTTACTGTCAGAGGGACATGGGAAGGATAAGTATAACCTCAGAGAAAAGGGGCAGCTTCTAATTGTAGTAGCAATTGTACTGCAAAATCTCATAGTATTGCTGAGACTGAACTACTAATAACTCTTGTATCTTCACTGAGTTGTTACGATTTTAATTAGGCTAATAATAAATTATTTGTTCCACATAGATATACTGTGCTCAATTATTGCCTTTAACAACGTTTGGAGAGTAACATGTAATACTAAGTCACACAGAAGAAGGAATTGCTTCTAAGCAATTTTATTTGCCATTGTATTCATAAATTTCATCATCCCCTGAGCAATCTTCACATCCCTGTTTCACAACTCATCTTCTGTTCTTTTTAAGAATAAGGGGGACAGGTCTGGCTTCAGAAGAGAGGTAAGTTGATGAGGAAGGTTTATATGAATGTCTACATGAATACATCCTGAGCTGATTCTGGATTTTCTTCACTGGTATTTTAAGTGAAATAAAGTCAAATTCTTAGGTATGGTCAGACCATGTCTTTTTCCCTATTTTTGGCCTTTTTACTTTAAGACTGTAGTAGGTTTGCATGGCAAGGTTTAGGTAGCATGGGGGCTACAGGGATGGCTTCGGTGACAAGATTCCAGAAGTTTTCCCCACATCCAACAGAGCCAATGCCAGCCAGCTGTGAGACAGACCCGACGCTGGCCAAGGCTGAGATAATCAGCGATGGTGGTACTGCCTCTGTGATAACATATATTAAGTAGGGGGGGAAAGAAATCTGCACAAAAAGAACTGCAGTGGAAGAGAGGAGTGAGAATATGTGAAAGCAGCAGCTCTGGAGACACAGAAGTGAGTGCAAAAGGAGGGGGAGCAGCTGCTCCAGGTGCCGGAGCAGAGTTCCCTTAGACCATGGTAAGGCTGGCTGTCCCCTGCAGCTCAAGGAGGTGAATGGTGGAGTAGATATCCACCCATGGAGGACCACACACTAGAGCAGGTGGATGCCCGAAGGAGGCTGTGACCTGAGGGAAGCCTGCACTGAAGCAGGTTTACTGGCAGGACCTGTGAACCCATGGAGAGATGAGTTCACGCTGGAGCAGGGGAAGAGTGGGAGGAGGAAGGAGCGGCAAAAATAGGTGATGAACTGAATGTAACCCCCCTTCCCCATCCCCCTGCACCACTCTGGTGGAGGACACAGAGGAATTGGGAATTAAGTTAAGCCTGGCAAGGAGGGAGGCGGGGGGGGGGGGGGGGGGGGGGGGGGGGGGGGGGGGGGGGCGGCGGGGAGAAGGTGGTGGTTTTTTTTCTGATTCAAATGGTGCTGAATTAAACTAATTTGCCCCAAGTCAATTCTGTTTTACCCATGACAGTAACTCCTGAGTGATCTCCCTGTCCTTATCTCAACCCATGAGGCTTTTGTTATGTTTTCTCTCTCCTGTCTGGTTGAGGAGGGAAGTGATAGAGTGGTTTTCAGGTCACCTTGCATTCAGCCAGGGTCAAACCACAACAAGAAATAATTGAGAAATAATTTACTGAAATACTTAAAGCTGAATTTAAAGAATCTCAATAACTCCTGGTAGTTTTCTGTTTCTCTTACAAGTATTTTTATGCCCTTCTTTTTGGAGATTGCATTGGGGAATATTTTGCTGTAAGACAAATGTTACACAGCTCACCCTAAGCATTGAGACAACGGGTTTATTAGATTTCTGTGGCTCCTCTCTGTATTCATATACAGATTTTGTTCCAAAGAAAACCAGGACTCATCAGAAAAGAAAGAATGTGTCTACATTTCTTGTTTTGACTTCACAGAAACATTTCAGTTGGCAAAGTTTAGTACAACCCCCTGCACAAGCAAGATCAGCTGCAGCAGAATGCTGACGAATATGTCCAGTTGGATTTTTAATATCTTCACAGATATTAAAGATCCCTACAACCTGTCTGGACAACATGTTCCACTATTTAACCACTCTCACATCATCATCATCATCATCATCATCATCATCATCATCATCATCAAGGGTGTTTTCCCATATTCAGGTGGAGTTTGTTCTTTAATTTGTGCCCACTGCCTCTGGTTCTGTCATTGGTTATAAATGACAAGAATCTGGTTCCTTCACCTTCATTACCTCCCAAGTACATGTTCATACACATTGATAAGATCTCACCTGAGCCTTCTTTTTTCCACACTGAGAAATTGTAGCTTTCTCAGCTTCTCATGTGAGAGATGCACAAGTACCTTCATAATCTTTGTGACCCTCCTCTAGTAAATCTGTATCTTTCTTGGACTGGGGAGCCTAGAACTGGACACAGTTCTTGAGATACTGCCTCACTGGTTCTGAGTAGAGAGGAAGGCTCACCTCTTTCAGCATGCTGGCAGGTCCAAGATACTGCTGGCCTTTTTTTGTGTAAGAGTGTATTGATTGCTTTTGTTTAGTTTGTTGTCCAGCAGGACCCTAAGGTCCTTCTTTGCAAATCTGCTGTTCAGCACCCAGCATGTACTGGTACTTGTTCTTCCCCAGATGCAGGATTTGGCACTTCCTCTTGAACTTCATGAGATTCCCCATGGCTCAGTTCTCCAGCCTGACAAAGTGTCTCTGAATGACAGCACACTAATGTGATGAATCAGCCACTTTTCACAGGTTTATACCATCTGGGAAGTTGCTGAGGATGTACTCTGTACTGTGATCTAGGTTATTTGTAAAGATGATGAACAGTACTGGCCCTGGTATTGACCTTTGGGGCATACCACTACTGTGTAATCCCAGATAAACTTTGTTTCACTGATCATGACCCCCTGGGCCCAGCTGTTCAACGGGTTTTCAATATACTCCACTGTCTACTTACCCAACCTGTAAGGGCAGGCAATGCCAGACAGAGAGGAAGCATGAACAAGAAGTGAGAAACAGAGGGAATACCAATGTCAGGAGGAGGAGGAACTCCGTGGCAGAGCAGATATACTCTGCAGACCGTGGAGTCCATAATGGAACAGATGACTGGTCCTCAAGGAACTGCCACCCATAGAGAAACCATGCTGGAGAAGATTTTCCTGACAGGACTGCAGCTTGTGGAAGAACACACAGTGGAACAGATGGATATTCCTGAAGGACAGCAGCCTGTGGAGGAACTACACCAAAGCATGGGAAAAGTGTGGGAAAGGCAAGGCAGAGAGAAACTACTATGTACTGACTGTAACACTACCACCCCACCCCTATTCCCCCTGTGTTGCAAAGGGATGGGAAGAGGAATGAAGGAGTACTAATTGTAACTGCTTAGCAGTGGTAATTTTTGACCTAAGAATGGTCTGGCATGGAAGGCAAGGAGGCCCAGCTGCAAGAAGGGGTAAAACTAGCTAGAAATAGGAATGCCAGAGACAGAACAGACTCCTTGCAATGGCGTGAAATTTCCCTTGGAGATAAGAAACAACTTCAGCATTGCCCTGTAGCAGCTCTGGAATGGGAGCACTCAGGGGCCCAAGCTCAGGGGCCACCTTTGAGCAGCAGAGAGAAGAGGAGTCTTAAAGCAATGACCTAAGTGGAGTCTGGGAAAGGAGAGAGGAAAAATGTTGGTTTAAAGTTTGTCTTTGTTTCCTAATACCCAAATCAGCAGTTAAAAATATTTAATCATTAATAACTTCAGTTATTTTTTTTCCAAGTCCTGTCAGTTTTGCCCATAACAGTAATTGGTAATCAATCTCTCTGTCTTTATCTCAAGCCATGAGTTTTCTCTTCCTGTTTTTTCACTTGTTCCACTGCAGGGACAGTGGGATTGAGCAAGCAGTTGGATGGGCTAGCCAAGCCTAACTCATCACAAGATATATAGCAGATACCCACTAGCAGTGGCACCCATGTTGGTCTACCCACTGATCTTGACCCACAAGCTCTTGACTGATTCCTGACCTAACCCCAGGCAGAGCTCCATGCTTTCCAACTGCTTTCACACAAAGGGCAACCCACCCTCCTCATCTTCCCAGCTTGTCCTTCCTAAAAACTCTTTATCCCTCTATTCCCAGCACTCCAGTCATGTGAGCTATCCCACTATGACTCCATGATTACAATGAGGTCATAGCCTTGTAACTACAAACTTGTAAGTGCTCCTGTTAGTGTAGAGGCATTTCAGAAAAGCATTCAAGTACAGGCTGAGACCTTTCCACATAATGCCATCCTGCAGGAACCTCCTTCTTTATGTGCCTACACTAAAAGGATTCCACTTCAGTTCTGTTTCATTGATTGCTATGCCCCTCCTATTTCCATAGCCTTTGCCCACCCTGTCCTTAGCTTCCCTGCTTGTTTGTTGATGAGTCACTGCCTCTGCCATAATTTCTAGTTTAGAGGTCTCCCTACCAGGATGATCAGCCTGCTCGTAAAGATACATTTTCCCCATGCAGTCAAAAGTTTCCCATCTCTCCCAAGCAGCTGTAGAGCCTCAAAGAGATTCCAATGGTTGTAGAAGCCAAAACAGTATTGCGGACACCAACTACGGAAACAGATGTTAACTTCCAGGATCCATTAAGTCCTCTTCAGATCCAGCTCGCCAGCAGGAAGAAGAATATCTGAGCCCCCCATATCCTTGACAACTTCCCCAGAATCCTGCATTCACATTTGATACTTCCCAGGTTACCCTTGGCAGTATCATAGGTGCCTGGAAAAGCAACAAATGGTAATTGCCCAAAGGCTCAATGAGCCTTGGGTAGCCTCTCAACAACCTCCTGGATGTGAGCCCCTGACAAGCAGCAGGCCTCCCTAGGTGAGGAGTCAGGCCAGCAGACTCCTACCACAGTCACTCGCTGCTTCCTTACAGTTCCAGGCTGCTCACACTCAGCCACCAGAGATGCTCCATTTGACAATGGTCCCAGCTTCTCATCAGCTATGGGGGCATTAAACAGATACAGTAACTGCAAATCATAAGCAGGACAGAGGTGACTTCCTCCTGATTTCCAGCCTTCCTCCAGTTTCCAGCCTTCACCACGATGGGAATTTCCATTTTCTGACTGCATAGGCTCAGGCTCTTTCCACCTCTCTGCAGATGAAGGTTCAGGCTCTTGAAGAGAGATCTTCTGAAAGTAAACACTGTCAACCTCTTTCTCAACCCCTCTGATGCTGTACAATCTCCTGAACTCTTCCTGCAGATATTTCACTTAGCGGCACAGCTTCATACCTCCTGTATACTAGATCACATGCCAGGGAATGCAAGAGGCCTCAGGCATTCCTTGTCACCTGAGACTTGCAGAGCTGCATCTTCCTTCTGAAGCTCTACCTGGGTGCACGAAACAGCAAAGGGATGGTGCCTCCAGCAGCACCTGGGCACTATGCTTTGTGACCATCTCTAGGAATGTATATTCTGGAAAAAGCAAGTTTGCTGGTCCCATCTTCATGTCCTGCTGTACAAACTGCTATATCCATTGACTACCACTGAGAACTGTACTCTGGACCTGGATGTTATATAGGCCTCTAGAGTGGGCTAAAAGGGTATTTGACTGTCCCTAATCAGATGTCAACTAGAAGAAAGGCTCCAGGCATCCTTTGATCAAGGACAGATGTCAGTTTGCTAGGTGCTGTGAGAGCTACCCTTCCCTTGGTCTTGCTATGTGGAAAACAACAGAAAAGATGTTAAACTGCTAATGTTAGCTAGACCAAAAGCATTCTGGGTTTTAGTAACAGAGCGTGGCCTGTATATTAGGAGAAGGAATTATCCTCCTTTACTTAGCACTCAATAGACCACATCTAGAGTACCATTTTCAATACAACTGGAAGTATTTTATCTTCCCCAATACAAGGAAGACATTGATACACTGGTGTCCTAGTTCTGTAAGTGTGCACATGGTCTGGATTCATAGTAAAATGTCATAATACCCCATTAACATCATAGCTATAATATTCTCTTGTTGACTTTGGGAAATAACATCAATTATAAAGAAAAGTGACACAAAACCCATTTCAATGGTGACAAAAAATAGTAAAAAGCACATAAATAGTGTTTTTTTGTTTGAAATGGAAGTATTAGTAAAAGCGTATGTACAACAAGAAGTACAACAGTGATTAATACAAGACTTTCTTTTAGATGAAGAGACAACAAACCACTAAGTGATAGATAGTCAGCTGAAAATGAATCATTGAAATTACAGATTGATTAGTTCAATCTAAAAATTGCTATCTTTATATATAGCTAGGTCCCCAAACTGTCATTAATGAGTGGTATATTATAGTTTTAGAATGTAGAGTACCTTATTATTGAAAGTTGTAATGTCATTAGACTTGCTTTTTATATTTCATGTCTTTTAAAAATCTTATATGATGATTATTTTATAGACACATACAAAAAACCTCCACATTTCTTCATTATCACCAGAATTTTCCACATTGTAATGTTTTATGATAGTTTGGAAATCCTGGCTGTACCAAGGCATGCACCTGTGAAAAGAAAAGATTAAAGCAGAGAACTTGAATAAAATAGACTTTCCAAATAAATATCAACAAAGACTGTAAGTTGGATCCGAACTTTTGGAGAATTCTGATGAAGATGAAATGTTAGTATTCAATACAAGCGAAGCAAAACAATAATTTCTCACAAAGATAAAAAAAGTGTACTCTTCTTTAAATGTTTCATTTGTATTCATTGTTAGACTAAAACAAGTTATTTTCCTTTCTCTTTTACACCATATTTTTCAGCTGCATGGCTTTGATAGGTATAAAGAAATCGTGTATTTGCAGCAGAAGAGGGTATGTTTCAGGAATAGCCTAGATGGAAAGTGCTATTTCAGTCCTATTTGGTGATATGTAATTTCAAAACACCTTTATTTCTCTGTCATTTCTCTATTAGCATACTTTTTTTTCCTACAAAGTAACAGAACATTTCCATATGTGCTTTTCTTTTCAACAGTTTTCTTTCTTTCTGCATTATTCCTAGTCTATAATTTGAAAATAAACAGTAGTCATGCTTAAAGTAAGGTGGATGTGTTTGTGATACAAGATCTCATAGGATTTTATTTTTATCTTATTAAATAGAATTTTAAATTACAGAATAAATATATGCTTAAGGCATCTGAATGTCATTCATAGTCATACTTTTCAAGTGTACTCAAAGTAAGTAAGTGCACTTATGTAAAATGCTTTCTATGGGGCATGTTGGATTTGCCAAAATCCATGTACTGCATCTGTACCCCGTAAATAAACTACTAGCAAACTATGAATCATGTGGATGGATAAGCTACCTCTCAACCTCAATTTATACGGTTTAAATATGGACAAGAGAATTATCAGTGGGTACAATGCCCAAGAATTAATGGCATTACTACTTTAGAAGTATATATAGTGGAAAACAATCTTTTTGAGTTTGTTGCAATAAGGTTTTGTAAGGAAGAATTGCCTATCCAGAATGCAATGATGTTACAAAACAGGCAACGATGATTTCTATTGTGTAGTCAGCAACAGCTTGTATTCATCTGCAAATGTTTTGAGTTGTGCCAATAATTCTGTGGTTGAATAATTTCAGTTATGGCATGTCAAACAAGATTCAAATATTATTGCAATGCCATTTTTAGATGCTAAATAACACCCAAAGGAGAAAAGAAAGAGGAAAAGAATGACTTGCTGGTTAATGATTTCAAGATGAGCTGTTTCAGTGCAATACTTTTGCTTATTATTAAAACAGCATTCTGTGAATTCTAGGTAACTGAAAAGTTTATCTAGACACAAACATGATTAAAACATAGACTGGCAATTAAGAAGGACCTTTTCCACGTAACTTCTTGCATCACAGAGTACATAGAACATCCTAATTCATCCTTCAGGTATTACACCATTATCAAGCACAGATACAAATTAATTCCCCTCAGTCTTTACAGGGCTGCCATCAGTTCTTTTGTCTACATGTTATAGTAATGTTGGACTGCATAATAAATTTCCTTTATCCATAAAAATAATAAATCTGCCATACACCCAGTTCACAGAGACCCTCTCACCAGGAAAGGTGTTCTATCCTGTAAATATAACCTATTTTTCTCTGGTTTCTGGTTTCTTCTATACGTCTTTATATGAAGTAGGTATGCCAGCTAAAAGCACACACTCATTGTGTGTGCCTCATTGAATTCAGGTAATTGTGTATCAGAAATATCCTGTTTCCACAGTATGCCACTCTTGCAAGATTATACAAATGTACTTATACATCTTTGAATCTTTGCTTTTGAAATATTCCACAAAAATGCTTTCCTGAAGCCTGTAATATAGTTAATACCTATTTTCATTAAGTTATACCTAGTTATGTTAGCATAATCTATAAGCATTTATAAGCAAAAAGTGTACAGATATCTGATTTTACTATCCTTTTCAACATGGAAATTATTTTCAAAATTAAAAAATGCACAGAAATGTTATACCATAGAATCAAATAATCAGAGAATTATTCTGGTTGGAAAAAGAATACTCAGGTTACTCTAAGCAGGACTAATTAGGTCAGGTTGTGCAGGGCTGTATTCAGTCAAGGCTTGAATACCTCCGGGGATCACTACACTCCTCTCGGGCAACTTGCTCCAGGGCTTGGCCATCTATGTGGTAAAAAAAATTCCAACACCTAGTCAGGATTTCCCATGTTCTACCTTGTGTCCTTTTCTTCTCACCCTATCACGGGCCAATTGCTAGAGGTGTCTGGCTCCGTGTTCTCTGTAACCTCTGATCAGGTAGCTGCAGAGAGCAATAAGGTCTCCCTCAGCCTTCTTTTCTCCAGGCTAAACCAGCCCAAGTCTTTCAGCTTCCCCTTGTCTGTCATGTGCACCAGCCCCATGACAATCATGATGTCCTGTGTTAGATTAGCTTCAGGACATCCATGTCTTCTTGTCAGAAGGAGCCCAGGTTCTGTGAACGCACAACACCATAGTTATCATCTTGCCAGTGCTGAATAGTGGACATGGATCATTTCCTTCAATCTGCTTGCAGCGTTCTTCCTAATGCAGCCCACAACACTTTGCCACAAGAGTGTATCAGTGGCTCATCCTTTAACTGCTGCCCACTAGGACTCCCAGGTCCTGTTCTGCAAAGCTACCTTCCAGCTGGTCAGCCTGTATATGTATTTATTCTTCCCCAAGTGCAGATTTTTTTGCATTTGCTTTTGTTAGATTTCATGAGGTTCCTGTCAGCCCGTTTCTTCAGCAGGTCCAGTTCCCTCTCAATAGCTGTCATGGAAATGAGTGACAAGCTTCACTCATAAAAGAGAAGCAGCAACATGTATTGGTATAAAACAGTGATTTAACAAATTTGATAGTAAGCGTGACAGTGGTTTAACAAGATTTGAAGGCCAAGTACGCTTGATTGTTTACTGCATATTGGACAGGGTCAGACAACACTGTCAGGGAGACCCTCCCATTGAGTCATGATGTTCTAAAGGACCCCCCTGCATGAGAATCTGTTGCAGCAAGGAACCTCTCAACCTCAAGGAGTAAAATTGAGAGGTGTCCGTACTCAAGGGGAGATCTTGGCATGCAACCCGCTGCTGGGCAGGAGAGCTCAATGGACCCTCAGCTGTCCACTATGGAATAAGATAAGTGACTCAGTCATATTTGCATACTGACCACAAAAGTTCGTTTCTTTGAACTTGGCCTGAGTCAGACCTTGAGCAACACTGTTAGGTGAGTGCATTGTTCATATTAGCCCTTGGCTATTGTGTTATCTGACTTTTCCAAATCCACTTTGAGTCAGATGCAGCCATCCCGACCAGATGCATACATTAGGACAACCATTGATGGTTATTACTTACCAGTTCTTTATGAAAACAAGTCAGGATGGGCAGGGAGTGGAGGGCACACTGCCACATTAGCAGACCTCCAATCTCCAATGCATTCATGACCCCCTTCTACAGACACTTTTGGTGTTGTCTGAACACCTGCCTAGAGCACACTCTGTCCCAACATCCACATCACCGTTTAGCTTTCTTATTTTCCTTATCAGCACTCTTTATTCCTCTGATAGATTTTCAGTAAGTTAGGAAACACCATGAAATTTATAAAGGGACCCAAAATTTTCCTTTAATAGAACTAAATTTCTTTTGTCATTGACATTTACAGCTCTACCATTTCCCCCTACTAACAGATCAATCGGCATCTTCAGACTGTTCTTTTTGATATATATTAAATTCTGCTTTTGTTGTTGCATTGGTTCTGGCTGGGATGAAGTTAGTTGTTTTTTTTGTTTGTTTGTTTGTTTGTAGCTGACCATATGCTGCTTTTTTTGGATTTCTGACCAAAACAGCATTGATAACACACCAGTGTTTTGATTATTTCTGAGCCATATTTGCACAGTGTCAAGGTTTTCTCTGCTCCTCATGCTGCATCTCCAGCATGGCTGGGTCTTGGTCATCACTTGGGATGTGAGTGATTGCCCTTGCATCACTTGGGTCTTTTTATTTTGTTTTTCTTCCTCTTTCCTTTACTTGTCAAACTATCTTTATCATGACCTGTGAGTTTTCTCTCTTTTGCTTTTCCTATTCTCTCCCCCACCTTGGGGGGGGTGAGTGAGTTAGCCAGCAGCTGTGTGGAGCTTAGCTACTGGCCAGGGTCAACCCACCACAGTTGCCTTTAATTATATTCCTGAAATATTTCAGTATCTTGGTTTCTCTCAGGACTTTTACAGAATTACATTTTTTTATTATTATTATTAATTGTTATAATTTCCCTTTTTGGTATGTTATGCCATTCTATCATAAACATTTTTTTATATGTTGGTACAGATACAATTCTAATACCTCAAAGCTTCATCATTCCAGTCATATTAATTTTAATTTCAACATGACTAGGCTGAACTGATGTTTATAATAAGTCTTTATTCATTCTTGCTTAACACCTTAGATCTACAAATAATTGAATATTTTCTTCTATAATTTGCATCCTGATTAATTTTGATATCATGATTTTGTCTCAAATTTCTTTAGTTCCTGTTTTTCACTTCTCTCTGGTCAAGTCAGCTCATCTACCATGGAGATTTATTCTGCTTCTGTGTAGAAGACCATCTGAAGTGGGCCGCTTTTCTGGAGAAGCTGGAACAGTGTTCTCCAGGGAAAAACAAAACAAAACAAACCACAAAAGGCACAAACAAATACACAACAAAACAAAACATAAAACAAACCATACACACACTTTTCTCTCTCTTATCCAACTCAAACAAATGTTCATGATAACATGAAAAAAAAACCCAAACAACAAACACGCACAGACTGTTGTATTCTAAAAGCAAGGAAATGCTTTGTAAAAATTTCATTTCCATAATTTCTGTGATTATGGGACTTTAAGTGCACCTATAGCATACATAAAGTACTAAAACCAATTCATACTGATAGTATTGTAGATGTTTTACATCTCATAACTTAATGAAATGTGAGTATCTACCTGAGAATATGAAGGCACTAGGAAATCCAGTTATTTAAAAAAACATAATGTAGTGCAATGAAAGCTCAAGTTGCAGGGTCTTTTCTCCAATTAGAAGAAATACTTTACAAGTAGTTATCAAGATCATGTTTAAGTATTCATATGTTATGCTCCTTGCAAAATGCCAGTCTGTCTTACATTGTGTCAGTCACAGATATGTTTTGTATCAAACTCATGGAGCCCAAGCTAATATGTCAATGATCATAATCAAAGGCTTGTTGAAGTCCTCGGAAGATTATGAACTGATTCAATGCTTCTTGAAACATGCCTGTAACATGTAGGAATGTTCCTCGTGTTTTGTTTTTTGTTTGTTTTTGTTTTTGTTTTTGTTTTTTAAAATCTGATTAAAATGTCAGTATTTCTTTATCTGTTTCTCATTGGTAGCTGGCAGTAGAAAGTGTGCCACTATTTTGATAAAGTTGTCTATACTTCTCAGAATATACTTTAAAACTCAGTTAAAAGCCTCTCCCACAGCTTTTTTTTTTCTTGTGCTAATTTCAGTTCTCAGGCTATAGGAGACTTCCCCTTATATTTTAAACCTTTCCAAGGCTCAGAACATTATCAGCTCTTTTTGGTTTGTTGGCTTGTTTATTCTCAAAAAAGCCCCATCATACCCAACTTCAATTTTTGTTTTTCAAAGAAAGGAATGAAATTGTGTTAGCTATTTTGCAGCAGATCCATTATTCAAAAAAGGTTGTTGTACTGCTTCCAGCTGAGCTAGAATACCCAGTCTTGTTCTACCTAGTAAAAATAAAATAATGCATAAAGATTTCCCCAAAGTACTGCATAAGTGTGCTTAACCTGTATGGACAGTATCACATCCTCAGGACACTTCCTAATGATTCCCTCTACAGCCAGACTGGAAACCTAACCTGCTTTAATATGCCAGCTCATTATTCTCATTTTCTATAATTTAACAACTTCTCATATTATACTTAATGGAAAAGTCATGCAATATTGAGCAGTAACTGCTGTTAATTTCCTGCTGTATATCATTTGCATTTTTTGTTGCTAGTGGAGAGTAATTAACATGCTCTAATTATCATACTGATTGTCTTCTTTAGCTTATGAGAATATAGTCATCTCAACCCTCGTTGATCTTACAATAGTACACTTTATCGCCTTCAATAATAGTATCCAGGGATATACAAGGCTTAGGTTTTTACTGAAAAATGGTGTGATCTAGCAGTAACAGGTTCCCTAAATGGTTCAATTTGGAACAGAGTAATGCAAGTTTTTATAGTGCCTATCAAAAAATATAGAGCCCTGTTTCTGCAGTAGTACAATGCCATCCTTTTTGGTGAATAGAATTGCTGTTGTATTACTGTTATCACACACACACAAAAAAAGTTTTCTTGTGTTCCATTTTGATTGTCTTTTACTCCTTTTTCTGTGAGCAGTTAAGACAGAAAACACATTTAGCTGCAAATATGCTTACAAGCAGTAATCTCTTTTTTTTTCTTGCAAGGGTGCTTTTTAGGAGAATAAACATTTATCTATAGGAAAAATGCTTTCCTTAATCGAAAAGTTCTACCTAATCAAAGTACTTAGTCAATTTTAGGCTCATCTAAACTACCTTTAAAAAGTACCTTAGTACTAAAAAAGTACTGCAGACATGAAAATCTAAGTGAAATCAAGTCATCTGTTGCAATGCAGTATGCAAAAACACTGACACTTTTGGGTTTTGAAGAGAAGAAACATCAAGCACAATGAGATACAATTACAGATGCAAATAGATCACATTTTCACAAGATCAAGTCAAAGAATTGGTGAAGTTCAAATGGAAGATTTTGTATGAGTCTATTCTGCATTTAGTTAAGCATAATCACTTCGGCTAGGAGACAGATTTCAGCAGTCTGATTTGTGTCTTATGACTTCCTGGGAGTCAGAATTTCATTTGTAGCACATTCTTCTAGGGAATCAATAGCTACTGTGAAGATTTATGCTTTCATTGCAAATTTTCTCCATAAATGCTGAAACAGATATTGTCTCTCTGGAAGAAAGATTTGATTTTTTTTTTCCTTCTTTTCAGGACTATCCACAGTATTGACTACTTTTAGAGCACCTGTAAGGATCTGCAAATGTAGAGGGACTGGGAATACTAGTGTAGGAGTGAGACAAGCTGTGTGCTTTTTCTTATTTCTATATGGTAAGTTCTGATTTGTATTACAGATCCTTTGTTCTGTGCAGTCTCAGGGTAACTGCGTTCAGAAGTGACTACAATACGGTTTGTGAATGATACTAAAGACTGATGGCTGTTAACAGAGAAACAAAGTAAAGCAATCCCAAACATCCCAAGCAGGAATTTGCTATGAGTTTTTCATACACATGATATGTAATTATACAGTTTAAAGAAAAGAACCACAGTGCTGTTGACAGCACAAGAAGCTGAAATAATTTGCAGCAAAATCACAGAAGGCATGTATCATATTACATCAGTGGCAGAAGATGGATAGATACCACAGACATCCAGAAAATATCTGACCATGAGCACCTAAAAAACTATGTTTCTTTTTTTTTAATAAAGTATTGTAACATTAAGTATAGGGGTCAAATATTTGACCATATTCTGGATGCTATCAAAACATGGAGAAAGACATGGTACCCGCTACTTGATCAAATGCAAAAGAACTAGGCTAATTTACTGAGAACCTAATTGCTTTAATGAATGGAAAATTTAGTATCAGAGAATAAATAGAAAACAGTAGTGCTCATTAACACTTAGAATTCTAGAAGCAAGATACAATCTTTGCTTGATTTTTTTTCTTTCTGGTTTTCCTCTTTTATTTTTTTTCCTTATCTCCTTTCAGTCCTTCTCTATCCTGCAATACTATATTTGGGATTAAGGAAGAAGTGGTAAGTCATTCAATTGAGGCATCTGCTCCAGGACTCCGTCAAAAGGCTCAATATGATCTTTTTAGTTCTGGTGTTTCATAGAAGTATTTAACTTTTTAATATTTTCCTTTTGGGTTCTAAACACAGTTATGTAAAGCAATGAGTAGGTATAGTGTCCTTTGGAAGAACAGGAAAGAGGTGACATCCAAAAATAACCCCAGATATTAACTCTGAGATAAATGAGATTTTTTAATTTCTAAGCTGAAAGCTGTATGTATGGGGTTTTCTTCTGAATCAGTATGTTTAGCTAATAGTTGGCATATCAAAGCAGAAAATCATTCAAACTCCTGTAAGTTTATTAGTCACTGTACTATCTTATTCACTCTTTCTTTGCACAGAGGTTAATATTTTAAATGGTGTTACAAAATAAAAATGTACTTATTTAAATAATAAAGTACATTATTTATTCCTGTATTTTGTAAAACAGTTTTTATTAGTAGAGGCAAAGTAGTTTTTAGTTCAGATAAATTAGCGTTTGTGTGTACGTTGCAAATAATTTATTCTTAACAGTTGTATCATTTGTTCTTTACTGTTGACTAAAACGTCTTTGATTTTGGACTTTCTGGGCTTTCACTAAAAAAGGGACACCTGGGACTCTTACAATAGCAATCTATTTTCCCCTGCCCAGTCACTCAATTTAAAACAAACAAAAAAGAAAAAAACCAAGCCAAAACAAAACCATCCCCTTATAAATTATCTCAATAATAGGCACAAAGATGATACGACCATTCAACTTCTCAATGACCATCTTTAACATTAGTTGTAAGATTTATCTCCCTTGAATTTATGTGGTTGAAAGTTTCTCATTTAAGCTGAATTAGTTAGTTTAAACTAACGGTACAGTTAATACAAACAGGTATCTCCTGTTTTGACTTGTCTCTATTTGAGGTATGGGCCTCATGTCCTATATTATAAATGATTTTTTAAAGTGATTAACTAAATTTCCTGTTACTTCATAATTTTAGCTTTTTCAAGTCATTGCTCATTATACTTTATTCACTAGATTAATCCAAGTGGTTCTCTGTCTCAGTGTTTCCTTCCCCAAATTCCACTGAAAAGAGTAGCCACTGTCCTACCAAATGAATCACTGAGTGCTGTACAGCTAATAAGCAGTGTAAGGAGCTGTAGGAACTGGGCTAGAAGGCCTAAATTGACCTTTCACGTGCTCATGTACAAGCTCCTCCTGGTTCCAGGAGAGGCTAGAATTTTTCCACAGGTCTCAGGATATATAGCTGCATACAGCTATGTCTCATGTGAATAGAGAAAGGCACTAATTTTCCTTTTTCTCCTTCAGGGTCCAGGGAGAGCAATGTGGAACAGAAGATCCTGTGTCAGTGGGTCAGAGGCTCTGAATTAGATGCAAAGGTTCATTCTCTACTGCCTTGTGACCTACTTTAGTGACTTGTCAAAGCAGTTGATTTAACTACATAAACTTCACCAGCTATCAGTTCAGTTCAATGTCTCTAATATCTATTGCCCTCCAAATGCTTTGCCAATAATACTATAATTGCCATTCCTTGTCTAAAAGATTTCAGCATATTGAATCCTGTATAAAAAACTGTCTCAATAGCAAAGAATGTTTTACATTTAATATCCTTTAAGATTATTAAATGATTCCCTGGTATAGACTACTGGCCAAATTAATTTCCTAGAGGAGTACAGATTAGACACAAATCATGGTTTAGAATGTGAAAGGTCATGTTGTTCAACCACAAAACTACAGTTCAAAATGTGACTTTATGACTTCTGCCACTTCTTTCTGCTCTGAATTATTCATCAAGTTAATATTTTACTATTGTAAATTTTCTTACCATTTAAGTTTGGAAAACAAAGTTTGGGTGCTTATGTATAAGAAAAACAATTGTAAAGAGTAGTATGATAAACCTATATTCCCAAGGCACAAGAGACAATAAAATACTTATTTCTAGGTTGAGTACAAATTCTTTCAATCCAAAGATTTTTTGAAAGTTAGTAATACTTCACATTTATTTGCATGGATTTCACAGAATCACAGAATAATTGTGGTTCAAGGGACCTAGGGAGATGTCTAACTACCTGCTCCAGCAAGGTCAACTACAGCAAGTTGCTCAAGGCTGAGCCCAGTCAAGGTCTGAATTTCTTGAAGTATGCAAATGCCATAGCCTCTCTGGACAGCACAAGCTGTTCCACTGTTTGACCACATTCACAGTGAAACACAATTTAAATAGAATTTGCCATATTTTAGTCTGTGCCCATTGCTCATTGTCATTTTATTGGACATAATTGAGAAAAATCTGGCTTCATGTTATCTACTCCCCATCCCTAGTCAGGTATTTGTATGTATTGATTTTAACTGCATATAAATATACATATACTAAGGCATACATTTTTATTATATAACAAATGAAATAATTTGTTTGGTGACTACGGATTATTTTAACATTTTATTTCCTACAAGTTCCTGGAGAAAGTTTGAGTATTTCTAAGATTAAATAATTTTATAGATTAGCAAGACAGAAAATACAACAGAAGTGCACAGAATACAGAAACTCGTTTGGGGGGTGGGGTAGGGGTGGGTGGGTTATTGCTTGTTGGACTTGATGTTTGCAAATGTCTTTACCAACCTAAATGATTCTATGATTCTATCCTTCTTCCTAAGGAATACAATGTTCCCTGAAGCTGTGGAAAAAAAAACCCAAACAACAACAAACCCATAATGGTTTTCATAGTTGCTATTATAGATTAAAAGGAATAAATAGAAATGGTTGTTTTGAATATAAAAGTATTTATTCCAGGTAAGAATGCAGTGATGTAATCATTAATGATTTAGAACCCCTGTTAAGCTGAAGCAAGATAACTTTAATAGATACTGTAACAAAACTTTACCACTGTAGGGAAGAAAGAGATTATTTGGAAAAACTGAAAATGCATAAATAGTAAACTTAAGTCAATGTGTTCAAAATGAGATACACCCAGGATTCCTGAAAGCTTTAGATTAATAACTAACTGTAAAAATGTCCATCATTTAAAATATGAACGTTTAGTAGATATCCAATACACTATTAATACTGCTGTATAAGCTTGTAAGTGACCTTCCAACAGTGATGACACCAATGCCCAATTACTATTGATGACTATAGGATGAAAATTTCACCTCTAAACTTTTCTAACTACTAAATGAGTTATAAATAGTAGTCCTAAATGAGCAACCCAATATCCAATTAATGGTTAATGATGCATAGGAAAATATGTTCAAACACTCTAAAATGGACTTGAGATGGTTTGCAAATTTTACATGAGACTTCTGAATACTGAATTGTGACTAATGCCTAGTGATAATACTTTTATACTCTTCTCTTCCGTCATGTACTCTATTATATACAAAATGAACTCTGGAAAAGATCAGTTAAGTAACTCACTGGATAGTCCCAGAGTCCTCTGAAAGATTAAAATAAAGCAGTGGTCCAAATGTTTTGATTTGTTATAGAGTTTTTATTATCTTGGAATCGTAAGTATCTGAACATTTTTTATTACATTTTCTCCTAATTCATTCAATTCCTGAAGCCTACTATGATTACTTAAAAACATTTTTGTTGATTAACATTTGAATATATATTTATTTGAAGTATTTTTTTAGGTGGAAAATAACAAAGAAATCATAGAATTATGAGAAAGGAGGCTGAAATGTCATTTCTTCCCTTCTTAATTCATGACTTAAAGTAATAAATCTCATTCCTGAAATATGCTGTCTAAGATTTTGCAAAGCAGTCAGTGATGGACACATCACAACTTCTCTAAACCATTTCAATATTTCACTATAACTAGGATCACACAAACCCCATAGAATGTTTTTGTAAAGATTTTTTTCCTAATCTCTGACATAGTTGAGATCTGATCAGAATTAAATCCATCATTTTTCATCTTCCTTACCACAAACATAACTTTTTTTTATAGTACCTTTTGCCTATTTCAATGCTGGTATTGTGTCTTCTCCCAGGCTCCACTTTCATAAACTAGGTCAGTCTTTTTCTCTGAGTATTGTTTCCTGGACCTTTCATTATTTTGATGCTCTTAGACTGTATCTGGCTGGTTTGCATCTTTCATAATATTCGCTGCCTAGTTCTTCCACAAAAAGATCCAGTTGAGACATTGCTAATACTAACAAGGGTGGAAAAGTGAACTCACCTAATATGGAAAACATATTCTTGTTTATTCATTCTGGCACTGTGACTTTTTTTGGCATGTGATGCTATAGTTCAAGTTCAACCTAGGATCTGTAGGAATAACCCTAAGATTCTTCTTTACAGAACTTTTGTCTAGTTTTTTGTTTCCCATTTTTATTCAGGTTGTTCTGGATGAAGTAAATAACTTTTTATTTTTTGTAACTATGGAATTATATTTTTTCAAACCATTCTGCAGCTCCCGGGTGCTATTTTAATTTTTAATCCTATTAATTATTGGTATATTTAGCAATAATATTTTCTATGTGATCACCAAAGTCCTATGAAATATTCAATAGTTTTATAACCAGAAAAAAACTTAGAAGGTTTGCTGGGAGACCATATGAAAAGGTCACTTTCATCATTCTGCTTCCCTTTCTGCATGTATGCTTCAGTATCATAGAACTTTTAATTGCACCAATACATGACTTATGCACTTACATTATGACTGTATCCACCATAGGACCATCAGAAAAGACATTCTTCCATTTCTATAGGGGATCATTTACAACTGCTAGTTTTGTTTCCTTGCTTGATTATGAGAAGCAAGAAGGGGAAAAGGAAAAAAAAAAAAAAGAAAAGAAAAGAAAAAAACAAACCAAAAACATAAAAGGAAGGAAAGAAAAGATAACAATGGAGAGAAGAAACAGGAAATCCATCCTGTGATCTCAGCTGTGAACCATGTTATCATTTCCCCTACTGTTCCTCCACCTGCTCTAACTTGTGAAATTTATATCTAATTTTAGACTGCAAATGGTTCAACAGGACACATGTTTTTGTATGTAGTAAAAATGATAGTTTCAGTCATTGTACAAACACCTGGTATAAATTAATACATATCAATATATAGTTTTAACAAATCTTAACACTTTATGAGTTGAATAGAGAGTTGTCTTTATTAGAAAATCAATCTGTCCCTGAACATAACTTATTATTTTCCAATTAGGTTATAGATTTAGGATAACTGCATTAGAAGATCTTTAAGATTCTGAATCCATTAATCTAATGTTTCATATTTAATGAAATTTTCAGCAATTTTGGGGTAAAAATGTAAGATCATTTAATAGCATTTGAGTCATCACTTCCCTGCTACTGATTTAGTATATAAATATTCTCTCCCTTCATCAGCAAGTCTGCAATTTTCTTTTTAAATTTTGTGCAGCATACTGTCATGAAATTACAAGTTAGAAAAAAATCGACATGAAACTGGTGGAATAAGTATCAGCTGGGAAACAATTCAGTATTTAATCTCAGAACTTCTGAGTTTACTGTCAAAGGGTAAACCCTTTCACAACCTTCCTATGGTTAATTTGGCAGAACACTTGAAAAGTTAAATCCAGGACTGAAAATTAATTCAAAAAATCTTTTTTTGGAATATAACTGTTCGCAAACCCCTTTTCATTTTCTTTAACAGGTAAATGAATGTGTCTGTGCCCAAGATCTGCATGATGTATATTGGGAATTATATTCTAAAAAGGGGAAATACATGACCTTTGGAATTGTTTGGCAAAGAGCTGCACAATTCGCTGATACACACCACTCACAGCAACTCTGCTTCCTGACCCCCTGGAGTCAATGATGAGTTTAGAAGCATTTCTCAGAAATGTATTCAGATTATTTGTTTTATGTCAGCATGCAATAAGGCCAGGATTCTTTAGTTTCATTTTTCATATCTATTGAGTTCTGCCAAGGTAACCTCACTTTTCAGGTCTGTTGAGTTCTGACAATACAGCCTATAAAATAATATGTCTGTGGGTGTTTTACTTAAGATGCCAATAACCTATGTCAACAGATCTTCCTGTTTCTGTTCTTCAGAGCTCCTTTTTTTAAAATACATTTCATTAGTTTTATCAACAACGCTCTTTGGAGTACAGTTCACACTCAGCTATCAGTTATAGACTCATGTGCATGGCAATTGCCATTATGAAATGTTTCATAAAAATGTGAAATTATTGTGGTGCTGTTTCCTCTCAAAACATTGTCCAGAGCTGTTGCTGAAACTCCCCAAATACCAAACTCTGACTTAGTTAAACAAGAAAGTGCCTAAAATTTAGGTTGAGCTGACCAGCCCTCTCAAGTTGTTAATGCTCAGGTACCCACCATCTCAAGTCACCAAAACTGATGACTGAAAGGACTTCTAATCAAGGGAGTCAGTCTTGGGAAACAGAACAGATAATGATAAGAACACCATTACATGAGTAAATTATGCAGAAATAAGTCTCCAACTGAAAAAAAATAATCTGGCTGCAAGAGGAGACAACTTGATAAGGTGTCACAATCACTAATTTGCACTAGAAGCAAGAAACTTGTAACCAGTCCTGTGCGTGAATGAAGATTAATATGTTATGTACTATGCATGCAAGTACTATACTGTATATAATGCGTACCCTTGAGTAGCTTGGTGTGCACGTTAGGAGGAAAAAACCCCTCATGCAATAAACAAATGTCAGCTTTCTAAACTATCATTTAGTTTGGTGAGTTTGCTTGGTTATGATTTTCAGTAACAGAGCCACATGTTTGCTCACACCACATAATAAGACCAGAGCAGTGCAGATGCACAACCTCTGAAACAGCATACAAAACCATCTTGATCTAAAAGACAGAAGACAGTATTCTGCTCACATTAATTGGAATTATAAAGGAACTGCTATCTCCCAAATATCAAAACATACAGTTAATTGGCTAACTAAACAAATTTGATATAAATACTAGACCTGAGGGCTTCATCTAAGCTTGCAGAGCAGTGAAGCACAGCAGTCATTAGATAAAAATAGAAAAAATGGGCTACTGCTTGTACAGGCAACTAATGGAGGGGTAGCAAAACTCCTGGTCTAAGAGACAGAGATGTTCTATTTATGGCTCTATTCCCAGCCTTCATCAACAGCAGAAGGGCTTCTTCAAGCACTGTCCTTGGAGAGAGCACCAGGACAAAACACCCTACTCAGCCTAGCAAAGGGTATGCATGCTTCACTGCCGAGGCTCATTGAAGTCTGTAATTTTGAGGGAGTGAAACTATGTGCATGGTGGCTCCCCTCAGCAGCTGAGAAGGAAGTGAAAGAACTGGAAGCAAGCGACATTCTTCTTGACATCTCCTGGAGCTTTGCATGCCACGGGGCTACTCAATGAATTTTGCTCTAGCAAGATGAAAAACACACCAGGAAGCCACTAGAGCTCCTTTACAGGTCTGGGAAGTTCACGTGATTTCAGTTCCCTGAGCTGCTAAGGGAGCACAGCACTTGGGGACAACAGCATTTAGACACAGAAGGATAAAGTTATAAGAAATTAATGCAAAAAAAAAAAATAAAATCATATTTGCCTGTCTTGTGACAGGCTTTGAGTTAGTCTTTCTATTAAGCTGGTGGATAACTAAAGTCGTTACTGAGAGGAGGCAGATTTTCAAAGCTGAATTTCTTAGGCTTCCCTTAAAATGCTACACACCAAAATCAGTATCTTACATTTACAAACCTGAGAGATTCTTTTACAGAGATTTCCAGACAGATTTCTCTGGAATCAAATTTTAAGCAGACTACAGGAAACTGTTTTGAAAATCTTGGCTTACAGTTCTGTAAATTGCAGTCCATACTCTTTCCATTAGTTGTGAGGATTTGATATTGCAGCACTTCAGTTGAAGAAGTTTTGGCCATGGACATTAATGAAGTAAAGGCTCATCTTCTAACGGCCACAGGCAGGCAGTGAAATAGGTCAGATGGGTCCGTCTAATGATTGCCACCTGCTTAATCAGAAATCTATTAAGATTAATGAGGCTCTCATAGGATATTCTGTACTTCATCTGAGCACAAATTAAACTCAGATTAATCAGAAAGGTCTATATATCAAATTTCATTTTTTAAAATATGAAAACCAACCCTTATTTATTAAACTAATAAGTTAAATAATTATAAAGATAATGCCTTATGCAGATCAGTATTTAATTTTGTTGTCCATAGATTATTATGGGCTGAAAAAGAATCTCAGAGAAGAAAAAGTCAATTCTGAAAAAGCAATCCTGAATCACATTACATATGCACAAAGTTATCACTCCAGTATTTCTGAATATGACCTTAAACATTGTCACCCAAGCTTATTCATGGTGTGATGGTGCAGCTGTGAGAGTCTTTGTAGGAATTTAATCTTACCATCAGCTTTTCTACTTCACTTCTTTGTGCTGTTATAATTAGTAGTAGTGGAAGTAAATGAAGAAGACACTACGGGCTAAATTACTGTTAGTATATAGAAGACTGAAAACAAGAAACTGTTGATTTGATTTATAAAATCAAGATTCCTGCCAAATGCTGAATCAGGATTTTCATTTGAAAATGCAATGATCACTTTAAGGTTCTGTCAACTGACATTCATAGGTATTCAGTGGAGAGCATAAGTGGAAATACAACATTGTCATACTGCTGTCACAGGTTGCCCTGAAATCTTAATACTGGAACAGTAGAAATGATTGCAAACAAATAGTCTGATTTTTGTTTGATTGATTGTTTTCAAACACAGCCAGCTATTTTGAAAATAATTCCTCATCTTGCAACATGAACTTTGCTTTGTAGAACAAAGCAATTTTAAAACATCTGTCTGAAGTTTTGTAAGATGAAATAGACAGATTGTGCTAAGGTTAGATCCAAAGAACAAATTCAACACTCAAACTGTCAGTGTCCAGAGGTCACAGACCCTAATTATTATATATATTATACTGTGATTTATATAGTTCTTGTTTTCCTTTGGTAACCGAACTTCTTTATAAGCTACTTTCCAAGTTGCTGTTACTTCTCCTAAGTCATCTTTATTTCAGATCAAAACATGTTCCTTGCAGACTGTTGCACAGGCTTGCATTCAAAATCCCTTGATTTTCCAGTTATCCTAAAATACACTAGTAAATGCAGAGGATATCAAAACTACACATAATACTACACTTTGTCATGTAAAACAAAGTAACTGGTTCTTTATGAGCAGAGTAGAAAATATCTGTGTATTGACAAAGTCCTTATTTACAATGGGCTATAATTGTCCTTTCCTATTTTGCTTCAGCCACTTCAGGTCTTGTTTTATCATATATGAATAATTTTGTTTCCCTACTCACTCTTATTTTTACTGAGTAATCAGAGAAACAATTTTGGCAGTCATCTTCTACATTGTTCAGAGACTGTTTGGCTACACAAATTCCTTGATGATTGCCTCTTATTAGAAAAAAATAGTCTAAAAGGGATTTTCTTCTCCGATTTCCAGTGTTTGTCTTCCTAGCAGAGTTCACACAGCCCCTCTGCCAACTCTTTCTCTGAACTTCCATCCTATTCACCACATGCAGGAAATACCTCTGGACCCCAATTTCCTGCTCCATGTAACATCATTGATTTGCTTTGACTCACCCCTTTAACAGGAGTCCCCTCTCTCCCATCCCTTGGTTCCTCTCCATTGAAAGGAAAAGTAAGCCTGCAATTGCACCAGCTCATCTAAAGCAGGAGAGCTTCTAGTGATAGAGATGAAGAGGGAGAACTCAGGGATCTTCCTTAAAGCATGTTAAAGGTTGATAGAGCACTGGGGAAATAAAATAATTGTGCTGGGGTCCCACCAGCATGTACGAAGCTGACTATGTCTAATGGAAATATTGTTACCTGTAGTGGTGTGAGGTGAATGAACAGTAATTTTTACATGCTGGACTATTTTGCATATGTCTATTGAGAGCTCACTCAAGAAGCACTGCTCCTGTGAATCTCTACTCATATATCTGAACCTCTTTATCCTTGTTATGATAGGAAGAGACTTTAACACATTATTGCTATATCCGTTCACAAGATCTATTATTATTAATTATTGAAAATTGCTTATAAGTTATCTGAGACAGTGATAGAACATTGTTTGTCTCAGTAAAATGATATATTTAACCTTTTTTCCCCTGTAGAGAATGTCTCAGTCACACTAGAGAAGTTTATTTGAGCAGTTTTCAAGCTATCAATTATTAAATATTTTGCTTATTACAACAATGTTCCATTCATTGATCATGACTACCGTTTGCCATACCAGATGAATGACTAAACAAATATCCTGGTTTCAACTGGGATAGAGTTAATAGAAACTGAGTGCAAAATACAAAGTGCTTCCAGAATAGAAACCTTCTCTAGGTTTAAACATTTATAAGTTGGTTGCCCCTCCCCCTCCCCTTAGTCACTGAACCTTCTAATAATGAAATCCCTGTGTTCTATGCATTCTCCTTTACTACATAGAATTACTAGACTATATGTCTGTGCAGTGTATCCACTGTTAGAAATCCCCTCACTATTAAACAGAATACCTTCCTACTCTATTAGTTTTATCTCTGATTTCCAAAGGCCTTGAACCATAGAGGTAAAGTAACGGTTTCCTTGACATCATAGGAGTTTTGCTCCATTTTGCTTTCACTCTGCCATTTCTCTGTCTCAGTAATCCTTCAAGCAGGGAGGCTTTGTGAGGAAGGAACATCTCTTTCCCACTGTTGCTTACTCTCCACATCTTTTCCCACAATACCTTCTATGCACCTTCTAAAGAATTGCCCATCAAAGTGCCCATCCTCTCCCATATTCTTATCCTGCACTGAACTTCCCCACCCTCTTTGCTCAAAAAAATATTTTTCCTAATGTTAGCAGTTTGTCCCATGAATCATAGGATTACAGAATTATTTAGGTCAGAAAAGATCTTTAAGATCATTGAGTCCAACATAAATGAGTTTTTCTAGAGCCTGAGCCAAGAAAACTTTGACACATCTTTTTTCAGTTTACTTCAACAGGAATCTTTACCAGCTTTTAATTTATATCATGAGTAATAATTTGTTAAGCCAAAGCTTTGCATGATAATTTTAGTATTATTTAAGATGAGAAATAGAGAAAAAATATTTAATTCCATTCCTTGGACTCCTTTACCTTTTTTTTCACCCCCTGTACTTGCCTGATACTATGAAACATATTTCAGGAAGCTACACCATAATTTTCTTTTTTTATGTGTGCAGTTTGTGATCTTGGAGGTTGAGCTTCTTCAAGATAAGATCCAGTACAGGAATTGCAGAGTTTGCACAGTTTTGGTATTTTACACTCATACATATTGCTGACACAAATTATAATTCAAATACATGGTTAAGTACATACATGAACAATAAATAAAGGATATTAAAAATAAAAAACACTACAGTGACTGCAAATCTTTTAATCTTATTAAAAAAAAATCATAATAAAGGCACAAAGCCGGATAAGGAAATCTAGTGGGGTCATCCTGTCCTTACGGAAAAGCAAGTGACAATTTGTTTAGTGATATTTTATATTCAACGAAGCTACCTTTAAGGGCTTCTCCTAGGTCCCTGAAATACCCTTTCCTATTTTTAGCTCTTATTCATCATGATAAGCTTTAAGCTGCTTTAGCATAAAATAAGCTGTTCTTCACTTCGCAGGTCACCTGACTCTGAATGGCACAATATACTTGGAATCCAACTACTTCAGTTATGCTGGACATAGGAAAAGCTGAGCGTTATACAGTTTCAGGCAACTTGTGGGTCATAATTGTGGGTCAGACATATGTGGGATACTATTGGACTAGAGATCTAGTGCTCAGAAAGATGAGAAATAAACCCCATTCCTTGGGGATTTTGTATATGTTTCTGGATAGAAAAACTGAAAATCAACAGTTAAGCTGTGTCCAAATGCTGGATGTAAGAAAATGAAAAACAAAATTAGTTTTTGTCATTTATGATTTTTTTTTTTAATAACTTTAAAAGATTTTTTCAGAGCGAATTTAGTCAAAATATGTTTAAAATAAAAATAACTGGTAGTGGAGCCAAGTGATTTTTTTCTAGCAGTTTTCTATTCAATAACATTGAATCAAACAATGGAATGTCTGTTATACTGTTGCAATTCCTTTAGGAAAAAAGTCTGAAGATAGTAACTTTGTACAGTTAACATCAAGTTTTAGCATGCTGAATTTATCATTCCAGTTATTTTTTATTTACTAATTTTCATGTAAGTAAATAAGTAATGATAAGATACTGTACTATTAAAGACAAATTAAACCACACTGAGTATCCTGAGAAATAAATTAGAGTATCTAATTTCATGGAGCATTCTGAATTTAGACATTTTGTTCTGGTTTGAAATAGGGAATTATTTCAAAGCAGTAAAATTACCCTTAAAAAGGACAAATTGATTTGTTGTTGTTGAATAATTCAATATCTGTTTTCTATGCAAATTTTTCCTTTTGTACATTTTATTTAGTTTTCTGATAATTTCTTCTCTTATTTTATTTTATGCAGGTTCCAAGTATAACTATCACAATCCTTCCAATAGATTTTTTCCCTTCATACTCGTTTTCTCTGTCTCTGTTGAATTGATAGCCTAGTTTTTATCCTTGAAGCTTATTGAATAGGTGTTCCCTTTGCTAACAAAAGAAATAACCTTTAATAACCTTTATTAAGTACACTAAATGTCTGCATGTTCTTAACAAATAGCTAAAGTTTTTTTATTTGGAAAAAACAATTACATTTGTCTAAGTCAAATATACACTTAGGTTAAACAGGCAGTTATTTGTCTAAAGAGAAATACTGTCACTATATTTCAACTCATAAAAGGAGCAACAGACAGATTTTATTTTAAAAAAAAAAAATAAAATTCCAAAGCCAAATTCCTTTGAGAAAAAAAAAAAGTATCCGGGGAAGATTCTGACTCTTGGGTATGGTGTCAAATATACGCAACCCATACCTCAGCCGGTTGTTTCTATGACAAAATAAAGTTAGTATATATACATCCATGTTTACTGCATATATTGAATTACAAATTTGTTTAAAATTAATTGAAATTGCCTTAATGAACAAACAAAAAATAACAAAACACAGTATCTACCTAACCACTTAACTTTTATAGATTAATTATATTGTTTAAAATTACAGTTTCCTTTCTCTGAGTTACTTTCATTTTTCAAGTGCGAAGAAAACAAACATTGCTCTTTCACTGTGAGGGATTAACTTTCTAAGTGAGAGTTTAAACTCTCGTTTAAATCATCCTTTTCCTACATATTCCTTTCTTTTTGGTTTTGTATCTGGACTTTTCTTCCTCTTTTTTATTGAGTTCATTTTGTGTTATTTTTTTTATATATGGGATAATATAGTTCTTTTACATAACATTTATTCACTGGCCCACAACGTTCCTGTTTTATGACAGCTATTCTATACCTGATCTGTTTTGAGATTCTTGGATATTCATTTGTTCTTTGTTATTCTTAAGGCCTGTTTTACCAAGATCCCAAGACCTTATTCCCTTAATAACCAGTACCTGTCTATTTGAGATCTGCATCACTGGTTATCAACTTGTGCTCACGCATTTAAGGCTACTTCTGTCATGTATAGATATGTATCTATAGATACATTTAGATAAAACTTTTTGGTAACTACTTGCTCTTAACATTTGCCAGTTACAGCAAATACCCTGGCAGACAGTCAAAATCTCTTTACAGAGAAAAACCTAGAATCCCAAAGAAAGCTAGGAACCTTATTCAAGAGATGCAGACCCTTCCCCGGTCTGAGGTATAATGGCGTGAAAAGAGAGATGGTTCTTAGCCTTGGTAGGTATTTGGTAAGAGTTACTGTTCTCAGCAGGTGTGTCAGAGCCCTAGTTGAGGTCCTTCGTCTTTCATTAGATTTCATTCATGGTGAACCTGGGTTATGAATCTGAGTTATGAGCAAATGTGCTTCAACCATAAGGCAATCTGAAGGAGGTATTTATTTCTATACAGTTATGACTTTTGCCCAGACTAAGATTTAAAGCCACCCCTTTGCTGAAGCTATGTTAGTTCAATGATAGTATACGTGCAAAAAATCTGGTTAAAGTTTTCAACTGCTTCCAAAACAAAGCTTGCTCAGAAAATGAACAGTTACTGCATGACTTTGCCTTCACCTGACTGGGGAGCTTTCCTCTCAATCTCCTCTGCTGAATGACTCTTTTGGGTTGCTTGATAACAGAAAAATGACAATAAATTGAAGGAAGCCTGTTGAAGGGCCACCAGAATGGACAGGATCTGGAGCACTTGCCTTGTGAAGAAACCTTGGAGAAGGCACACCTCGGGGAGGACCCGACAGGAGCCCCCCAGGCTTACTGGGAGGGTGCTGAGCATATGGACCAGGGGTCTTCATAGTGGTGCATGCATGTTTCTAATATGCCATGAACCTAAATGGCATGCTTAGTACAGTACAGTGTGGCTGTACACAAGTCAATATCTGTAAAGGTGTTTTTAATGGTAATATCAGCAGATTAATAACATTCTGAAATGTCATTTTGAACATCTGTTATTAAATTTATTGTCCAAGTACTACTGGAAACACATGCTAAAGCATTTATGTATGTATAAGTATGAATAATGTTCCAAAATCATGCTACTACTTCATGATGATCAGACTTAATTATAGTAACAAATAGTAACAAGCTATAGTAAAAATAGTAACAAGGACTAGTTACTATTTAGCTTCCTAAATTATTTTCTTTCTTGACTTTTTTTTTTTAAGCTAGTCTCAGATAATTAATACTCAGTTCTATTTAGTCAGTTAATTAAATGTAGGTTAGTTTTAGTTAGGTTACTTCGGTTTCTTACCTACTATGAATATGACTTAGAACTGGCTACTAAGATTTTAAAACTCAAGTTGCTAGCCTGGAAAAAGAAATGAGATGCAGTTTCCCCAGAGGCTCTTAATTATATGCAAATATTACCTACATAGGGTAAAAGAGAGGAAGAGATAGGTGTCACTTAAAACCTCTGTGACACAAGATCTGGCAAGTATTCAAATATTCAGCCAGGTGCCAGAAAACGATTGACAATTTTAAGCGCAAGCTTTATGACCTTGACAAAGATAAAGCAACAAAGAAAAAGCAAAACCAACATCATAACCTCCTCTTGTATTGTCAAGAAAGAAGAAAAACATCATCTAGTAAATTCAGACCTTTCAACTTCTGTGTTTATTGTGGACTACTTCCTGCAAATGCTTCCGAAGACATATTTTATCACCACATTATCATATATTGTAGGGGGGCAAATTATAATTAGCTACTTAACATCTTTGGCAGATGTGTATGAGAACATTTTAAATGACTATAAAATTTTTCAGCATTAAAACCATATTCTGTCTCAAATATAATTTGTTTCATTTTTCTGTTTAATGAAGTGTAAAACAGTGATAAATTGTAGAATTCTTTGTAAAGAGCGCTCATATTATTTGTATAATGCACTTGGTGAACTAACTGTGTTTCAAAAAGTAAATTAGTTGATGGGATGGAAATGCAATTTGCAGCGTAAAGATCAAAAAGTAAAGCAATAACATGGCACCACTGATACTTAATTAAATTAGTGTGCATTTCACTTAAAGAGGCAGCTTCAGCATCAGTAACTCTTTTGTCAAGCCCAGTACGGTGGACAAGTACTGAGGCACTTAAAAAATGGAGATGGCTGCTTCGTCTCCACAGGGAATTGCTGGTACACACAGAGAGCTCCACTGCCGTTGACAGGGTCTAGGGGGTCAAAAGGACAAAGACAGACAAAAATGGCAAAATCAGTTGAAGGACTGGGACTTGGCAGATTCAACTGTATCACTAGTTAAAGAGAGATAAATACAGGATATGAAGAAGGAAGCACACTTTTGCTTAAGCTTGGCCCTATTTTTCTTTTCATCTGGGCTTCAGAAGACAAATTGTGGAGTTGAATATATGACCATCAACATAGGAAATAAATTGTGACCTGATGAATCTTCAGAAATTCTAGATGATTTTAATGAACAGTTGTTTCTTCATGTAATTTCACTTAGCAAAACGATGAGCGTCTTGTGCAGCTTACAGGTTTCATTACAACAATGACAATTTAGGATTTTTTACTTAAAAGTGTCCCCACTTGGTGTAACAAGATAAATGTAATTCAGGAGAAGATATTTTTTCTCTGTGTGCTAGAGATGGGACTGGAGCTACAGAAAATCTCCATCATGAAATGCAAATGAATTAGAAATAGATATTAAAAGGGATCTGCTCATTGATATGAAGCTTTTTTGACAGCTGAAACAACTGAAAGCTGTGTATTGTAGCCATCAGGGGAAGAGCAGAATAAGCAATGAATATCAAACCAGTAAGACAAACAGGGTTCCTTGAAAGATGTTAAGTCACGTGTTATATAGAAGAAAAAATTGAGACATTAAGTAATAAATTAGTATTCTTAGATAAATGATTTTTATTTTTTAACAAAAAATTATTTCAATTATCCAAAATATCTAATTCAATAAATAAGCTATTCCTGAAAAAGAAATTATATTGTTCTTCAAGTGTCATGGAAGGTACATTAATAAGAACTATCTAAAAGCAAATAAACATTCAGGCAAGATGATAGCAACCTAACTATTATGAACAGTGCAATACTTTTCTTGATAGACATTTTTGCTGTAGCTGCCCTGTCATGACTTTTTACTGCCTTTTTCTGGAGTAATAAAGCTCCTGATCCCATGTGTAAGCCTTGATGTAACACTTTGACAAGCCTGTTCAAAGTTTAAGTGCTTTGCATAGTTATACTGGTAATTCTTCTGGGCAATGTTTCAGCTTCCATGCTTGGGAAGATAGCTTTAATGCATGTGATAATGTTTCCTACAATGGCCTACAGACTATGTCTCTCATGCAGCGTTCAAGATGCAATGTTTGTAAGCTTTTTCCAGCACCTGCTGCAAACCATGCAGTCTATCAGACATGTAAACAATCAAGGACACCATTTTAAAGTTCTTCCTTCCTCAGAAATCTTTTTCACAACATACACAATGTTAATATTACTTATCCACCACACACCCACTATCTGCACTCCCAAGGGCGAATTGAAATCAAAGGTATTCAAATTAGAGACAGAAAAAATATCAATTTAGAAATGCATTTTCTCCCGGGCTTTATTACAGAAAGACGTGGAGATACTCCTTATGCCTTTAAAAATGCTGTTAGTATTAACAACATGGCTAGATAAAAGTGTCATAAAAACGTAACAACAATCTCATTTCCAATCTATAGAATAAACAAGCTTAGTTACTAAGGACTTCCCCCAGAGGAAAACTGTATGGAAATGGTAATTTCATAATTGTGAAAATGCTGAAAAATTCCTTGAACTCTTGTTTGTGTGCTGCTGCACAGATGATAGCAATAGATTCCTTTCATTCATAGCTAGTAAACAAAGAGGCCAATCAGCTTACGTGTATTTAACTCAGAGGTGGAATTTGACCTAGTTTCTCCTTGTCTCTCTGTTGCTTAAAGGTTAAGACTTATCCTCCATAACAGAGGAAAATGCTACTGTGGCTTCAAGGCAAATGATTCCAGAATGGCTATTAACCTCTGCACTTCAATCTAAATTTATAAAAAGAATATGAAAAAAAAACCTGAAACGGCTTTAATGCAGCCTGACATGAGTTTTTTCTATGACAGAAAGAAGACACTCAAAGGCCACTTTGAAGTCACAGTGCCTGTTCCAAGATACTACTCAAGCTTACTAAAAACTAGTCTCTGCTCAGAGCCACATGTCTATTCTTACCAGTACAAAATCAATAATTTGAACAAGAAACATTTGAATTAATATTTTGACATTTGAGTTAGTAGCCTTTCATATGTTTTCATACTTTACCTTGTATATTTTTAACGACATGGAATATATGCATTGCACTTAATTTAGTCTTCAAGTCTCTATGATAAAGTCTCTATGATTAAAACTACTTTTTTTGGTGAGAGATCCAGCATATCCTTTATCAGGGAAAGTGTGAAAACAAAACATTAATAACAAATCAAATACCAACAGTGTGAATACTTGTCACAGCACTCTCCAAACTATTCAAGCTGTAACAAGGTCTTTTACCATCTCACACAAGCATACTCTTCATGCTAGTCCCTCTGCTGCCTTTTCCTTGTCTCACCTCATCCAGGGCATGCATTCTCACTCTTCTCTCTGCTTCTTCCTCTCTCTCACCTTCTCTTCCTCAGCTGCTCTCTCTTCATTGGCTCTCAACCACTTAACTTAACCAGCCACACCTGCACCTTATCTACATCGGCCAACCCACCACCCCAAGCCAGCCCACAGCTGTATGTTATCAATACTGATTAACACAGCTTCATTCCTCTACAAATACTTATGCTAAATAAGACCAAAAATTATATTTCTTTTGCTCAAATGTTTTTCACTTGCTGAACAAGAAGGAGACTATCTGCTGAGGAAGCAGTGGTAGAGTAATATAGGAACTTTTTGAAGTATAGCAATGTTCCAAAGTCAACCTGCTTTATGGTAATGCACAGGACATATTTCATATAACAGCTTAATCTAGTTTTGTCTTTTCTTATGCTTCATTCAGTTTACCTTCTATTCCTGCCTTCTCCTAACTACTTTTGTATCCTTCATGTCCCGCTTAGCATTACAGATAGCCATGATGTCAGGGCTGGAAGGAGACAGATTGTATAGGAATAAGAAGTATGTGGAAATTTGCAGTGTTTTGATAAAGTAAGTCCTAACTTATAAAAGTGGTGTTATAATTATTGCATGTTCTGGATAAACATGACTTAAGCATCTATTTATGCCTAGCTTTATTCAGAAAAGCACATAAAGTTTACATTGTATTCTTTGAGTACCAGTCCCTGCAGTATATTACCAATTTCTGTGAATGCTCTTTGTTTTGCTAGTAACATTCATATGTTTAAGAATTATATATATGAAATCACTAATATGATGAAAATAATTTCCACACTAATAAATCTTGTTGATTCGCAAACTAAGTGAAGAATGAAAATTACATGTCTGTATGAAAGATTATACCTACTTCTCCTTTCTATTATAAAGATTAAAAATCTTCATCTGATTTCAAAAGCTCCACCTTTTAGGATGGCTGGTTTCAGGAACTACTAATAGTCTATAGGGCCTTTTTGCAGAACATTAACACTACCCATTAGCAGACGTGAAATTATTTGGAATTCCAGTTCTTGCTGTGAAGTTGTCCACATTACAATGTTCATGCCTGTGGCAGTCTTAGCAGCCAGATCAGGTACTAAATGGGCCATAAAATATACTAGTGTCTTTTTTAGGTACTTTGAAGAAAAAGAGAGGAAAAGAAAAAGGCAAAGCATTTTCAAGATTATTAATGATGAAACAATGAAGATATGAGGAATATACACTGCATTTGCATATGCTCTATTGGTTCCAAAGTCTTTAGTATACATAAATATTTTTTGTTTAATTCTACTATTAAAAACTTTTTACCAGCAAATACAGAATATAGTCTCTTGTTAAAAAATTTGAAAGTTTCTATTCAAGACTGAGAAAATGGCAGGGGCCCAATTATTTACTTTTCAAAATTCTTAATGTGCTTTATAAAAATGTGGGTTTGGATTGAGGTAACCTGCAGTGCTTAGACTCATTAATCAAATCTCGTGGTCAATGTGTTTAAAAAATACAATTTATTCCTTAATCTTTTGTGCTTTTACTTTGTCTCATATTTATATTCTTGGGTGGTGGCGTTTGTGGGTTTGTTTGTTTGGGGTTTTTTTTGTTGTTGTTAATATTGCCTACTTCTACAGCTATTTATATTTTAGCATTATAAAATCTATATTGGACATGATTCTAGAAAAGAGTATTGATATTTACTCTAATAATTTATAAAGATGCATTGGAAGGTCAAAATATGACAGAGATATAACCACTGAAAACAAAAATGAGAATGTGGGTTTTTTAATGAGTTTAATTACTCTGTACAAGGTTGATTACTTCCAAGTTAGGAAAATTTTACATAACATCTCAAAATTAACGAAACATCCAAAATAGTAGTTATTATTAAAAGCACTTGTCACTACTTGGAAGCAGAGAAACAATACTTATAATGTCCAATTATTGAAGTTCTACAAGAAAAATATCATTTTTGCATGCCTACATGAGACCTAGCTGATGCTCAAAATGACAAGAAAGAAGCTCTCTAGCCTAGAATGCTGGTAGTTAATTAAGCATTTTTGACAGCACCTCAAAGATAAATGGAGTTATGCAGTAGTAAAAAATTTTCATTGAATCCATCAGAATTGTAGCTTTCCTGTTTATTTCTTGCATGGTCTCTAATCTTGGTTTCAGAAAGAAGATACACAGAAACAACTCTTGACAGTATCTGAGTACAGTAAGGAGTTTTAGGCTTCCAAGAAAACATTTAAGGACAGTTTTCACTTTCTTGGATGTAAAAGTTGTGGAAAAAAGGCTGTGAATGGCTAAAGCTTTTAGCTAACATACCTTTATTCCCTCAGTCTGAAATGACAGCTATAGAAATGGGTTTACAGGAACCTTAAATATATATTTTAGGTGGTCATCTTTCTCTAGCACTCAACTCAGAAGAAATGAGTTGTGATTCATAACTTTATTAACTATAATAGAAATTTTACTGTTAAAGGTAGGCTGGAAGAATGGCTTATAGTCAAGGCGTTAGACGAATAAATATGCAATGTGTTACAACAAATTAGTAACATTTTAAACTGGTTTCATTAGATAGCTTTTATCCACAGAGAGCTAACTTCATCTCATTATGCTTTATGAGAAACTTTAGAATCAGGTAAGAGAATACACCCTCTTTAAAATAAATAAATAAATAAATAAATAAATAAATAAATAAATAAATTGGGTAGGTGTTTCCTAGTCTGCCTTTTTTTCTAGAATCTCGCTCTTTGCATTTATGTAGCACTTAATACGATACAGCCCTGGCATAGCTTGGTTCCCTTAGATACTGTTGTGATAATGAGAATCTATTTCTAGTTTTAGACATGAGATCGGTAAGTTCTCCCAAGGCCACAATCTTTGGATTTGTTTCTTTCTTTCTTCTTTGTTTTAAATTTTATTTTAAGAAGTCTTTAGATGTTATTTGGTAACTTACATTTTGTATTTTAATTGCCATATCAAAAGTGCATAGTTCTAATATTAAATCTGAGAATTAATTCACTGAAGAGACAGACCTGTGGGAATGAATGAGAATATTCAGTGTGGATAAATCTGCAAAATCCTCCATTAAAAAGGAATACTACTGTTAAGAGCAATGAAAATTTACCAATAAGTATCACTTGTAGAATGTGTCAAAAATACACTCTTTCGATGGTAGTTATTGTAAAGTCATATAGTTTGTTGCCACAGATAATACTGCTAAAAGTGACAACAACAACAAAAACATATTAACAAAAAAGAAATCAAATCAATGATGTCATGAATGGTGCACGCTGGCTCAAATCATGGCACATTTATCTGCATGGACATAGAGAAGAGTTGGTCTCACAAAGTAACCTGCCAATCTCAGTTTCATGTTCAATTTCAGCCTAATGTTCAAGTTTAATTCAGACAGCCTGTATTTGAAGCAAAGTGTCTAGGTTAAACTTCAAAGTGGGCCACAAATAGTCTGGGTTGCTCCACTCACTCTCAGCATACAAATGAATGGATCCCCTACAGTGTCATGTGCAAAGGAAACTAGGGGCGTACAGATCTGTTTGGTTTTGGATGCCAGGCTTAGCAAGAGCCTAGAAAGCAAGTAGAACAGGTATAGCAGCCTCTCAATCATTCAATTAAGTTCTTCAAAAAAGAACAGACAATATTTTTTCAAGAGAGGCAAACTAAAAGACATTTATGAAATTGTGTAATTTATTTTCTTTAAAGCTTATCTCTATTCTTCTTATTCTGAGATCAGCCCTAATGCTGTCCTGGGTAAAGAACATCCCTGTTGTGAGCAGGAGGTAAACTTAAAGATTACAGTCCATCTAGCTTGAAAATTTAGGAGTGCAAGAATTACATTGGTTTGGAGACCAATCAAATCTTAAACAGTGAATTGCAAATATTATACAAGTGACTGAATATTCTGCTAGAGTTCATTAAAAATCCCAAAGCTCAAATATATTTGCAGTAACTAGTGGAGCAGTCCTGAGAAACAAATGTATACAAATTTCCATCTGTTCACAGAGAGAGAATAAAGAGCTACATTCAGCAAATACAAGTCTTGTTATGAATACTTTGATCAGCTAAGAATAATAATGCAGTTTCAAATGTCTCATAATCTTTCCTACAGGCTTCTCTCAGCAAGATGTGGGCTCTCACATGACTCTCAGATTCCACAGACCAGGCGCACTTTATTTAGGCACATATAACTGAATGTAACTGTAAGCAGAAAAGACAGTCTAAATCACACAAAGAACCTTCCAAAACTAAGAAGTTTTGGAAAGTTATGGAGGTATTGCAGGAAGTAGAGCATAAAAATGATAATCCACTGCAAATCAAATTTACCTGACTTCTATTTGACACCGGAGTCTCTATAATGAAGAATATGTGTACAGGATCTTTGAGGGAAGATTAAATAAATACTAATAAAAAAGGATATCCAAACTGATGCTCCAAAAATTGCCCTCAAAGACTGAATGTAACCAGAAAGCACATTTAAAGTCATAAAAGGTACAAAAATCTAAGGTATTCTGGGCGCAAAAATAATATACTTACACAACATAGTCCATTTAAAAAGCTTTTTTTAACTGACCTGAAACTGTAGACAATTACAGAGCAACATCTCATCTCTTTCATCCCTTAGGCAAAAAAGAAATAATGTAATAATAATTAACATTCTTTTAAAGTAGTTTTGGTGAGTAAATAAAGTCCTGTTTTCACTACCTTATATAACCTCCCAGTGGCTGTCAGTATGTGTGAAGCTATTATTACTTCATTATTGGCTTGACATATGCATTAAAACTACTGTGAAGACACAAAGCAGAAAGGAAAGCACATGTAACTAGCAAGATTCACTTTTAATCATATTTCATAGACAGAACCATGATACCTCTACGTGATAACACTAAGCTGCTTTGTGACATTTCAAAAAAATGGCTCTTGCTTTGTTTTGAGTTACTTTAAGTGCTGAGAACCTCCTTGCACTAAGAATTATAAAGTGCGCAATACCAGCAGGTATTTACACATATAGATTACTTGATTGCTGCTCAAAAAATTTTTGGTAGACTTGACCCGAGCACCTTGTCTCTATATTTATGTTAATATTTAATGTTTATTTAAAAAAAAAATAAATATTAGCAGGAATAAGGAGTCTAAGGCTTCTTTTTCAAAGAGATCTCTTTTTGGTTTCTTCCTGTTGGAAGTGGTTATTTAGGGTGAAATTAATCTAATCTAATTTTCCCTGGTAAAATTAGATATCTGATGTGATTTAGACACTGGGGATTGCAGGACTGGTTACTGCTCTAGAATGAGCAGACAAGTCTTCAGGGTTTCTCCTTAGGAATTGGTTGCAGAAAAGCACCTGCAGAGAGAGATTTACTCTCCCTGTCTCAGACCTTGATGCAGATAGAGTGAATCATCACTGCAGGTGTCTTGTTTCTCTTCAGACTGGGGAGGAAACAAGACACCTAAGTAGCCTGACATTTAACTGTTAGATGGCTGGCAGTACATGAAATAAGTGCTACTCTCACAGTGGGTCCCTTTCATGATGTCACTGCTAAATTGCTTTTGTCCAGTTTAATGTGCTCTAGAGGTTTTTAAAATTTCTGTTGTTTCTTCTTCATTCTTTCTGCATACGAAATGAAAATTCAAATGCAGCTGTGATGGAGACAAGGACAACAATGCTCTGGAAAGTGCTTTTTCCACCTATATACCATTCCCTGATAAAAATATACATGGGACTGGATTATTAAAACCAATGGACCGAAAGAGGGGAGGTTTTAGGAAATCCTCTCAATTTTTTTCCACTTCATTGCTGCTTTGTTGAGGTGATCTTTCCCAGGACTGGAATAGGGAACACCTCTCTATATAGGTACTTTAGGAGCAATAGATATGCAAGCTGTCAATTTTATTTGCTAGCAAAGAATTATGTAAGTGTGTGTCACAGACCTTTTTCCTGTTACAAAAATTACATTTGACAACACCATGAAACATGCCTTCTTCCAGGAGAGGCTTCATATGATGACTTCATATGCTTTTCCTTCTTTCTCTAACTTATTATTAACTTGATATTACATTTTTTTAGAATCAAAATAGTCATTTAGATATATTGGAGTGTAAGTATAAATAAATATTACTTCTTACCTTAATAATCTGTTATTGTTTGCTTGACTTACTACATTTATCTCACCTATTACAAAGCCAAATTCTAAGTAAAATACTGACAAGATGTTAATAATACATATCTCTTAATGGAAAGACAAAATCATTTATGTCCACAGTGGGTACCTAAAGTTTATGCAATATTATGACAAGTTAATTCAACATCAGCAGTGTTTTTTTACAGACTATCTATTAACTTTGTTTCACTCTACATCTTAAATTATTTGAAAATGGATTGCAAACAATCATGGAAGTTTTAATATTCTTTGAAATGAGAGTGTGCAGAAAAGAATCCACCAGTAAATGTAATGAGATATTAATCATGCTGTGACTAAGTAATTTTAATATTGCTCATATTTTGTAGTTCTAATTAAAAAAAGGTGAAAACTGAACTACTTTGAGAGTTTAAAAAAGAAATAAAAATATACAGAAGAAAAAGTATATGGCAACTGAAATTAACTGTGTAGTTAAATTGCTGAAGTCTGAATGATTTAATGGAGGTAAGAAGATACTGAAATGATTACTGTACTTTACACCTATCAACAACCTGCGTGCCCAGCCAGGACCCTGGACTGCAAAAAATCATGCAAAACAATATATCTTACATGATAAAAAAGAAATCTTGATTTCAAAATAATGTCTGTTTATGTTTGGGAAACCTGTATGTAAGGACAATTGTGAGATTAAATGAAATGACATTTAATGGAAGTAGTACCATCCATTTTGGAGTTCACAGCTGCATAAGATATATGTGTATATATATAGCCCTATATTATTGCGGTGGTTTGACTTTAGCTGGACTCCAGGTGACTACCAAGCTGCTCTACCACTTTCCTCCTCAGCAGGTGTCCTGGTTTCAGCTGGGACAGAGTTAATTTTCTTCTTAGTAGCTGGTGCAGTGCTGTGGTTTGGATTTGGTGTGAGAACAACCTTGATAATACAATGATGTTTTCAAGTAATGCTTATACTGAGGTAGGTAATGTTTATACTAAATCAAGGACTTTTCAGTTTCTCAGGCCCTGCCAGTGAGAGGGCTGGAGGGGCACAGGAAAATGGGAGGGGACACAGCCAGGACAGCTGACCCAAACTAGCCAAAGGGGTGTTCCATACCATGGGACGTCATGCTTGGTATATAAACTGGGAGAGTTGTCCGGAGCCTACCTATCACTGCTCGGGGACTGGCTGGGCATCACTCAGCAGGCAGTGAGCAGTTGTATTGTGTGTGACTTCTTTTCTTTCCTCACTTCCCTTTGGATTTCATTCCTCTACCCATCTCCCTCCTTTTCATTATAACTGTTATCATTATTATTATTATTGCTCTTTCATTCTTGTTTTATTTCAATTATTAAATTGTTCTTAATTACTTCATTACCAGCTGGGGTTAAACCATGACAAGAGGATAGGGGGGAGAAAAGAAGATGAAAAAACCTCACAGCTCAATATAAAGGCAGTTTAAAAAAAACAATAGCAAAGGTCACATGCGAAAGCAAAGGAAAACAAAAGATGTTTTTCTCTAATTCCCATCAGCAGGTGATGTCTGGCCACTTCCCAGAAAACAGGGTTTCAATATGTGTAGTGGTTGGTCTGGAAGACAAGCATAGTAAAAAAGGAATTCCCTCCTTCCACCTTCTTTCTCTTAGGTTTCTTGCTAAGCAGATGTCATACGCTATGGAATATCCCTTTGATCACTTTGGGTCACTGTGCTGGCTATGTCCCCTCCCCAGTTCTGCCCATCTCCAGCCTACTGGTGAGAGGGTGGAAGGCTGGAGAGACAGAGACAGCCTTGGTGCTGTTCCAGCACTGCTCAGCAGCAGCCAAACACCGGGTGTGTTATCAGCACCTTTCTAGATACCAACAGAAGCACAGCGCTATGGGGGCTGCTATGGCGAAAATTAACGCCATTTCAGCCAGACTCAATGCAATTACATTTGTTCTTACAGCTGTGATCTGCAGCATGTTGTCAAAATGTGTTTATGTTCAGAAAAGTTTATTTAAAATACTGTCCTGTCTTTGTTGACAATCTTGATTTATTCTCCTGTAATGCTAGATCTTTTTACAGGTTTACTGAAAGAGGTATTAGCATAGCCCTCAGGCCATTCCATTTACTAAATCCTCAAATAAGCAGACTTGGCGCACACACACACACCCCCCACAAAAAACCCACCCCAAACAACAACCAAACAAACCCCAAACATGAAAAGAATCTCTCTATGTTTGAGGATGATTTTAGATAATATTTAAAAAATGTTTCAATGTACTTTGATGCAACAGATAATGAGACCTTGATTCACCACCCTAGCTCAAGGTCCTTAGCTTAGATACCAAAGCACAGCTCTCGCTTGTCTGGTGCCTCCTTCACAGCCAGAGGCAGAGAAGGCTGACTCCTGAGGAAGATCTCAAGTGTTGAACAATTCTGGAGATAACAGAGAGATACCAACTCATATCTCCTCTCAGGTTGTTCTTTACAGCTTCTCATAAATATCACTACAGCACTGGAAGGTACATTTATCTCCCTTTTTCAGAGATTTGAGAAGATTTCTGCTGAGAAAAAACTCCTAGCTTAAGCAAGAATTAATTATGACAAATCTGTCTATTATGTTCTAATTAATCTGATAGACATATCTCCAGTACCTGACTTCCTTATTCCTTTCCCTGTTTTTTTTTGCATCTCACTGCCTGTAAATTGTGACACAAACAACCAGAAACATCAGGAATAACTGGTTGTGGCTCATTTAGATTTCACATTCAGTTTATCATACTTTAGTTGTCATTCAACCCCAAGGAACAAAGCATGGGATTTTTTTTTGTTTCTGTTTTTTGAATATTCATAGAAGTTTTAATAATGATCTATCTTTAGTTATACAAAATATTTGAATTTCAAATACTTTTAAAATTAATCACAGTTGGTATTTTATAAAGGGTTTAGTGGTTAATTATAAAAATATCACTGTATCTGCAAAATGTATACACATGTATGTGTCTTGCACATATTGTGAAAATCAGATTAAAATATGCATGCTATTAATGAGGTATGTTATCAATACGCAAATGTGTGTTTATTTATGTACACTAAAAAATGGAATAATAAACAACTATAATTTGGAGTGAGAAAACATAATTGTATAGTCACTTTTCCTGTTGAAATGTCTAAATGTTTATGATCTCACAAAATTAAATGGTCATTGTCAGCTAGACTCAGAATGGTCAAAATCCTGAAAAGTGATAATATGCCCTGAAGCTAAAATCTGAGCAAGAAGTGTGTGGCAACATGCCCATAATTTTCTTATAATTTTGCTATAATTTTGAATTAAGTAGTATCTAAATGGATCCATTACAGCCCTATTTTTTTGTTTTTTTTTAAGGAGCAGGTGATAGTTCCTGTTTTGTGTTAGATGATCCAGTATGATGAAAACACTTTCTCCAGCAACTGGATTACATAGTCTTCAAAGGCCAGTCTCACCATTTCTTTTCACTGTGGATTTATTATCTGCAAAAGTGCTTGAACGATTATAGTTATGCCAATCCTTACTTGACATTTTAGACCCTTTTGTCACTATCTCAAATCAACCTAAGTTTCAGCATCACACTGCATCATCAAATAATGTTAGACAGCTATCAAGTAGCACCATGAGGATTAGATATGTGCAATATCCAACTATATATGACTCTTACAGCTCTTCTGTCTTGTGCTTTTGACCATAGACAGGAAAGCAGATGTATTGAATCTGGTGATAAAAGGTCAAATTAAGGCCTCAGGTTTTCCTTTCTTTTTAGTTTTCTTGCTGTTCATAATCTAAAGCATCATTTTACTGCTTATTAACAGATAGATTTCATTATATCAGTTCATTTGTTTTACATGTTTAGTGGAACGCTTCATTTTAGTGTTCAACAAAAGCAGTCAAACAAGTGTAATTTTAAATTAATATAGAGCAACAGTATTTGTGTATTTTGCCAAGACTACTTACCCTGTGTATCATATATGAACTACAATAAATATGAGCAAATACCTACAGGCATAATTTCTGATCTTTATTTATGTACTTTATTGGCAGAAAGCTCGAGACAGACATGTCAAAAGTATTAAGAATGATGTGTTCAGAGTTTTCCATCTGTGTATCTATCTATATACAGGTGAATCACTTCATTAGAAGTCACTTGTGTGGATATAAAAATCCCAAACATTCAAAATCATTGTAGGTGTCAACTTTCAGCAGCAAAACCTGAAAAGAGTAGAATTATTATTATTATTATATTTTAACTCCTGAAACTATCAGTTAAGAAAAGCTGTTTTTGTTAGAGTTGTTTGAGACATGAACAACTGAGAAAGCTTAACTTTCAAAGTTCCCTTTTCATTTCACCTCACAATGGAAACACAAATGCTGATCTGAAATGTTCTTAGACATTTTTAATGTAGAAAATAAATTTTATAAAAACAAATCAGTATTTAAACTGAAACTCTATAAACAGCTGCAACTTTTAGTTATTTAGTTCTGTTATTAGTTCTTTGACAATTCCTGTTATATATTTTCACAAAAAATTGGGAAAAGCAATACCCAGCTTCTAAGACAAATGAAAAATACTGGCATCACTTTAAAAAGAAAAAAAAACAAAAACAAAAACAAAAACCCCAACAACAAAACCCTAACTATTCTATTGCAAGCATTTCAACTAGCTGCACTAACTTTTTTGCCCTGTACATCATGGACCGTATGCGCAGTTATCCAGCTCACAAGGGAATCAATAAAGGTGTTTCTGACTTCGATGAGAACTGGATCAGATCCAATGTGAACAGTTATTGATGCAGTTCTAGGACTCTGACAATCCAGCAGAAGAAAAACAATGCACAAGATACGACTCTTGAACACAGTGCAGAGGAGGTAAGATCAGCCATATCCTCTGTGTTTTCTCCTCTATGACCTACCAGTGTTTGTTCGTGCACTGTTAGCTTCATGACATGTCAAATTAGGTAAAGTCAAGGTCTCAACTTTCAACTTTTACTTCCTTTTTTATTTTATTTTATTTTATTTTATTTTATTTTATTTTATTTTATTTTATTTTATTTTATTTTATTTTATTTTATTTTATTTTATTTTATTTTATTTTATTTTATTTTATTTTATTTTATTTTATTTTATTTTTTTAATGTCCATAGGTGAAGTGAAGGTGAAGTTTCTGGGACCTTTGGGATAATGTACTTGAAACAACTTCATTTTTTCTGCCCTTCTCTGAAATAAATAACAAGTATCAGATACACTCTGTAATGAACATAAAGAAATGCTAGAGAGAAGAACCAGAAAACTTGTCTTTTATATGTGTTAGTTCAGCCTAGTCTTCCTGCTTTGTCACTGTCTTTAATTTCCCCTCTAGCTCTATAAAAACTTCTAGCTGTCTCTTAAATTCATTTATAGTATGTGCTTCAGTGGGCTTACCTGACAACTTATTCCTCACGTTTATTACTTTTAGAATGAAATAGTTGTGCTTGAATACTGCTGCTGTTTCCACTTAAAGGGATATTGTCTCCTTACCAGGTTTTGTTTTGTTTTAAATTGACTAATTTTTTAAGATAGACCTTTTTTACTGACATATCCCTCTTTAAACCTTACACCCAAATCTCGATATCTATAATTGTATCTCAGCTCCACCACTGAGGTATAGTACAGTCTTATGGATGGGTTACAAAGATTCAGCTACCTCTCCTGAGTGAGTATACTAGGTGCTGGTATAGTAATGAAATCTTACAGTCCCCCCTATAACTATATGTCATCTTTTCAAAGAGCAAATCAGAGAAAATGACTGCATGTTTGACAGGATGCTGTGAGTGTGACTACACATCAGCAGAACAGTCCAGTCAGTTGCCTAAAAATCTGAAAGAAACTGACTGACATACTAACCCCACATGTCTTTTAACACTGGAAAGGCTCCTGCATATTTGCAGCACTCACTCAATTTCTTCCCTGCTCCTTTTCTAATTCTATTTAATAAGTTTCAAATATAAATATTTTAATATATATTTACATATATAAAACTAAATATTTAAATATATATTTATATAGTCTATACAATATAAAATATGAATATAAATAATAGCATTTGATCATTCTAATAACAATGATTGTTTTTTTCTAAAATAATCCCTAAGCAGGGCTTAAAATGGTCAAAGACTGTGGAAAAACAGTATAAGGAAGCATTGCTTAGAAATTTTTACAAGACCACCTAGCTACATTTTTTTCTTTAAATATCTGTAACTTTGAGAAAACAGGAAGTTATTTGTTAATTCATTTATAATGCTCAAAAATGCTAATGAAAAAACCTGCTTAGTTAAATGCCAGATGGGAACACTGTTGTGCTGGTGAAAAGAAAGTCTCAATTAGTCAGGTGAATTTTGAAATGATGAAATCCCATGTGCGTGTTTTTACAATGCTGACAGGAAACTGGGGAAGCACATAGCACACAACAAAACTATTATTTTCTTCTTTTTTTGATTAGTTTTAATGTATAGAAAAGAAATGGAAGATCTCTAGTGTAACTTCTTCATGCAAATCTACCCTAGGGAACAGCCATTTGTTGAAGATGCAACCAGTTGGCATAAGAGAAAGGTCTAAAAGTGAATCATTATTGGACAGTAATTTAGTCAAAAAAGTATTCCTTCTAGGTTCACAGGGATGACTGATGTGACCAATTAGAGCAATAATTTTAGTTTTTTTCAGAGATCTACATCATAAATGGACTTCTGAGGGCATCATACCAATGCTGTTTAATGCTGACTGATCCCTGAGTAATAATGCAACGATCAGCCTCACACTTCCACAGTTACTCCTGCATATAAGGTAATAACAAACTCAACCCTGTTAAACTGTTTCTCATTTAAGGAGTGGTTTATGTCTGGCATTCTAACTATGTGTTTGAGATTAGCTTTCTTGCACATCTTCCAAACTCTCCCTTTTTGCAAGTAATACTTTCAAAGTCCAACTCGGGTCATGACATCAAAGAGGAACTCGACTGGTGGACAGGTATGCTGCTGCTGATACAGATACACTACAATACGCAAAAGAGTAGAAGGAGGTATTAAATTCTTCCTACTGTGGCCCCTCATTTTTACCTTTTCAAGCTAGATCTTATATGCATGTTTATTACAGGGAGAAAAAGGCAATTTATTCTTATTCAGGCCTTGATCTTCTCCAGAAGCACCTTTAGGTGAAATTTGATTTTGCACTTTCAGAAAGTCGAGACAAATACCAAAAACTCACTGAAGCAGCTCTGCTTAAGACTATCTTTTGAATCACTACCATTTGAATGTCTAGAATCAGCAAGATTATATGAGCCTTCCAGAATGGACACCAAAACAAGGCAAAACAAAATGAACTTCACAAGATTATAAAAAAAAAATCTTGTTCTAAAATAGACAATGTCTTATTTCATTAAGTTACAAAACTGATAAATCTTTCCATCAAATTTTACAGAATAGTGCTACTAAATTTCACTAGGGTTTTTTCTCACCCATATAAGCTTTACTTGCTAATAAGAATGGTATTTTTTTTTCAGACAGGTGGGCTGCTGGTTTGTTAAGATACTTTACATGTATGCATAGCTGCAATAATAAAGCAGTGATGATGTTAATCTGTTAAGAATAAAGGGTAAAGGGAAGAGAACCTACCTATTGTATGACTCTTGGAAGGATGCCCATCTATCTCTCAATGATCTGCATAGTTTATAAAGAGAAGCTCTTCCAAAAGGACACTGTATTTACATGTTCTGCATCTCCCTGAAGGAGCTATTCCTCTTCATGGACTTCATCTCAGTCTGAAGTAGCTGGGATGAACATGGTGAATATACCCACTACAGCTCCTGCACAAAATTCTTCCCAGTTGCTACGAAGTACTAACAGTTTTCTACAGGAATTAGCTTTGAAATTTATTCTGTAGTATTTAAATTCAAGAAGCAAAAATTTCAACAACAAATGTAATATATGACTTTGCAAGATTATTATTGGATGAAAGAATAATAATTTTTCAGTGCAACAGTTTTGCTTGTCAGTTCTTGACACACTACTACAAAACTCTAGAGCTCCTGTTTTCTCAGTATATTTATATGATTCTAATCTTTCTGAAAGATGAAAAAACACTTAGTGTTTATGCTTAGACAATTGTGAGGAGAACAGTCTTTCAACATTGGTGAATGCATCTTTTAAAACTATACCTTCTGGGGAAGGTATGAAGAAGAAAATTTCTCAAATTATGAAATGAGATTTATTCATTTATCCCAGCTAATGAGCGTCTGAGCTAATTCCTAAATTTGGTTGACATTAGATTGCACAGGGAGCCATGTCTCCATCTACTGATGAAGGTTAAGCATGTTATAATCTTAAAACGGATGTCCTCAGGCACCATCTCTACACTATGGGTTTCATCTTTTAGATGTTGTTGACATGGAAAACTTTTATATTGCCCTAAGGAATATTTCACATATTTTTATTGTGTTTGTCATTCTGTCTTTGAACACATGGAGGGAAAACAGCACTCCTTTGGCTCAATATGAAATCTATCCAAATCTGAATATCTAATATGAGCACAGAAAGTATAGTTGTCACATAATAATAGTATCATTTGTTTTGGAATAAATGTTTTTGGTCAGAAAGCAAACATTACTGATCGATCTCAGGGTAGAATACTTTTCACATGACCATTCCATATATGTTAGTTGTTCCCTGGTAAAACATGTGATCCTAGATCTATTTGTTTTACATTTCTGTGTTAGACATGTATATAGCACTTCTATGTGTTCATAAGACACTTGGTATTTCCTGTCTTCAGGCCATTATTTTGTTTGGTTTTTTTGTGTTTGGTTGTTTTTTTTTGTTTTGGGTTGTGTTTTGTGGTTTTTTTTGTTTGTTTGTTTGTTTGTTTGTTTGTTTGTTTGTTTGTTTTTTTGTTAATAGCTGAAGTACCTCTTGAATTGGTAATATCATAAAAGTAAAGAGGTTCAGTTAGGCTGTAACAAAGATCAACCCTGGTTAATTTTTCCTTCTCCAATACTTTTTTTCTGGAGCAAAAGAAAAACATTAATGGTTTCTTTAAGCCTGTTATGATGGCTTTTTACTATTTGCACAGTTTTACGAGACAATTGTCTAAAAAAAATTATGTGAAGAACTGTGAAAACATTTTAAAAAAAAATTGTCAGGATAAAAGAGCATTTTGCCCCAGAATCAACAGCACTATATCAAGTAAAAATAATCTTTCCTCACTGAGTTTTCCTTAATGTTTGAAGGACCTATAAAAGAGAAATACAGCATCATTCTATTTCAGCTTATGAATCTACCAAGAGAGCTTATCTGTGATGAGCAACATACTTTCAATCATAAATACTGTGTGATTCTTCTTTTGAATCATCTTTATTCTCAATTGTTGTACCAGCATCAGTGCTGACATTGGTGATTTGCTATGCTGTTAGGACCCAATTCAGCAAAGTGCTTGAGAAGCGTTCAGTTTTAAACAGGGTGGGAGATCAATCAGGCTACTTATATCTTTAGAATTTAAATACAGTGAAGTGCTTTCATTAATTCCTATTCAAAAGAGTTGGGATCAAAGGTTTCTTCACATCCTTCATAATCACTGCCTGCATAGGTGGAGTGTTTTTAGCTGACTAGAAAAAATCCACCCCCCACCCCCGCCACCACCCTCCCCGCACATAAGACTGCAGATATAAAGAAACACAGTTTGAAAAACAGGATTTTTTTCACATTGCATGGTTTTGGAAGATGTCTATTTTGGCAACCAAAAGAGACAAGATTATCTTATCAGAAACAGAAATTCAGAAGTCTTCCTTGAATAAATAAATAAAACTTGATTGTCTTCTCTATAATATTGTCTTCTAATATTAATACACACAGAGAAGACAGAACTGAGAAACTGAGGCAACAGAAAAAAAAATAATGCATTTTGGGTTTTTATCTTTTAAGGTTGATTCCTTACTAACATTTCTGTATTAATATGTTTTCCATATAAATAAATGAACATTCTAAAAGGGCTAAGAAGCTTTTACAAGATTAGTTTTGATCCTGACAGTTTCTAACAATGCAGCCACATCTCATTCAGGAAATTGCCACTACCACAGGCATTGAGCACCAAATCATTCTGAGAATTACCTTTTGAGATAAATAAGGAAACATACCGGTGGGGCATGACTATGATTCTTACAGCCACAACTAAATTGTTCATATTTGCTGAATAATAGAAGAAAATTAACCTCCAGTCACAATGCAGGTTTTATTAAAACAGGTAAAACTAAAAGTAATTTTACCAGTGCCATGGTTTCTAATGTTTCTAAAATTCCAGATCTTAACTTCCTGTAGCAGAATAGATCCCTATTGTTCTACCCATCATTTAAAGGCAGGATGACAGATACCTTGTACCTTGATTGCATTTCTCAATCCCATCATCAACCTACATGTTGCAATGTGAGGAAGAATGCATTGCAGTTAAGTTGTGAGCAGCTGATACCACTCATCTCTTTGCTGGTCTTTGTCACTTAACTACACTGCAGCGAATGTCAGGAGCAAGGGAACAAATGTCAAACATTATTTTTAACTCTGCTGTCTGCAATATGGCTTTCTAAAATAAATAAATAAATAAATAAAAAACTTAAACTTGCTATGGTATGTAGATGGAATGATTTGGAAGTCAACCATCTGAAGCCTATAGACATTCCAAAATGATAGGATATCACTACATCGTTTATCAGACAATAACGAACTGTAAAAACCTCTAGTTAAGTACCTATATCAAGTTCACTGATTATTCTGTAAATCAACAGAAAATACACAGCTCAGCTGGTGAAACACTACACTGAATGGCAAACTGCCAATAAAAGGGAAAATATTGAATGAATTTTAACCAGCTAGACAATTTCAGCAGACAAGCCCTTATCTGACAGTTGTGACTTACGTCATTCCAAAAAAGTGAGGAAGTTTTTAGTTTGGTTATAGGGCTACAAATCATCAAATTTGTATTCATTTAAAGGAAATACAGTTGGGTTGGTTGGTGGGTTTTTTTTTTTGTTGTTGTTCTTATTATTTTTCATGAGGTTGGAGAGAGGAGATTTAATCTGCACAGGTTTCCTACAGAAATCCAAAGAGAGGAGCAATCACAATCTTTCTGTCAGACCAGGTTATTTTTAGTTAATTAAACTTGAAATTGAATATACGCAGAAACACAGTTGGATGAGATTAATTGTTGTAGCTACCTTCCAACTAGAACTATTTTATTGTAGAAAGAAAAAGTTCCTGAAGAGGCTATGTCAAAAGAACATCTACAGTAACTGTTTAAAAAAGAGACTTTCAGACTGACTTCTGTTATAAATAAATTAAAAAATTCTTTCATTTTTCCTATGTATGGATTTGCATTTTTCTGTATTTACCATAGAGTTAAGGATGATCTCAACTTGACAATAAAGTATTTCCCATCTCTGGGTATACCAAATCTGTAAAAAGAAGATCTGGGCCTCTTCAGTGTGGAAATGTATCTAAACAGCATAATAGTATGCTCCAACAGATGTTGCACAAGCTATCTTGAAGGACAGTATAAAGGAGAATAGAGAGTATTTTGCAGTGGCTGTGGATAAAGAAAGAAGTTCTGCAGCATGAAGCAAGACAAAGAGGACCACATTTGCATCTGAGAGGTCCTCAGAAGATTTGTTATTGGCCTAAGCCTAAATTAATAAAAAGAAAAATCAAGCTATACACATTGAAAAATCCAGCTTACTGTATATTTGCTCCTTATTATAAACTATAGCTTTCAAGCTGACTTAACAAAGAAGTTTCAACATTCAGTCAGCCATGTAATGCACAAGAACTTTGCTACAAGATGTCTGTTACTAAATTTGCTTATGTAGGTTGAATAAAGTTTAAATGCCTGCCAGAAATAATTTTTCAACAATTTATGCTCACACATAACCTGTGATACTCTAAAGTAAATTAATATATGAATATTTTGATAGCTAATGTGTTGTAGTCCACTGTAGTTACCAAATTCAACTCTGCACACAACTCTTACACAATTCATTATTCAGACATGATGACAATGATCAATAGAATCCAGCAAGTTTGCTCTGAATTGAATACTGATTTCATTGAGATACTGTGTTTCACCTGCTTGTTTTCTTTCCTATGCTGAACTTAAAAAAATCCTAACATTATATTTCTGCATTTTTTTATTGCAGCAGATCATAAGAGAATTTGCATATTTTTAGCTTTATTCAGATGGTTTAAGGAAATTAAATCTCATTACATTAATTTTCATCAGAATTTAACTTAGATTTCTTTTAGAAATGTTTCCTGATACAACAATTAATCCATCTTATTGATTGCATGTTACTTATTTCTTTTTGCACAAGTTTCAGTGCGGAATTTTCACACTTGCTCTATGAGCTGTTTTATATTATACCCATATTTGCAGAAAAACGCACGTCATGTATAAATCTGAAGGTATTTGTTAAAGACCCCGAGTCAGATGCTTATTCATTACCTCGACTGAAATATAGTGCATTGAATACTATCAGAACAATGTGATAAACTTCATTATTTTTTTAATGTTATATTTATTTAATAATCTCTCCAGTGTTCATCCTGATCCAATGTGACCTGTTAAAAAAATTGAGTGTTGAATATTAGGTTACAGATCTAAGGATAACAGATTTTCTTGTAACATTGCTGTACTTATACTTTAGGTTCAAAGTGTAATCTGAAAGTTTTGAAAGGCTAGGTAATAATGAAACAGACGAAAGAAACAAAACATTAATTTGCAAGATCAGAAAAAATTTTGGTATTGCGCAGAGCCTAGACATTGTCTATTCTCCCATATCTGGTGCCCATCCATTTCATTGTATGAGCTTGGTATTTGGAGAGTCAACCAATTAATTGGTCATTAATAAGGATTAAATTTATTCTTCTTTCATGATATTGTTTGGTAACCTTGAATAAGTAAGGAAATGCAGGAAGTCTCTAACAGAGGGCAACCCCCTTGAAGAGTAAATGGTCATGTGATGTATCTTTGAGAAAGATGTGAGATCTAATATGCCTTTGTCATCTGTGCCCAGTTTTTCCTCTCCCTTTCTCTCTGTCCCCATCATTTGCCCCAAAGAGAATCTCTTCTCCCCAACAGTCACATGGTAAAGAGGCGAACACACTGGAGTGTCCTCATTAACACAGCTGGTGGTGTAATTCTGAGCAGCCTCTCTCCAGATTAGGCGATACCCTCCCACGCTTATGACCCAAGACAGTTCTCTGCAAATGTGTCCAAATTATTTCTCGTCCTCGAGAAAATGTTACCATAGCAGTACTGTGCTTGGTTTTATGGGCTCAGGTTAACTCAGATATGCATTTATGGGGCTGAATTATATTATATAAACATACCCTTAAGTTTAGATCCAAAATTATATCCACATATTACAGGGTTTATTGGTTTCCTGACAGCTGAATCCTGTGCTTGGGAAAGAAGACCTATGCAGCTCAGAGAGCACTGGCAAGAACCAGCATCTTAGTCAATAAATCACTTTTACTTAGATGGTGGGGAAACTCAAGGAAGATTTGTCATCATTAATGACCTCCTGAGGCCAACCGCCTTAGTCAAGATTTTTGTACAGAGAAAAGCTCCTCAAATGCATCAGCTTTTATAATATGGTGCATTTAGAATTGGCTTTCTGAACTTCTACCTCTAACATACCTTCCTCTGTGATTTGGAAAACCAGCAATCCTTTGATCAAAATCACTTAGGCCATGTTGGATTTTTCAGGACAGATAAGGCAATACTGAAATATCGTAAGGAGAAACCTATATTCCTGTACTTTCCTTTAAAACATCACCAGAGTTTGGTTGTTTTTTTGTTTGGGTTTTTTGTTTTGTTTTGTTTTGTTTGTTGTTTTGTTTTGTTTTGTTTTGTTTTTTAAAGAGGGGGAAAAACATTTTAGGTTAGAAATAATCTATCTTCCACCTGCTCTTCATAAGTCTCTGTTTTCATGCTTCACAATTTAAGTAGGAAAGGAAGAAGACATATTAATGCAAATCACTTCTTTGGTTTGTTTGTTTAAGAAAAGTTCTCATGCCATTTCAAGCTGAGGATGACTGAGAATTTAACCCTTTAACTTCTAGGATAAACTCTAGTATACTTTACCAAGTGAGAAACCAATACATGACACAGTTGAGTCTCAACACTTCACCCTTTTTTTAAGGTCAAAGAAAGTCAAATTCATGATAGAGCTTTATGTTTTGAACCGCACACAGCTGCTAGCTGCCATGATGTGATGTCACAGGGAACAGATTTGGTTATTTTTATGGAACGATAGCATGAGTGGGGTGTTAGGACAGATTTATAGCTGTAGGTTAGGAAAAAAAACCCAACAAATACAAACTAATTTTGAAACTCAATAAAATTCTAACTCGGACTATTGGACACAGCCGCCTATCATGCAAACGTCTCAATGCAGATCTCTGTATTACAAAGTATTTCAGTAGAATACTAGTAAAATTCTGGTTGTAGCAACTGAAAGCAACAGTTTGGCCCATGACTACTAGATTATTTGTACATTTTAGCACATAAAAATGTTAAACAGTGTTAAGTAAAAAAAGCAGAAAGCACACTTATCCATACACTACCCTTTTCTGGTTTTCTCCCCTTTCAGGACTATATAATTCTTTGCTATTTTCTGGGTTTTTTTTAAAAAAAAAGAAGCTTGAAAAAAATTCCAGTGTGCAAATTTGATTACAAAACTATTAGTATAAATATTTACAATTGATCCTCACATGTAATACACAAGTTCCTACTTCAGATAGTTTCACAGTAAGGAGCTTCTTTTTATTAAATGAAAAAGAAAAAAGGTTGTTAGATCTGTTTTTACACTAGAAGTATGAAAAAAAAGCACCAAAGAATTCTCTTTTTGAAATCTTCAAGTCAATATATCTTCAAATAATTTCTAACTTTGAAATACTTTAACTTCTTTTTACAGTAAACAGTATTTAATGGATCAGAGTTAAAAACAGAGAGCAGGGGAGGACAGGATCAGATGTGATTTCCTGATCCAAGGTTTCCCTGACTCAAGTTAATGTTTATTTCTAGAAAATAAAGGTAGGTGGGTGTGCAGGGTGCAGGCACCCAGCACTGGCGGGGGCTGCAGGGCCCCTGTGAGGGGCAGCCAGGGCTGCCCTGGGCTGGCCACAGCTGGTTCCAGCCGGCTCCAACCGGCCCCTACAGGGCACAGCCAGGCCCACAGCCCAGGTGTTGTGGGCTCAGGGAAATGTCTGAAAGGAAGGGCAAAATTCTGCACTCGAGTTCTGAGAGAGAAGTGAGAAAATGTGAGAGAAACCACTCTGCAGACACAGAGGCCAGTGCAGAAGGAGGGAGCAGCTGCTCCAGGTGCCAGAGCAGAGCTGCCCCTGCAGCCTGTGGAGAAGCCCGTGGTGAGGCAGGCTGTGCCCTGCCGCCCATGGAGGAGCATGGTGGAGCAGGTACCTATGTTGCAGTCCGTGGAGGACCACATGCTGGAGCAGCAGGATGTGCCCTGAAGGAAGCTGAAGCCCATGAAGAGGAGCCCAAGCTGGATCAGGGGAGATGGTGAGAGGGAAGGAGAGGCAGAGAGGAGCTGACCTTTCTTTTATTATGACCTCTCGTTTTTGTCGTAGGCTGACCACAATCCCTATCCTCCTGCACCACTCAGTGCAGGGGGAGTTAGAAGAGACAGGAATGAAGGAGCAAAGTTGAGACTGGGACGAAAGGGAGATAAGGTTTTATTTTTTGTTTCTCACCATCCTAGTCTATTTTTAATGGGCAACAGATTAATCTTCCCATAGTCAAGTTTCTTTTGCCCATGATTGCAGTTGGTATGTGATCTCCCTGCTTTTATCTTGACCTGTGAGCTTTACTGTCTCATCTTTTCTGTCCCATTTTCTCCCCCTGCCCTGTTGAGGAGGGGGAGTGAGAGAGTGGCTGTGTGGGGGTCAGGCAGCCATCCAAGGTCAGCTTACGTTGGGAAACGGCTTAGCCATACAATCAGAATATTTGAGTTTAAAAAATATTCTCATTTTAATCTCAGAGGTCCTTTCTACAGATCTATACATGTTTCCGCTGAAAATAGGCAACAACTTTTGATAAGGCATTTATTTTTCTAGAAAAAAAAGTAATTTTGAGAAACCTGTATTCATTTAGAAAAAAAATATTTGTTTCCAAGATACTATCCTGGCCACTAGGTATTCCCACACTTGGTATCCCTCTCACTCTCCTCTTACTTAACATCGACTGTAAATTTCAGCAATGGTTCCTTTCATAATGTGCATGTTGCCAAAATTTCCTACTCACCTTGTTGAGTAGCTCTACCTTGCATGGTATTATGAACTTTTAATCGGACCAGTGGACAGTATCACATGGACTGATTGTGCAGTTTAGCAAGACTATAGTGCTTGCCAGGGATGGTAAAGATGACGTTTCAAAACCCAACCCACCCCCCCACCCCCCCATGATATAACCTCAGAGGGAGGACTGAAAGAAATTCCAACTACCATATCAAGACAGGAAAAATTATGTCTTACCATCTTTTGGCTGACATAATACCTGTCTGAGTCATGCAGTGAGGAGACTTGAATGTGACGCTTTCACGTGTTAAACAAATACTTAGAGTAACATAGTGTGGCTGGACAAAAAAGTGGCCCTGATTGCAGGAGCTCTACCTTTTTCTTGAATTGTATGCGTGAAGGCCAGATTTTTGGTGAGTCAGCCTGGAAATAATTGGAAGAAAATCACAATGCCATAAAACGCTGATGACAAATACAGGCAGAGAAGAACAAACTTGATTTCAGAAGGTAGTTAACTACCTAAAAATGCAGACGAGCTTCCAGCTGCATTTTCATTATGCCACTAACCTTTCATTAACCTTTACGGTCTTGAAATGAAGCTGGGAGAACCTGAAAATCCTACCAGTATCTCTTACAAGCCTGGGCCAGAGGCTGTACTTGTAAAAACAGACCCTCTCTAGCTGCACATCATTGGTAAATAGACTTTGCACAGTAGTAAATTAAGTCAGTTAGGTGTCTTCAGAGTTTTTATCTATTAATGATAGTGCAGATCACAGAAGCTACAATGTGCATGAGAAGACCGCTATACTTTTTATTCAGGCTTCTTGATGGTAAATGCAGCCAACAGTGTACTTACACCAAAATACGTATACATTTTCTTTACAGCCACACCTAAGTTCATCTCTACAATATCTATTAATCCTTTTTAGAGACAAAAAAGGAAGTGAAAAGAAGTGTTAAAAGATAACGTCTGTTCATCAATTAATGCAAATATTTTGATTTTCTGCTAAAACACATTTTTCAATGTGTTGAAATGTGTTCCAGTTTTGAATTTAGGAACGTGGTAGTGTAGTTTTAACCACTTAATAATTGAGCAGGTTATCAGGCTTAGGAAAATAAGTAATAGGGAGGAAAAAAAAAAAAGAAAAAAAAAAGATTAAAAAGATGTTTTGAACGCAGCTCTATAATTTGTTACAAATATATATTCTGTCCATATTTTGAGTATTTGAAAAATCACCAGCCATGGATTTTGCTTATTCTTATGAAAGGCAGAAGATAAAAGGAGAGCAACAGAAAGACAGAAGGAGAACTACCAAAGGTTCTAAATAGTGCTATAAGAATTTTTGTATTAACTTATTTGTAAAACCTTATTTGCAAACCCTTATTTTCCTGTTATTTCAAGTGCCAAAGATACTGGAGGTTGGTAGTTTTATGACCCTGGAAACTCTGTTAATCAATAGTGGCTATCAGTGAAGATTTACTTTTGCTGCAAACCAAAGGTACCACCTTAAGCCAGTAGATATAACAATGAAAGATTTTTAACATTTATCTTGTTATTTTATTTATGTAATAAAGAAGCTTCATTAGTATTCAATGCTTTTTGATTGTTTAATAATCTGTAGCATACACCAGGTTGCTGTTAAAACAGAAGCGGTCAGAAGACATTTGCTAGTTGTTCGTGGATACTAATCACCTGTAACCTAATAGCCTGAACATTGAACCTATATTTCCCTCATTTTTCTATTAGCTCATGGCTTCTAACAGGCAGTGCACACAAGAATCCAGTGCCTTCAGTAGAAACTGGTTCTCAGCAGAACTGAGAACAAACAAAACACTCTTAGTACAATGGTTGATATTCAAAGATGTAAAATTACTACTGATGAAGTCAGTTCAACATAGTGTTCAGCTTTTGTGACTCCAGTGGAAAAAAAATAGTCCAGCTTCAGTACAACAGTTCAAAGTTGCCAGATATGGCGTTCTATCCACAGTATACTAGCTTTTCTCTGGACCCTTTTATCATCCTGATTTTGTTTAAAGACTTTGTTGAAATAAATATATACTCACTGTCACAGCACTACTTGGATTTTGAGATCTTACTTAGCCAGTTCTTGCTGCAAGGGAATGAAAACAGTTTCATGTGGCTTAAATTTTCTTTTCTTTTTCTTTTTTTTTTTTTTTTTTTTTTTTTTTTTTTTTTTTGTTTGTTTTTTTTTCCCTCAGGAAGAAACCTTTGGTTTTCACCTGCATTTTATTTGGTAGTAGAAAATTTAAAAAGTGATGAACAGTAGGTTGCCCATGGTATTCACTGTCATAGCTTGAATGACTTTCTCATGTTAGCAGCTTACACTGGTTGTGTTCTTTTTCATGGGCCATGTTTTGTCAGATAATATCCCACAATACAATAAAAAAAAACCCCATCTCCTGCCAAATTCAGATTTACTTGCTAAAACCTAAGAACTCATGGTTTCTATACAAGTAGAATCCATAGGAATATCCAGCATCAGCTTTTTCATTTGTTGTTTTTCTTTTTTTATTATGTTTGGCATGGTAAGACTGGTATTTGCTATTGATGGCCAGCAATATTCTTGGAAGATAAAAATTTCAGTGAAATATAAAATATGCAACAAGTGCATAGAACCTTGAAATGAACCTGGCTGTGTTGGAAGATTAGCCAAGAGCTAATTTATTACCTCAAACCAAATGCATAAAATACACAACCTATCTGCAGAAAACTTTCAAAACAATAAAGACTCTTCACTATCAAAGATATTAACAGAAAACAACTCGTATAACTTAAAATATCTGTGATGATTTTTAATGATAATTCCATGGCTCCGAAAGTGCAGCATAGTTTAAATACAGTTTTGCTTTAGACCCACATGCATATTTCTCATTTGTGTGTGATGTACCAACATTTTTAATGAAATCTAGAAATAGGATCTTAAATGAAGTACAGATTTGTTCCCACTACGTGTGGCCTTTCATTATAAATATCAATATGTTATTTCTTCTGAAGGGAGCAAAGTACTTTGTTTAGTCATAAAAAGCAATTCAGTATCCTGAAGGAAAGCTATTCAAAGGGAAGTCATCAGATTGGAGAAGTGAATGGAAAGAAACACCATAAAATTCAGGAAAAGGAAATAAGTCTTGCAGCTGGGATAGAATAATGCAGCAACAGGAAACATTGGGCACTGAAGAGAAAGTAGTTTTGCATCAAAGGACCCAGATTCCTGGTGGGCATAATTCTGGACGTAAGCCAGCAGTGCACCCATGCAGGGGTAAAGATAAACCACATATGGGGCTGCATTAATGAAAGTGTAGCTCACAGACTGAGTGATGGGATTACTTGACTCTATGCAGTGTATGTGAGACCAGACCTAAAGTTCTGTGTCTAGTTTTGGCCTTTGCTTTACAAGAAAGATACTGGAAGTCTGGAGGAACCTCCAGGGAGGGCTGTGAAGATGATCAGAGGGCTAGAGCACCAGAGGAATGAGGTGAGGTTGAGGCAATGGAGTTTGTTCAGCCTGAAGATGCTCAGGCGGCAGAAGTAATTTCCATGTTCAATTACCTAATGCCTGGGTATGCAGATAACAGACTCAGGCTTTTCTTGAAGATTAATGGGATGAGGAGGAGAGGCAGTGGAGAGAGGTTTCAGTGAGGGAAATCCTATATTTTAGGAAACAACATTTTCCACAGGGATGTGGGCAAGCATGGGAGCAGTTTTCACAGAGAAGCAGTGCATTTTCTGTCTCTAGCGATGTATGAAGCTCAACTGTCCTTGAGAAAAATGGTGGCATGACTTCAAATTTGACCTTGCTTTGAACAAGAGACTGCACTAGGTGAGCTCCAGAGGCTCTTCCATCTTAAATCTTTCTGTGATTCTATGGTATCTAGACAGGGCTATCCAGGTTTGTTAAGAGAAATGGTCTTTGATGAAACATTTATGCACTTGTATTTGTTATGTGGGCTCTTCTAGCTTCTTTAAGATAGAGGTATTTGTACGTGTACATGAAGATGTGTACACACTTAAGTGATGTACATAGACAATACGTGCTTAAGCAACGTGTAGCATGTAACTAAACCCAGGATAAATACTTCAATGATATAATAAATCAGAAAATATTTTTTTCTTACCTTATGATCTCCACTCAGTGTTCTATCAATCCAGACTGTATACAAGCATCTGACCTCCATCTAGCTTTAAACACATACACAGATGAAAGGAAAATAATCAATTTACAGTACATGTTTCACTATATTGAACTGCACTATGCTACTGTTTCCTGTTAAAGAGCCAACACTGGTCACAGATTTCCAGAGTTCAGGACACCATAATGCATAAGTCAGTGGGCACTGTTCATACTAGCCAGGAATGTTTGGCTTTTTTTGTCACTTAACTATCAACAAAATGAAAGCCAGCTTTTAAGAATAAAACATCTTTGCAGTGATAATACTGGAAGTGATCCAGAAAAAGATTTTCAGTTTTGAAGTGTTATTCCTGCTTGATTTAATTTAAATATTTATGATCTGGGGAAGATATGTACTAGATGAAGTTATTTGAAGGCATGTTGTTACACTCAAAGTCATGTTACAGGCCATAGTCTCATTAATAATGCAGTTAAACTCCTTGATTTTTTTTTTAAAAAACTTCCTAGCATCTATGTGTTTCCTCTGATGTTGTGATTATCCTTCCAGTGTCCCTGTGGGTCCTAAGGTTGATGCTTCAGCCCTTCTCAAGAAGGATGGGAGACAGGGGGTCACAGTGACTTGTCAGCATCTGCAGGTCACTTCTGAGAGATGTGACATCTGTTTTCCTTCTTCTGAGATCTGGGCTCTGCTTGGTGCTACATTGATAGGTTTCCCTGTCACATCCCACTCTCTTCTCCCAAGCTGGCAGTGGCCCTCAGCATCCTGAGCCCCAGGCACACAAAGGGCTATGATTTGTCAGGCAGTGACTGGAGGGTTTGTATTGCCCCCTCCCCAGAGGCACCATCCTCAGAACTGAAGCTGGAGCAGGGAATAGAGCAGTCACTGGCTCTGGCAAAGGGGTTAAACCAGCAACACTCGACTTACATGCCTACTGAGAGGATGTATGAAGTCAATGTGTGTTGGATACTGTAGTTATCATATACCTGGATCTAATACTCTACAAAAATGTAACTTCAAACATGAGCTAGGCAAATGTGTAAGAAGTCTGGAACACAGATTTATAAATATGCAGTGCTGTTGACAAGTTAGAGAAATGGCTTGAAATGAACTACAAAAGAGGGAAGTACAAAATGTTTAATCTGGATAGGAATACTCATCTGTGTATATATTCAAAATGGTAAACACTGGGCTAGATTGAATTTCACTGCAGAATGTGACTGAAGAGTTGCAGTGGATCACAAAAGTGTGAGTTTATCCCAAAGAACAGCATGGGAATGGCCTCAGGTGACTGCCCCTGTTTCATCATAAAGACTGTTGTGTCTCATCCTTGACCAGTGTTTGTCTAGTTTGTTCTCAAAGACCTAGAGCAATAAAGGCTCTCTAGGCTTTCCAGAGAATCTGCTCTAATGCTTCACTACACATCTTTTTTATGGCAGTTTATATAATGTTTGAACTTTAATCTCTTTTTTTCTGTAATTTAATCCCATTTTTCTTTTTTCTATTATACACATGAAGAATGTGATTTTTTTGTTTGTTTGTTTGTTTTGCAACCTTTTAGGAACATACAGACACTGCTTGTTTTTCCTCACACACTTGCAAGTCTTTTTTCTACAACATAGCAAATCAGTTTTCCTGGTCTTTTTGGGATACTAAAGCTGTGTTTTTTGTACTCTGTGTTGCTGTCTAACAGCTCAAGCTGCTTTAGATAATCATTACCAAAGCAGTGTTAGTCTTGGGATCACTGGGATGTTTCTATGAGGAAGTTAAAGGCTAACAAAATTGGCATTACTCAGGTTATGCTAGGACTTGGCTGTTGAAGCATCCCAGGCTGGTTCTGCAATGGACTCCTGTACAGACTTTGCCAACTCCCATCTGCAAACTCCCACAGGGAGCCCTCTCCTTGGCTTTGCAAGGTAAATGGTATATATCTTGCCATTCTTGTAGAAAAGGATGAGATGTAGCTGACTGGAGGCAAAATGGTGTTATGGTAAAGTGTGTAGTAATTCTGAGGCACAGCATAAAAAAAAAAAAAAAAAAAAAAAAAGTATCTGTCAACTGAGTAGGTCACAAGCTTTATCACTGGAACTCAATAACCTTTAATGTTAAATTACTAACATAACCCCTAGCTTGCTTTGAGGTAGTCTAAGTAGTCTTTTCCCAGGAAATTGCCAATCACAGTTTTAGGGCTGGCATGGGCCAAGTACTATTCCTGATAGGCAATCTATCAGGAATTCTAATAATCTAAATAATCTAATAATTCTAAATATCTAATCTAATTGTCTAAATCTAATAATTCTAAAAATCTAATAAATTATATCAACACTCTTATGAAGCCTTAGGGTAGAACTAAATAGTGTGGATATTTAGATTAGTGCTGGTTCACTGCAGCGTTGTGGAATAAGCTCTGATTCTCTTCACTTGACTAATGGACATACTTGCAGTGTAGGTCTTTCTTCTTACCCTGCCCACATATGGGCACCACACTTCAAAAAACACGTTCTAGAAAATGTTTTATAAACAAAATCTTGAAAAAACTAGTATTATTTGACAAGAAGCAAAAAAAGCTTTCTGAAATATATCTGAATAATAGTAATCAGATATATGAAAAATTGTGGCAAAGGAGCAAATAAATACTTACTTTTTACACTATGAACAAGACAAGAAATAGTAGACCTATTTTGCATAAGGAAGGTTAAGCCTGGGCATAACGAAAGGCTTCCTGATGGGGAGATAGCTAAGCACCTAAGTGAGTTACTGAGGCAGTCTATGGAAATAGATTAGCTATAGATTTTTAAGTGTAGATTAGAGGAAACATTTCTCTGGTTCGGTTTAAGTAGTATTAGAATCATAGAATATTTTGGGTTGGAAGAGATCCACAAGGATCATCAAGTCCAACTGCTGACTCCACACAGGGCAACCTTAAAGTTAAACCATTTGTTGAAGTACATTGTCCAAACACTCCTTGAACATGGAAAGGGCATGACCAGTTCCCTCGGGAACTTGTTCCAGTGCTTGACCACCCTCTCAGTGAAGAACTTTTTTCCTTATATACAATCTTTACTTCCCCTGTGACAGCTTTAGGCCATTTCTTTTGTGTTCTATCAACAGACACTAGAGAGACATCAGCACCTCCATCTCTGCTCCCTCTCACAAGGAAGCTGCAGACAGCAACAAGGTCACTCCTCAGTCTCCTCTTGTTTAAGCTGAACAAATTTAATATCCTCAGCCACTTCTCATACATCATGCCCTGTAGTCCTTTCACCATCTCACTTGCCCTACTTTGGACATTTCTTGCATTGTGGAGTCCCAAATGGTGCACAGTACTCCAGGTGAGGCCACACCAGTGCTGAGTATAGTGTGGCAATCCCTTTTGACTAGTTATCTCTGCTGTGCTTGATGCACCGCAGAATACTGTTGGTACTTTTAGCTGCCAGAGCACATTGCTGACTCATGCTGAGCATAATTAATCCTGATTTCATATAGGGATGGAGCATATCCCCTTTAAAGGTCTCTTCCAGTCCTGTTTTCTATGGTACTACTACCACAGCTGTGAAAGTGATACGAGGGGTGATGCCAAACCCCAGTTGTGCTGATGCATTGCATGAGAGTTTGCAGTTTGGATGGAAGTAAAATAATATTGGGGATCATGCTAAGTACTCATTGCTAGGCTGTTCCAGTACTTCAGTTCATGCTTTGTATCTGGTAGTAACCTAGTGCTGATGTAAGCCTATACCAGATGATCAGGTTATATCTGTGCTGGTAAACCAGTTTCAGAGTGGAATTCCACAGACAAGAACAAAGTGGTTTATTAGATAATAACTGCTAAAATATTTAATAAATGCATAGAAACAAGAGAGGAGTTATGGAGGGCTGGACAAACCTGTAAGTAATGTTCCAAGGCTGAAACAGAGAGAGAGATATGGTAAATCAGCACATTAAGCAAGGTTCAGGTCATGAGAGAACTTGAAAACCTAGAACAGAAACTTAAAGTAAATGCAAGTAAAATATTAATTTGGGGAAATTTTCAAGGCTGTTTTTGAAGGAAAATGATTCTTTAGATTGCTGTGTAGGTGGCAGTGTAGATTAGTGGGTCTTAGAATTGTAAAGTGCAGCTTGGTTCTGTGTGTGTCTACATTAAAAAAAAATACTTTAAATCATTCCTCCATCCCTCTTTTTCACCATGGAGAACGGCATGTCACTATCTGGCTTTAAACTAAAAAAAAAGGAAAGCGTATTTTTCTCAGCTTCCTGAAAAACTAAATACACACCCACATTTTAAGGCGATAACTAATCCCAAAAATATTTAAGCTATAGCAAGAGAGCCTGGGTTAACCTATTTAAGGTTTTAATTTGAGAACCATGGATTTTAATGAAAAATCTTAAATGAAAAATAAAGGGGAAATTTTAACATTCAGAACAAATACGTACGTCTGATTTTGTCTAAAATGTTTGTACTGACTTCGTGGAATCACTGAAGCAAGTTATAAATGATGTATGAAATGAAAGCTCACTGTCCAATGCACAGAGAGAATACAGACACCGCTTTTCAATCACTGTTGCCATAAGCTTTATAATTTAGTATACTGCTTGGGGTTTAGTTGTTATTTGTTTGTTTTCTGTATTCTGAAATGGAGCCATGAAACACCACTGAGAAGAGTCTGAAAAAAGATACAAGTAAAGTTAATTTTTAAAGCCTGCTTGAATTTGAGATTTTACATATTTTTTTCCATTATTTTTCTGAGGACCTGAACAGCTGAATGTATTTTAAACCGTTTCTTATCTTTCTGTTACTAAGAGAAATTACAATTAATCATAGGCACACTTCTTCCATATTCATTAAGAATAATACCAATCAGTTGATGCTCATAAATATGTTAGAAAACAGAATCTCCACAAGGTATCGTGAAATAACTTTAAATCATTTTTAATAACAAACTAACACGATTTTAAATACAAGGGGTATAACAGAAATCTTTATGAGAGGTTTTACCCTGGGGATAACAGAAGTGCACCCTTTTTGGTCAAAAATACTCTGAATTTCCCATTTTTATTAAAATTAAGAACAGGGTTAAATTAAGTACGAAAACCCCTCATATTGCACAAGTCTTTACATATGTTGCTAAAGTATAGCCATAATACACATTCAGAAAACATTATCCATATCACTGAAATATATACAGCAACATATGAAGGTGAAAATACCTGATACAGTTTTTATGATTTCTTTTTACTGATTGCTATACTGCTTTGGGTAGTTTTATATGCTGATGGAAATATCATACACTTGGGTAATGTAAACCTGCCCTGTGTCAGAATAGTGACTTTCATATATTCTTTGCAAAGCTGAAATGTCTGCACAAAAGACAGTCAGAAGTCAATTAATACCTTTATTTTATTTCTCATAAAAAATAATTACATTATATACATTAATATAAAATATTGAAATACTACATATTTATGAAGTTGATGCCTTAGAAATGTATTTTTATATGAAAGAAGGTAAAATTTCACAATACTTCTTGCATTTCTTTTGCATAGAAGACAAATGCTGTTATACTGTATAGCTGGGTTTTCTCAGTCAAACTAGAACAAATCCTAAATAAATGCACTCAAAATGAGAAGTTTATCACAGGATTTGGCATGTTGCAAAACATTTGTTGTAGCTGAATCAAGTCCTAACAAGAGATCAGTTAAATATCTCTCACATATAACTTAAATTCTAACATCAGATTATTTTACCATTGAATTCCCTTGTATTTGATTTATGCTTACTTTGGAACAAAAGACTTGAGAATATTTAGAATGCAGAAATGAAGTGTTTCCTTGCTGTTCCTCTCTTCTGAATGCATTAGTTAACAACTGCATTAGGATTGCCGGGTCACTAGAAAGAGATTCTTATTTATAGTGTAAATTGCTTTCTCATCTCGGTATAATTGCTCTAAATAAAAATACATGTTATATTGAATGCTCACATAATCTTTATTGGTTTAGACACCATATTAAAATAAATTCCACAGTGAAGTTCCTCAATATTATAACAAGTAGAAACTTGAAGAAGAGAAGAAAATACATCTAAAACTGTTTAATCTATATCCTATAGTGAACTGCCATAGTAAATACTTAATTCCTAAATGTGGTGTCCTTAAAAAAGAAACCCAGTCAAACCAAAAAAAGTTTTAGTCGTAGAAAGTCTTTTAGAAATCTGTTTCTTTCCACTTGCCCAAGGAAGCTATATGCTAATTTCAGAACCTCAGTAAGGTGTCCAGGTATAGGCAGAATGGATTCAGATCTTTCCTGAATTTTTGGATGAGAAGTGACTTTAAGCACTATTATGTCTTTTATGGTATAAAAAGTTAGGCTGTTTGTGGATGCAAGGCTTTTTGCAGATCTCTTTGGTCTGAGAAATCTGTATCATTTTCCTTGTTCCTATTATATATGGCAGGCAGCTCTTCTAAGTAATAGAAATCTTGCCTATCTCATTTAGTGTTTATAAAGTATCTAGAATAATAAGGAAACTAATATTAAGCAAAGATGTGTGTGATAAAAACTGCAAACTAAGTTGGTTAGCAATACAGATTGTTCACATTTCTGCCTTTACTATCAAACTCCAAAGGAATGCATCTTGCTGCTGAAACTGGTCAAAAGACAAGATAGTAAAAGACTTGGTGTACTTGGTTTAAATATATAATGAAAAATATGAGCTTGGTTAAAAAAACCCCAAACATTTGTCACATCCATGGAATCAGAAGTGTTAGGCTCCTTATTAGGAAGAAAAGAGAGACATTGCAAAAATGAGAGCAAAAACAAACAAACAAACAAAAAAACCAGAGTAGCCTGTTTCACCAATTTGGATAAGATCTTTAGACATGCAATTTAAACAGATATCGGTAAAAGAAAACAAACAGGCATGTGAGGCAGACTGATAACAGAAACTTTTTTTTTTCTCTCTCTTCCCTTTTAAGCCTGGATTTTAACAGGATTTGTGTACATCAGTGAAGCTTGGATGAGTGGGGAGAAAAAGAAAAATAAATGGACTACCAGGAAAGGGAGAGACTAACAAAGTTTTAAAACAAATATCAAAGCCAGAAGGCAACAACCAGCTTACACAGCTGTCTACCTGCCAAAAAAGTGCAAATAATTGGCATGCTCCTATCTAAATTGAGTGCCTGGTTCAGTTGTTGAATGTCCCTTTATTAGCTGTTAGGAAATTATATCACTAAACAACCAAAGAATTGCTACACAATAGCTTAGCTTTCTGTAAAAAGTGCAAATGTAATTGAACATTTTACATAACAAAAACACTCCTGAAAGGAGATAAAATGTACTCAATAATTAATTTTTGTTTATGATACTTGTGCTGCATTCCAATGCTTGATTAACAAATGCAAAATAAAACAATTCCAGAACAGCCATTATGGAACTAACAGAAAGAAGCAAAAAATAAACAAGGGATACAGTGTAATATCAGACATCCCATTTTTATTTTAAGATGTGAGCCATGTAAGAAGGCCAGAGAGATTTAATTGCTAAACATCAGGAGGGCAATACAAAGTCAAAATATAGCCAGGTGCTTCAAGGTTCAATGTAAAAGCTATTCATTTATTTCAGGAATTAAATTTGTCAGAGCAATGAATGATGCCATTGTCTGGTGCATCTCCCTCTTTTATTCCTTCAAGCCATTAATGAAAATCTGACATGAATCAAGTCAAGGATCTTCAACATGGAAAGAATCAAACCAAGGGATTCATTTGGCTTTTAGGCTGATTAATTGTAAAAGCTCTGTGGGTTTGGGTTTGAGGAACTGAGTAAGGTACTGTTTAACACTGTCAGAGAGCACATTTCTGTAAATTCCCAAGACAATCATATCTTTACCAAACTTTGATTATGTTTTAGTTTGAATGAACAGCTGCATAATATTATTTATATAATACACAAGGGCACAGGAGGGAAGAGCATGTGGCCAGTCATCCTTTGTGTTACTGGATTCATGTGGCTATTAAGCTATTTGAAGACTGCAGCTTTTTGTTAGCTACTCAATCATACCGTATTTAATTTTTTAATAAATAGCATGTAGTCAGAAATAAACTGTTAATTGAAAAATGGGTTTTACCAAGTACTACCGTACTACTGTCAACATACATATGTATGATTTTTATTTTTTTTTTGTATGTACCTGAATATATGGATACGTTTCCTAAAAAAATAAAGGTTCCAATATTTTGTTATCATTTATCTGACAAGTATGACACAGATTTTGATCACTTAACTTTAGTGATGGAAGATTTGAAGTGGAATGATTAACATATTTTCTATTAAGCTAATCTACTTTCTAATAATGAGGTACAGCAGAGTACAAGAATAGTTAGTGTCTCAAATGGACCACTACTAAACATCTCTGTTTACAATAATGAATGACTTCCCATTGACCACAATAGATACACTATTTTTGAGATGATTGATCTCCATATATCAGCATTCAGTACTGATCATACATTGTAAGTCAGTATCAACTCAGTACAGAAGAGAAGCTGAAATGTAGCTGCTTTATCATCAACTTACAAATGAATAATTCATTCTGTTTATTGGTTCTTCCAGTTTCAGTCACTCCACAATAAATTATCTAGTCACTCCTTTACAATTTACAAAGTCTAATAGTAAAATACAAATGTGCAGGTTTTACAGTATTTTTTTCTTCAAATTAATTTCCAAGGCTAGAGTCAAGACAATATTTTATTAGCAACCTGTACAAAACTTGGAGGAAAAAATCCGATTAAAAAATCATGAAACCATGTTACTTAGATTAGTTCTTTCTTAAGTATTTTTTTTAGAAATCAAGTTGAGGACTTTAGGACTAAATTGTTTCTAATCAGTAAAACTCTGTTAACTTACACAGGGCTGGAAGAATGTCCATCTGAAAATAAAGATCAGAATTTATGGCAAAGGGAAAAAAAAAAGAAAAAAATTGAAGTAACCTGTAAGTCTACTGCACCATACATATAGGACTGAATTCTGTAACCTTGACTTTAGCAGGATTCTAAGGTAACAAACCATGTGATGAGCAGCTCTGGTGTAGCTTGCCTGAAATCTTCTAACAGCCATTCAGTCTGATGCCGAGTGAAACTGTAAGGAGAGTCTCCTTAGAATCATAAGGCATCCCTACTACCGGTTAATTTCATTTAACTATTTTGTTTTACTTTTTTCCCCTATATGTTCTTAGTAGCAATATATTATCTAAAACCTTACCTGTCAAATTAATATAAAACTTTGTCAATAGTGAAAATGCTGCACATTGCCGGGGGCGGGGGTGGTGGTGGTGGGTGGTGGTGGTAGTGGGGGAAATAAGAATCAAATTTAAACAGTAAAGTTTTCTATTTACTTTAGCTTGGAATTATTTTATCCACAGTTCCATATTGCAAATACTGGCTCAATCCAACTCCTTTTGGAATCAGTGATTGTCTGTTTACCCAGTTTAGAAGGAGCTGGATCAGATCCTGAATCAGTGGCATATACTTGTGCATTAGACTAACAGTGAACGTGCAATAGATTTTTCTTCTCTAATCTTTTGACATTGAAGGATAATTAAAATAGCAAAATGACAACTGCACTTCACCACAGATGATTTTCAAGTATGAACTGTATTATGCTGATTCTTTTTTCACCTTACTGGAAAAGTAATGAAACCTCTTGGAAGAAAATTGTCAAGTATGAGAAGATAAATAAAATTTAAGATCAATAGTTGTTCAATATGCATGGTATGGAAGAAAGGTGACTATATAACAATAACAAATATATTGCACATGATTAATATCATGTTATTTAATATGGCTCAAATAAAATAAGAGATTAATGAGTCTTTAATTCCAGGCAAATATCTTGACAATAAGCTATCAGCCAATGAAGCTTTTTATACATTTGAAGATGGAAAGAAAATGCACGAGTGCATTATTCTACTTCTTCTTCCTTAAATTATCTCAAATACAGTTTCATACCCAATATGTAATATTTATACTAGAATATATTACAGTGCTACTGCTATAGATGTCTGTCTTGAAGTGGTGCACAGTCAGCATATTGAAGTATGAAGATGTCCAGTACAATTCTGCTTTCAATGTGCTGTCTTCAAAAGCATTACAGAAATGCAGGGAACTGGCTTGAATTGGACATATACAAATTCCTTATCATGCAAAAAAAAAAAAAAAAAAAACCCTCATAAAAAGTTAATTTGAAAGGAAATATGTGAATTTCAATGTATTTGGTAGGCTTTTTTAGTCACATATGAAGCTTTTCAAGAAAAAAACTAAACAAAACATATAAAGAACCCATCTCTCCTTAATTCTCTTCTGTTTAAAACCAGTCTGTCAGTCATCTAGAAGGCTCATTTTTCACATCTATATGAATGATTTTGAATATGTGAAACCAGTATTCCTTCCTTCAGTGAGTGACCATTTGTGACTTTAAACATATATACTTCTATTAAGAGTATATTTTGTCTCCAGAACTAAAAAAATTTCTGTCATAATCAGTATTTAAGATTATGTGCACATGCTCTGCTTTTGTCCTTAAGATACTGAAAATAATTCTGATTAAAGTTAAATCTTCAAGCTGGCAGAAAATACAGAAAATGAAACTCTCAAGTTTTAGTTGCACCTGGTTTGAAGGAAAAAATGTAAGGTCATGACCCTTGGAAACTGGTTTTCAAATCCAATGCGGCCTTCTAGAGCTAGTCAATGATTATTGGATCATGACAGTTACCAGTAAGAATCCTAAGCAGCATAAATTACTGTATGTAGAGATCTGTTTGCAAGTGTCTGTGCTTTACAATATGTATCAGCATGGTCTCAAGCTTCCAGTATGTAAACTCGAAGTGTGAGCACCTATTGCCAGTCTGCAACCTAACCTTAGTCTGAACCTAAAACTATGTCCTAAACAAAAAACCAGCCCTCATACCTATATACCACCCCCACCTGTCTCATTTGATACTATTTCCAAAAGGTGTTTGCAATAAGATCTTTGCAATTTTCTTTGTTGGTTCTTTGGTTTGGTTTTGGGGTTTTTGTTTGTTTGTTTTTTTTATTTTTTTTTCTTTTTGTTTGTTTGTTTGTAGTTAAGTTAAAGAATCATAAACTGTCTTGGATCCATAGTAGCTGGCTTTGTCATTTTAGGTATATGAATTTACCTTCCAAAATTCAGCCAAACCAGGTTTTGCCTTTCTTTTTACTGCTAAGAGAAGGTTTAGTTCTTCATCCACAATTCATACGGATTCTTTGAGATACAGTGATCATACCATCCATGGCAAGCAACACACTTCACCACTGGTTTATTATACACTTTTTCAAATGCTGCATGTTTACCACAAAGTCAAGTTTCCATAGAGTCTTTTTTGTTCTGGGTAGCACAGGCAGTGGGGAGTTATTATAGCATGATGCTTTGCTCAGTGTATAAAATAAAAACAAACTTCCAAAGTAAGCTGAAAGTTACCATGAATCTTAACAGTTTTTATAACAGTAGCCTTGCAGCACACTTCTTGTTTACTCTATCCAGCTGTCATATCACATCATATCACAACACATACGACAGAAACTAAAGCAGGTTAATAGGTAGGGTAGTTTATATTTTCATTGTTTTGGGCTTATACTTAAGATTAAGTACATAGTACAATGTGAATTAAAAAATATTCTTCCTTGAAAGTATTTATAATAAGAATTAAAACATAACTAGAATCAGGAGCTTGGTGAGTGCATAATACCTGTGAAGTTTTAAAACATCTGACAAAATTGTCTATCCATTTTTTTGGGGGTAGAACACCATCTGTGAATTTATGCTGTGGCATGTCTTTTTTCATAGCTCTTTGTCACTCAGACTGTATACTTTCTATCTCCAGGAAATCCTATAACAGCACCTGCAAAGTCTTGCTTACAGAGGAACCTTCTTTGCCTGAATACAGATATTTCAGTGAGAAATTTGGGAGAGTCATCCAGGGATAATAAGCATCAGTCATTCCACTTTGAAACAACAGATGTCTGGAGACATTTCTTAAAAAAAAGAAATTTTTGCTCTATAGAGAAAATAAGAAAAAATACTGCAAGTACTGAAAAAGGCCAAATATTTTAAATGTCCACATCTACTTTAAAACAGCTTGAAGTATCCTAGTGAAAAATTTAGGAAACATGCAGTTTGTGACCTCAGGTTTTTCTTACACAACTCCATTTATGCAAGGTCATCTTTAATGGAGCAACAACATCTGGTCTGAATTTGTTTATACCAGGCAGACTATCCTAATTCAGATGAAAACCATGAAGTTACCAAGAGATTTGTGTGTGTCTGAGGCAGAAAAATAATAATAAAAAAATGTATATTAACCATAGAAATCAGGGATTTTTTAACACATAGTTTTAGGCTATACAAACGGTTTTATTCAGTTACAACCTTTCAGGAAATGATCATTTATAGAAAATAGATTAAGAGATAAGAGGAAAAAAAAAACACAAACCAACAAAACAAAACTTACATTCTGAAGACTTCCCAGGACTCCCCAGGGTGTGGGCACTTTTCAAGAAAGTCATAGTGGTCTCAGTAATACAAACAAGGAACTGTTTAAGTAATTTTACTGCTCCCTTTTAGGAAGGGTGCCCTGAGTCATTCTTCACAACAAACAGAGATTGTAGAAGTTTTAAGAAATTAAAATTATATCTTTTGAAAAATAGCTCATCATTAAAAGGCTGTGAAGAAATCACAGTTATATAGCATTTGAAATGTTAATCCTAACTTTCTTACCAGGTTCTAGGCTCACTATGCACAAGTTGGTTAATTACCCATTATTACTGGTGCTTTTTGTAAAAAATTATAAAAGGATCTATCAATCCTGCATGGTAAACATGTTTTATATGCTGAGGGTTTTTTATTATTTTTTAGTGATACAGCATCTAGCAATTCAGATCTTCAAGAAAGACAAAAGGTGAGAAATTCTGTGCCACTTGCTGAAATACATAACCAATGCTGTGTATAAGCTGTATTAAACAATGCCTGCAGTATTTAAAGTCATTGCAGTGCTCAGGCTGATAGCCTCTAGATTGCAATAATGCAGTGTTGGGCCTTGAAACATCTTCTAAATCATGTTTCCTACAGCCTTCTTTTACTCCACCGTTGTTATGGCATTTTACCTGCAAATATACAAGGAAATTGCAAATATAAACTAAGGTAGCCTTTATTTACACCAGAAGCTAACTGACACAGCTGGCTGATGATAGAGGCAGCACAGAGTTAAGTAGAAATGAGAAGATAGCCATATTGATAATCATGTATCTCATCTACAGATTTTAATTCCCCAAAACTGCACATGTACATACATGTAATTCCCACTCACATATATTTTTTTAATCAATCATGCTGGATAGTCTGGATAGTGTTAATATTGATCAGTTATTGATTTATAGCATGTTAAATATGCCTTTTTCAACAATAAAAACATTCTTTAGCAATCTCAACTGACTAATTTAGCATTTTCTTATACCTGTGCAATATTACTAAAATGTTTTACTCATTTCTGCCTCCATCTTTGTTCTTCCCAGGGTAAAACATTGTTAAGCATTTCTTATTTCTGTGTATTCTAACCTAGAAAAGGGTGTTTCAGCATTCCCATTAAATTAGCCTCACACTAAATTAGTGTGAACCCTACATACTTTGCACTCTGTGTGTGTGTTCAGGGAGGAGAAACACCCCTCACAGTTTTTGCAATGGTTATTTTATATGATTTTATGATAGTCTTTTCTGTTCTATTAGTTTTTAAACAGTTCCTCAACATATTGGACTGATTGTAACTATAAGCCAAATTCTCACAAAAATTTAGATATATATATAAGCTTATATTATTATTATATTATAAGTTATATTAGATATATATAACAGTCTCCATAATCTGACAAAGTGGAAGTTTGAACAATAATCTCACACCTGTACTGCTGGAGGGGATAATCTAACAGTAAAATCCCTTCTCACAATTAATCTGAAAAATTAATTCTCATTTGCAAAAATGTAATGGAGAAAAACATATTATTGGGATCCACAGATGTGAATAGGATGTTCACTTCTTCCCAAAAGACAGAAATTTTGACATCAGTCCAGAAGCTATGAGTTCCAGTCCAGATCACGATACACATTTTCAGGCTAAACTGCTCCAAGTTTCTGAGATAAATTTATGCCTCTATACCGAAGTGGTAGCATCCTAGAACAACATATTACTGCCTCCTTTGGTTTGTCTCTTTGATTAGTTTTATTTACAAGAAAATAATTCTCTGATAGTGTTCTTTAAAGCTGAAAATGTCATTCCACTGAGGACCAGTGCAATTGCTGTGTATTCCATTCTTAAATTGTTTAATTAGAAGAACATATTATTTTCCTGAAAAATTCCAAAGACATTGTATATACAACTAGATATGTAATTTTATGTTATGTTTGTTATGCTATGTTATGTTTTGTTATGTTATGTTTGTTATATTATTTATTTTGGACTAAATACTTGAAAAGCATAGAGCTGTATATTGCCTTGTTTTTATGTATAAGTAAGCAGTAATAAACTGATTTTGCTAAATTAATCTAGTTAAGTTCTGACAAAGAAATGGAAGCCTTACCTATTTTATATTGCTAGTGTGAAATGTAGCATTTATTTTAAATATTTTGTTTAATAAATCTTTTTTCTCCTCTCATTTAAAGAAGATCTCTTTTCCTACATGATCTCATAGTCCTCTGCAAGGGTGGTCTGCTGAGTTACATTCAACTTGTACGCCTGGAATCTGGCTTCTTTCCTGCAAAGCTGCTTCCCATCTGCTGGGTCCCCAGCTTTTCCTCATGCATGGCGTTATTTTGACCCAACTGCAAGATTCTACATTTGCTTTTGTTAAACTAAATGTTTCTTTCTGCCCATTTCTCCAGCCTGGTTTGATCTCTGAGTACCAGCCATACTCTCCAGTGTATCAGGTACTTCCCCCAACCTAGTGTCATCTGCAGACTCACTGATGGCATGTTTGGTCTTATCTTCCAGTCCATTAATACAGATGTTAACAGCTTGAAGGATGTCACTATTAACTTTCCACCAGCTGAATAACAAATCTTGAGCCCAGCTGTCCAGCTAGTTTTCTACCCAGCTTGCAGTCCACATCTCACCACTCTGGATATAAGAATGCTATGGGAGATCATGCTGAAAGCCTTGCTTAAAGCAGGATGAAGAGTATCCACTGATTTTTTCCCTTGTCCACTGAGCCAGTCATCTCATCGTATGAAGCCACCACATAGCTTCAGACTTGATTTGGCCTAGGTAAATTCATATTGGCTGCTCCAAATCACCTTCATGTCATTCATTGGCTCAGAAATTACTTACAGGAGGATTTTTCTGGGATTAATCTTCCCAGAGACTGAAGTTACTCCTGCAATTACCCTAATCCTTCTTATTGCTCTTCTTGAAGATTGGGGTGATATTTTCTTTTTTTCCAGTCTGGAGGTATCTGGCAGGTTACTATGACCCTTCACTTCAGAAAGGATAGACAAGAGCCTTGCAATGACAACAGCCAGCTCTCTCAGCACCCTCAGATACACTTATCTGGTCTCAAATCAAATTAGTTTAAGTAGTCTTTGTGCTGGGGTAGTGCTTCTTTACCAGCCTCTGACAACACCTCAGGGATGTGAAAGATTTGAGGGTGCACTTATAGACTTTACCAGTCTAGGTAACTAACTAGGAAAAATATCAAATAATAATAATATTTGAAACCATTTCAGTAAGGGGTACTGTTTAATTTTCCTCTTCCTTAGGTGTCTCATAGCAGATGTACTGACACAAATTATTCTTTACCTGTGTTCTTTTACAAGTGATTGTATTACCAGTGTTCTGGATAATCCATGCTTGTTAATGTGCTTTACAGAATAATATGACTCAGTTTGCAAGGAAAACATTAGAATTATATTTCAGGTAGACTGAAATAGAGGGATCTAAGAGGTAAAACACATTTTGATTGAGATTGTGTCCTTTGGGTTCACAATTAGAAAATTAAATACAAAGGTATACCTAGAAATACCTCTAAGATATATGTAGAAATATGTATATAGTGGTGGTGGTTTTTTACAGAACCATTTTTCGTAGTATTTCTGGTATGCAGAAAAAAAGTCTCTTTGTCTAGACTATGAGAAATTTTCTAACTCACTCTGTATATCGTAAGGTAGAAGTGATTAGTCTATGGAAGGAAGCATTTTATATGTTGTAGAAAATTATTCAATAACATTATCAATTACATAAAGTTGAAACATCCGTGCCATAGAGCTCTTACTTTGAAAATCTTCCTTATTTTACAGTTAAAATATATAGATAGCATAGTCTCAAAGCCATTACACTCATTTGCTGAAGTTGAGTGAGCAGCAGCCAGCTGAGATGGAGCTGACAAATGAGATAAACATCTCTGAAACACAGTATTTGCCTGAATACCCACACTATTGGGATCTATGAGACCATGCCTGACACACAGACAAAATACTTGCGTATCATCAGATCAGGAGCGTTTTCACTCAGAATCAGCTTCTGTGAGCTCATGTTGACTTGTTACTGTTGTGTTTAAATTCTAATTGAAGAAAGAAAAATACAGGTTGGTGTACCATCTGGGAAAGATAGGTAACCCGTGCTCTGAGGGGTGGAGACATATAAAGAAGGAAGGCTGCAGCATATTACAGTCACATTTTACACCTGTCTCAAAGAGCTATAAGCTATCTGGAGCAAACATTCATTTTGATACATTTCATATGTCTTTTTCAGGTAGGAAAGTCAGTTTGTCAAATGACAGCCCCTTTCCCTGCTGACATAGTTGTACTCACCCTCCTTAAATGCTCAGTAAGGAGTTGGAGGTTTGTCAGTTAAATATATGACATTATTATGACTCTTGATGTCATGTACAATGACACGACTTACCTAGGGTGTTAAAAGTCATCTTTCTGCCAAGGATGTGAAGTGACACAATGCACTGCTGGTCTTGCCTTTCCTGTAATTGATATTTTTGCACCAGTTGTACCAGTGATACACTTTTGCACCTTTTGTACAACTCTCATCCAGGTCATATGATAGCTTTGTGAGACACCACCATGAGTACTTACCCTGCAGAAAAAAATAATGAGGAATTACTCCACTAAATATCTGGCCTGTACTTAGTTAAACAGAACTCACTGAGACAGCAAGGACAGACTTTTACATTCAATGCCAATGCTTTAACACTTAAATCCTCACTTAAAACCTCAGCTGAAATTTGAAAGTATCTGTAAATACTGAGTTCATTGTGGGTGTTCACACCCAGAGATAGTTTTAAGAATGTAAAAAACTATTTTGAAAATGCTATCTTAAATGTTAAAGAGAATACCTTAATCTAAAGAATGAACTTTTCCCCTAAAAAAATAATAGAATATTTGATAAGCTTACAGCTATGAAAAGTCAGAAGGTCTTTATTGGTTAGTGCTATCAGATAGAAGCAGCCTTGTTCATTGCCATTAAAAAAACACAGAATCACAGAATGACAGAATGGTCACGGTTAGAAGGGACCTCCGGAGATTGTCTAGTCCAACCCTCTGCTAAAGTAGGTTCACCCAGAGCAGGTTGCACAGGATCACACCCATGTGGGTTTTGAATGTCTGCAGAGAAGGTACCACAATCTCTCTGAGCAGCCTGTCCAGTGATCCATCACCCTCAAAGTAAAAAACCTTTTCCTCAAATGCAGATGGAACCTCCTGTGTTTCAGTCTGTGCCTGTTGCCCCTTGTCCTGTCACTGGCCATTACTGAAAAGAGCCTGGCCCCATCACCTTGACGCTTGCCCTTAAGATATTTGTAGACATTGATCAGATCCTCTCTCAGTCTTCTCCAGGCTAAACAGTCCCAGCTCTCTCAGCCTTTCCTCAGAAGGGAGATGCTCCAGTCCCCTCATCATCTTTGTAGCCCTCTGCTGACCCCTCTCCAGTAGTTGCCTGTCTCGAACTGGGCAGCCCAGCACTGGACACAGCACTCCAGATGTGGCCTCACCAGGGCAGAGCTGAGGGGCAGGATCACCTCCCTCCACCTGCTTGCCACCTGCTCCTAATGCATCCCAGGATCCCATTTGCCTTCTTGGCCACAAGGGCACGTTGCTGGCTCATGGTCACCTTGCTGTCCAGCAGAACTCTCAAGTCCTGCTCTACAGAATCACCTTCCAGCAGGTCAACCCCCAGTCTGTACTGGTGCATGGGGCTATTCCTCCCCAGGTACAGTATCTTACACTTGCCTTTATTGTACTTTATTGGATTAGTTTCCTCTCTGCCCAACTCTCTAGCCTGTCCAGGTCTTGCTGCATGGCAACAGAGCCTGCTGGTGTAATTGGAAAACATGAGCTGTTTCCCAAGGAGGTAAAAGTAATTTTTGTGTAATAATGGAAAAATGGTTAAAGGAGTGTGGAATTAACTTTCTAGAGAAAGGAAAGTAATACTTGGTGTAGATCTGCATGTTTACTGAGGATTGAATCAATGCTTTTGGAAGCATATTACTACTTCTAAAGGTCCATTGGTTGTAATTGATGCAATGGTAAAGATCCAGAAACATACATGAGCATTGTGATGCCTAGCACTGAAATGTGTAGAAGTTATTTTCTCTGCAATGATGGAATTCATAATCTACTCTCAACTGAAGAGGGAAAGGTACATATGCATGGGACTCACTTTAGGCAGAATATGAAGTAGAAGAGGAAATGTTCCAAGAAATCTGCCTTTCATCTGAATTTGAACATATATCTTTAGCTTCTAATTAGGCACTAAAGGAAAAAGTTGCAGGATCTCCTTTCTGTATAAGAGCTAAATGGCAAACGGATTCCCGAAGGAAAGAGGAAGCCTGAGCATTGGTTATTCTTAATATTCAGGGATTTGAATGCACAGCTCTTCTTTTCAAGGAAAATCATCACATCCTTTAGCTGCCTAAGCTGAGCCATTATGTGAATGCAAGATTCATAGCAGCTGAATGAGGAAAGACCACAACTCAAAGACACAGAGCAGTACATTCAGCTGCAAACCCAGTGTGACTTTTCCTGCCTGAATTATTTTTACTTTTTGTATTAAATATCTTGTAGATACAACAAGAAACCCTTCAGCTTCTTACAGACATTTTGACTTTACACCAGATATTATTTATTATTACATGCAGTTCTTTCTTTTCATTACCTATAACTTATTCATAATGAAACCACTTTACAAAATACTACTCTAATTTTATTAACCACTAGTTATTGCTCTTTTTCTTTGGTTTGTTTTGGTTTTATTTCGTTTTGCTTGTGGCTCTTTCAAAATGGTAGAATTATTCACATCACTAAAGCAGAGTAATAATTATTCCGTCTTTAAAATTTTCTCTATTACATTGGATCAGCAGTTTGGGAAGAATAGTACATACTTTAAAGGTGTCAGAGAAAAAAGTATGGAAATTACAGATGAAATATTATGATGAAAGCCATTGGACTTGTGTGACAAGGAGAATTAAGAAGCCCTGCTTGAAACTGATGCTTTCTTCTTACTATGCTTAGGCTTCCTTTATGCAGCAACATTTTGGGGAAGATCATTGACTTCACAGAGTGACATTGGCTCATGTTTTGCTATTGTATTTTAATTTCAGTTTGCTTTGCAATGAAAATAAGTGAAGGATTAGAGAAAATTTTAATAGGTACATTGAAGGAAGCATTTGCATTTTGGTATCAGAATTGTTTTCAAACATTTACAAATATTGTAATTCTTTCCTGACACAAACATTTGTCAAAATGTAAAAGACCACAGTGTGCCACACAGTTAGCAACATTTACATTTTTCAAACTAAACGGTGTAATAGATATACAACATGATGTCTAGTGTAATTTCATTTGAACGGTGCCCTTTAGCAACACTTGGCAGCAGCTACATAAAAGGCAGAGAAAAATATGGGAACTTCTTTCAGAGTGATTAAACAGCTTTCCATTAAGAAAATACAACAGTGTATTCTGAATATAGATCAGTCTACTTAGAGGTAAAGTGTTTTCTTGGAATATAAAAGGAAATACAAGACTATTTTACTATTGCATTGTTTCTATTTGTGCAAGGCAAAGCAAATGCCAATATGAGGGGAAGTCCTTTTGACAGTTAAATAATCTCTGATAATAATCAAGAATGCTGTGAAATTATTATTCAGACATGAGTACTGTTTGTTTATAGAAAAGATATGTCCCAGATATACTGGGAAGAGTTACATAATGTACTAAAGCACAGGGACCTTGTATATTTTGAAGAATGGAATCCTGTACAAGGTCAAAAGTGAAAGAAATTGTTCAGAATTATTTTCTGGTAGATACATTTTGTCTCTCTATAACTAGTTAACTGGCAATGTAGTGAATGCTACTGAAATATTTAGAATATGGTAAGTAGAACCAGGTAACAAATTTCATACAACAACTGATTGCTCTTGATTATATCCTGTTTTGCTTTCCCCCACTCCAAACAACAAATAAGACCATGTGTTTCACCTATTGCTTATGTTATTTATAACATGGACAAGTACTCGATGATTTTTCACATTTTTTCTGTGTAAGCTCAGTCCCTGAATTTGCAAGTTAATCCATGCAAATAGATCCTAAGCTTATTTACCTTTACAGTCACAAGGTAATTCAACCATATATACTACTTAATGTCCATATGTAGTACTTAATGTTAGCCTTTTTTACTGTGTTTCAAACGTACTTTGTGGATAAATTGATATAACTTTCATTTGTAGACATGCAAAAACATCAGAAATATTAATAAATTATGAACGTGCCTTTCACTTTCAAGCTCCATAATACTTACATGCTAAAAACTACAGTAAAATAATATTGTAGTTGCAAAGCACAGCACTCAAATGTTAGAATAGACTAGAATGTAAGTAATCTGTAGAGTCTTAATTTGTGCTCTTGTGCATAAGCATTATAGTACAGTTTTTAATTAAATGCTCATGTACTGTTTTGTCCATGAGACCCTTGCATCATTTCAGCACACATGATTAATAGTACTCAGTAAATAAGTTGCTACTCAGTATCTTATTTTCTCATCATTATTCACTGTGTATCCTTAGGCAACTAATCAAATGCTGCTAGGGAGACAGAATTATTAATTTCCTCATGTGTTTTGTGATGGCAGTGATCATTATAACATCTAATGCTTCACAAATAGTAATTAATTTACTTTCACAGACCTCTGTGAAGTGAGAGAGTATGTTATTCCGGTTTAATAGGTGGGGAGCTGAGGCACAGAGATATCAGTGACTAAAGCTTATGAAAATGTTGAGACTTCTAAGATCTGTTTTCTGAAAAAGATGTCAAGTTTTGTAGAAAAATTTACTCAAAACAGAAATCTCAATTTTATATGCAATGAGGCCTATACATTGCTGCAAAAACAGGTTCTAGGGTTAGGGGTCAGCTGATGAAATACGGGTGTCTATATTGCAGATGACAATAGTCTAATTAGTTACCCTTGACTCCTTTTACACTCAGTGGAGAGATTTTTAAGGTTTAGCTTATCTTAAAATGTGAGAGAAGTCGAATGCTACAAGTGTCTGTTTTTCTCTGGAAGACAGAGCTTTGTATGTAAGCTTGGGTGAAGATGTCTAAATGCGAGATGAAAACAATTAAGTGAAAAGAAACCCACTACAATGCTTCCGTCTGTGGTGAGATGGTGAGAAATATACACTGAGAAAGTTGATCTCAGTGACTTGCCAAGCTCTGCTTGTGATGGTTGTAGCAAAGATGTTGAAACTGTTATACATTTTCCCAGGAAGGGCATGAGAAAGGAGATTCAGGTAATCTACAAATAATACCATTTTTTCCCTTTTAAAACTTCCGCCCCCCCCCCCCCACCCTCCCCCAATATTCACATTCTAACCTCTTAAAGAAAAAAAGAGGATTTCTACAGGCAACGGTTTCTACTTAAATACATTACTTGGTAATATGTACTCCATCTGAGCATAAATAATTAATTTCATTGTCTCTTGTAGCCTTTCCTAGTTCAAAGGCCAGTGTAGACAGCCTCACCTCATCAGCCACTTCTAGCTCCTCATATTAATTCTTACTCTTATTACCTCTCTTATTCTAATACCCAGATTATGATTTTGTATTATTACCCTGTACATTCACTTCCTTTTGTCTAATGAACAGAGAGAAAGAACACTGACAGACCACATACCTTCCATATTCTCAGGTTCTGCAGGTTATGCAATAGTTATCAGTAATCATTCGTAATAGGTAGGAAGGTAATTCACAATGCCAAATTGGATCAAAACTTCTATGGATGGATGGAATGAAGTAGTTCCCTAAAATAATTTCATGAAATTTGCTGCTTAGCTTGAAAAATTAAGATTGTGACGTGCTAACAGACGCTTTCTCATAACTTAAACAAATGAGGAAGCTTTTCATGGTAAGAATAGCCTCTTTGATTTCATGGTTCCTCATGTATAAATTAGTTCTGTGTAAAAGCTTCAAAATGATTCAAAATAATCTACAAACAATTATTCAAATTAAAAACAAATTTTAAATCAACAGAATTTCTAACTCCATAGGATCACAGATCTTTAGTTTGCCTATTTCTAGGAATCAAATTTCTAATTCTGTGGGTTTATGCTTGATTAAGTAGCCTTCAATGTTTAGTTCTATAAGCCTCTTGTTATAGCCTATATTTGAAACCCAGAGTGCAGTCTAAATGTTACAGAATCTGCTTACAAAATTTAATCATTGTTTGAAAATTCACTGTTACATTTACCACATGGTTTGTTTTGTGCCTGTCTACCTTGTCTTGCCAATTGATGGAGTTAATGGAACAACAAGAATTACCTTTCTTACATTGAACAGCAGTTTTTAGGGTGGCCATGAATGATGGATGTGATTCATTCCAGGCCAATGCATCCCATTCTTTCTTCTTTGTTTTACAGTTGTGAGAAAATACCTCTCATATGCTAAAAATTGGAACACATCTGCCGAAGGCTTAGTGATAGAGATCCCTTGATTTAAGAACATGCAAAGCATATAATCACTCACTAATGCAGGGAACTGAGACAATAAGGAGTCTTACCATGAAATAAAGAGTGTTAGCTGTGAATAAGGATATAGCCAATGGAAACGTTTTTCTTTGTTCTGGATTTTATGTCCTTTCCCAGGACACATTCATCTTTGATATTGGATTCCAATTATTAATTCCATGGACACTGGAAAATGAAAATTTAACAAAGCATAGAGCCTTCAGAAACTTAGTGGCTTACATAAATACAGATAAATGACATAGAAATTAAATCCAAATATTCTTTCAAGTGCTTTATTGTACTGAATATTTAACACTTCAAAACAGGCAGCTATTCTAAGTACAGATATTTACAATATAAAATAGATTAACGAAGACATACATAATCTAGGTATATTCACCTAAAAAAAAGGGAAACCAGAAATATTGAATAAATATAAAAAATATCCACTCTGAAGAAAAAAAAAAAAATGTGGTTTTGCACATTGAAATGTTTAGAAATATCCCCCAATGTGATGGTGAATTTAATTAAGACTAGATATGCAGAAACATTTTGTCTGAATTAATTCCCTTATGCTTCAGCATTTCATTGACTTATTGCGCCCCCAGTTAAATAAGAGACCAAAAAGGTTTACACTTCAAGAACACAGAGAAGCAACTAGCCTTGCTGTATTAGAAACTAATACGTAGGTGCTGTAAAAAACTAGTGAAAGATTACCAGAAATTCAAAGGATGTGTCCGGCTTTAAAGAAAATTATTTTCCCTCTAGACCTGGAGAAAAATATGAACACTTTTCCACTGACTTTACAGAATGTCAAGCTTATTTTGCTTTGATGATTTAGATTTTTATATTCATACATTAATAAAAAAAATAATTAGGGACACTACGTGTCTTTAGTATCCACTTAAACTTGAGCTGGAAGAAAGTGTGACTAGCAGACAACTTACTTATATTTAGAACTCCCACGTTGGGTAAAACACAATTTTAATCAAAGATCATCATAATAATATCAGTTCTCCCAAGATAAACACAGTACCTTTTTACTTTTTGCTGAGGCTGTCAATCTCTTGATCAATCTACTGTGTTTTTAATACAATCACAACTAAAGCCGAATTTTATCCTGGTTTTTATCTTATGAAAGGAAATCTATAATTTCCTTAAATTATATTTTTAATTCTATTAACATATGTCATAAATGAATTTATCATTTGTGGACAGAAAAAATGAGACTGTAAAATCAGTAACACCTAGCAGTATGTTTTGGTGGATATTGGAAATAGTGTTCTGACTTCTCTAATTGGTTACTAAAGGGCAAAGCAGTGTGCGGCAACAGTAAAGGAGTACTTATAGGCTGCAAATGTGGTATCAGCAGTTAGAACACACCATTTTTGGACTATAGTGCTGTACAGTTGTAAATTATGAGAAAAACAGTAGTAAGCATGAGGTCAGTGGAAATTCTAAAGAACCATTTGAAGTGCTTTCACATGAGTATGGCATATTACATGACAAAGTCTTACAAATCTACTTCAAAGCACTGACAAACAAGAAAAGATATGAATTCACCTGTATCTGTAATAGAAAAATAAAAATTCCAACCACATCTGAGCATATATAAGGTATCTACTCATTGTGCCTCAACAAACATTTGCACCATACTGTTTTCAGAAAACTATGTAAGAAGTTCAAGCCTTGTCCAAAGATAATTTACAGTAGATACAATAGCACCTGTTGATCACCAGACATTATATTTAAGATAAGAACAGCAACAACAAATGTTTCTCAATGCAGTAAGGATATTTAGACATTTAATAACAATTTACATTATAGCCATTTGGATATATCCCTTATATAAGTTTGAATAGATCAACCTTAAAAAATCAGACTATATACTCTGGATGTTTTAATACAGGGGTCCTCAAACTTTTTAAACAGCGGGCCGGCGCGTGGATGAAGTGGCAGGAGGTCATCTGCGGCTGCTTGGTTTCCCCCCCCCCCCCCCCAACCCCCAGCGGGGGGGGCGGCAGGGGGTGTCTGTAAATACCAGGGGCCGAACTGAGTACCCTGGGGGGCCGTATCCAGCCCACGGGCCGTAGTTTGACGACCCCTGTTTTAATAGTAATTTGAATATATCCAATAGCCATGAGTGAATGGTTTATGTACTAGGTCGCTGACATAGGAACTGATAACAGGAACAGGAATGAAAGACAAGATAGGCATCATCTCACTAATACTCATATTTTAAAGGCAGAAAGTCGAAATGAACTGACAGAAAATATGGTAGTGCCTCAAATCCCAATCATTTCCTTTGAACCAATCAGAAGTTTAAGGCAGCAATTTAGTAACTTCTTTTTTGCAAGCATGAAAACAAAGTCTCTACAAGCATTCATGACAGTCAGTGCTGAATATAGCATAGATTTTAGTGTTACAATTTTGGTGCTATATATATTCTGAATCTGAGCTGCACCTGACTTGTCCATGACTTAACAGTTCTGAATCTTAACTGAGAATGAGATTCAGCTTGCATAGGGTTTATAACTTAGCTTTTGCAATGCTGCCTAGAGGCTCAAACAAAACAAAAATAATTACCCTTTAGTCCCTTAACCTTACACTGAAAACAACATAACCTTCTCATTGTAGCAAAAAATATACAGCTCATTCTCACATGGGAAGGTAATATATATTCAGTTATTAAGTACTTTTACCTCTGTATTTCTACATTCACACCAGATTTCACATTGATTGTGCGTAATTGGATTTAATAGTATTGTTTGTCTATGTATATATCTCTGCTATGATAATACAAAAAAATATTCCAGAAGACAAGACATCCTTGTAATTGGTTGCCATAAGCAATATGAAGACTGTGGATCTAGGACTTCTGCCAGAAATAAGAAAAGGTTTCTTTCAAACTGTTAGGCACTTCTTCAGGGTGTTCATGAATTCCTAACTCAAGAAATGAATTCAAATAAACAGTGTGGTTCACCAGTAGGACGAATTAAATATTTCTCATTCAAAAGAAGATTCAGACTAGTATTTAAACGTGTTAAATATCTTTGGTTAATTAGCAATCCAAATCTTAACTTTAATGACACAGAGCTGATATACTCCTTCTTGAGCCTCTGGTTTATAAAACAGCAGTTTACACAATACTGCCTATATGGGAGCCTGTGCAGACCTTACACTGGAAAGTTACAACTAAGTAAAGAGTATCACAGAAAATAATAAAACAGAATTAAAAAAAAAAAAAAAAAAAAAAAAAAAAAGCAATAACCAAAAACCAAAAAGTGTTTTTTTTCCTTAGAAGCCTGTTCCTGGATGAGGTAAAAATCAATAATTTAGCAACACTCTCAATTGAAATACTGATTTTAGGCAATTTTTGTCTTTTAGAGAGCCACCAAGTCTCTTACCATTAATATGATATTCATACAGCACTTATAGATGTGACATGCACTAAATTTTTACAATGTCCCTGATGTATTTGAAGCACTTCTGGTTTTCACTTATATAAAATTCTTTGCAGGGATTACTAAATTTTATTATAAATTTTCTCACTGAAGATGGGTGCTTCAAGCAGAGAATTTTTGGTCAAAACTGCAGACAAATGTAGCAAATTAGACATTTACTTTAAAGCTTCCCACCAACAAAGTGCAGAAGTATTGGTCCTTTCCCTCTTTAAATTCTATTACTCCACAGGGAGCATTCTAATGGATTATTCAATGCCTTCCCTTCCTTTTTTTTTTCCGGCCCAACTGGGTTGAAAACCATTATATAACACTAACACACTTGTGATTCTCTGCATGAAGAAATGGTTCTTGATCTTTGTTCAGATTTTTTTTTCTCCCTTAGCATTTTATGTCATTATCCTGTCATCTGTAAATAATTGAGTATAATAACTCAAGCACACATCATGTTTTCTAGAAAAGAGCCTTTGTTGTGCAGCTCAATATTCTTTTAAATGTCTTATTATAAGGCATTATCAGGTGTTCAGAAAGGTTGACTACACCAAGGAAAGAAAGTTCAACACCTTTTCCTATGTTTTGCAGAAGATTTTCTTCAAAAAGCTGATAAAACAGTGAGATATGTAGCACATAAAAATGGAGCGTTGGGAACTATCAGTCTGTGTAATTTTTTATTTCTCTAATACACAAGTTATTATTAATTATGATACTTTGCCTTACTGTCTTTCTACCATCCACTTTTTTTCTTTATTCTCTTTGTAAACAGTGAAAAGAAGGTTCAAGAATGGTTTTAAAGGAAAAATTTTCAACACTGTTCTACTTCCAAGTTAGGACCATATTGTGCCGGTGCTACCAGATGCATTCTAGCGTATTTATATAGGATAGCTGAAAGCTTCTGATACCCTAAGTGGTACTTTATTTTGCGGGATTATTCATCCCTTTGGCTACTTTTAAAAATAAACTGCTGATATACCAATACCAATATAATATACTTATTCATGCCCTGAACCTGGAGGTTATATTGCTGCATATTTAGCTATACCTGTTCACTCAGCACAGCTGTATTTATGCCAGTCATACAATGAGAATTAATCTGCAGGGTACGAAAGCCATTTTATGCAGTGTCCCTATTGCAAAGATGATCAACAAGGAATCAATGAAATTAACAAATGCCAATATCCCAGAGGAATACTGTTCATAGAGCACAGAGTAAACCTCTTCAAAAGGTTTCTACAGGTTACCATGAAACAAAATAAAAAAACTGGTGTATATTTATAAATGTAATAATAACCAGTCATTAATCATTAAAAAAAAAAACCCACGACTAAAGTTTCCACAGAACTGCCAACCAGTCACCAGATTTCTGATGTTATGAGGAACTTCACTGAGCTCAAACAAATGCTATAATTATTACAGAATTTCTTTCATTTTAGACCTGATCAGCATGTGGTGACCGTTGTGAGAGAAGAGTTACTAATAAATTTGGTAATAAATAATTCCAATTACCTAATAGCAGAAACTTTCAGGAAAATTTCAAATTTGAGGAAAATTATGAAGAATTTGTGTGGGTTTTTTTGGTTTTGTTTTTTTCTTAAAATTTGTTCCAGTAGTGAAGAAAAAAAGATCAAATTTCTAAATGTGGCAGATTGACCATTGATAGCCACAAGGTGCCAACCAAGCTGCTCTATCACCACTCCTCCTTAACAGGGCAGAGGGTGAAAACACAACAAAAAGCTTGTGGGTCTAGACAAGGACAGGGAGATCACTTACCAGTTACCATCATGGGCTAAACAGATTAAACTTGGGGAAATTAATTTAATTTATTGCCAATCAAACAAAGCAGGATACTGGGAAATATGGACAAATCTGAAAATATCTTTTGCCCCATCCCTCCCTTCTTTCCAGGTTCAACTTCACTCATGACTTCTCAGCCTCCTCTCTCCCCAAGTGGTGCAGCAGGACAGGGGATGGATGTTGTGGTCAGTTCACAACATGTATTTTCTGCCCTCCTTCTTCCTCATATCTTTCTTCAGCTCCAGCATGGAATCCCACTCATGAGACACAGTCTTTCATTAACTTCTCTGATGTGTTACCTACCATTGGTAGCAGTTCTTCAAGAACTGTTGTAGCATGGGTGTTTCCCACAGGATATAGTCCTTCAGGAACAGACTGCTCCAGCATGAGACCCCAATGGGGTCACAGGTCCTGCCAGGAGCCTGCTCCAGCGTGAGCTCTCTGTGGGCTGCAGCTTCCTTCTGGGCACATCCACCTGCTCCAGTCCAGGGTCCTCCATGGGCTGCAGGTGGATTTTTGCTGCACTGTGGACCTCCATGGGCTGCAGGGCACAGCATGCTTTTCAACTTGGGCTGCAGGGGAATCTCTGCTCTGGTGCCTGGAGCACGTCCTCCCAGATTTATAAGCAGAAATTTCTTTGTTCCCTTCTTGCTGAAAAGGACACTGAACAGTTTTAATGTGATTGAGTCTTGCTTCCTGACTCACAATTTTCAAAATCGTTATAAAAGATTTAGCATCATCATTCAAAAAAAAAGTGTTATCCTTTGAGATATTTTGTTGGTCTCAGTAAGTTTGCTTACAGATTAAAACCCTTCCAAGTGGGACCAAATAAGTTATGGCTGGCTTGTAACAGATGAGGATCGGACAGATAAATTCTGAAGAACTATGTAAAGGCAGGTGTTTCACAGTTCTGCAAATAAAACAAAACAAAATAAAATAAAACAAAACACACAACCTTAAGGTTAAATCTGTGCTAAAGCATGAAATTAAAACATATTTCTTCCGTATACCTTCATCTGTTTGTGTTTTATTACCATTGGCCCCTTCCTGAAGGTAACTCCTAACATTCATCAGGACTGAGTCAATTAATCTCCTGTATAAAAAATTGCTTATGTTCCCCTCTTCTTATCATAGTAACAATCAAGGTTGGTTTAACACTAAAAATGGGAGACAACTGCTGAATTTCTCCACATACCTGACAGATACTGAGCTACCACTTCTTACACAGATTCCCTAACTATGAAGCCTTAGGCTAGTGTGAAACATTGTCCACTATGAAGGAAGCAGAGCAAAAGAATACAGCTAGTGGTCAAGGCCCTCTGATGACAGAAGAGTGCTCTGGACTTCAGTAATTTCTTGAGACTAATTCATCCTTCTTCTAAAGCATACTTTGCTGTATATTTCTTGAAAAAGTCATCTTTAGGAATTAGAAGTCAGAGAATTAGAAATTCCTTTAGGAATTAGAAACCACAAATTCAGATTTCCTAATTCCTGAACAAGTACATTAATTCTTCTGCAATACAAGTTCCTTACAACCTTACAATTATGTCCTTCAACTTAAATATAATAAAAAAGCTAGCAATGCTTCCTCCTCAGAGGGCTTATCCTAGTCTGTTTGTACTAGGGTTGTGCTAAGAGCAGATGCCAAGCTGAGCCTTTCAGAGGAGTTAAGTTCCCGGGCTGTTTAACTATTAGCCTTATTTTAAGTCTAGTCAAGGTCTAACAAGAATACAGACAAATTTTGCAGACCAGAAGTTCTGGGTCTGCACCTCTTTCAGAAGAGGGGTCAGAAGACAGGCAGCAGACCGTGTCAAGGTAGACATCTATTTACAGTAGCCAGGAAGCTGCTGAACAAGTTCTTTCACTGTGGTTTTGGATTTGTACTGCTTTCTTCTGTCCACATAAAATTTGGGCAGTAACTTTGGATCATGAAAGTGCATGAAATTGCATTGCCTACATATGCAGCACATTAATGATAGTGAAACCATGATCTGCAAGCAGCATGTAATGCTGAAGCTCATTCTATTCTACATTAAGCCAATTTATTTTTTACAGAACTTTAGGAGATAGAGAACAGACTAGACATGGGCAAGAAGGCATTTTTCTTGTATTTTCTTTTTAAAAAAATGTTAGATGTAGTATCTATTTGAAGAAATCTTGCACATTTAATGCAGATCAAAATAGGCATAAAGACTTGGGGTTAAAAACTGACTGAGGCAATACAAAAAATAACCATGAACAATGTTTCAAGATGAAATGAAGTGTCATATACTGCCACAGGGGTCAGAATCGACTCTTGTCCTATTAAACATCTTTGTTAACAGTCTGAAAGTGAAAGTAAACAGCATATTAATGAAACTTGCAATTGAAAGCATAGTGGGTGTCCATGAGAAAGACTACAAATGTCAATAGAAAGTACAGAAGCATTTGAAGAAAAAACTTCAAAACCACAAAGTTTAATTAGAAAAAAATCTAAAATAGATATTCTGTAGGAAGATAACACATGGATGATAACAATTATGTTAAAACAAAGAGCAATAATTAAAAATGAATTATCAGTATGATTAAAGATGGTCAGAAAATTTTCAGTAAACTGATTTTTTTCTTTAAATGTGCCAAACTCTTGATTCTATGTATGTCCTGGAAGAATTTATTTTCAACAACTTATTGCTCCCTAAATCTTTCAGAATTATTAAAATAGCCTACTTTGACCTTCTGCACACACACAAAAAATTAGGTTTTTGTGAAAAAATGTTAGTTAATTATAGCTGGCTTGTCATTTAGAAAGCTAAAATTGCAACATTTGGAAAATGTCAAAATAAAATATTTCAACTGACTATAATGTATAAGGGCATTATTAGGTCATAATATTTTTTAAAAAAATTTTTTAAACTATTTCCCTCAGTTTTTAAAAAAGAAAACATGTAACTTCTGAAAATTTTCTGGGGGTATTGACGTTTCTCCTCCAGCTCTGAATGTGATATTTCAGGGGAAAAATAATCCAAGGTCAGTGCAGTTTTTGGCATCATATGTCAAACATCAGGTAATCAATCATGAAAATATTAGTCACTGTTTATCAGGTCTGTTAAGACTGTGTCTAGAATACCTTATACGTTTCTCAGCATGCTGGTACCTGATTGGAAAGGGAAGTGAGGGATGAGGAACAAGTTGAGTGGAGATCAGAGAAGAGCAACTAACATGATTAGATGCTTGAGAAATTAATTTAAGAAAAGGTCACAAACACCTAAATATTCTCAGCTTGACTAACTATATGCATAGCTTGGCAGAAAATTAAAAAATGTTAAATAGAAACACTTATTTATACAATGCCTAATTAACCTATGGTACAAATTACAACAAGATAGGGTTCGTGCTAGATTCCTAAAAGAAAAAAAAAGAAAAGAAAAAAAGCCCAATGTTTCTTGAACAATATTTACAACACCAATCACAAAAAGCATATTAAAAGCAAAAGGTGTGAAGACTGTAGAACTTCTTTAAGATGTAAATCAACCTTTGAAAAACATTTTCTGTAGGGAAAAAAAAAAATTGCTTTTTGGTAGTTTATCTCATAAAGCCTCACTTCAAAGCCTTGAACTTCTCTAAGTATCTGATCTTGATGAATGGCTGGAAAAGTGTTGAAGTAGATGAGCCCTTCATAGGAAATATCTGTTTCTGCACAGCCAAAGAGGAGACACATTGCAATAGAGTATGAATAGACATTGTAGTAAATACTGTGATTGAGGAAAATGTTTCCTGTAAACCCATAAAGGAAAAATACAGGTTGAATGTCAGTCCACAGGAGTCCCTTAGGCTCAGTCTTACAAGGTCTCAATGAGCTACGTAGTGTAACAGGGTAGAGGTGTGCAAGACTCTAAACTTTCCCCTGTTTACTTTATCACTTATTTCCAGATACACAGAGCCACGTTACTCCTCATGGTATTAATAACCATAAATCTTTTGAAGGAAAGTCCAAAGTCCTCATCAGTCATTACCTCAAAACAGAGCTACATTTCAATGGTGAAAACTTACCACTTCCTTGTGGTTATGCTGAGCTAGAATGTAACTTGTGAATTCAGAAGCTTCTCTTCCCATTTCTTCTTTACCTACTAGTTATATAGGTAGGTTTGTTTGTTTTCTTTTTTGTTTCTTCTATTTCTTCCCCTTCCCGCCCCCTGCCCCCCAATCATGATCTTGGATTTGAAAAAGTTAAGTTCCACCCAAGTCCAGTCCATTACTTCAGTTCAGTTTAAGATTGGCTCCTTGGTCCCAGAGAATGAAAGAGTTGCTCTCTGTGTAATTGTTCTGACTCTTACAAAAAGACAGTCCAAAAGAAAGAAATTATAGGCATAAAATGCTTGAAGCAAGGTAGGTTTAAATCTGATTTTTTTTTTTTCCTTCCCCCAGAAAACTGTTCTTTTGTTTAACTTCCTGCTTCTCATACTTCTGCCTGGTATTTTCTAAACAGAAATGTTCCCACAGATACAGTGTACTATATATGCAGTGTGAAATGAATGCAAGTCTGAGACATGCACCCCGCACAGATGCTCTTCATTTGCAAAATTAATTGGCCACATTTGAAACACATTGGATTCATGCTGAGAGGCGTTGGTGGGATTTTGGCCTGAAGGAACTGGAAAATATCAGACCTACTATTGATACTTGAGTGCCTATATATACATGCACAAGCAGTGTGTATAGGATTGTTCGTTCATATATGTTAAGTGATTGTTTATATTTTCCTGCTACTATTCACTGAGTATACATAACATCTATGGAGAAAAGGATCCATTTAATAATTCCAGTAAAAAGGGGGTGAAGGGGAAATCTATTTAGTAGTATAAGGGGCTTCTTTGAAGATAAATTGGTGTATATTTCTTCTTGAAACTAATTAGAAAGGAGTATTTATCGTCTATATAGCTATCATTGGACTAGTTATCTGGTGTTGTAATGAGTACTTAACCTACTTGATTACCTGACTGGTAGTATTCATCTTACTGCACCATAATGTTCTCATATGTTTCTTTCTTTCCTCCTACAGATTATTGTATTCACAATTTCAAACTCCTTTTGTAATTGCCCAAGCTTTCTATCTTGGCTCTGTAAATGAATTTCTATTGCATTCTTGACCTTGCTTTTGTGTACTTTTTCAACCAGATTTTGATTTGGAAATCTCATAATGCCTTCATCAAAGTTGAGAATTCTGGCCTTTATGCAGTACATTCATTTCACATTGCTAGATCTTGAGACTATGTAGGAAATTAGTGACTCCTACTGTGATAGGCGTATGTGCAAGGAAATTCTGGATCAAGGCCTAAAATTTTACAATCAGTCTCTTTTCATTCATATTAAAATATTATTTTAATTAATTCCTTCAGGTTTCTTTATTCTTCTGCTTTTATTTATTATGTCATTATGTTCTTACACTGATGTATTACATCATGTAATACAAAATAAGTATAATTGAGTTACCTTAGGGATAGTAGTGTAATGTTATATTTGAAGTTGAATTAGCGGTTATACTATAAATATTTGAAGTGTGATTAACATCTTGGCAATTTCTAATCTAATTTGGAAGAAACTTGAAATGGAAGCTGAAAGTATAGCTGTAAATCTACATGAAGGGAAAATACTCTAAATTTATCACCTTTTCTAAGACCTGTCTAGGGAAAAATTTTCCCCTCTGTGCAGACAGAGAAACTCCCAGCCAAGTTCCTGTTCAGCTTTTTTTATTTCCTGAATTCTTTGGATCTATGGAAAGCTCACACTACCCTTTTCTCTTGGGTCATGTTTTAGGACAAACAAGACCTCACAACCATGAGCTTCTATAAAATCAGGATCTTTTAAATAATAATATGGGACTTCAACGGTTTCCCTCTATGAAATATAAAAATGAAAAATCAGAATTTCTACACTGTAAATGAGGGAATAGTGAGGCTAAGTCTATGTAAAAAAACTTTAAAACTATGTAAACCATTTTAAACTTCCCCTTTAGGCTGTTAACGAAAACCTGAATTTTCACAAACTAACCTGCCTTTCTTCATTGTCTGTAAAAGGAGCTTAAAACGGCTAAGTTCCATACATATATATATATATATATGAAAAAAAAAAAAAAAAAAAAAAAAAAAAAAAAAAAGGACTTAAATCCAGACTACTGTGTCACATTGCTATCAGAGAGATTAGATGGCTCAGGATGATTACCTGCCAAGAAGAACTAGAGTAAGACCAACAGTTGATCTAATTTCAGCCCAGAAAGACCTTGAGTCAATGTGGTCAGGTTTTCTCCTGTTTTGTCTTCCTTTCTCATCCCTCCTTTTAAAAAATATGTGGATCAAATTAGAGAAGGAAACAGTACAAGATAGCTTCAAAAATTACGCATAGTATTTTGTCAAGATGAGTTATTAACATTGACCACTGTCTTACCTTGGCATGAAGGTATGAAAAAGAATTAGCATTTTTTGTCCTTCTATAGTAAAACATATTTTGTTTAAAAAAAAAAAAATATTTCTTTAGGTACTAGCAGATAAACTTTTTAATGACATTTTATAAACATATGTATGTATATATATGTACAGGCATAACTGTATGTCATAATGATATGGGCTAACAGTGGATGGTGCATGAAAGATTGTCAAAATATGACACTAAATTTTATTAGAACACAAAACAGAAACCTGAAAAAGGTAAACCTCAGACTTGCTGGACAAAAAAGACTAAATACAAAGTTTTAAAAATTAAGATTTCTAGCCTTCAGTCTCTCCTTCCACTTTGCTGTCAGATTTGGCAACTTTCAGGACTTCAAATGTTCTTACTGTGAGTATAACTCCCTCCTGGTCTGTAGTAGTCTCTGACCCTTAAGCTCAGATTTGGTTCTGCTCTCTACATCAGCCTTGCCTTTCCTCACTGCATTCAGCAGATGTTATTATTTGCTCTATGCTCTTGTATACTTGCCTAAACCACATTCCTGGAGCTTTGGCTACTGCCCCTGCATCCATTAACTGGGGAAATTAGAATCTTTCCCTCTTTCCTGCTGGTCCCACCTGCTGGAGCATGCAGCAGCCATGACAAAGAAATTACTTTTCCTCTCTGCTTCACATCCACCCCTATACAATATGTAGCATGTTTACAGTAAGCTATTAACCAAGACTCTCAACAAGTAGGTAATTTGTGACCAACTTGTGAACTTCTTTTGAACCCTATACATTATATAGCTGGTTGCTTTGCACACAGAAATAAAGGGAGAGGCTTCATATATATACTTTTTTTTTTTTTTTTAAAGTATGTGAGCATAAGTAATGTGATAAAACTACGTGACAAAAAAGTTCATTTATATTTCTACTTTTTTTTCTGTAATCTTGTAGAGTTTTTTGTGTGTTTGTTTTAATTTGAACAGGATACATACTAAAATCTGGAAAACATATACCTCCTTCAGTTCCATTAGCAGTGTATCCACTCAGTAGGTGCTAGTCCGTAACTGAGGAGAAATTAACTTCATGCAAAAAAGTCAACACAGATTCTATCTATCAATTAAACATTATCGTGAGGGCTTAGGGGAGAGTCAAGTAATATACAGGCATTCTGTTTGAAAGGGATAATTTAATTCCAGATGAGAAAATGAAACAAATGTTCATTATGGCATGTATTTCTCAATTTCTGAGTTTTGAGATATATAAATCACAGAATACTAAGTAGCAGTCTCTAAAATTTGCAAGAAGAATATGGTAGCTTCTGAAGGGCCAAAAAGAAGTAGTTTATTAAGGCATTGGAAGTTTTACTGAAAAACAACAAAATTCTTGCCAGTTATGATATTTCATTCTTTCTGAACTGCTTTTGCTTTATCTTGGAAATACAAAGCCCTTGTTTGTTCAGAAAAGAAGTGATTGGGAAATACACTTTCCTAATTTGAAATGGAAGTCTGGGTCTCCAGCCTGCTTAATATGAAATTAATTCATACTTAATTTATTCATTAGACAATATAGTCTAGGTTTACTTTTATTTTAAAGTCAGGTAATTTAGGAAATATGCCAAAAAATAAAATGGGAAGCTGGTTAAAATGATTAAAAGCAAAACCAAGAGTGGTGTTTTGGTTTTGGGTTTTTTTGTGAACTAAAGATTCTGAAGTATTGTAATTGTTTTATCTTTTTAAAAATGCATCAAAAAATAATCACATTATAAAGTTTTAAATTTTATAAATAATGCTTTTTTAAAAGTGAAAACTGAAAGAACTGAAAGGTCAGCTTGCAAAAATCTCACTTATATCACAACTAATTTGTTTTTTTTGGTGCAAATTATGTTCTGTAATCTATAATCCTGAATTGCATGAAGAAGATGTAAACTTTTCCTGTGAAATTAATCATACATTGCAAGAATATTGCACAGCTTGCAACTTTTGCCTCATTTATCTCAAGTTAATAAGTTCTTGCTAATAATTTTCATTTTATTGATTTTTCTTTTTGCCTTTCATAGAATTAAAGTCTTGCCATATATTTCAGTATCAACTTCACTAAAATGAAGAAACAGAATTGCCATGTATTTTCCTTGTGCTCATTAATAATATTATTTTGAGAAAAGAATACTGAGATGAAATGAGATATGTGAGATTTTGACTATTTTATATGATAGCTTCAAGGTCTGTTTCAGGGAGTTATTCAGAGAGAAAGTATTGAACAAAACCTGTGCAAATTGTATCAAAATATATGCTACAAGGGTCACAACTTGTAAGTCATCAGGAACAGATGATCGAGTGGCAATGAAATGCAAAATTTTAATAAAGTTTAGTAAAAGATGGACTTACCAGCTGATACTAAAAGATAACACAGAAGATTTTTTCCAAAAATATATGCCATAAAATTTCATGAGAAAAAAAAAAATCTTTTTTTTTTAAAAAAAAAAAACTGGTAGAACATCTTTTCCAATAAAGTCTATCTATTCTAAAAGAAGAAAATAATCATTCAGAAATTACTACAAACTTCAGTACTTATTATTAAAAAAAAACTCAAACCAAAACAAAACAAACTTGGAAGAACTTTAAGGTCATAATAATACTGTCAAGATTTTAGCAGTAATGTTCTAGAAATTATATTTAGACTAAGAAAAAGGTGTAAAGCTGGGCTCTGTAAGGTCTTTTTTTGGTGGAAACAGCTAGTATTTCTAAACTCATTGTAGCTAGAGAAAAGAATGAAATAATCCTTATGCAGTGACAAGTAAATGATTTATAGGGAAATTGTCAGAAATTTCTCTTACTTTTTTTTTCTTCTACAAGCACCAAATCAGGAAGACAGCCAGTAACACCCATACCTCTTTTCTCCTGTCTCCTTTCCCTGCAAAAGAAGGAAAGCTTGCAGTTAAATACACTGTAGTATTTCCAAAATCAGACCCATTTAAATGTATTTTTTTCTCCCTTTGAAAATTCTACAATTTTGAATAAGCTTTAAAAAAGGAATAAGTGGGAAACAGGGGTTTTTTTCTTAATTGCTTAAGTATTCAGAAAGTAATCCAAGGAAATTATTTATTTCAAATGTTCACCTCTAAATAAGAGTGTACTATAGCTTTGCTATGTAATTCTGTGTACTTACAAATATAACAAGATCATTTGCTTTTGCTAATGCACATAATTGAACCCAGTATAGCATATTTAGTCTAATACAAGAATTAATTATGTACGTGGAAATCATTAAGTATTTCTTATAAAAGAAAAAAGAAAATGAGATTTTTTCGGAAAATAAACCTTGAAAAGAATTTTGGTATGTCTCTGGAACTCTGATGCCAAAACGGCACAGAGTACCTGCTCAGAGACCACTTTTGTCTTTAAGCAGCAAAGGTATTTATTTCGTGCAACGCTGGGGAGCTAGCCGATTTGCACCGGACAAACTAGCTCCAAAGTTTTCAGTGAAAAGTTAGGTATTTTATACAGTTTTCATGAGAGGTTACAACATCTTTACATACATATTCATTTGATTCTGACACCCAATCATTCCATTCATAATAGGTAGGATCTAAGTTGAGCAGACCTTTCAATTTTCTTTGTTCAGCAATTTCCTGACTTGATGGTCTTCTTATCTCCTTCAGGTGCCCACCTTATCTTTTCTAATTATTCAGAGTACACTCCTTTCTCAAAATAGACAGAGCATCACCCAGAGCATTGTACCAAACTTATCCTAAACTAATCTTTTTTATTTTTTTTTAAGACCTTGTTCTGTTTCAACTCATGTAAAAGCCTTTAAGCTGAAAGGTTTTGTGTAAAAATACAGTGCTTGAAATATTTTTAAACATAATTTCATATCTTATTAATAAATGCAATGAACTAAAATAAAGTCTTTAAAAAAAAGAGATAATTAAACACAACTTTGTGGAGATGTTGTTAGACTTGCTTTTACAAGGACAGTCAGTTATCATTTTCTTGTGTGCCTCTTAAGAGATTAAATATTTATGAGTTGATAATGCAATCAGGGCTATCGAGCTCATGTTCAGCCAATAAGAGTGACAGCAATAAAAATTTCAGTCTATCTGAAGTTTAAAAGGGGTATATCTTCCTCTTCCATTGAAAATATGAAAGCAAAGCAAATAAAACTCTGAACCAAGTAAGTAACTCTGCCAGTACTCTCTTCCTGTCTTTCAAGTGAAAAGTCAAAAGGCTCCTCTCAGCCTTTCCATCTTTCTTTCAGAGAAGAAAACAACTAAAATAGGTAAAAGGCAAAGAAGCCACCAATAAACCTTAAGAAATAAATATGGCCACAGCTCTTTTGCAATGTTCGGATATCACCAAGACTTCAGTATGTGCTGGTGAGATGTTTGTGAAAGAACTTCTGAAAACACTTGATGTTCTTTCTTGTAATGTCCTTAGTAAGAAACTGATTAAAATCAAATTGAGTAAAACAAGAAGAATAAGGAGCATAACACAAGGATCAATGAGTGTGCATGACCTGTCCAGCTAACGTTGAAAGATTGAAGGTGAAGGAAGGAAGATGATTTGGTGTGGTCCTCTGCATAAGGAGTATCACAGAGGTTTGGGCCACATCTAATAACTGAATTACTACCGGGTTTCGGCCAGTCTACCAGCTGTTAATTTGAAGGATTTGCTGTGTCCCAGAAAGGACCTGAGAGAGATTCACAACTTCTGTTGTGCATGGTTCCCTCTGGATGAAGCAGGAAGAGTTCCAAACTAGTAAGGTACCTGCAACCAGCGTGATCTGCAAATTCTTACTTTATTATGTACCAAGAGTTTTAAGATCACTCAATGATGGATTCAATACACCAAATGACGTAACAATATTCTGATATTCTATGTCAAAAGCTTTAAACAAGGCAAGTTGTAAGAGTTATACGTTATCTGTGAGGAATTGTAGTGGGTCTACAGATTACTAGCTGTGAATTTTGTCCGCTATTTCAATTATAAACAAAATATAAGACAAAGATTACTAAGATTGCTCTAATGACCTGTTTTCAGAAACTAGTTTACACATTTCCTTCATACAAACAACTTTCAAACCCATAAATGAAAGCATCTAAAAAATCTGCTGGAACCCACAGATCAGAACTTACTTTTGGTGGTCCAAAGCTTGCCACTAGAGGTGGATTACATACTTTCTCAGGTGGTATCGTACACCACAAAGTGACCATATACTATCATACTTGCTAGATTAAAACCAACCATGCAAAAGCAACTTGCTTGCTGCAAATATATCTCAGCATTTCTCTCCATTAAACATTTGAAAGATAGGGTCTTTCCTCTCTTCAGAAGATTGCTTGTATGCTGCAATTCTAAATATGCAAAAGCCTTTGAGGATAAGGTTAGATTAAGATACAAAGAACATCTCAGAGCATTCACTGGGGAACTTCCTATTTCTCCTGCTAGTTGTTGCATTTCAGGCTTCTGTTCAGCTTTTCAGTGTGCTGAACAGATGCTAGGTTGGTCTTATGAACTAGCTTAACAAAGCAGAGTAAGTTCAGCTTCACACATATCCCATAAATCTGATGTTTACACTCACTATCATAATCATGCAATATTTGAGTGACATAAGATACTACTCAACAATGAACTATATCTTGAAAAAATTGCTATACAAAATCCTTAAGAATACTGGAAGAATGACAATGTTTGCTGTTCTTACTTTTTAGTTGCAGTTAGTAGTGTCTAGACTTCGTGATTAGGAAAGCCCACACAAGTGAGAGTTCATTCTTGATTGCAAAGCTTGACAGTCTTAATGAAGAGCAAGGGTAGAAAATAACAATGGAGCAAACAATAAGAATTAACAAGGTGGTTTTAAGCTAAAAAAGCTCAAAACACTTGAGATAAATGTCTACTTCAAATGAGACTGTTAAGAAAATTATCCATCATTAAAAGTACTTTGATCGGTTTTCTTCACACTTTGCTGAAATAATTCTTTTTTCATCTCACAATTTCATTCTAATTTCAGGTAAAAAGAATTTTTAAATCAAGCATCCAAAAAAAAGGTAGGTTTATAACGGTATGTACTTGCAGTGTGACTGAGCTATTGAATTAGCTAAAGATTTAAATAATTAATTATTATTATTATTTCTCACACATTTAATTCATCTGTAAGAAAAGAATCCATTTTGCCTGTAATAATAACGCTGTGCATAAGTTTCTGAAAAAAAGAAGAGTATTTACAAGTCAATAAATTTGTGTAGAATGTAACACCTTCATCTACCTGTTCACATTATAACAACATTCCTCAAAGTATATATAAACATGAAATTAGAACTAGTAGAACTCAGATATGACAGAAAAATGTTAGTGTCAGTGTCAGACTTCTTTCAGATGAACACAGGAATTTGGGATGTTGCTGCTCTGTCCGTGAGTCAGATTCACCTTCTTTCAGTTGCACAAAGAACAACTATTTGAACACCCAGGGAGTGTGAATACCTGTTTCCTGGCTTTGCTGTTATCGAGATACTCCTCAGTATCTCTCTTCCCAAGTTTCTTTTCTTCTTTATGTAAAGAGAAACTGACAAACCTGATGTCTTAAAAGCGGTCCTGTTTCCACTGGATGTGAATATAGAAACTGCGCTGGAAAACAGTTCTTTTTACACTTCTTTCTTTTTTGAACAATGTGATTTCCGTGTTTCCTCCCTCTTTTCTCTCTCCTGCAATTCTCGTCTCTGCTAAAAAGTGAAAGGTGGTCGTGAATAGCCACCATTGATCCACTGAGGACAAATCATTCTTGACAATGCTTGACTGTTTCTGGAATGCTATGTCCAGTTTTGGAACCCAAATAAAAGAACAATATTAATAAACTGGAATGAGTTATGCCACCTGAAGTGATCAGGGAGTACTTCAGGAGGACCTAATTGCAGCATTGTGATACCTAAAAAGAGATCGCCAGGAAGACAGAGCCAGGCCATTCACATACACACATGGTAGGTGGATGAGTGACAAGAGTCATAAACTGTAACAGGGAAGTTCAGACTGAATATAGGGGGGAAAATTCACTATGAAAATAAGTAAGCTTTGGAAGAAGTTACCAGGGGAGATGTATAACCTCTGTCATTAGAGGTTTCTAAGACCTGGGTGGAAAAAGCCTGAGTAACCTGGTATAAAGTCAGTCTTTACTCCAGTTGAGCAGGAAGCTTGACCAGATGACCTCTTGAGGCCATGTCCTACCAGAAATATTCTATGTTTCTATGATTCTGTGAGTTAAGTAAGCCTCGTCAGACTCACAGTTTAAATAACTTGGAAACATTTTCCTGAATGTTTGAGTGAAGAAATTTACTTTTTTGGAGATAGTCACTTGTTCGATTATACTGTGATATGGAGATGTTAATAATCGCGAAAGGTAAGGTTTATACTATTACTAGGTTGTACTTGAGACCTGCCTTAATATGGGTGCTACACCCTGTCAATAGCTGATTCATTAATAGACTCCAGTACATAAACAATTCCTATGTAAAATATGACCACGATACCTGTCCTTCTGCAGCAATCCCATCACCAAATTCTCCTTTGTGCAAAACCCTGTGAACTGTTTTAAAGACTTTTGCCCTCAGCAACAGATGAATGCAGGAATGGCCTTAGAGCATCAGACCACAGCTCCATCTAATTCAGTAGCCTGCTTATAGCAGTTACTGAAAGGTAAAGCTGAGGAAATCAAGCAAGAACAGAGAACTATGCACAATAATTCTTCCAATTGCTTTTCCAGATTTAAATGCTTTCTGGCTCTAGGATTTTCTAAGTTAGGCAACTTCTTTTGTATTCTTTAGTCCTCAATCGATTTAACTTCAGTGAAATTGTAGAGTGTCCCCATGGACTTGCAAATTGTTAATATCCACCCTGATTGTGGTGCAGCAGCAAGGCTGTAAGATGGCAGCAGGAATGTTGTAAGATGGCAACGGGAAATCTGTAAGATGAAATAGGCAAAATAAACCAAAGCATAATCTTGCAGTACCTGGAATGTGGCTAATGTCAGGCAAACAACCATGGACAAAGTATTCTCCAATACTCTGTGAATATAACAAAGTTACCAATCTTAAAAGCATAGCAAGTAGATCGAGGAAAGTGATTACTCTTACAATATTTTCTAAAACATTGTGCCCAGTTTCAGGCCTCCCAATACATGAAAGATGTTGATCAACTGGAGCAAGTTCAGCAGAAAGCTACTGAGATGGTTGAGTATCTGGAGCACATCTTGAACAGGAAATGGAGCTTGTTTAGCCTTGAGAATAGCAGACTTCCAATACCTATGAAGAGGTTCATAAGAAGATGAAGCCTGGCTCTCCACAGAATTTTGTGGTGAGGGGTTGGGAGACAAAGGGTATGAACTGGAACAAGAAAGGTTAAAAGTGGGTATGAGGAGGAATTTTTGCCTCATGAAGACAGCCAAGAAGTTGAATTTCTTGTCCATAGCGGCTGTGCAGTCTCTGTTCTTGGAGGTTTTTAACACCCAGCTGGATAAAGCCCTGAGCAACATCATTTGACCTCGTAGCTGACCCTGCTTTGAACAGAAAGGTGGACTAGAGACCTCCTGACGACCCTTCCAACATGCATTATTCTATAAGCCTATCCCTGTTCTGTGTCCCTACTTTATAAGGTACCTCACATGGTGCATCATCTGAGGTCCAGCAGTAAACAAGAATGAGACTTAAGAGGATTGTCCCTGTCTCAGGGTGTGAAAGGTCACATCCATGTGCCAATAGATGGTACTAGCTATAGAAGGCAGTACAAGCATCTTCAAAGTCCTGATTCAGAATTAGGTTAGCACTGTCACTTAGTATTTCTTAGAAGCCTGATGTTAGTGTGAGGAACATGCCAAATCATCCTTAACCTGATTTTATTTCATATTCTACATAAAGACAAGGTGGAATTGCTTCAGCCTGAGTGGCTGAGGGAAGTTTTGGTAATTGAAAGCATCCTTGTCCAGGAGGTTTTGTGATAACAGCAGATGAGATGTGATATGATCTGATTGGACACTACTATAGGTGTATTTATCAGCAACAAAGAAGACTTGCACAATCAGCTCATGATGTTTGCTCTGCTCTCAAGTGCACCACAAAAGAAATACGAAAGAAAGACACATCCAGCAGGTTCTGGCCCTTGATCCATGACTATGTCATGCAGAAAGTGTAAGTGAATTCTTTCACTTAGCTTGAATGGCTCAGATGTTCTGATTGACTGGGAGGATAGTTTTTGCAAGCTTGCACAAAAGCAGCTGGTCAGTAGATGTACCAACATATGCAATCTTATCCCTACATTAAGTCTGCTAGTGTAGGGCAGAAGGTAAAATCACTGAAGTTCCAAAGCCAAAGGGCTGTAGAACAGCTGAAAGAATGTTCCCTAACATCTGCCTTGTCTATTATTAGCTAGAGTTTTTATAGATTATTGCGTTGTATGACTGGCTTTTTCTCACATGGGTGTCTCATTGCTGCATGTGATCCGCTCCAACTGCCCGAAAGACATGCTTCATTAATGAGGGGTCTTGTGACCCATTACAATTGTACCGTTGTGCATTTTACTTTCCTCATAAAATGACTGATGTACATTACTAAAGCTTTTAGACAGTTATATACATCTAGGCTAGGCTATTTCAACACAGTTTAACTGGAACTAAGCCCGAAGGTCATTCAGAAATTCGAGCAACTGAAAAATGAATCTGTGCACTTTCTGAGCAACACAAATCAGACATGCATTTGGCATTTTACATTGAAAACAATCATTATCCTGGTAAAATTCATATCATCATCTTATCCATTCATTGATAAATGATTCTGAATATTTTTTTTGTTTAAAAATAGGATGCTAGCTGTGAGCCTAACTATACCTCTAAGAAGAATAATGTTGTAAGCAGTATTTTATTGTCTAAACAAGACTTCAAATATTTATGTC